>NW_028317825.1:2552727-3163409 GCF_062004578.1 Staurois parvus
GTCAAGTCTCCACACCGTCAAATCAAACTTTTCTCCCTCCGAAAAATAAAATATCTGAACACTGGCTGCAGCAATAGGCACAGTAAATTTTTTCTACAGCTACAGATAGGTAATCTAGTGCCCTGGGACTGTATTATGTAAAGTAGACTCAGAAGACGTTGAATGTTTTCATTTCATTTATCCGGGTGGGCCTCCATATCACCTCTCTGCCTCATTTTTAAGCTACTTGATTTATGACCTCAGCTAATAAGTGTTCAGGGTGTGAAAAGCAGAGAATGCAAAGAAATAAACTCAGCCGTAGAAATTCAGTGTGTAGGATTCCATTTCAGTTATAATAGGTTACTGCCTGGGTAAAGATCTTATCCTTTCTTCCATCATTTTGATCATTTAGAGATTGTTGGTAGAAGAACACATATATACTTATTTGAAGAAAATCTTTTACTAAATATTCTATGCAGCTTTCATTTCAGAATTTAGTATGCATAGTTTAATGTTATTAAATTGTTACCTTACTTGATTGTGCATTAGTGAATTACAGGCACTGTTCACAAGGTTCTTGCTGAAGGGGAGGATCACTGAGTTGTGACTCTCTGGTTCAGCCTGAATGTAGGTTCCCCAGGCTCTCTCAGCTACTTCCAGATTGGGTGGGGATTCTGTTTAATACGAATAAAAGGTCATTATAGATGTTTTCCTTTAAAGCCCAATTCTGGGGATTAGAAACAAATCTGCTTCTGCAGAGGGGACCAGCACACTGCAAGGGTTAAATGTCTGTTATGTCTTGGGGGTACCAGAATAAGGTCAAATATTTTATTTCATGCTCTAGCAGGGTTCCTCTATAGGTGTGACTGGTCCCTTGCAGCCTCCTCTGTAAGCTGCTCATGACCATGGTCGGATGCTTGCCTCTACCGTGTACAACGCAGGATTAATAGCCCTGCATTATACATGATGACGCTGAAGGACCCCCCCCCACAGACCAATGCTTGTCCCTGTACCCCCTATACAAAACAAGCATTTAACTCTTGCAGTGTAGGAGGGTGCCCACTGAAAGGTTAGATTTTTTTTACTGTAAATCCTGGAGTTGAGCTTGTGACTCCATCAACCCACTGCTTAAAGTGTATGTAAGACAAATAAACATTTTCCAGGCTTTGCATTATAAATAGACATGTGATAAATCATTTTAACTATATGTATGGTAAAGTAGGGAAGGCATTAAACCCCTGTCAGGTTATTTTTCAATGCTTGTTTCCCGCTGCAGAGAATTATCTTCACTTCCCATCCTAGAGACATAGCAGAATATAAGAGCAAATATCAAAGCAAGGAGAAATCCTATCATGCACATGGATGTATTTAAAATACGCATATTTACACTGGATCATGTTGTCAGAAGATGGCGGAACCATCCAGCATAAAAAAAAAATCTACTGTTGTGTACACTATTTGCTCTTATACTAATTTAGATGCATACACAGCACCTAGAAGAATATAATTCTGTATCCACTTATCCATCAAAGGTTGGACAAAGATATAGAAACACTACATAATTTGTAGGCATTAAAGTGATGACATGTTTTGCGTTGAAAATGAGGTGATGTAACATTCTTTTGCTTATGCTAGCTAACAGATGGGAAGCCTTGCTTTCGTCATTCATTGCGTGTGCTGCTAGTATTACGGAGTCATGTCAAAGCTTATTGAGCTTCAAAGTGGGCAAATTGTTTGGTTCCTGCTTAGCTGGTGCCGCTATGACTGCTGTTGCCAATTTGTTTGCCATGTTGCGAGGTACAGTATCAAAGGTTATGACGGCATATACAGTTTACGGGAAAACGCCATCTGATAAGCATAAGTGCAGTCGACATGTTCAGTTGACTGAAAGAGACAAAAGGACATTGCACAGGATTGTGACCCAGGATAAGAAAACAACTGCTGCAAAAGTGACTGCAGAGCTCAATCTTCAAAGGCCATGTCCACAAAAACTGTGTGGAGGGAACTCTATTAGTAAAACATTCATGGTCGAGCTGCATATGCCAAACCACTAGTGACCAACAATAATGCTCAGTAGAGGAGAGAATGGTGCAACAACCATAAAATGAGGACTATAATGGCAGACTGTAATATGGTCCAGTGAATTAAGCATTACACTGTTCTAAACCACAGGATGTGGTTTGGTGGTGGCACAATCATGGTTTGGGCAGCCATATCTAAGTATTCTGCAGTTGCCATCATTACCTTGAAAGGTAGAGTCACTGCCAGCAACTATGTCCAAATTTTGATTAACCATGTGCACCTCATGGCACAGATACTGTTTTCTGAAGACAGCAACATTTACCAAGATGATAATACTCTGATTCACACAGCTGGTGTTGTCAAATCTTTGATGAGCAAGCAGACAACGTCTTGTACCTTCCCTGGGGGCCTCAGTATCAAAGAGCGACTACGGTCAACTTTGGAAAACAAGGTTTGGGCTCGTTTTCCACATCTGGCATCTCTACAAGAAGTGGAACGATTTTTGCATGAAGAGTGGTATCAGAATCCATTAGCCACCAGTCAAGACTTATAATTCTCAATTCTCAGGAGAATTCATATCGTCTTGAATGCCAAAGGAAGTCTAACACAATATTAGGTAACAGTTTCGTTCTTTTACTTGGTGTTTCCATAATTTTGTTCAACCCCTGTAGTTTCATGTACTAGAGCACATTTATGTGTCTACACATGTACACATGTTTATGTGCATTTACAAGCGTACTGTATAGCCATATGCCACAATACTCATCACTAACACAGGATTTAGGCACTTTTTTAAGCCTCTGTAAGCTTCTCTAAATTATGGAACCAACCATCACATGTGTATAGACATCTTGGCTATAACAGAGCTGAATTCGGATTAGTTAAAAAAAAAAAAAAGATCAGATCTGAAATATGCATTTTTTGCACCCATGTAAAGATTGTTACATCTGAATAATGCATTTTTTGCACCCATGGCTCGTAGTCTATTGTCACTGGAATATATATTCCCCTCTTGCTCTCATTATAACACTAAAATTTAGTCTTTTCCATCACTTTCAATCTCAGTAACAATGGTCTTCAGCAAAAATAGAAGGGTGAATCTGCCCAGCAGGACACAGAGAACAAATATTTGACAAACCCTTCACCACTCTAAAGGTAAAACTAAAAAAAGTTATTTTTATCTTTGAAGCTTTCTTTTTGAAGTTAAATTTATATAACTATAGAAGCATGAAAGTAAATTTAAAATGAAGAAGAGTTACAGGTCTAGAATCAAATAAGAATTTGAATGCACCATGCTGCCCTCTAGTGGGTACAGGTCTACATTTTAATACACATGAAAAGAATAAACTGATGTTTTTGCGCTCTATACCTTATAGGAAAGCAGCTTGAGATTTTGAATCGGTAAAATATATAATTTAGGTTGAATAACTAGTGATCATTCATTCATGTTCATGCACTAGAATGTTGCAATGTGGATGTTTCATGGAATGCATTTCTTTCTAAGTTTTTTGATTGCAATAGTTATTTAATTTTAGGAAAGTATTAGAAGCTTATGTATATAATCTAATCATGTTAACATATTAAATCCAAATTTCTGAGAAAACCAAAATGGTTTCCTTGGTAAACTGGTCAAATATAACTTGTCAATTATAGAGAGGGTTTTTCTAATAATTGGATTGCTATAGAGACTTAAAGGCGTATTCCAAAAAAAAAACAATTTTCTTGTTGATATTATCTAAAACAGTCCTAAAATAATATGAAGAGTAAATATGTGGTGCCTTGGAAACCATTTTAAACACAGAAAATTTCAGTTTATCGTATTTCTGTGTTGTAATAGAACATAAGCCACAAGTATAATCAGGTAGGTGAAAGTACAATAGAAGAAGACTTTATATACCGTAAGACTAAGACTAATCATTTTGGCACCTATGTTGCTAGTTTACGCACAAGCTGTCTGGCAACATCTCAGCATAAATATTTCTTGACTCTAGGCAGTTCAAATCTAAGTAGGCTGAAGAAGAATTTGCGATGTGTGCAGGGTATTATGCAGTATGCAATTAAATAAATTCTCCCACGCACCTTGCTGGCATTGACCTATCGCATAATACAAAGTTCAGGAGGGGATCATAAGGAATCCTCAGCAAGCACCACTCTGTTTAAGAGCTCTGGTATAGTTGAGGCAAGGACTTATGTGATGGTCAGATAACAATGGCCTTGTCAATGTGGGACAGGCAGGGTTCTCTCAGGTGCTCAAAACACTGAACCACCAATACTGTAAGTCTTTCAAACCAGGGCATACCCCAGATATACTGCTAATTGCAGCACTTTGTAATACGTGCTGTACAGACATATGTAGCACCTTCCTAGTTCACTAGGGGGAGCTAGCTGATTATTTTTTGATCAGAAGGGCTGGGTAGCAGCCTGGGCAATAGTCATCTGGGTCAAATTTGGGTCAGGGCTGAGAGTCTCTGCAGATCAGTTCCTTCATACTTCCCCCTGCTTTAGAATCTTGGAGAACATTCTAGAAGTATTGGGCGGGGGTGAGGAGGGGTGTCACGCGCCTGGTCGAGGCCAAGCTGCCTGTAAGAGATCTGGGTTCTGAATATCTTGGAAGCAGATGCAGAGATGAAGCAGATCAATGGGTAGTAGGAAGATACTCGATCTCAGGTGCATAGTCTGACAGGCAGAAGAAGGCAGCAGCGGTGGAAAGTCAGGAACCAGGAGCAGAGTCAGATCAGGCCAAGGTCAGCACCAAGTGGGCAGCAGATGTAACAGCAGGCAGGATGAAAAAGCCAGGTCAGGATACAGATGAGCACAGGATCAGGTCACAAGCAGTAGGAGCTGATGATCACTCAGCAATGAACCTGAGCCCTGTAAGGCTTTAAATAGGCCACTAGGTGCCAAAGTCCATTAAACAAACACTCTCACGCAAATCAGCACATACACTAAACTAATGCTCACGTGCACGTGCATTCCCCTATAGATGTGCACAGAGTCCTAAGGCTCTGCACAGTTCTATGGACTGTTCTGCGTGCTTGCTCATCTCTCTGAGCATGGGTTTTCATTTGAGCAGGGACATTTCTTTGAGCTCAAGCATGGCATTGAGCATTACTTTCCTGACATTGCCTCCCCCTTATAGCAGCCTACAGATGCCCCTTTGAGACCTCCTTAGTGGATGGTTGGCAGAAAAAGCCCACAACAGATCAGGAACTTGCACATTCTCTTCAGGTTGCCAATAATTTTCTTTCAGGCCAAAGCCCTTCCACTTAATCAAATATCGGGAGCACCCCCCCCCCCTCTTGTTCCACTTCATATTCCTTAGAGCCATTTATCATAATTGGTGGTGGAGTGCCTGGATCCTAATTCGGAAATGGATCCGGCACAGCAGGCTTCATGAATGTCCCTATAGATGCGCGCAGGGTCATAAGGTTGTGCACAGTTCTATTGCACAGTTCTATAGACTGTTCTGCATGCTTGCTCATTTCTTTGAGCACGGGTAATCATTTGAGCGTGGACATTCCTTTGATCATGAGCATTCTTATAAGCATGACTTTCCTGACATTGAGCTGGTCTGTACTCTTAGGGGATCCTGACCAATCCCCAAGCAGCAGACAGGAGGCTTGGCATGGGGTCAGGACAGCCCTTAAAGTGACTGAGCCTGCTTAGTGGCAAGGAGAGTTCGAATGGAAGATGTGAGGAAACAGAGATGCAGGAGCATGGGTGGTAGCCTAGTTGGAAGGGGCCTACCTACAGGCAGGGCACTGGAAAGGAGGATCACTCAGCCTCACCGGCCCCCAGAGTGAGGGCCACCTGTAGAGACAGGAAGGGGGCCAGCCTGAAGGCAGCCACCTACCTAAATCTGCTCGTAGGAGTGAGACTGAGTGAGTAGTCCTACACCCCCTGGGCCAGTTAAGGGAGAAAGAGCACTCTGGTTAGAAATCTGATTAGCTTCTTGCCCGGGATTGTTTCATTTAAAGTGTCAGGCAAAAGATTCCATTGCCCAGGGATTCCCTCAGGCAGCTGGATAAGTTCCATAGGGCATCCCATACCCCCCTTACCCCATCCAGGTTTATCACCCCTTAAAAAAACAAAAAACCAAGCTCACAGGCTGTTTACTAACTTTTAATACAAGTCTATGGAAAATGTGAGTTGACTGGCTGTGCGGGACTATAGGGGGGCCCAAATCTCTAGCGACTCCTAAGGGGATAGTGCTACACATAAAAATACTCTAGATCACTACAGCCTGCAAGCTGTTTAGTACTTTGTATGCTCCTGAATCTAGCATTCCGTAAGCCATGCCGTAAGTTGCATACTCCTGAAATAAAACAAAGAAAAAGTAGGTGTAAAAACATAACGCATTAACTGGATTGCATACATATGCATATACATGCACATAAAAAGAATCCTAATAACTTAGGGATACTAAGATATCCTTGTATCCATTAGTGGTGTTATTAAACATTTGGGGCCATAATGACTGTATAATGCTAACCGAAAATAAATGAATATATCACCCATTTTAATGAACATCATTCCTTTATTTTTGCTTGTTAGTGCACAAAATTTCAAATCTATATGCATGTGCTATTCATTATTTCTACGGAGTTTCAGCTTTTACAATTAGTTGGAATTTCTAGTTTTAACAATACCAGGTTTTATACATTTAAAAAAAATGTAAATATTAGTTTTGCAAACATTTGTAAAAGTATCATGGGAAGTAGAAAACTATGTATTTTAAAACTGTAGACATGAATGTATTTTCCACAGAAACACTTGGGGAGGAGAGTACATGCTAAACAATATTTTTCCATAGTATATAGTAGGATGTATGAATCAAAATCTGGTGCTGAAGCCAAAGGACAGGGAGCTGCAGAATGTTACATTCAACAGAAAAGATCCAGACACTAAACAGTACTTGGATATGACTTCAGAACTTTGCCATATTCCCCGCCATCCCATTTTCCAATGCAGCACTGCAATAGCTTGTATAGAGCTACCTGATTGGATAGCAGTATAAGAAAAGTCTGGAGGCCTGCTTTGTTCCAGCACAAGAATACCAGTGCAGTCAGATGCATGTGGGCATACTACAGTACATGAACCTGTACATAGAGTGACTGCTGGATGTGCTTTAGCTTAGTGGCATGTGTGCAATACCTTGTAGAGTGTGCATAACTGTGCATGCATGCTCTGCACTGGTGTTGGTGCAAAATACCCTATATAAACTGCAACACAGAATGGAGAGATTGCTAAGTAGTCTACAGCTGCTCCCTGTTTACCTACAAACTGACCTGCTATTTGTACCTGCCTTGTGCGTGACTCAACTTGCCTTGTGACCTGCTATTGGAACTTTTCCTACCTGTTGTGACCTCACTCTGCCTACTTTGCACCACTTATTGCCTTGTGCATTGTACCTCCACTGCCAGATGATTATCCACTTTGGCTTGACTCTCCAAAACTATTCCTGTCTTCTGAATGGGTACCACACTGCCCAGCTGTTACTGACCTATGCCTAAATCCTTGACTCTGTTGCGGTCCTCTGCATTGGTATCTTGCTTCTTGATTGTTAGCAATCCTGGCTTGTATTCTGTCTACATTTCTGTCATCTGCTCTGGTACCACAGTCTTCCAGCCTTTGGTTCCTGTGCAGTGATCCATGGTCATCTGGCCCAAGCACCTGATAGCCTCAGAAGATCCAGTATTACATGCAAAATCCACTCTTATGCCACACTGTGTGTTTTTATTCCTTGTTGCCACCTTTAGTTGTGTTGGACATGAGGTGCAAGAGAAACCCCAGTAGGTATTTGACAAGTGGTAGAGTTGGGAGCTTGCTGAAGAGTCAAACTTAGAACCTAATTAAGGCCTTCATAGCATGTCCTATGGTATTCAGCTACATATATTGTATACTATGCCTGGCAGCCTTCTCTCTCTTCTCTCCTGTCCTCTGCTAGCCTTTATGATATTGCACATGATCTATTGCAGCTAAGTAATCTCTGTACCACTTTTTTGTACCTTTTCTCTCCTGCAACCCTCAACTAGCTCAATAGTTAAATATTTACTAAAGAACCTGTCACTTTATTCTAAAAGAGCAAAGTGTCAGGTTTACTTTAAAATTTGAGTTAGGAGTTAGATTGGAGTTAGAACAGTGTATACTTACTGTTGCTTTTGCTGTGGATTTCAATGGTTTTATTGTTATTCCTTTATGCAAATCAATGGGAATACATATTAGGTGAATGATACATGCTATCACTGAAACCAATCAGATTTTCCTTTTAGAACAGGGGTCCTCAAACTTTTTACAAAGAGCCGTTTCACTGTCTGTTAGATTGTTTCGGAGCCAATTGAAGTATAAACATGTGCCCCTGTATCAGAGGTAAGCGGAGATACAAATTTCCTGCCATCATCGGCCACTAGGAGTGATGAATTTCCCGGCATTAATTAGGAGGAATGGTGCCTCATCAGTGGTGGCAGTGGGATTTGGAAAGTCTCTGTCAGCGTTATTGCACAGGGTTTACTTACTTTTGAATATGTCCAGTGTCCCATGCTGTTCCTACACTGACCAGCTGATGTCTTGTCCAGAACTATGCCGGCACCACTGGGAAGGAGATCACGCTGCCTAAGATACATGTCCATGTGCTAGACAAAGCACTGCCAGTCTGCATTATGTGGTTCTGTCCAGTGAGCAATGAGAAATTATTATTATTACATCGAGTTTATATAGCGCCAAAGGGTTTGCTCAGCGCTGTACAATAGGGGGGGGGGGTCAATATATGAAACAGTACAGCAACTACAAACAGCACTCGAGGGGTTAGAGGGCCCTACTCTTTCGAGCTTACAATCTAGGAGGGAGGGGGTAGTGGTACAGGAGGAAGTGGCTGTGGGGGATGGAGTGGTAGGAGGAATGAAGGAGAACGGCTGTTAGGTGAGGGTGGGGTAGGCTTCCCTGAAGAGGTGGGTTTTCAGGGAGCACCTGAAGGTGAGGAGGGAAGGTGACAGTCTGATGGATTGGGGTAGTGAGTTCCAGAGTATGGGGGAGGACCTGGAGAAGTCTTGCAGTCGTGCGTGGGAGGAGGAGACCAGGGAGCAAGATAGAAGGAGGTCCTGTGAAAAGCGAAGGTAGGTAGGAAGGTACGGGTAGGGTGGTACCTGGGAATCAGGTTGGTGAGGTAGTTAGGGGCAGTGTTGTGAATGGCTTTGTAGGTCAGAGTGAGTAATCCTTGCATGCAGTTGCAGGGCTGGAGCAGGCCCACTGGCTGTAGTTTTAGGTTCTTATTTTAGATTATATAACTGTTTAGGATAGGTGTAAGCTAAAGATTATGTAACAGTTTAGGAGAGGTGTAAGCTAAAGGGCAGAAAAGACTAAGATACTTCTTTATCAAAGAGGTAAATTTTTGCAATGCCTAGTAAGTCTTCTCTTATATTGCCCCAATTTGAGCCAATTCCTAAACCTAATCAAAAAAGGGCTGCAGCTTGGCCCACACCAGCATCAGGGCTCAAATGCATTCCCCACTTCCAAATTTCTTTTTTTCAGTACTATGTTTAAAATTTGTATTCTAGAGTTTGAATACGCTATGCTGCTCCCAGAAATCTTACATTCTAATTGTCTTGTACAATATCTCATCTAGGAGTTAAATATATAGACAGTGTTCACTGACTACATTTGTACTACTGCATTTATCGCAGGAAAGATTAGCAGATAAAAGTACTGGGCGTGTAGTGTGGTAATGTGTTTCTCTGCAGTGTGAATGCTGAAAAGCCCTATATCCCATTGCTAATATTATGGGAGATCTTGCCAAGCACCCCATGGAGGTTTCCAGAGGCTGAATATTCATGTATGCCTTATTAAATTAAAGGGTTTTTGCTTGAAATGTTCCAGGTTGCATACCAAAAATCCCATATTTTGACCCAGTAAATCGAATTCTTTTACAAACACAAGGCTATTGCTGTGAAGCTTTCATCTGTCTTTACTTAAATTAATGCAACAAAACAAAACCAGGCAAAGGCAAATACCAACTTTACGGGAACACTTTTTGGGTTTTGATCCTGTAAATTGGTCTTGGACTTTGCATACGGATTTCTTTTTTCACAGATGACATTTTCTTTTAGCTACTTAGTATTTGCTAGCACTTAACTCTTTCATTTCCAGAGATGCCTTATGATTCATTATGCTGTAAACAGGAATTCTGCAACCCCTGAAGAAAACCATTATTTGAAAAAGAAAACAAGGAGGATATCAATGACAGGAAGCCTTTGCTGATATCATAAACTTTTGGCAATTATTAGTGAGCAATGAGCATGATCAGAGGTTGCCTTCAATAAAAATTGAGTCTCAAATGATCATTTTAGTTAAAGATAAAGTTAACTTAAGTGAGCTGAAAATATAATTTCTCTCCAAATCTGTGACTGCCCCTGCTTTTGCTCACCTTCCTATTATTCCTATTGGCCAATGAACACCCAAATCACATTAAAGGAGCAACAAAAAGCCTTGGGAAACAAAGGGATGGAACCAGTCTCAACATATAATGGAAAATTATGTTTTCACAGAAGGTAACCTTTTGTGTATGCTTTTTTTTCATTTTATGATTTAAAGCCTATGTATAGCCAGAACTTTTTTAAGCTGTAGGGAAAGGTTAAAACATCTTACAGGTTATTCTTTCTATGTCCTGTTTCCCTTACTGCCCTATCCAAAAGATAAAATATAAAGTATGACAAAATCTCTCCAACATACACGGACTTTCTCTCTTAGACAGTTATGACCACAATAGGTGTCTGCATTGGAGAATTTCCCCTCTATAATTGAAGATTTCCTTTCAATTTCTTACTCAGTGACAAAGACAAATAGGGTAATTCCTCTCTACATGGAAACAAAGAACAATAGAAATTCAAGAAAGGATCTAATTCTTTTCCACTCTATGCAAAAGTAAATAAGCTTTGCCTTTATATATGCTTAGGTTTCAGAGGTATGCAACAGGTTTATTTTCACCCGGCACTTTCTTGTCTGTCAAGGTTCCCAGTTGTGATGTCTCTGTGCTTGAATTCCCAGGTCTACACACCTGCAATATTTATGATGCAGTTTCCTGCTCTGTTTTTGGATTAATTATTGAGAGTGTAACAGAAGTAGTTGGGACATCTGGGAACACCACTGTATGGACAGAGAATGGATAATAATGGCAAAAGCTTGCCTTAGAAATCTCCAAAAGATACTGTATATAAACCCAGCAATTAACACTAGAACAGGGGTGGACTGACAACTCATGGGGCCCCCGGGCAATAGGGGATCATGGAGCCCCTGTGTCCTTGCCCAAACTCAAAAAAGCCTATGAAAAAGGTACCAGGGGCATCTCATGGGGCCCTCTACTGACCCCGGGCCCTCGGGCAGTGCCCGAGTTTCCAAATGGTCAGTCCGCCCCTGCACTAGAAGTAAACAATTTTAATATTACATTTGAATGGGCAAACCCTTTAAATGGATTGATAAATTTAGTAACTATTCAGAGGCATGATACAGTTTTAATTGGCTCTGTGAATGCTTATATAGTGATATGCTACTACTGTAAGGATGTATACTTTTAGCTGAGCAGTCCACCAATAATTTCCCTGCATCATGTCTCTAATCTGCAAGTAAAGTAATGTTTTTTTACTGAAGTTTTTTTTTCAGAATTTGCAGTATTGATGTGTAGGAGTACAGAACTCACTCAGTTACGCTAGATAGACCCTATGCAGGTACTGCACAGCACTGCAGACACCAAGCTTTTACAAACAGGTTTGATGCTAGATAGTTTCTTCTACTTTTGTATTTCAATGTTTTTATTAATTTATAAACAGTTTAAGGAGACAGGAGCAACAAAACATGCCCAAGCAGGGTCCATCAATTGCACATAATAAAATAAAGAAAACAGTGCTCTAACACCAACAGAGCAAAAGGTGCACCCAGGCAGGGGCTATCAATGGCACATAAATGACAAAAACATTGGTATAACACCGACAGTAACTCAAACCAAAGGCAGCTATCCACTGCCACACCAAAAACAAACAAAAAAAGAAAAGGAAGGAGGAGTACAAAAGGAAAAAGATGACAAGACCAAGAGCAGGGGTCCGAGAACACAAATACAGAGCAACATCACAACCCCAGACTAGCCGGGGGGGAGCGTGGGAAAGGCATATTGCAATCACAGCTCCCATGTTTTCAAGAATTTCCGTTGAGGGTCATAACAGATACTCGACATCTGTTCATTGTGCATCATAGTGGTCATACGGTCCTGCACCCCCTGAAGAGGGACAAACAGGCTCTTCCATGCCTGAGCAATTGTTCTAGTGCCTGACAAAAACAAATAGGAAGCCAGCTTCTGCTGGTGAGCCAAGAGGCCCTGTATGGGACAATGAAGCAAAGCACACAGAGCATCCTGGCATATGGAGAGATGGAACAAGGTGAAAAGGAGGCCAAACACATGAGACCAAAAATGAAACAGTCTCGGGCATGACCACCAGATATGCAATACATCACCACGATGGCCACAACCCTGAAAGCATCGATCACTGCAGGCAGGGTTCGCCTGGACCAAACGAGCCGGAACCCAATACCAACGAAACAATACCTTGTATGCCACCTCCAGCATGGTCGTATTAAATGAACATTTAGCTGTACGCAACCAGGCCCTATTCCAGTCCTCCAGATCCACGACTGCCCCAAGGTCATGCTCCCACTGAGCGACATATGAGAGAGAAGTATGCATCAAGCGTCTGTTCAGAGCTGCATAAAGAAGGGGCGCCTTGGCAAAGCAGTTCAAAGGCAGATTGCTGGTATGGGTAAGCCAATGCCACAATTGAAGGTAGTGAAAAAATTCTGCCAGTGGGACATCCCGTGACTCCCGAAGAGAATTCCATGAAGTCAAAAAGTGTCGCACCTGCGAAAGACCATTGGCCACCCACCAAGAAAACACCCTTGGTTGATCAAAACCTGGTGGAAAAGAGAGGGTTGTTAATAATTGGGAGCAAAGGTAGGAAAGGTGACATCAGGCCACTGGAGTAACGTATCGAGTCCCGCGCTTGTAAGCCATGGAGCAAAATCGGACTCAGTGCCATAGGGTGTAGGGCAGGGGTAAGCCATAAAAGCATCGATGTCGCAATAGGGGCACAATAAGGTAGTTCGAGCAGGACCCAGAGAGGAACGTCCGAGGAAGTGTGCAACATAGACAGCGGGGCAATCTGACTTGCCTGATAATACTTAGTTACATTAGGTCCCCAAGACCACCCTGGAGTCTATGAACAAAAAGAGTATTTCTGGAGACTCTGTGGCACTTATCGGCCTGGATAAAATGCATAATCTTTGCCTGAATCAACCGAAGGAAATGAGGAGGAACCCGCACTGGGAGGGTGCAAATATAGTATAACAATTTCAGCAAGATGGTCATTTTCACTGAATTAACCCATCCTATCCAAGACAGGTGCGGAAATTGCCAGGAGTGCATAAGAGAGGACAGAGAGCAAAGCAATGGATAATAATTTGCAGCAAACAACGAGCCATAGGTAGGGGTCAAGCAAATACCAAGGTATTCAAGAGAAGAGGAAGCCCATTTGTAAGGGAAATGGCGCAAAACCAAATCTGAGGCTAAAGTGATATTGAGAGCGACAGTCTTATCCAAATTAATACGGAAACCCAAAATCAAGGAGAAGCACACAAGAACCTTTTGCAAATTTGGAAGCGTCGTCAGGGGATTAGTGAGAGTCAAGAGGGCATCGTCCGCAAAAAGGTTCGACTTGAACTCCTGTCCCGTGTATGAAACACCCGATATATTACAATCGGCCCGGAGCGCTAAAGCCAGCGGCTCAAGCGCCAGGACAAAGATCACCGGGGACAGAGGGCAGCCCTGTCTCGTCCCTCACCAAATAGGAAAGGGATCTGAGAAATACCCAGCATATTTAATGGAAGCTGAAAGGGAAGAATACAAGGCTTGAATCCAAGAAAGAATAGAATCCCCAAAGCCCCAACGAGACAGCACAAACTGCAGATATTCCAAAGATAGAGAATCAAAGGCTTTATATATGTCTAAGCACAGTAAGAATCCCGGGATTTTCCGCTGTTGTAGAAAGTGTATAAGATGGACCACCTCCCAGGGATGAAACCTACTTGGTGCCTGTGGACCAGACTACGCAAATATTTATTGATACGAAGACTAAGGGTCTTGCCCAATATCTTCAGGTCTTTGTTAAGAAGAGAAATGGGCTGGAAGGCTTGCGGTTCCTGCACATCATCGGTCGTTTTAGGAATCATGGAGACATGACCTCTAAGCGTGTCTGGATAGGGTAAAGAGCCCTGTCATAACTCATTGAAATAATCAGCCAAAAAGGGTGCCAACAGAGTTGCAAATTTCTTCTAATATAGACCGGAGAAGCCATCGGGACCTCGGGCCTCGGTGGACCGCAGAGATTTGATAGCTTGGAGCCACAGGGAAGGGATCTGGTTTAGCGTAAAGGCGCGAGAGGAAGTCTGCAAAACGGGAAACAATTTGCTGGGGATTAGAAGTACAGCCACCTGTGGGAAGTCGCAATTGTTTTGGTTTATGGGGTTTCGCCACAGAATTGAGTTTCCTGGTCAGCATCAGGCCCAGCTTATTAGCACAGGCATAAAATTTGTGTTTCATCTAACGCAGGGCATGTTCTGCCTCCGAAGAAGCAAGTAGGTCCAACTCTGCAACCAGAGCGTCCCGTGCATGTTTATGGGCCGCGGATGGAAATGACTTCCAACAAGCATCTGCAGAGGCCAGTAGAGAATGAAGCTTCAAATGTCGGCGCCCCCGCTTCTGAGCCAGCTGTATAACATGACCCCGCACCATGGCTTTATGCGCCTCCCACAGGGGCACTGCCGAAGAGACAGATCCCGAGTTTTCTGTAAAGTATGTGCTTAAGAAAGATTCTATTTGTTGGCAGGTAACCTGAGTAGTCAATAGAGAATCAATAATGTGCCAGTGAAAGGGGCGCCTTACCGACCCAGAGAGGGCAAGGAAGAGTACCAGAGGATCATGGTCCGCCCAGGGCAAGGAGGGAATAGATATCGCCTGACCAAGGGAAGCTGCTGGACATGCATGAATATATGGTCAATTCTACAAAAATTGTCATGAGGATTGGAATAGAATGTAAAGTCATGCTCAGTTGGGTGAAGTTTCCTCCAGACATCCGCTAGCCCCGCTGTCTGCAAGAGAGAGTGGATACGTTCCTCTAACACTAAGTCGTGGGAAGGGGCAGCCCCCCGGGCATAGCGCCTATCCAATGTGGAATCCAAGGTAACATTTTAATCTCCCAAAAGAAGAAGAAGACCCTTGGAGTGTCAGGAAACGATGGTGCAAAGATGAGAAAAAAATTTATGCTGAAAGCGATTGGGCGCGTAGTAAAAGACAAAAGTAACCTCCTGGTCCCAGAGGGAGCAAATACCTGCCCGTGGGGTCTGCTATATTCCGAGCACAGACAAAGGGAAGATTGCATTTGAAAGCTATCAGTACACCCCAGCATTTCTCATGAGCCATGGCTGTGTAAAAAGTGGGATAATGAGGCGAAAGATACCGTGGGGAGGAGGACTGAGAAAACCTGGTCTCCTGTAAACACCACGTCAATTTGTTGTGATTTGAGGTGTTGAAAAACTTTAGCCCACTTCTGAGGCAAATTGAAGCCTTGAACATTTTGTGAATGTACTTTCAAAAGGGGTAAGGCCATGGCAGCATCAGCATCAGCACAGCACGCTCAGCAGAAAAAGCATAAGTCAGCCACCAATTTCCACTCCCAATGGCGGTGAGACCATGGAGTCCCGAAACCCTGCATAAAACAAAAACAGAAAAGCCAGAGAAGAAAAGAAAACAAGAAAAGAAAAGAAGAAAATGACACAAGGAGTATGTACAACAGTATAATCGTATCACGCCAATGGTAACGTGTATCCTACACTTGAAGGATACCAGTTGGGGGTGGCTCTACCATCGGACACATGGCTGCAAATGAAAACATCAAAAACATAAGCCCTCAGGGGGAATAAACACAACATAACGGGGTACCAAAGTAGAAAAAATCCCAGAAGTGAGAACATCCGAAGAGACCTCCCCATTGGAGACCCAGCTAAACTTGGGGGCCAACCCCTCCAGGAGGATGACTATAGGCTGCCATGGTACCCAACAACACAGCCCAAGTGGTCCCCCACCAACCTCCCAGTAGGACCGACACACAACCGGGGCCTACCCAGGCCAACCTCCCACCCCGGAGCCCGAGGGTACTATCAGCCCATTCCACCAACGGAAACCCAAACAACGTCACCTGGACCCGTGGTAGGCCGCAACGGCAAAAGGTCATAATCCTCAAGTCCAGGAGGTGACCCCCCCACTCAAGGATGGAACCCAAGGGAACAGGCCGGATCAGGCCCAACCTGGAACACTAACAAACTGGGAATGCCCTAAGGGCCAAACTCACGGTCCCGTCAGGAGAGTCCAATGGTGAAACAAAACGTGGGAGGTCCAGGATACAGCTTCAGCCCGGAGAACAGGATGGACTTGATCGTGGAAGGGTCTGAGGGAGGGCCTTTCTTCCTATTGGACAACCTCTCCCAGAGGCGGCCCAGAGGAAGCGGCCTCATCGGGAGTCCGGATGAATGAGCTGGGCTCTGAGTAGTGCCTCCTGGTGTAAAAAGGTGTAAAGTTTCCAGGAGAGAGTGGACCTCCTCTGGTGTGGCAACAGAGTGGCTGCGGCCCTGGTAGTTGGTCTGAAGTGAAGGGCTTCAACTGGCGGCGCTTCTGAAGAGTGATCTGGGAGAGGTCAGCGAAGAGCTGGTAGCGATGCCCCTGGAATCTGAGGTCTGGGTTGTTTCTGGCTGCCAAGAGGATAGTTTCCTTAGTGCGATAGTAAGTGAACTTGATGATAATTTTCCTCGGGAGCCAATCCGGTCGTCTGAGGCCCAATACACGGTGTATGTGGTCAAATTCGAGCTGGTCAATGGGAATGGCGGGCGTCAGCTCCTGAAACAGAGCAGTAGTGGTTGAGGTGAGATCTGTGACAGTTTCTGGGATACCCCTTAATAGCAAATTGCCACGGCGGGAACGGTTTTCAAAATCCTCAAGCCGGAGCAGCCCATCCGCCAATTCTTTCGTGAGGTCACGCAGATCCTGTTCGTGACTTTCAATGAGCGTGGCCGCAGCGTCCATTTTATCTTCCAGATCGTTCGTCCGATTGCCCAACTCCCGAATTTCTTGCGAAAGACCGTCGGCCAGCTTGGAAGTAGCGAAAGATAATTCCGGCTGCAGCATGGACTTGAAGCGGCGCAGGAGCTCAGCATCCCTCAGAGCTGGTGTGGGAGACTGCAGGGATGCCTCTGATGCCAGGTCGTCCGGCCCACCAGCGGGTAGCGGCAGCGGAGGACCTGAAATTGAGGCCGGGGCTTCAAATGCGGCCTCCGGCGGGGGACCCGAATTCGAGGCCAGAGCTTCGAATTCCGGGTGGTAGGCTGCAAGTTCCAGTATGGCCCGCCGAGCGCTGGAGGCGTGGGCAGCTGCAATTTTCTTGCCCATCGGGGCAGCGGAGGACAGGGAACTGGAGAAAAGGCAGGCAACCCCCCCCCCAAGGGCTGGAAGATGGGCCGATGTGTCCGGCAGCTAAGGAGCAGGCCTACAATGCAGCCATCACAATTACTGCTAATGAACACATTTTCTTCTACTTTTTCACTTTAAAATGATTTTAGGATTTGTTTTTTTTTAAGTTTATGAGGCATCTGTTTTTTTTTTACCTTTGTGCATGCATAGAATTTGATTTTCTGCAATATAGATGTGTATTGTCCCTCTCTGACTCTTGGGCTGCTTAATATTTCCACGGAAGTCACCTTGTTTGCATTCATTGTAAATTTCTAAAAACAATTACATGGTTGGATGATGGAGAATGCTGCCTCTATCAGACAGGTAATTAGTCCCAGGGTATTTTCCTATTTTTTGTAAAAGCAGATGTGAAAGTTTTAATATTCTTCAGAGCATCTTTTTTCCTGGCTCTCTTCACATTTACAGAATTTACATAATGTAAATTAAAGAGAGATTACATACAAGTGAAATTGACTGGTATGAATTACTAATGACATCCAGCAAATACAGGAACTCTGCCAATTTAAAAATGGCCACTGCAATTGCCTGAATCTGAGCATTTTGTAATCAATTGCAGCAACAAGTATCTCACAGGGTCACTGGGAATTTACTTTCTGCAACCTGTGCTGCTTTTTCTCAGTTTGATGTATTACCAATTACATTCAAACTTCCAAAAAATGCTGAAGAGTTTATGTAGCACTACAAGTACATTTACCCTTTAACCCCTCTGTGTCTATAATATGTAGAATAACATTCCCTTGCACAATGCTTCATGTGGAGGGAACGATAATCTACCTGTATATCTCCATATGAGAGCCAGAAGCTGACACTATGTGCGGCTGCTAGCTGTCAGACTGGTTGTTACTGACAGTTCTGGTTTCCACTGATGATAAGCAACCAGTCGTTTCGGTTCCTGATTATGTGATTTTTATGTCAGCTATGACAAAGTGATCACATGAAAGCTAGAGGCTGAATTAACAGAAAATAAACCTTTAGCTAACACATGCCTCTGCAACCTCAATAAGCGTGTCATCTTTATACTGTAATTGTAAAATACAATTACAGTATTCAATAAGTTAGTGTCAGGAGTGTGTAATGTTCCTGTTCTATGGTAGCTAATGGTCTCATTCCAGCATCCTGCTTTTGGCTGAGCTGCACTCTCCCTGTCTGACTGTCCACCGGTAGGGGGATTGATGGAGACCAAACTTGTTTTAAGCCTACCAAGCCCTTAGTGTCATGATTGTGATAGTGTTTGGAAGACGTGCTTCAAGCTCCCTGTTGCCCTGCCTTTTTCAAATGCCTTGACCTTTACCTTTGCCCAATCCTGCCCTGCCAGCTAGTTTGGATTTCCCTGTTATTGACCTCAGATTGGGCTTTGGAGCACTCTCTAAACTTAGCCAGCATTTTGACCACAGATTTGACCTTGACTACTCTCTGAACGTGCCTACCCTGTACCCGGACTGCCATTGGATGACTCTGCTTGTCTGCCAAACTCAAGTACCTGCTTGTTGTGCTTAGCTTGCGCCTGCCCCGGCATGGTAGCCAGGCACTATTGCATTGCTTTCCCAAATGCCTGCTTGCCTTATGGGAAAGGGGGCTGCTATAGGTGAAGAACACAGAGCCAGCTACAGCGCCTGACCAACAACGCTAGGAGTAGGAGTGACAGTAACATTAAAATGAATCATAATATTTATATATTATAATATTTATTTATACACACATTCTCATTTGTTAGCCTGTAATAAAAAAATGTAAACAGGACATTTTTTAAAACACTGTACCAAATCATAGTCTTACAGCTCTAAAATAAAAATGTACAAATTATTATTTAGGTAGTTAAACTAGATAGAGAGTCAAGTTGGCTGATGCATGTTGACATTGCTAAATTTAGCCTAGACATCTAGAGTTCAGTGACCACTGGTCATGAAAGGTTAAAAAGATACTAATTTATAAAGCACAGCAAGGGCAGGGACACAAAAATAATGAATGCAGAATAATAATGAATGCACATTCTTAGCACTGCGGGGTGACTCTCAAGGTTTCTGGGAGCGCAGAAATCGGGTCGGCTACTGCTTTGCAGGTGTTACCATCATGGTCTTGAATGCTTGTCAGGAGGCAAACTGGAGATACTCTGCTCTGCAGAAGCCTGGTCTTCCACAGCAGATTGCAGTTGTGTCATACCCCAGGGGTCTGGTGAGCAGGTGCAAGCCCAACATTCTCCCTAATACAGTATAGACACTGCATGCAGATGTTTTTTTATTCTTACCTACCTGAAGACTTCTGTTGGAGAATATCTTTTTGTTATCCTGTTCACTTTGCCAGTGGCCATTGCACAGTGACACCGTTTTACCTTTTCATAGTCATCTGAATGCCAAGGATACATTTAGCTCCAGGATTTTCTCCATTTAAAGGGATCAATCTGCAGAGTTTGTCACTGACTGGATTTTACTTTTACTGTTTACTTTAAAGGGGAACACCTACCTAGCCACGTCTCCTAAATTGTGTTTTACTGCTTTCTTTGCCTGTGGCGGCAGGACGCAGAGGGAGCTGACTGACTATAGGACTCCTCTCCCCCTCTTGCTCCTGTAATCATAGGGTTGTTCAGGATTTGTTGGTCCTGCAATTAAACCTATTGACACGGTCATTTCCACTGTATATCGTTGTGATTTTGTTGATCCTATACTTTGCAAGTTGGAGAACATTCACAAATAATGTTTTTTTTTCTTGTGTCCCCTGCTGACTTAACAGTCTCTAGTAAAGTATTATCTTATAAAGCTACCTTATTATATATCTTATAATGTTTGCAGTATTCCTGTTCAACCTGGTGTGTCCGGGGGGGGGGGGGGGAACCCAAAGTCATCAGCAGCTCCTTTGAGGGTGGCGCCACACACATTTTAGGCAAGCCCTCCATGACTGATAGAACTGAAATCCAATGAATGACAGGGATGTGCTAGGTGACAGTACAGCTATGATAGAAAAGGCAAGATAATGCTGGAAATACTCAAGCCAGTTAATGAGATGGGTGCTATCTAACTTGCTGTAGCTTTAATGCACACTGTGAGCAGCTCACCACTGCTGTGAAATCAGAGTAAACAATTTCAGTACAGCGGAGGTGCCTGTACAACAGTGCAAGACTAAAGTTAAGGCTGTAGTTCAGCTTTAACCCTAAGTTAAACCATTAGATAAAAATATAATATCAATGACTGACATTCTTTTTGATGAAATGTTTAGGATCCATATACATCATTGACCTAATTTCCCATATGGAAGAAAAATATATTTGAAATATATTTTAAAAATATTCTTCCCAAATATTTTGGCCATATTCAATATATTTCAAGAAATATATATACTGTATATAAATAATCTGAAGAATATATTTTAAAAAAATATATTTTTAAAAATATATTTTTTAAAATATATTCTTCAGATTTTTTTTAACATAAAAAAAGTCATTTTAACATATATTTTTACATATATTTGTAAATGCATTCCAAAAATGTAGATTTGTATTTTTAAAGATATACAGTATATTTGAAAATATATTTTAAAAAATATTTTCATATATTTTGTAAGAAAAACGCATTTAAGTATATATATATATATTTATTGAAATATATTTTGAAATATATTGAATATGGCCATGTGGGTTACTAGAACTAAAATACCGGTTCTAAAACCAAATTATATGCATACGCCTACATAAATGTTTTGCTAAAACCAAAACCCTAGCTAACATAGGCAGCTTCAAAATATACTATGACTGCCAGCACAGCCAACGTCAGATTAGAGGAATTTGTCAGTATGCATGTGCCATATGTGCTAGATAACATACTTATGTTCTCAAACCTAAATTGAATTGCAAAGGGTAAATTTTAGCAGATAACCCAATTAATTTCCTTCTTTAGTGTTCTACATTTTCTACCATTTTGGTTTAAGTAAAATAATATCTTAGATGGTGGTATTTCATGCTCATCTATCCTTAGTGTTTCAACTGTAGCAAAACGGAATGTACAACTGTAAAACATTATTTTCCACTAATGTTATTACACTCCAATACATAAATTCATGTGTCTTTTATTTCATATATTTTGCTATTTAAACCAACAAAATGTGCTTTCACCTTGTTCCTGGTACTTCCAGTTATTGTTACACCAAGGTGACATTAAGCATTGTTCCACTCGCCCAGTCTGCAGATCACTGAAGGAACATCTGTAAACTGTAAAGAATAATGCGTTCTATTAGTGGAAATCAGCCAGGTGCAAAATGGCAACAGATTTACAAAAGAAATACATCATCAGTACCAACACATAGACCTTAAACTGATTTATTTACACAAGATTCCTTGAAGGACATTTTTATCGAAACACTCAATGTAAAACTGCATAACCTGCCCAGTGATCTGTGTATAGCTTTCATGCTTTGGCAGAACATGGGATATACTGTAGGTCATTACATGTCGAACATAGAAAAAGAATGGTGATTCTGTTCTTGCCAATGGAATGGTGTTTATATAAAGACAGGCCCCTATAAGCCATATTGAAGGGTCAACAAACCTAGAACAAATTCATATTTATTTAATAAAATAGTATATCAATCAAGGATCAAAGATCAAGGAGGTGCGGAATTCAAAGACGACTTTCTCCAAAGTAATATCAGAGGGGTCCAATGGGGAGAAACGTATCAAGGGGAGGGTATAGGTGGAATATCTGTCACTGTTTGGACAATAAATCTTCATGAGCTGAATGGAAAGTGGTGTGTGTCCTCACACTTTGTACATGTGCCTCCGAGGAGGATGGGTGGACCCTGGAATCTTGCCAGCCTGGAGTAAGGTGCATGTCTTAGAAGCAATGCTGGGGACATATGCTTAAGTATAAGGCAGTAAATACTGTAGCATTATAATATTTATGATTTATTCAAATCCATGGTTTTTGTAAGTCCCCTGGTTATTTTAGATTGATGGTTCTTTAATACCTAATATGTCAGTCTTCACTCAAGGAATGAAGGGAGAAATGACCCTACTTCCCCACATTAGAATAGTAGCAGAGTTTTTATTCTTTGATTTTTGGAAAGTTGTCTCCGATCACTCGAAAGCATTCCCTGTTTCGAAAGAAGGAAGGTCATTCTATGGATGTAGTCCAAGTAACATTGTTTTGCTAATGCTGAGGGATAATTTGGGCCTGCAATGCTAGCCTAGGAGCTCTCTTATCTTTGAGGAGTATGGGGCTTGGATCGTGGTCTGCCAGGGATTTACAGAGATCATAACAGATTACTAACAAGGTATCTTAGTCAGGAGGCTCGGTCTGTGAGAAGCTGTAATCAAGTAAAAGCCTTAAGCTACCCATACACTAGTAGATTTTTGCATGGAAGTTCATAAGAACATTCTTAGTTCACTCGATAACTTACCAGATGATTTTTGAAACCACCTCAGATTTTATTTGCCCTTAACATTCAATGTTGGAATGAATGGACTTGTATGAAAACCCCATACACTGTAAAAACATTTTGAGAAAAAAATTCTATCCTGCTTCTTTGAAATTTTCATCACTGCTGTCAAAAACAAACATCGATTTGATTTGACTCCACTAAGCAATCCAGTGTTATGAGTGTCACCTATGGCCTGAAGATCTATGTTATCTTCTCCTTCACATACATGGCCGTCTGGACTTGACTTTAAAGATTTCCCACTGTCAACTAGGTTTTGTGTACTTTATACTTGCATACAACTGATTTCTGTTAATAATAATCCTTATAAGCTCCATTGATTATGACAGCACACATGGATGAATGTTACTTGGTTTTGGAGCTTTTTTACTTGGCCTCAAAATTAAACAAATATCTATATTGCCATTAAGCCTTTCCACAAGGCTTCCAATCTAATACCTACAGTCTTGCACGAATGTGATGACAATTCTGAAGTTCATAAACTGGAGCAAAACTAAGCTAAGCAACATGTTGTGTTTTGGAAAAAGAAATTCCAATTTTGTTCGTATTTTGAGTGTTCTGACAATATAGATCAAAACAGACAGACTTCTTAAAATTTGCGGCTGTTCCTCATCTTCACTATGTAAATAATAAGCTTTGTACACTTTGTTCAAGAACCAAGACCTTTTTCTATCCATTGATCTCAGTTTAAACGACTCTCTTATTTTTTAGCATTAACAAAAATATTTCCAGAATATGAATCAGTTTTGTCAGTACCAGGAACTGGTGTATTGTGATAATGGAGTGTGATGTCTGGATATTTCCAGAACACAACAGGTAAGTACTCAGTTTTATGGGGTAATTACAGAGCCTATGTATAAAACAATTACCATGTGAATATCTTCAGCATTCACACAGACACAACAAATGATCAATGTATTGTCTGTAAAAGGAAATAATAATAAATAAAACACTGCATTACTGCCACTAGATGGCGTGAAAGATCATAGGAAAAAAGAATTTGTTGAGCATGTGCAGTTTTTTTTTTTATACATAGACCCCTTAGTGTTAGTGGGAAGGGTTAGGTTACAGTGGACCTGAACTGAAAAAGTAAAGATTTGTTATGTTAGAGCGGACATTTAGAATGTTAATTGTGCCTAAGCAGTACCCTGATAAATGACCTTATTGTCTTGTATTCTTCCTGAAAGAAAAGCAGTGCACTTCCTGCTATTTAAGTGTGCCTATGCACTTCTGTGCATAATGTCTCATAGCTGTATATCTGCTATGTGAGATCTAAGGCTCTGCTGCCACTGACTACTAATCGCAGAAGAATTGGAGAAATAATTAGTGATGTCCCATTCACTACTCTCCGTGCTGGAGAGTACTATACCTTTACTAATATTGCTACTACACAGAGACACAGGAATGGTAAGGCAGTATTAGGGGAAGGTCAGCTGCAGTGTGAGCACAGCAATTCTTGTGACTAGTCTTATGCCTTCTGCCTGCTTTTGTTGTGGGCACAGCTTCCAGAGTTCAGTTCTTCTTTAAAAGTTAGATTTTAAAGCTGAAATCCCGGAATTGCACTCCTTTGCAAAATGTGAAGGCACACTACGAGTTAAGTTCAAGATGCATGCCATCTCCTGGACTTATCTTTGTTATTTACATCTGACAGTTTTATTGCACTCCCAGAAGACAACTATGGCTGTAGTTCCACCTGACCGGTCCGAAACTGGACCTTTTGGTCTCTGAATATTCAACAGTAGAGTCGCTGCATCTGTATGCTCACACCTACCCTCTTTTGTCTATTTACATAAGCCTTTGTATTAGAACTTATTCACAAAATACAAAGGCTTCTTTGAATGGGCAACAGAGGAAGGGACTGAAATAACTGCTCTGAGTGCTTCTCTCGTTTCTCAGAGCCCTGAGCTCAGCAGAGTCATAAACCTGTCAAATCTAAATAATAGAGATAAGTCCACAAGGTGGCAAGCACCTCCTTGAACTTAACTCATAGTGCCTTCACTTTTTACAAAGTGTCTGAAGTCCTGGAATTCTGCTTTAAAGTATAGTCAAAACCAAATATGTTGTTACACATGTTCTTGTAAAGTCAATAAGCTTAATCCGATTTGTTTATATGTCCTGCTTTTAGTTAAACCATTTTAGCCCTCTTTTGGGGGGGGATAATGAGAAATGGCCCTCCCACACAGGATAGTGTACTTAATCTGTAGAGAAATAAGAGAACCAAAACCTGCGCTAAGTGGAAGGGTAGGTTTGATAATAAAGTTGGCAGCGCCCCTGTCCAGGACAGGGCCTCTATGAATAGGGGAGAGTCCCTTCCTGGGAAATGAACCAGTAATTTTAGCAAAGTAATTGGGAGCAGAAGAACTATTTCAATCAGCATATAACATTAACCATAAACATATACTGTAGAGGCACATTATTATAGAAATAATACAAGCTTTATATAGGAAGCAGGGGCGGACTGACCATTCGAGCACTCGGGCACTGCCCGAGGGCCAGGGTCAGTAGGGGGCCCCATGAGATGCCCCTGGTACCTTTTATTGGCTTTTTCATAGGCTTTTTTAGGTGTGGGCGAGGACACAGGGGCCCCATGATCCCCTATTGCCCAGGGGCCCCATGAATTGTCAGTCCGCCCCTGATAGGAAGAGATTAAAAACAGTATATACATCCAATGTAGAAATAGGTATCATCAGCAAATGGACAGACTAGAGTCCTGGTGGAATAGTGAACATATAACCAGTTATATATAGTTATTAATAGACATACCTCCAGGTGAATGTTGCAGCAAAGTTCAGTTGCAAGTACTCTTGAGGGTGATCATGATGCAGTGCCTGTCTCTGTGTCAGCAACCTAAAAACAAGATCAGAGGTCATGGGGAGATCCTCTAACTATTGTCCAACCAGCCTGGAAGGGAGCTTCTCACAGATAGGAACTGTGATGTGGCAGTATAACTCACAGTCAGCCTATCTACTCTGTGCTTTAGTCTATCCCTAGTAATTTCTAATCTGACATGCAGCCTGACCTCTAACTACCAGATGTTGCAGTTGGTTGCCTATCCTGGCTCTATGCTGGTTATAGAGCCCCAAGCTAAAACTAGCTATTGAGAACTCTGAGAACCTGTCACTAGATTATTATTATTATTACTACGAGTTTTTATAGCGCCAAAGGGTTTGCTCAGCGCTGTACAATAGGGGGGACAATACATGGCACAGTACAACAACAACAAACAACGTACGAGGGGTAAGAGGGCCCTACTCTTACGAGCTTACAAACTAGATGCCTTTCACTAAAAAAGTACAGTATGTTAAAGTGTTTTTGGCCTATAGACTTCAATGGGAGTGCTTGAAAAGACACACAAAAATGTGCGTTACTCATTTTTCACACACACCCATAATGAAATTCTATGAGGCCAAAAACAGGCTAACCTGCCACAAAGAAGCACCTATATGGCACATTGCACATACAATGCATGAACAAATGCACACAAAGCACAGAAAGCCTGTAAAATGACCAGAATATGCAATGCTCAAGTGTGATATAGTCAAAATGTTAAAGAGACACTTATTTTGCCCTTTCAGGACAAAGTAACAGTGTGTGCAAAGCCCATCACCAAGCCACTTTTTTTTTTTTACAAAAACAGGGTGTTTTATTGTAAAAGGAAGTGTAAAACATCATAACAGGTACATAATACAAAAATTGTTCATGAAAGTTATGGTACAGAATAAATGAGTAGAAACAATATATTACACAACATCCAATGTAGGACAAGAGGAAGGGAGGAGCAAAACGATCTGCACACAATAATCATGAAAATCAGTCCAATATTGCCGCAATAGAATCAGTGTGAGGAGAGAACCCAGGGGTAAAATAAGCAGAAACCAGATATTCAGGAAAACAGAAAAGGGGAAACAAAAGGGGGGGGGGGGGGAGAGGATCCCCAAGCCACTTTATGTGCACATTGCTACTTTTCTTTGACTCCCACTGCAAAATACCCATTGCTTCTGGGTATGGATCGACTTATTTTAAGAATATGTAAACTCAACACTTCATACTCCTGATATGTGCCTGCTGTGCCATGAAAAAGTATCCTGTTCTCTTTGTATTGCTTCCTTTGTATGAAATCCCTGGTGTTCCTGCTTTCCTATTAAAAACTGCCCACACTAAGCAGGAGAACACACCGTGATCAGTTCTCCAGCTGTGCTGGGAGCTAATCCAATGGTCAGGCCTGTGCTGGCAACCTCGCCCCCTTCTCGCACAGCTATTCACTGGGAAGATCAGTGTGCTGCTGCTTCTCCTTCCCCAGCACTCAGAGCTCCTGCTGAAGCTGAGAACAGAAGGTATGATATCAATTATAAAACAGGGAAAAAAATTATTTATGTGTTTTATGTCTGTACACAAATGTTTTACCTTTCATTTCTATTTTAAACTGAATAGTCATTTTTCTCGTGACTTGACAGTTCAAAGTTGCATGACATGTTGCACCCTATTTGCAGTAAGAGAACCTCTTGAAAAAGGTTCCTGCACTAAAGATACACTAAGCCCTGCTTCACACCAGCAGCTTTGAGGTCACACTACTTCAGCGCAACTCAAAACCGACGATCAGTGGGATTTTAATGTGTGATTTCATTGTGGCTTGTGATTTCATTAACTGCTTCCCCGCCGCCCTATAGCACAAATTCTGCTACAGGGCAGCAGGGCTGCGCAAAATCACATATACAGTATATGTGATTTTGCATTTCCGAGTAGGGACCCACATCTGTTTAATACCAAAACCTGACAAAGATCATAACAATGTGGCTAACTACTGCCCCATTTTGCTTACTAATGTAGATTTGAAATCTACCCCAATCAGCTCAACAACTTTTTGGCACAATATGTTCATGTGGACCAGGTGGGCTTCGTCCCTGAGTGACAGGCCACAGATCAGATACGTCGGACGATAGACCTCATATTCCTACTATGCTCTATCTGGGACAGTTTAGGTACCAGACAGGAAATGTTATTCGTCATTACTGTAGATATGCACAAGGCCTTTTATTCCCTGTCCTGGCCCTTCCTGTTTCACATAGATGGAATTTGGACTTTTCTTTGATTACTCAGTGTATTGTACTCAAATCCTTCAGCTCACATTGTAGCTTTTGAACGTAAGTAGGACTTACTGCAAATCAGAACAAGGATTAGACAGGGCTGTCCTCTTGCACCCCTTCTTTTTGTTGCCACCATTGAGACACTAACTGTCGCCATTAGGTTTAACCCAAATATTCATGGTATATCTAGCGGCAATAGAGTCCATAAGTGTGCACTATTTCTAGACAAGCGCTTATTATTTATCACGGACCCTATCATGATCTTGCCCAACTTACTTTCACTTCTGTCCAATTTTGGTGTTGTTTCAGGTCTAAATGTCAGCCAATCTAAATCAGAGGCTTTGGACATTAACCTTCCTGCATCCACTTTAGCTTCAGTTTGTGCCTTCTTTCAATTGGTGAACACAGGCACTCCCTTATCTGGGAATAAAACTTACCACTGACTCTCCACACTACGTATATAGGGTAGATTATATTCCTCTCTGTTCTTCCACGTGTGACCTAAATAAGAGAGTAGTGGTTAATGATTCATACTCATACTGAATGATCTAGGATTGTCAGTGGTGTACCCCAAGGTTCAGTGTTAGGACCCTTACTTTTTAATATATTTATAAATGATATAGGGTCGGGGATTAAAAACACCATTTCAGTCTTTGCAGATGACACTAAACTGTGCAGTGGAATAACGTCCTTAAAGGATGTTTCCAACTTACAAGCCAACCTCAATTCACTGTTTAATTGGGCAACTATGTGGCAAATGAGATTTAATGTTGATTAATGTAAGGTGATGCACTTGGGGGCTAAGAATATGCATGCATCATACATACTAGGGGGAGTACAACTGAGGGAATCAATGGTGGAGAAGGATCTATGAGTTCTGGTAGATCACAAGCTTAATAATGGCATGCAATGCCAAGCTGCAGTTTCTAAAGCGAGCAAAATCCTCTCTTGTATTAACAGAGGTATAGACTCCAGAGAGAGATATATCATTGTATCCCTATACAAGTCATTAGTAATACCTCATCTGGAATATGCAGTTCAGTTTTGGGCACCAATTCACAAAAAGAACATTAGGGAACTGGAGAAAGAGACCAAACCAAACTGATAAGTGGTATGGAGGAGCTCTGTTATGAGGAAAGATTAGAGGAACTGAATTTATTCTCTCTTGAGAAGAGGAGATTAAGGGGGGATATGATCAACATGTATAAATACATCAGTGGTTCATATAGTGAACTCGGTGTAGAGTTATTCACCCTGAGGTCATCACAGAGGACAAGGGGGTGTTCTTTACATCTGGAGGAAAAGAAATTTAATCCCCAAACATGGAAAGGTTTCTTTACAGTAAGAGCTGTAAAAATGTGGAATAGACTCCCTCAAGAGTTGGTTCTGGCCAGCTCAGTGGATTGCTTTAAAAAAGGCCTGGATTATTACCTAGATACACAGAATATAACTGGATATAACATTTATAGGCAAAGTTGATACAGGGAGCATCCGATTTTCTCTCGGGATCAGGAAGGAATTTGTTCACCTGCAGGAGCTAATTGGATAATGCTTTGCTGTTTTTTTTGCCTTCCACTGGATCAATTGTGGGTGTAGGATTATAACTTCTTTTTTTTTATGGTTGAACTAGATGGACTTTTGTCTTTTTTCAGCCAGACTAACTATGTAAGCTGAAAGGGTAGTTGTCTCCAAAGCTATGACTGCGTTATTAAGCCTAAGAGAGCATTGCCTTTGGCAGGAAACATCCAGTGCACATATAGTGCAGGCATCAATGCAAAGTAACCAAGGAGAAAGCAACACTCATTGCAGTTAAGAAATTTGGAGATGGGAATAGAGTAAAATTACAGCGAGCATGGAAATCCCCTGTGATTAACCTTGCATTAGTCAAACAGAGTATCTCTTGGATCATGGTTAAGGAAAAATTGGTTAGTATCTCCTGGGACAAACACCTTCACTTTGAAAAAATTTGGAACCCCTGGATTAGACACCTCTAATCTCCTTTGAGGCTGGGGTGGCATGGGGACCAGCAGTCTGGGACGTGGTGATCGGATTTATATCTGTTCCCTTTTTCGTTCTTCTTTTTCCTTTATTTAACTTTTCTTTTCTTTCTGCTAGCTCTTAAACTAATTCTCCATGATCGCTTTGGCATAGGCTTCAGGGCTTCTTCTAGCTTTCCCTAAGAATGGAATCATGCTGTTCCTCTGTCTGGTACTGCAAATTTTGTTTAGTTTAACAGAATCTATTTTTATAGTTACATAGTTAGTCTGGCTGAAAGAAGACAAAAGTCCATCCAGTTCAACCAAAAAAAAAAAAAAAAAAGAAGTTATATTCCTGTTATAAAACTATTAATTGTAATAGTTTTGTTTTATAGTTTTTAATATCAGTATACGCATAGTAGTTCTGCATTGCCTCATCTGCAATCATAACCTCTACAATAGCTACCGTACATGGATAACCCCATCCACCACTCCCTGTGCTTTCTGTGCACCTTATTTCTACCCCTTTTGGAGTAGTTGGCTGGGGACTACCACTTTAATATCGCTAAGTAGTGGTATGATTATAATGAGCTCATTTTGTTATTTCTTATTGTAACACCGTTGCTTGTTCTTCACTTCACTTTATTTTATTGTATGTCTAAACTACTTCAATAATAATCTATTGGGAAAAAAAATCTCAGGTATATCCCCTGTGCATATTGTAATAGAGCATTCGCTACAGCTGTGAAATACCCATTACATAAGGCCGAATAATAATCTGCTTTTGATGGCTTTTAACTTATTTCATTTCCAAAGCACAGGTGATTTTTATAATACATCTTAAATGATTTCCCGGAGCAGTTTTCCACCTTAGGTGTAGGTTATTTTGGAGGGCGTGCATTTGTGTAGTGCTAATGAAGTCTGCTCCTCCCTAATGTCCAATGGTGTACCATAAAAGGTACAAACACAGCTGCAAAAGTCAGTGAGCATAGCAGAAAATGGAACTACCGGTAAATATTTCATATTATATTGCATTTACATGAATTACACCTGTAGCCTCATACCTGAATGTCATACAAATTTATTTTCAAATATAAAACTGTTGCTACAACATACTTCACTCTAGATTCAAGAAAAAAATCCTTAGAGCTCTGATCTTCACCAGATCATTAAAAAAGCATGACTACGCTGGACAGGGTCCTAGTTATACATTTTTGAGATACAACAAAAGTTATTTTGTTCAAAAGGGAATTACTGTTGACAACTGGTAAATCAATTTGTTAAACTGCTCCAACAGAATGAGAATCTAACAAAAACAGAATGTGAAGAGCAGTATCATTTAGAGAGACAGGGAGGGCAGTACAAAATGACCAAACTATACAGCAGAGGTTAATATGCCTAGTGCAATGAAAGTTTATCATTCCAGTCCAAGTCAGGAACTTGTAAGTTCAAATGATTTCCAACACTGATCAGTGAAGAGTGATTCTGAAATGTGTTTGGTTTTATCTACTTCTTCGCACCACCCAGTAACCTGGTTACCTGGTTAGATGTTGAGATGACAAGTGGGCTTCCCTTACACCTCTTGTTCAAACAGCCCTGGAATAAAGAACAGTCCATGTCCAGTCAATGGAAGCTCACTTCTGGCAAACAGTTCAACTGTGGGGTGCACGTGCAAACTAAAAAGAAGATCACTTAGGGCTCAAGGCCTCAGAAGGATACGTGGCAAAGCAGACTGGATAGCAGCTGATAGGAACACTGGAATCTATGATAGGCTTAAAGTGTTGTCTGAGACAGTTGGTAGTCTGCAACCGAGGAGGAAGACAGCAGAAATGGCTGAAGATAAAGTCATGGTCTGGATGCAGGCCAAGGTCACACCAGGATGTCAGCAGAATCATGATCAAGAGGCAGGTCGGGGTCATAATGGGAGGTCAGAAAAAATTAGTCTAAAAACATCCAGAATTCCAGCTAATCAGGATGCCAATATTATAGGATGCGCTCATATGATGGTGCCCTGTACACCTACACTGGTCATGCATAGATAGATCATGTTGGTAAAGGTCCTCTTCTGTTCTAAATTATACCCAGTTTAACCTATCTCACTTTCTGCAAGCTCAGTGTGTCAAAGACGTGTCCCTTGGGGATATATCCTCAAGCCCGTCTTGACTCACATTACATTTGACAGTACAATGCTAACACATTATTATGTAAGCATTGTACTGTCCAGCAGTAAGAATCAGCCAGCTCCACCAATGGAGAAGACTAGAACGGATCCAAAACATAACGTGACAGTCCAATAGACTGCTAGATTTAGTATAAAAAAATGTAAGAAATAGATGCTGGAGAGGGATTCTGAAAGTGGGGGAACAAAAAAAGCTGGATTTGGCTTTAAGAAACATTGTTTTTAATAAGACACATTTGAAGCTCAGTTTGTACATCAAGCCTGGGTTTAAACATATGCTACATATTAGACCAGTTTTAGAGTACAATTCACCCCTAGTTAACATGTATGTATTTTTGGATGTGGTTTGAACTGTCCAAAGTCGGGTGACAGTGTATTGAACTACAAAGTTGGATCAAACTGCCCAAAACTCACATACAACCCTTTTTGAAAATCGCAGTGTGGCTCAACGGCATATACTGTATCTTAACTCCTCCCATAGGAACACATTTCAATATACTGTCATTCGAATTTGAACAGTTCAAACTGCATCCAAAACGCATATAAGTGAATCAGGGCTAAACGAGTTTAGGTGCAAGAAATACGTTAGATCAAGCTTGTTTTGGGGTAGGCATTTATATGAATATGTAATCATTTGAAACATTTTTCTATATAGAAACTTGTGTAATTCAAAGAAATAAAGTCTCTAGACCATATCAAGAGGTGGACTTGGATTTCTCCAAAGTAATCACACTGCAGGCTTTGTTTTCTAATTGATTTATTTTTCCTACAAATGTATTTGTAGATTGGAGAAATCCTACAATGTTATAATATGGTCTTTTAAGACCTCTGTTGAAAGACATTTTTCTTTCTATGTTACAGGAGTTGTGTCCTGGTCAAAAAATCACAAAGTGTGAAAGAACAAGGTGAGCAGGATGTATCTAACTAATTTACTTTGTAAGTCTGACAGTCTGAGATGAGAAACATAATTATCTACATATGACTTAATAGAATATATAACGTTCATTTTATGTCCTGTTTGTGTTCATTTAGTGTGACATCCAGACTGATATGTCGATCAGAAAATGAGTGATGCGTGAGGAGACTGATGTTGTGAGGGGTAGAGAGATAGATTTGGTGTCATTAGCATAGAAATGATATTGAAAGCCATGGAAGGCTTTCAGCTGACCCAGGGAGGAGGTTTAGATTGATAATAGGAGAGGTCCAAGAACAGATTCTGGGGGGCCTCAACTGAGAAAGGAAGAGGAGAGGAGAAAGTAGAATTGTAAGTGACACTGAAGGTGTGGTGGGATAGTTAAGACCAGCGAGTAAAGTTTTTTGTGGGGGTGGTCAACCATGTCAAAGGCAGCTGAAATGTCCAGAAGTAGGAGTACAGAATAGTGTCCATTGGTTTTTGCTGTTAGTAAATCATTTGTGAGTTTTAGAAGAGCAATTTCTGTGGAGTGTTGAGGGCAAAATCTAGACTTGATGGTTATCAAGAAGGTTATTCTTAATGAGGTGGTCACTCAGTTGGTTGTAAACCAGGTTTTCAAGGAGTTTGGAGGAAAAGGGGAGCAAGGAGATGGGGCATAGGTTGTTAAGACTAGTGCATGTTTTAGAGAGTTGGGGAAGATGCTAGAAGAGAGGGAGAGACTGAATATGCAAGTTAGAGAGTGTAGGATAGAGCCAGAGGATGCCTGCAGTAATTGAGAGGAAATAAGGTCCAGGGGACAGGTGGTTAGATGGGTGTTAGAAAAAAAGTTTAGCAACCTTGTCTATAGTAGCAGGGTTGAATAAGGGAAGTGTTAGGTGTACCTGTGGAGGTGGAGTGTTAAGTGGGGGGGATATCTATAGAATGGAGATTTCATCATGAATTGTATCAGTCTTATCTTTGAAGTGAAGTTTTGTCGATCACCTGGGCAGTCAGTGAGTTAATGGGTGCAGGCAGTGGAGGACGAAGTAAAGAGTTAAAGGTATAGAAGAGTTGATGGAGACTGGATGAGAAGTTGTTAATGAGAGTAATAAAATAGGTCAGCTTGAAAGTGTGGAGGCAAGAATTGTATTTTTGGAGGGCAGATTTTTATTGGTTGAAGTCTTTGTGAGACTGGGGGGGTTGATTTACTAGACGCAAATATGCTGTGCTCTGCAAGTGCACTCCAAGTTCACTTAGAAGTGCACTGAAGGTGCACTTGCTCTAAATCTGAGGGGAACATGCAAGGAAAATAAATAAACAGCATTTTTGCTTGCACATGATTGGATGAAAGAAAACAGCAGAGCTTTGCTTCATTTCTGAGTTTCCCCTCAGATAAAAAGCAACTGCACTTGCAGTGCACTTGTAGGTGCACTTGCGGTGCACTTGCAGTGCACAGAATATTTACCTTTAGTAAATCAACCCCTTAGTCTTATGCCACAGATCTCAAGAGCTCTGGAATAGAAGCACGTACTCATTGCTTCAGGTCAAATGAGGAGGTTCGACTAAGAAGTTTTGAAGTAGTAGGAGTGTTAGCATTAACAGAGATGTTGAAGTCACCAAGAATGATTGTGAGAATTTCAAAAGAGAGAAAGTAGGGTAGCCAGGCAAATAACTCATCAAGCAAAGTTGATACTGGTCCTGAGGGCCAGTAGATTATAGCAATTCTTAAAGAAATTGGAGAAAATAGATGTATAAAGTGAGCTTCAAATGATAAGAGTGACAGAGAGGGAGGAGAGTGAAGAACCTGAAAGGTGCTCTGTGGGGATAAGAGGATTCCCACTCCATCTCCTTTCTGTCCACGGGGTCTGGGGGAGTAAGTCCAGAGAAGGCCACCATGAGACAGGGAAGTAGGAGAAGCAGTGTCGGGTTCATGAAGCCAGGTTTTAGTGACAGCAAATAGACAAAACAAGTTAGTGACAAAGAGGTATAAAACAGAGATGAGTTTGTTGCAGACAGAGTGGGCATTCCAGAGGGCACAGGAGAAGGGGAGGCGGGTTTTGAGAATACGAGGAATGGAAACTAAATTGTGTGGATTGCAGGCTGCTAGAGGGTACAGGGTGATGGGTGCGTTGGGTAAAGTTAAATAAAGGAGGCCCAGGGTTTGGGAATATATCTCCAGAAACTAGGAGAAGCAGAAGAGTGAGGAAGGTAATATGAGTGCGATTTATATGAGGGGACATTCCTCAGTATCCTGGGGGTTTTATTAGCATGAGGAATTAGAATTAGGAGGAGATGATGAGTGCAGCAATAAGGGGAGGACAAAAGTGAAGGTGATATATACACATTGTGTGGTGGAGAAGAGTAATGAAGGAAACAGAGTTTAAGGAGAGAGGACACAACTGGGAAAAGGAGAAAACAAAATCACCTTGCAGTTTGGTGTTTTGTAAAGTAGCTTGCTGTAAATATTTGCTTTGTGCAATTGTTGAAGTGCAAGAGTGGACGTGCCACTTAATTAGAGATTGAAAGAACTCCAGCATGCACCACCCTACAATGTGCTTCCCCCATAAGGGGGATCTAGATTTATACTGTGCTGGGTGCGGATGGAATTTGCCAATTAATCAATCAGGAGCTATTAATAGGCAAACAGTTAGCAGAGCAAACTTTTCACACCACAATTAAACGTCAAGAGGACCAAAAAAGCAAGTTGGTAAAGATTAAAATCAGTCCATAATTTAGGTGAGACACTTAAAAACAAAATAAACATCACAATAATGTGAACAAGTCTACAGATGAATGTAAAGCAGCAGTAACATAGATGCAAAGTTTACCTGTGAAGGGAGAGAAGAGATGTTCAGATGAGGAAGAACAAGTGCCACTTAATTAAAGATCCTCACTTTATTGGAAGGGCCCCAACATACATCACCCTAGCATGTGCCCCCCTGGTTTTCATGAATTAGTTGAAATGTATCTTGAAATTACAACAAAGGGCTCCTATATGACAGTCTAAAGAAATGCAAAATCCAGTTACTTTGTGGGGCACAAACCCCATAAAGTAAAAACCTCCTTATCCTCCATGACGGATCAAAATTCTCTATACTTTCCAAAGCAGTTCTGTTAATCCAAAAAGCAGTGAACAGGACTAGGTGCTGATTGACAATTTACAATCTTATAAATCAGCAGGGACACTGCAGATAGCCACGCCAAGTGATGTTTTTTTTAATCCCACTGTAGTGCATGCAGGTGCAGTCTACATGAGTGGCAACTCTGCTCCAAATTCAGAAGCAATGCAGCATTGGTGCCACAGCATCACAGGAATTTTTATTAGATGGACTTCACTGGTAGTGTCAATTGGTATTTGTGGGACTCTGTAGGAGGAAGAGGAAACTGTAAGTATAGATGCAATTCATTCAACTGGTGTAGCATATATTTTTAAGTCATAGTTCTATGGATTAACACATAATATAGTGTAGCTTAGGTGTTCCTAAACAGGTTGGATGCAGAGGTGGTGTTTGCTAGTGGTCCAAATCTAAACAATGGAGTGGGTGGATATGTGATAGACAAATGGTATGTCACTGTGTAAAGATATACTGTAGATATTGCCTGTTTCAGGAAGGAAAGGTTATATGGACAAGTGTAAAACTGATTGAAACCAGGTGGGAGTTTCCCACAAAAAGGCAGTCATTGCTTCCCTGTGCCGCAAGAAAAGCTTGAATCCTGACATATAAGGAGCACGTGTCAAAGCCTGTGTGGCCTACACAGACAAACTTCTGAGCTTCCTAGACCATGTCCAAATAGACTGGTGTGTCTGAGCTAGTAGTCTAAAAGAACCAGTTCAGTAGAGAGGCAGAGACATATGGAAAATATCCAAGGGGCCGAGATGCATTTGTGTTCATTGTTATGCTGAACAATTCCTGCAAAGGCGTAATATTGTGATATTATATGAATAAAAGTGGGCAAAAAAATCCTAAAACACATTCTGTTGATTGGACTGAGTGGACTGAATCCTTGGAAAACTCTCCATTGGAAACCCCCTCTCTGCATGTACGTTCTGGGTCAGTATTTTCACATGGGAGGAACAGCAGTGTTTATTTACGTATCAGGCGATAAAGCTCTGGTACTGTTTTAAAATGTCAGCAAAATATCTGGTTATCTTCAAGCCTATTTTAATTTTTAAATGTCATCCTTTCAACCCCCACCAACCTTTCCAGTTTGTTTAGCTATTTTGTGTCACAGACTTACAGCTACATAGGATACTACTACTTGTGGGCAAAACATTTTAAGTCCTGCATGGGCATAATATGATGTTAAGGAGCGATGGATGTCCTCATTGTTTACAGTCAAATATATAGGAAGCAAAGTCTCTTACATTTCATCCGTCACCCGAATGACTGCAGTGAGGCGTGGAGACAAGAGGCAGACATTTGAAAATTTGGAAATTACAATATGGGAGGATTGTAGGTGTAATATTTTGGTGCATTAGCTCTACTAGAGAAAAGTGAAGGACTAGGTGGAACAATGTGAAAGAATGGGTAGACCAAATGTGAGAGTTCAAAAACTGAAACTACACAAATTTATATTAAGAATTTTCTGGTTATCATTTTCATATATTGTAGCACTGACCACCTCCAAATAAAGTGGCCAAATTAGGTGTACCTAATAAAGTGGCTGGTGAGTGCATATAGTAGAGTTAAAAAAAAATCGGAAACTTTTTGAAGAACCCTTAAACAGGTGAAACTCGAAAAATTAGAATATCATGCAAAAGTTCATTTTTTTCAGTAATGCAACTTAAAAGGTGAAACTAATATATGGAAGACCAGGATGCTTCAATAGCGGCCTTCAGCTCTTCTGCATTGTTCGGTCTCATGTCTCTCATCTTTCTCTTGGCAATGCCCCATAGATTCTCTATGGGGTTCAGGTCAGGCGAGTTTGCTGACCAATCAAGCACAGTAATCCCACGGTCATTAAACCAGGTTTTGGTGCTTTTGGCAGTGTGGGCAGGTGCCAAGTCCTGCTGGAAAATGAAGTCAGCATCCCCATAAAGCTTGTCTGCGGAAGGAAGCATGAATCGCTCCAAAATCTCCTGGTAGATGGCTGCGTTGACCCTGGACTTAATGAAGCACAGTGGACCAACACCAGCAGATGACATGGCTCCCCAAATCAACATAGACTGTGGAAACTTCACACTGGACTTCAAGCATCTTGCAGTGTGTGCCTCTCCATTCTTCCTCCATACTCTGGGTCCTTGGTTTTCAAATGAGATGCAAAAGTTGCTCTCATCAGAAAAGAGGACTTTGGACCACTGAGCAACAGAGCAGGTCTGTTTTTCTTTAGCCCAGGTAAGATGCTTCTGACTTTGTTTGTTGTTCAGGAGCGGCTTGACAAGAGGAATACGATGTTTGAAGCCCATGTCCAGCCTCAGTCCACTCCTTGTGAAAGTCCCCAACACTTTTGAATGGCCTTTTTCTGACAATCCTCTCCAGGCTGCAGTCATCCCTGCTGCTTGTGCACCTTTTTCTTCCACACTTTTCCCTTCCACATAACTTTCTATTAATGTGCTTTGATACAGCACTTTGGGAACATCCAACATCTTTTGCAATTACCTTTTGAGGCTTTCCCTCCTTATGGAGGGTGTCAATGATGGTTTTCTGCACAACTGTCAGGTCAGCAGTCTTTCCCATGATTGTGATTCCTACTGAACCAGACTGAGAGGCCATTTAAAGGCTCAGGAACCCTTTGCAGGTGTTATGGCTTAATTAGCTAATTAGCGTGGGACACTTTGAGCCTAGAATATTGCACCTTTTCACAATATTCTAATTTTCTGAGATTGTGGATTTGGGGTTTTCATGAGCTGTAAGCCATAATTGTCACAGTTATAACAAATCACGGCTTGAACTATCTTGCTTTGCATGTAATGAGTCTATCTCATATATTAGTTTCACCTTTTAAGTTGCATTACTGAAATAAATGAACTTTTCCAATATATTCAAATTTTTCGAGTTTCACCTGTATATATACTCATTATATGGAACTGTACATCAATTATAAAAATATATAACACTCAATCTAAACTGAGCAAATAACTCTCGCATAATTATCCCAATATAGTATGAATAAACATTCAAGAATCCTATACATTCACACGTTTTTTGGGTCATGCTACTTCTTCAGGACAATGGAAACCAACATACTAATTTGTGAGGATAATTTTATTGTCAAGGATGACACAGTGTAAATAGTATCTAAGAATTTGAAAATATAATTATATCGTTTATACATCAGATTAACAGATTTTTACAAATTATAACCATTGATGGCTAAAATTATATGTAAATGTACACCCACACTTTTTATCAAAAACATTTGTTCATACAATTTATTATTACAAAATGGTCACATAATACACAAGTCCATCCATCAGTCAGCAAAACTGGGAGTACCTAAAAAGATGTTACAAAAGTGAAAGGGAGTGAAAAGATATAGAAAATGGGGCAGAAAAGGGAATTACTGATATTTTTGTTGGTAATGATGTGGTTTTATGTAGTAGCTCGCTAGCCACACACCCACCAGTTTTGCATTCATTATTTTAGCTTTTATAAGAATTTTTAATTCATATTTGTACATATTTTTTCTGCAGGTCAACATGTTGGCTGTTTGTTCCATACAATTCAAAATACTGAGGATAACGTTTTCAATAGAATGCCTATTCAATTATTTTTTACTCTGCGTTTTAAAAGACTGGATAAAACATTTTTCAATTATACCATGCAACAAACACATTTTCATTTAAAATGACCAAAAGTTGTCTCAGCTGCCGGATCAGATTTTTGATCAATCATTGTGGTCAATGTAACGATTGTACACAATAGACACATGGAAGCTGTACACGACAGCCATCTTGTTAAGGTCTCATGAGCAGTGTTCCTACTCCCCCCCCTTGCAAACTATGAAATTTGTAGCTGTAACTTTTAACAAACTTCAAAATAACCTCTTATCTAAATGAAAACACAACAAGACGCAGTGTCCAGACCTGGAAAGAGCTGTAAACAACTAATTAGCCTTGCAGGATGTCTGTTTCCAGGAACCATGAAAAACACTTTCCTCTGACTATTGTAAAATGATAATAACTCAGTCAAGCTGTGTGTAAGGCCATTAAGGCCCTAGGAATGCAGAACATGCCATAAAATGTCAATTCTACAACATAATAATTCCACATACAATTCATAGAAATCAACAGGAACAGGACACATTAATATTAGGTATATATTTGAATTGGGAATATCATACAGAACAAATCAAGGCCATACATGACTACCCTAGCACATAAGAAAGGGAAGAAAGCAGTCTCCTCTTGCCTGGGTGACAAAGCTACGCTGTGTTTGGTATCCCTGGGTTCGAAATATAATTCTGAATATTAATATGCCACTTTCTAGAATACCACCTGCATATATTGGAAGTTATTAATATTAGTGTATTTGGGAATTGGTCGTAAACATGGTGGTCTCCCAGCACCCATCCCTTAAACCGGATTATTGGTCAGTTGGTCTCTGGTGACACCCTTTGATATCACAGAAAAGGGACTGATTGGATCTAGTAAGCAAGTTCTCATTTTACCATCAACCAAGGAACACCCAAGAGAGCCTCAGCAACATTTTTCCTCGGACAATTGGACTCTACTAACACCAAGGATTCTTTATTTCTCTGTAACATCCCTTTCTGTAAATAATTTAATTGCACCATTTGACCTTTTCATTAATAAACACTATTTTGAAAAGTGTTAAAATTATCTCTAAGGCTTTTAATGCAAACTAAAGAATCCCTGTCTCTTGAAGAGTGCTTCTGTACATAATAATCCTCTGAATATACCTGTCTGTGGTGACAGTATGTGTTACAGACATTTATTGTTCACATTTGTTCTTGCTAACATTGTGAAGGGTTGATTGTCCCAAAGCTATCTGGTAGCAGTTTGGAGTTTGAAGGGTTAATTGCATAATTAACCTAACCCATTGATAGGGCAGGGGTCGGACACCGTGTTCGTCACAGTCAGCAGAAGGGTAGGACCTGTTGTACTGTAGCTTTTTGCCATTTCTTACAATTCAGTCACCAGTGCAAGCACTTCTTGCAGAACACGACTGACAATTCAGAGGATGCTGCAGAATGATGAAGAAAAGATGGATGCAAAATAATTATAAACAGCCAGCAGAGGAAATATTGTAAGCATAAAATGAACATTGTCTGGTCGAGGCAAATGTCAATATTTAATCTTCATTGGATGAAAATGCAAGGCTTGTTGCTTGAAACACAGCTGTTTTGTGCTTATTATCCAGTGAAGATTAAATAAGGACCTTGGTTTTACCAGATGGTGTTTGAGGTATGTTGACCTCCATTAACGGATCTTGCACGTGCACAGTAGTCTTGCACCTGTGGTTGACTCGATTTTAGGAGCTAGTGATGCCAGTAGAGTGATGGAAATTTCAGGCAATGACACCATATGTGTTCACTTAGAACACATTTACACTAAAGCAATCTGTTGCTAGTATTAATGCATGTGCGTAATACATGTTAACGTGTGATGTTAGGACAACTCATTTATTCTGAATATGCTGCCAATTCACCACAATGGATGAAAAATGTGCATGACCATTTTACCAAAAGCAGTGAAACACATTGCACTGTATGTATAATGTGGTGCGCTGCAGTGTATTGTGCATTGTGCCCTATTGTACAATGCATTGGGGTGCCACTCACAATGTATGGCAACACACCGCACCTATAGCAGGCGCATTGCCATGCTTTTGGCAAGGCATGTTAAAGTGTGTGTTTTAGTGTGTATTGCCACAAAACATAAGGGGAAATGGGCCCTGAATGTTTACAATTTTTACAGATATATTCTTCTTTACATGGTTGTTGTTAAAAAAATACATGTATTTTCAAATTCCGTACAGTTCCTATTGGAAAACAAATGTAATTTTTCACAGTTTTTTCTCCACATGAGTCATATCTCAGATATGCATACCCTTCACTTTCCACAGAATAAACTACATTGCAAAATCACAGAACGAAATGTTTAGGTTTGTGCTGAATTTAAATAGTTAAATGTTTTCAAAAAAACTAAAATACACCCTGCAACTCTTGTAATTGTCAGGTTCCCACTTCCTGCAATTAACAGTATAATTTAATCCAATGTTAATTACAGTGAACTAGCATTGATTTACAGTGAATTCACACTTTAGTGTTTTGTAGTTTGAAGCGCAAAGCTCAAAAATGCTCAACAAGCAAAATCACATTCATTTCAATGGACCCTTCTTAGGCAGAATAGAATAGAAGAGTGTTTTTCTCCACAAAGACTTCAATGGGAGTGCCTTAAAACGCTTGATTTCAGCCTTTATTCAGGAGTTTTTTTCCAGGTGTTTTTTCAGCTTATTTTAACTTTCCCCCTCCCCCTAGTGATTTCCATTGGCTAGAACAAAAAGCCAGAAGCTTGAATACACATGTAAACTGCCTGCAACGCTCTTTAAACATGCCTCTGTACACACTCGCAAAAATGCTCAAAAAAGTACATATAAAAATTCCTGAAATTCACTCTGCTCAGATGTGAATGCAGCCTTAAAGCAGAACTCTGGGCAAAACCTCTTTACATGTCCTTGTTGCTGATTTCCTACTTTCACTGTATATGTCATTCATCTTTTGGTTGACTCAGTAGTTGCTCCGAAATAGTCTATTCATTTTCAAATCAAATCGTTAATTCTCTTTGGTTTCATGTTTGTAAGACCAGTGGCTGCTATGCCTCCTATTCCCCCAGCCACTGGCCTTGGCATATCTCTTCTGTAGTCCTTTCTCTAGGAAGCAGGTGTGTAATTCATCCTCACTTGCAGAGGTGGGCGGACTGTGGTTGATGGGAACTGTAGTTTCCTTTTACTGCAGAGAGAGAGAGAAGAGGATATTATGTAATCCCTGCTATTACACCTCCTTTACAGAACAGATGCTATTATCTTTTGAATTACAGAGATGAGGTCATGAAAATTCAATTCACTATTTCTCCTAAATGGTAAGTATTTTAAAAAATGTATTAACTGTTAAGTGTTTTGAGTAGGGGGTGTTCTAATGAGTGATTTTTGTTTGCCTATCCCAGAGTTCTTCTTTAAGCTGGGCGGCACAGTGGCTAAATGGTTAGCACTTCCGTCTGACAGCACTAGGGTCATTGGTTCAAATCCCAGCCACGGCACCACCTGCCTGGAGCTTGCATGTTCTCCCTGTGCCTGTGTGGGTTTCCTCCGAGTACTCCAGTTTCCTCCCACACTCCAAAGACATGCTGGTAGGTTAATTGGATCCTGTCTACATTGTCCCTAGTATGTGCATGTATGAATGTGAATTAGGGACCTTAGATTGTGCAACCCTTGAGGGTTAGGGACTGATGTGAATGTACAATATATGTGTAAAGTGCTGCATAAATTGAAGGTGCTATATAAGTACCTGAAATAAATAAAAAATAAGCTGTTGTACTAAGACTTGCACATTGCAACCTGTTTAATAGTATTAGTACATAAAACCACAAAACTAGAACACTAGCATAGTGTACATGAGGTATTTTATCAACTAACATCTAACAGGTCCCCAGGTCATTTCAATATAACAGATAATGGTTGAAAGGGTGAAACAGGGAAACAGGGAACCTATGTAAGCTACAGCAATTCTTAAAGTGGAAAGGCTTTCATTTTTTTCACTTACTGTATAGTAGATGGAAGTCCTTTCTTAGGTAAAGATTGCTTTGAGGAAATAATATTTGCAGTTCTTTTCAGGTCTATGTTTATGTCTTTGCAAGTTACTGACAAATCACAGCATTTATGAAAACATGGGGAGATAACTGCAGAAGATGCTACAGAAACAGTTTCTTGGGTGTGGATAGTAGCAGTTAGTGACATTCAACTGGACTTAACAAGTTATGGACCAAGTCCAGTTGAATATGGCTAACTACTAATAGATACTCTATCACGACCTTGATAAAATAAAACCTTCACCTACAATTTCTTTAGTGGGGTCTTACAAGAAATATGACAGTTGGGCAGAATAAACAAAACACACCATGAAAATTTAAATAATGCTAATTCTTTGTCTCGCTTTAGCAAAGAAACACAATTGTTCTTAAATTCAACTAAGCAATGGACCCACTTACTGGTCTTAAAGAAGCCATGAAGTCATATAAAAGTGTGGCCAAGTCCAGATGATTTGGTAGAGAGAGATAAACATGACCCCCATTTAGCATGATGAGCCTTAATACAAAAAGTCAAACATTTACACCTGAACAGAATTAAGATGGCTAAAACACGTGGGCCAGATGACATCCATTCCCATGCAAAGAGAATTCCCAAGAGAATTAAGCTCAGTAATTGATAAACCACTGTATTTTGTTTTCTGAGACTCTTTCAGCTGGAACAATCCCTCAAGTCTAGTATACAGCAGATGTTGTAATATTATTAGAGAAAGTAAAACAAGCCAGAACCAGGTAACATTATGTGACTGGCTTTACTTTAAAGAATATTCTGTTTAGTTGTCTAATAAATTAAAGCTTAAAGCATAAACGTTTAATATCATTTTTAATATTGTATAGAATGGTTAAAAACAATGTTATTTTATCGTGGTCTGTTTTTTATTGGGTACATTTCATATTAGTTCCCTTTTCAAAGACAAAACAGTAAGTAAGAGGAAATATCCCCAAAGCATTAAGGTAAAAACTGTAAAATGTTGGGTTTCCAGTTACTTTCTGTCTTAGTAACAATGGTGACTTAAACAAATAGGTATGGTGAATATTCCCAATAGTGAAACAGGCAATAAGAAACTGCGATTAGATACAAACGGTGAGCACTCAATTAGAAAAAAGGATACAATCTTGCTGCAGGAAACTTAGGAATATTCTTTTCCAGGGAAAGTTACAATAGACAGCAGATGGAGCCTGTGCAGAGGGCTGATGAGAGATTTCACCATTGCTGTGCTGTCTGGGGGGCTCTTGGATACTGAGATCTCATGCTAGGGACTTGTATAACATTTGTTGGATCAGGCAAGAGACTGCTGTTGATCCTGTTCTGATGAGGGACTGTGGCTGATCTTGTTCCAGTGAGGTTGGTGGCTGTTCCTAAGCCTAGAAGTGAGGACCTCCTGGAGTTGCTGAAGTGAAACATTTTGGCCATAGCAATGTAAACAGAACTGAGCAGCTGCCATGTTACCTTTTGGTGAACAGTCTAAGGGAGGTAAAAATAGGCTGCTGCTCCCAGCCGCCTGTGTAAACCTAGCCTAACTCTCTTATTCCTATTTGTTACAGTGAGCACTCAGCACTGTACACTGTACCACAGCCAAGTTCTCTGGAGGCTCCCCCGGGCAAGGTACCCTCCCAATGTTGAAGGCATGTGGCCTTCTATCGTTCAGTAGGGCTTGCTGACCCTCCCTTTCCTTACCAGGTAGTCTGCATGCTTAGATTAGGGTCTAATATGAATAAGGGTCTGGTGCATTGTGGTGTCCAGTGCGTTACAGAGTACAGTGCATGGCGGTGTCAAGTGTGTTACAGTGTACAGTGCATAGAGGTGCCAAGTGTGTTACAGTGTACAGTGCATTGCGGTGTCCAGTGTGTTACAGTGTCCAGTGCATTGCGGTGTCCAGTGCGTTACAGTGTACAGTGCATTGTGGTGTCCAGTGTGTTACAGAGTACAGTGCATGGCGGTGTCCAGTGTGTTACAGTGTACAGTGCATTGCGGTGTCCAGCGCATTACAGTGTCCAGTGTGTTACAGTGTACAGTGCGTTACAGAGTACAGTGCATAACGGTGCCCAGTGCGTTACAGTGTACATTGCATTTTAAATATTGTATTGTGTTTTCCTGTTTTTTTTCACTACAAATAAGATATGTGCGGTGTGCATAGGAATTTGTTCATATTTTTTTCAAACTATAGTCCGGACCCCCAACAGTGTGAAGGTCTGTGAACTGGCCCCCTGTTTAAAAAGTTTGAGGACCCCTGGCCTAGATTATAACACACACTATTGCATGCATGGTAGCTACCTAGGTGCATATTATATTTGCTGGATGGTGTAGTACCTGTAGGCTTGCTATGACATGATGATGAATGGGACTTTGAAGGTTGCTGTTCATTGTAATATTTAAAAATGCTCTGCCAGATTATGTCATCTGTTGCAAGTACTTTTTGGACTGTTATGGGATATGGAATCAAATAAATGTTTCTTTGGAACTGCTGAACTTGTTGCTGCCGATATACTTATTAATCCTCATCCCTTATATATGACAACAACTGGTACTGATTTTGGTGAGAACCCAATATTGTATAGCATTAATGTTTGTTATGGTGCACTATAATAACCAATGACTGTACAGCCACTGGCATCCTAGCAACTAAAGAGGCCACCAGTTGCTAAGACGCAGGTGGCTGGTATGCTCAGTGTTCTTGGTTGCTAGGATGCAGACAGCAGGTAATGATACCCCCACCAAATGAATTAACTCCAGCTGAAGCAGCCAGAGCTTCGTCAGGAAGGCTACCTTGCCACTTAGTTTTGCTCATTTGGCAAACTGTGAACATGGAAAATTTGACCAAAAAACTTGAATTTTGTCACTTAGGTATTGAAGTCAATATGAGAGTGACAGTCCTGCAGCCTGACCCTTAAAAATGACATCAGCAGTAGCATCGTTCACGTTTCTGTTGTTAAAAGTTCTCCTAAGGAAGCCGAGGTTTGAGAAATACTCTCTCATCTGGGTCTGACTGAACAAACCTAGTCATGTAATCTATGATGTAGGGTCAGCTGTCAGACATATCCCTCCTTTCACCTGACCCTGCTGAAAAGGTGCTAGGAGAGTTTTTTTCAATATATCTGCTTTTTTTAAAGAGCATAAAACATCCTAGCAATAGGTATTTAACACAGGTCAGGACATATAGTTCACCTTTGTTTAAGGCACAGTAAGGAACTCATTTCCACTGATCTGTATCTCCACAATGATCAATACATGTGGATTGTATAATGAAAGAAAACAAATTGGAAATTGACTTGATTCTGCCAAAATCAGGATAACAGCATGCTGAGTGTTTTCCATTGCTCTACAAATGTAAGGATTACTGCCTAGAAGAATGGTAGTTTATTGGAATCAATACAAACATAATTATAGATAATATTTAAATATTTATTTTCTGAAAATTACAGTTTAAAAAAGAACGTGTGCAAGCTGGGTAACCCTTCTGTGGCTGGAGGTATCACAGCAAGCAATTCTACCTGGGATCATCTGTGCACATCAATGTAACTCAAAGTAAATTGTGTTTTTAAGTGACACTGGGCTCTATTTACTAAAGCATGGCATGCAGTGAAATTCACTGCTATAAGCAATCATAGTCTGAAAAAAAAATTCTGATCACCTCCCCAGAGTAGTACAGTATTAATCTAGTTACAGTATGTAAAAAAAGGGAAAAATAGAAAAAAAGAAAAGAAAAAATCAATTAAAAATACTGAAAAAAAGATTAAGTATTTAATGTTTTGCACCTAAAACCTGTGCTACCGGATCCCTTTCCTGATAGGGGGTCTGGTCCTCCTCCTGAGCCGGTGCTTGTAAATGGACATGAGGAATATGAGATGGAAGCTATTGTGGATTGCTGGAAAAGAAGGAACCAGTTGCAGTACCTGATCAAGTGGAAAGCATGTGGTCCTGAAGAAAACTCCTGGGAGCCCGCACAGAATGTCCATGCTAAAGGACTCATTCGTGCTTTTTTCCACGCCCACCCGGAAAAAGGAACCCAGCTGGGCATCCGGAGGCTGCCTGTAGGGAAGGGGCAATGTCAGGAAGATGCTCGCCATAGTGCACAGCGGTGCAGGCGCAGATGTGCGAGGGCCCATTCTGCTGCACATAGTCATGTGCATTTGCGTTCACACACGCACACACACGACAGCCTGTTGCTGATGTTGGCGCCAATCAGACTATTTAAACCCAGCAGCACTGTTAGCCTGTGCTGTCTGATCTGCAGCTGCCCCTCCTGTATTCCTGTTCCTGTGAGTGATTACCTGTGATTGAACCCTGCTTGTTTCTTTGCCTCTGCCTGATCTGCTCCCACCAACACTGACCCTGGCTTGTGACCTGACTATTCTTCTGTTTACCGTTCATGTCTGATCTGCTTATCTGTTACCGACCTGGCTTGTCTGACCCTGCATACAGTCTGCTACCAGCCTGCTTCATTGCCTGCCTGCTCTACCGCCAGCCTGCTCTACCGCCAGCCAGTCTAGCCATCCCATCTCCCAGCAAAGTGCCAGCAATTCCTGCACAGGCTACAGGACTGAACAGGCACTCATACCCCGCCGTGCTCTTGTGGTTGCTGTTCCACCTTCAGTGGCCCTCGAACCGGAGCTGTACGAGAGGCCTTCCTTCTGCTATTAGGATCACAAGTAAGGTACGTGACAATTATACCTAATCCTAAAAGTGAACTACAAGCGGTGAAAAATCAGGGGTAAAGGTAGGCTAGATAAAGTAGAACTATGGCCTCCCATTAAAAAAAAATGTACCACACCACTGAATTAGAAGTGCATCTGCAATTTCAGTTTTTATCTTAGTTTCCCTGCAAAGTCTATGGCTGGCTTAGGCTGGCTTTAGGCTCTTTAGTACATCTCCTTTTTCTTCGGGATTTCTCTTCATGGAGGGGCTCATGCTCTACTCATGCTGTTCTGGGTGTCCTGCATTGATCAGCTGTCAGCCTGTCAAGTTCTGGAATATACTTTCTTTCTATCTGTTTTCATTTATAATATAATCTTTAGAAACAAAGAATCTGATGGAAGATAAGAACCAATCAATCCTTCTCATGTGCCTAGTTTCCTTTTTGATCTAAAGCAGACTTATGCCTTACTTCATAAATGTGTGTTTCCTTAACTGTTTTTACTTTCCACACAACACATGAAGGTAAAACGTAGTTGCATCATAACCCAATTTTAAGGGATACCGAGTGCAGGTATGCAGTGGCAGAAGGGATGACCAGTTCAGTGTAGCTGTGCTTAGGAAACTGGAATCAAACTAAGAATAAAATACATTTTTTTAATGCACACAACACAAATCCAACACCAAGAGACCATAAGCAAAGCCAAAGTGGATAAATAAACATAAGAGTGAAACAAAAGTAAACCAATAACCCAACTATAATACACTATATGCAAATGAAGGGAAGCTGACATAACAGGACATGACCAGGTCTGGGACTGGGCACAAGGGGAGCAGAGATAGTGCAGCAGGCAGGGCCCGGACAAGGGAGGGAGGGATCAAATGGGCACCTGACCTGGGTGCTATGTTGAGGTGGGGTACTGCCGAGTTGGCCGTTTGTCCCCTGCTTACTGACAGGAGGGACTGCAGTGTCACTCCAGTTTGAATTAGCAGCGGCTGATAGCTGCTGCTGGAGGGAGGATTCAGCTTTTTCCTCCCTCCAGCCTGAATGGAAAAAAAGCCAGTGCTGAGGCTGAGAACTGTCCTCAGTCTCAGTGTGGTGCTGCTGAGGAAGGAGAGCAGACTGTGTCCTTCTTCCTCTCTCCCCTTTTATGTGACACATCAAATGAGAGAAGGAGAGAAGCGCCTCTAAGTGCAGTATATCACTTTATTCAGGTATATAGATAGGAACACTCACATAAATAAGGTAAGTATTAGCATAAAAACCGTGGTTGGTGTAACCATCAGTAGGTGGGTATCCAGGGTGAGAGCTGTCATCTGTGTGGGGAGAAGTCAGCGTGCCACTGGAACAGTGTGGTGACTGGATGGGAACAGCTGTGGAGCTGGCCGGCGTGCACGTCCTCCCTCAGAGCCAAGTGGAACGCATGCTGGAACGCAGCGGCGTGGCCGTGATGACGTCAGATACCTAAGGTGCACTGCGACGCGTTTCGGAGCATGCGCTGGCTGGGAAAGGAGGAAGTGCGCTCCTTTGTCAAGCAGGGGGAGGTGGAGGTGTGAGGATGATTATATACGGAGCGGGGGGGCCAATTATTCAATTAACCAATGGGAAGAATACACATAATGGAAGAAACATCAATGAAAAAAGTAATTTGCCATTGTTCTAAGGTGAAGAGGATTGAAGTGGATGAAAAGTCATGGATAGTCTAAAATGTCAGAAAGGAAAGAAAATACAAATGTAATGAAAAAATGTATTAATGAAAAAACGTGGGAAATTGGGAAAAGAGTAAATGAAATAAATGAAAAATAGAAAAAAGAAGAGGATCCCCCCTCCCTCCTCATTTCTGTGACACATCAAATGACTGGAGAGAGGAAGGAGTTGCTGTGTGTACCGATTTGCCTATACAAGGAAGAAAGGGGGGGGCAACAACCCGGAAGCATGGGGACACCTGATATAGAGGAGAACTCTATTGGGGACACCTGATGTAAAGGGGAACTCTATTGGGAACATCTTATGTAAATGGAGGATTTATTGGGGGCACCTGATATAAAGGGGGCTCTATTGGGGACACCTGATGTAAAGGAGAACTTTGCTCGGAATACTTGATGTAAAGGAGGACTTTATTGGGGACACCTGATGTAAAGATGGACTATACTGGAGACACATGATGTAAAGGAGGACTCTATTGGGGACAACTGATATAAAGAGGGACTCTACCGGGGACACCTGATGTAAAGGGGGACTCTATTGGGGACACCTTATGTAAAGGGGGACTCTATTGAGGACACCTGATGTAAAGGGAGACTGTAGTGGGAACAGCTGATGTAAAGAGGGACTCTACTGGGGACATCTGATGTAGAGGGGGACTACTGGGGACACCTGATGCAAAGGGGGACTTTACTGGGGAATTCTGATGTAAGGGAGGATTCTACTGAGGACACCTGATGTAAAAGTGGACTCCAACTGGAGGGTGGGGGTGCAATTCGCATTCTTAGCCCTGGGTGCAGGATGACCTTGTCTAGGCACTGGTAACAGGATACAGGGTACTAGATGTAAGGTACATGATAATGCAGGGATCAGCAAGCAGGTATATGGCTAACAGGCAAAACACTGAAGCAGGTAGATCCCAATTGCTTGGATCTACTGGCTGCTAGGAGATATCTGCTGGTGGTTGCTGGAACTTCACCCTTCAGGCCTGGGAACCACAGTGCCACCAGTAGGTCTTACAAGTCCTGATAGTTTTCCCCCCTTAAGGAGTGGCCTTTGGACACTCCAGATGATCTTAAACATAATAGTCTGTGTCTTTTGCACTGGATAAGTGCCAAAGTGGAGGAGATCTCCCATCAGCCTTGTCTGAAAACAGTCCTTCAGCGCATAGGATACCCCACCTCTAGGGTCTGACAATTGACTAGGTGCTGTGTCACTGGGGTCAGGAAAGTGTCTGGGTGCCCAGCCACTGGGGTCTGGTAGTTGGCTGGGTGCCACATAGGTCAGATAATTTGGAATTTGCAGTCCTATGAGGCAGCACATTTCCCAATGCTGGGATCCCATGGGCTATCTGAAGGCTTAACATTGGAGTCCATAAACCATATACAGTAGGTACCCTGATACTAGGCTATCTCTTTGTCACTGGATATCCCCCATTTGAGTTACTAGTCTGGTTGCTAGAAGCTACTTTGCATTATAGTAGCCACCCATGTCTTTCCAAGGCACTGGTTACCCAATTTGGGTCCCCTAATCCACCTGGAGTCACAGAGCTTATCCCTAGGTCAGGAAAATTCAAATGGAACTCTGCCCTTCCCCAGATGACCTCTACTACTGGAACTATTATAGCAAGTGCGATTATCAAATTCAGATTGGATGTCTGGACCACCAGGCTTTTTCACAACAGAAGCAAATAGCTGCAAAAGGAACTTAGGCAAGGTGGCTGTAGAAATTTTTGATTAGATGAATAACTCATGCTAGACAAACATGGAAACTCACAGGTATCAGACCCCATAGCTGGTGAGAGCTTAAACCTAGTACCAGAGGCTGTCTGGGCAGCAGCCTCAAGACCATTAAAGGTTGGCTGGCCTGGAACAGCAGACATCAGATCAGGCTGGGCTGGAGCAGCAGGGATTGGATCAGGCTGGGTGGAGCAGCAGGGATCGGATCAGGCTGGGTGGAGCAGCAGGGATCGGATCAAGCTGGGCTGCAGCAGCTGGGATCAGATCAAGCTGGGCTGGAGCAGCAGGCATCGGATCAGGCTGTGCTGAAGCAGCAGGCATCAGATCAAGCTGGGCTGGAGCAGCAGGCATCGGATCAGGCTGTGCTGAAGCAGCAGGCATCAGATCAGGCTGGGCTGAAGCAGCAGACATCAGATCAGGCTGGGCTGAAGCAGCAGGCATCAGATCAGGCTGTGCTGAAGCAGCAGGCATCAGATCAGGCTGGGCCGAAGCAGCAGGCATCAGATCAGGCTGGGCCGAAGCAGCAGGCATCAGATCAGGCTGGGCCGAAGCAGCAGGCATCAGATCAGGCTGGGCCGAAGCAGCAGGCATCAGATCAGGCTGGGCTGAAGCAGCAGGCATCAGATCAGGCTGGGCCGAAGCAGCAGACATCAGATCAGGCTGGGCCAAAGCAGCAGGCATCAGATCAGGCTGGGCTAGAGCAGCAGGCTTTTGATCAGGCTGGACTAAAGCAGCAAAGATAACAGTAGCAGAGGAAGATTTGTGAACAATTTCCAAGGGCAACTGAGTGGTAGAGGGAGCCTTCAATGGGTTAACTGCAGGGGAATTGCATCTACTGGGAGCAGGGTACTGATATACAAGAAGTAAGGAGTCCTTAGTAGCAGCTGTGGTTGCTAAGGGTAGTGAAGGAAGAGATTCTTGGTGTTTAGAGGCAGGATTAAATTGATGTGAATCAACTGAGATTGGAGACTAAGGAGTGTACCACCTGATTATACTCCAGCAGCTTCTTGATAGAGCAACCCTGCAAAATCTGGTGGCAAAGAGCTTTATCCTCTACCACAAATTTCACAGGACATATAGCCTCCCCTGGATGCATCTTAACATAAAATGGCAGAAAATACTAAGAGCAGATACCTCCCACTTCCATGTGCAGCTGATCTGGTTGTTAGTGGGCTTCAGTGTTAGTTCAGTGTAACTGTACTGACGAAACTATATTCAGACCGAGTAAGAATAAAATAAAGTTTAATAATGCACACAACAACAATCCAACACCAACAGACCATAAATAAAGCAAAAGTGAAAAATAAACATCTGAGTGAAGCAAAACGAAACCAACAACCTAACTATAATACACTTTATACAAACGGAGGGAAGTTGACATAACAGGACATGACTGGGACTAGGAACAAGGGGAGCAGAGATAGGGTAACAAGAATCAGGGTACTAGATGCAAGGTACTGGATAAGGCAGGGATCAGGACAACCAGCAAGCAAGTATATGGGTAACAGGCAAAACTCAGAAGCACTGATGAAAATCAAGGAAAGGGTTATAGACCTTCCTAGCAGCCAGCATCAGGAGGAGCCTAATTACTGAGATCTTCTGATAGCTGGTAGATATCCACTGGTGGCCACCAGAAATGTGCCCTTCAGCTATAAGAACCACAGTGCCATCAACAGGTGATTCATATCCTAGCACTAATTATGTGATGGAAATGCATGGAAGGATATTCAACCTAAAGCCAATTTTAAGTTTGGACTATTCCAGTAAAAACGTAACCCCAGCCTGGTAAAATAAAAGAGCACTTTTGGCTGTTATATCCAGCTCTGGAGTTGTTTCTCTTGGACTCCCCACTCTGTCTTCTAGCTGCTGCTCCTCTTTCCAGTTGAATTACACCCAGCAATAATCAACTCCCTTTCTGTGAGCCCAGGTTGTGCCCTCCTCATTGGACCCAAGGGATTATACTGCAGAGAGCACTGCCACCCTTTAGGCCAATTCAAACAGCACACATGGGGGCATGGTGGGATTGGCACTGAGCCTGAAGTGATGATATATTCCTTCCTCAGTGAACCTCAATAACACACATAGGCAGCACCATCACCCATGGTCGCCATCTTTGCCATGGATGGCTCTGGAGCCATGTCAGTATGTGGTGCCACTCTCTGCAGCATTTAGAATCTGCCCAAGATAGCAGAGTGACCTGGGCTGTAGCTGATAACTGCTGCCAAACGTCTTCCTTTGTTGTTACTGTGTTATCCTTCTGCAGTTTGGACAGACTGAATATTCAATAATGCAGAAGTGTAGCAGTTATCTTTAAGGAGACCACTTTGCAATGCTCACCTAAGGAAAGTCTGCAGTGAAGGGGGCAGCTTGGTTGGGTCTAATGTGATCCTGGAGGGGATTGTCTAATGCAACAGAGCAAGGAGAAATGGGTCTGCAGGCTGGTGAGGAAAGAGGAGCGGACTGTCTGGAAGCAAGCAGGTGTGTGGGGAAAAAGACTGAGCTACTGCTGGCTGAATGGATCCTTACCATAGCTGACCATGATTGGGTCAGAACACAGAGAAGAAAAGTGACCAAGAACCTTCTCCTTGGGAGGGAGTGAGGTGTTATTTGGATGCCTGGTGGGATCAGACTGTGCTGGAGAGCGCTCTTTGTATACTATTGCTAGGTAAATGCATTTCAGTTCTGTTAATTATTGCTAGTATGATTACTGCAGGTGTTTAAATTTCTCAGAGTAATGTTATTGCCTTATTGATTGTTTGTAAAGTGCACTTGCTAATCCTCACATCATTAGGCTACACTTAGCCTGATAAATTATTTGAAATACCTCAAGGTGTATCAGTAAGTGCTGGGTGAGCGAGGTGTGTCATCTTCAAGTGTACAGAGAAATCACAAGGCAATTCAGTGACTCCTCTAGGAGTAGTGTTATAGCAAGAAATAAGAAGGCCCAAAGTGACCTGTAAAAGAAAAAGGTGTGTATAGAGGATAGTGCAGAGTTGTACTTTAGAGCCTGCCATTAGATACAACTTTTTTTGTGTGGGGTCCCTCTTAAAATTCGTACCAGAACCTTGTTAAGAATAAGGATATAGTATGCATTTTAGTGGAATCCTAAGCTGTTTTTTCAGTTTTGCTGGGGGCTCACCCTTAACATCTACACCAGATCCACATCTAGACCCTGACCTAGGATACAAGTCTGGTATACATTAAAGCGATTTTTTTTTTGTAAAATAACAAACATGTCTATACTTACCTGCTGTGTGCAGTGGTTTTGCACAGAGCAGCCCAGATCCTCCTCTTCTCAAGTCCCCCGCAGGCTTTCCTGGCTTCTCCTGTCTGTTGGGTGCCCCCACAGCAAGCAGCTTGCTATGGGGGCACCCGCAGCTCTGTGTGTCCATTCACACATGGAGCAGTGGCTTGACCCCGCCCCCACTGGCTGATCATCTGTGTTTGCCAATGGCTCCCACTTGCTGTCTCAGCCGAGGCTGTCATTCACATCGCTGGATCACGATGAGGCTCAGGTAAGTATTGAGGGGGTTGGGGGAGCTGCTGCACACAGAAAGTTTTTTACCTTCATGCATAGAATGCATGAAGGTAAAAAACCTTTAGCCTTTACAACCACTTTAAGTGAATCCTCTGCCATGTTGACAAAGAGAACAAAGCAAATGAGAAATGTCTTTTATGGTATTATTTGTGAATGTCACTGTAATACATTGTATATATCATACAGGTGTGCCACTATACAAGTAGGATTAGGACATCCCTCATACATATCATTTAAAGAAGAACTCTGGGATAGGCAAAAAAAACATTGTTAGTACACCCTCCTCCCCTCCCCCTACACAAGACACTAAACAGGTAATGACATTTTGAAAATCCTTACTACTTGGGAGGAAAGTCTAATTGAATTTTCATGACCTCATCTCTGTAATTCAAAAGATAACAGCATTTTCTCTGCCAAGGAAGGAGGTGTAACAGCAGGAATTACATCATATCATCTCCCCTCTCTCTGCAGTAAAAGGAAACTACAGTTCCCATCTACTACAGGGAATTGTAGTGAATGTGGGAGGGTACACTAGGTCTGTACATGTTGAATGTGTCTGAGAGTCTTGGTCCAGCCGCCACTGCAAGTGGTGCTGAATTACACCACTGCTTCCTGGAGAAAGAACTACAGAAGGGATGTGCCAAGACCAGTGGCTGGGGGAATAGGAGGCAGAGCAGCCACTGGTCTTACAAACAGGAAACCAAAGAGAATTAACAGCTTGATTTGAAATGAATAGGCTATTTCAGAGCAACTACTGAGTGAACTGGAAGATGGATGACATATTCAATGAAGGTAGGAAACCAGCAACAAGGATTTGTAAAGACGTTTTTGCTCGGAGTTCTGCTTTAAAGAATTTGTGTGTTTTTAATGCTTTCTTTTCAGCCTTAAAAAGCTGTTCTACACCAATCTGTATTTTTGTTACTTTTTTGCATTAGTTTATATACTCCCTGTGCCCTTTGTTTGATTTGGGAGGTCCCCATACTGTTTTTACAACAACAAAAGCCCAAAAGGGAAATGTCATTCAGCAGCAAAAAGTGTTTTTTTCCTTGTAAATGTCACTTTTGCTGTAGTACAAATGCAATGCTTCACAGGCACGTTTATTGCATTCCCCATGCATATTATTTAAAATAAAATGTTTTAAGCCTCATTAAAAGAGCTGCTCCCCATAAATCCGAATTAAAAAAAAAAGGTTTCAGCATTGGTCCCCCATGGCAGTGCTCAACTCCCCATTCCCATTTGAGTGACAATTCCTTGGCTATTAACCTTGAAAATGGCCAGAATTTGAATTTAAGGATTTGACTTCGATTGACTTCAATGCAGATTAATGTTTGAACTTGTAGTTCAGCAAATGTTCCTGAAATAAAATCCAGGTATACTTTGCTCATTATTAGTTCACTCCACCTGTAAGCAGTTGCCTACATGGTTGGGTATTGTGAGTATGGGATGCCCAGGTGGGGAAGGGTTAACTCTGGGTCTGTCTGTTTCCTGGTCTTTTACGGTACTGCTTTCCACCCTGTCCAGTATATAAAATTAGAGGGAAGGCCAGTCCGCATGTCATCTCCCTCCCTAGCAGTCAGTTCCCCAAAAAGTAACTGGGATTTAACAAGCAGTACAGAGACCCAATATATCCAGCCACATGGTATGGGAGAGAGGGAGTGAATTGTGCCCACATGAGGTCTGTGCTAGTGCATGGTAAAACCCCATTCTGTCACTGGGAGTAAGGTGACAGGGTCATGCTGGACTGGTGGAGAGGGCATAGGCTCTTCAGTGTCCCTCCTAAGTGCAAACATTCATCAAGCAAGAGTGTTTAGTAACATAGGACATGCCATTGTACAGAGGGACTCTGTACATCACATTATTGCACCTGGTGTGTGGCTCATCTCTAAGCTGGGGTCCACCTTAATGTTGACTTTCACATGAGCACTGGTCCTGGGCATTTATGAGCGTGTACACGAGAAGACTTACCCCTACATGCAGTCTGCAAGATATGCTCCCTCCATACACCTGAAGACCACTACTAAAGAAACCATTGCTGTAGTTAGTTAGTATTTGTCCAAGCTTGTCTCAGCTTGCCTGGTTTGTGATTTCCACCTGCAGAGTTTGGATTGGTTCTCCTGCTGCTGGACTATCACACTGCCAAGTCTGGGAGAAGGACATCCTACAAATAGTGTGTCCACAATGTTGGAGGAGCTCCCTCAACTTCTCGTCATAGACATGTTGCCAGTTGTGTGCAACTGTCAGGGCTCCGGGTATGACCAGAGGTATGTGAACTGACGCAGGGAAACACAGGCTTCAGATATGTTATAAATGATATAATTTATTAATACTAACAATACATAAACGCAGTGCAATACTAAAACATAACACAGTGCAAACGAACCAAACCAAACCACCCACAGATAACAATACATACAATGCAAGCGTAATCAGGCAGGCCGGGTCAATAACAATCAGACAGGTAGGAACAGGAGGTGCAGGCAGAGAGTAGTCAGGTCACGAGCCGGGTACAGCAACTAACGGGCAGGTAGGTACAGGGGGTCAGGCAGAGAATGGTCGGGGTCACAAGCCAGGGATCAAACAGGAGAAGTCAGCAGAGGTCTGGATCAGGCAGGGTCGGCAGCGAGTCAGTCAGGCAGGAACAGGAACAGGAATGCAGGTAACAAGATACAGGGGCCCATAGAAAAACACACACCAAGGCACAGACTGCAGGTCTGGCCATCCCTTAAATACACCTGCAATCAGCCTCAGGTGTTTTGGCTGACTGCAGGGTTGAGTCTATGATTGCTGAGAGCACCCGCTGGCCAGCCCTGGTACTGCAGCCCACAAGGCAGGTGAGTCCCACCATTATTGGCAAGTCCATTCCTGACAGCAACTTTCTTCTTCGTGAGGCTTAACCAGTCGGAGGTGTCTTCTGACCGGGGGCCAGATGGACTGCCCTTGCCTGCTGCTGCTTCTGTAACCTCTGCCCTCACTAACGTGCTTGATATTGGGATATCGACCTCACCCAAGTCTGCGCCAGTTGTCATGGGACCTGCCAAGTCATTGCCTCCCTCTCCAGGATCTTTTGTTAGCGAGCCGAATGCCCCATATTTGGACTCCCCTGTTGGGCTCGGGGTTGGTCAGAAAGTGAGAAGCCCTCTAAAGAGATATTGCCTGCTGGGGAAGGCCCCGAGTTGGGAATCCCTGGACCAAACACTCTCCACCATGCTGATGGAATCAATGTTAGCTCTACCTTCTGGGAGTTCCCTGGACAGACTTCCATTCTGGACTTGCTGGTCCCGGAGCCGTCAGCTTCACCTACCTTGGGGCTTGGAGACTCTGGACGTGTTCTTCCACCCCTTCTGAAATCAGAGCCCATTGCTTTCTGTCAGGAAGAGCTAGCATCAGGTCTCTGGGGGGACCTCACCACTGAAAGTAATGAGGAGGAGGCTCCCCAGTCATTGTTTACATCTGGCACCCATTGGGACACCTCCAAGGAATGTAGTAAGCTGTTTATCTCAGAGAGATACAGGAAGTTTACTCGCCGACCTATGGATGCTTATCTTTCTCAAGGGCCAATACCACTTCTGGCAAGAAAAACTAGACTATCAAGGCTTCAGCGTTACTTCAACAAGTATGCATGGACCACTATGGTCAGGAGTTTCCATACGTGATAGAAGTCTGTGTTCCTGGAATAGATTTCTCTATACTTTCTATCTCCCTGTCAACAGGACAGGATGGTAGGGGAATCCTCTTCAATGGAGACATAAGCAACATCAAGAACAACTTTTTAGGATAGTGGAGAAGGATTAGAACTTTTGTCAGGTTCATAATGTTCTCTGTGTTTCCACTTGGGCAGTTTCTCTTCACTTACTGTCCAATGACACCCTGTGTGTCACAATGTGACAGACGTTGGGGGTTGATCAGGAATTAAAGTGAAACCTCCTGAATGGGGACACAGACAGAAATTACGAATGTGCCGTGTTTTAATCCTTTAAGTCCCATTTCAATTTTAAATGTATTGTACAGTAGATGTTATTCTAATATTTTATTATCTAGACTTCCTTTGCGCTCAATAAATCCAGTTTATTGCTAACATGTCATCAGCATGGACTATGATCAACAAGAGATAGTTCACCAGGAAGCTGTTTGTTGAACTTTTTAAGCTCTCTTGAACATAATATGCCCCCAACATTCCTACATTTTAAGACTAGCCTCAATTACACATTTCCATAGGACTTGAGCCAACCACATCTGAGATGCCTGCAGGGGATCTACTTGCTGTGAATCTATGTGTGTTGGACATTGAATAATGAAATATGTTCCTCAGGAGGGGAGAAATGCGCCAGTCCAAACCATCCGCCGTTTTTTCTGTGGCCAGCTGTACTACTCCATCTTGGAGAAAGATCAGCTCTAAGTTTCATTGCCAGCACACTACAGGGACTGGCAGCCTTTATATATGCTCACATTGATCTGCAGAGGCCAGATTTGTCACAGATCTATGCTCACATCTATAAACAACTCCATGAACAATTATGTCAATCCTGATTCTTGAAATGAGAATAAAAGTTCTTTAAGCCAGAATGGCTCAAGAGGAAAGTGTAATAGATAAATAATTTGCTGGACATCATAGACAGGTTCATCTTGGAAACATTTCCTATGCTTAGAAAATGGGACTGCATTTGTTAGAAACATAAATGTATGGTCTATAGATTACCTAAAAGATAACCTCAGTTCCTAACCAAAGGGTTAAAAGTTAGGGAGAAAAAAGTTTCTGTAGAAAAAAAAGCATTTTTACCATAGTAAAACCAAAGGGCAGTCAAGGGCAGCACATGTCCTGGATGTAAGCTAGAAAAGGCATCATTTGACCATTTTAAATAATGTGGCACAATGTCTGTTTGGTGGGAATACCCGTTTTTCATTTCTTTATTAGTTTCTTACAGCAAAAATGTTTTTCTTACTTGCAGCTAAACCAGTTAAAAAGCAAAAGATATTTTTTAAATGTTCACTAGTTTGATGCACATTTAATGCACATTTAATTTAATATGCTTGCAGCTCAACCAGTTAAAAGCAATTTTCATTATTAATTTCATGTTCACCAGTTTGGTGCATACATTTTTCCCTAAAACCCTATGTTCTAATATCCTTGTGGGTTGGTTTGCTTTTATTTATTTTTTTTTAACTTTTAAAATTTTTAATGCTTCTAACATTTTTTTTACTATAAATGTCTGTGTGCTGTGCACGTCTTGCTGCCCTTTGCAAATTACGCGAAAACACATCCATGGCATATCTCCTGGATCAATGGAGGTGTGGGTGGCACTGGCTTTTATGTGTATTGAGTAGGCACACCTCACTGCAAGTTATCAAGAAAAGCTGCACATGCTGGTGTTGTAATAAGTTGTAGATGCTTGATACCCACAATGGGAGCCCACATCCTAAGCTGACAATGCAACTCCTGCTCAGCAGTTGTGGAGGAGTCTTCAATTGCCAAAATAAGAAAGACACTATTCCCTGTCCCCTAGCCTATATCTTGTGTAGAATTTCACAAGGCACATAAAGTACCAGAAGGTAGAAGCAGTGGGTTGACCCAAGTCAGGTTGGATAGTGTTAGCTCTCTGTGGTATATGCAGTACTTCCATTTATAAACCTGATGCAGATTAGAAGGAACAGCCCCTTGTTCAACTTTTATCAATCATTTTGCTATAAAGGAACCTTTGAAATATTTTTTAGATATTGGGGAGCCCCTCCTTGGGGGTTTGTGGGAAAAATGCCACCTTTACAGTGGTGGTCAGAATGCCACTTCTGTAATGTCATTAGTGTTATAAAGCTGGCTCTTTCAAGTGGTGTTGGCCCTGTGATTGCAGGCACCATCAAATGGGATATCAGTCAGCCACAGCCCAATGAACTACTAGCAACCACTTTAGAAACTCTAGGTTTCCATGGAACCCTGGTTGATAATGATTGGCCTAGATAAAGATGAAAGTTGGGTTTGTGCCAGACCCAGGGGGAATAATGACCAGACACAAACCCCACCACTTCTGTGTCCATGAAAGTTTGGCTCCCTTCTTTGCAGTGGCAGCAGAATATTTTTGTAACTAGAGCAACTGCATTCATACAGTCTGGTTTCTACAGTTTCTGGTGTGTGATCATTGCAATTTCTAGCACCCTATTTTTCTCATGTCTGAGTTTTGAGTTATCTTCTGATTCAATTGAATCCTAAATAACTACAGATCCTAGAAAATAGAACACCACATGTACACCCTATGCAGAGCCCGTCTAGCTGACTCCCAGCTATATTAAATGTTCCACATTGATTTGTAAAATGTTGTCAACACCCATCTCTGCAAGAAAAGGCCTAATCATATATACTAACAGGCCAAAAACAATGCTGTGACAGTTGAGACGGGAGTGCAACGGGTTAGTTTTCTGAACACTTCTCTCCAGTTGCTTGTAATTTGGATACAATCTTAGTTTCAGACAAGTTTTGGCTGTTCCTTTAGTTGCTTCAAATTCTGTTGCTTGGTTTCTGACATTCTCTATCTTACAAAAATGCATTTTTCAGACTTGTTTTAGGTGTACACAGATAAATCAAAAACAACTGTACTTTATTTTCTTTAAAACAAACTCAGTTAAATGACAGGGATGATTTAAGGTAAAGGCTGAGCCTTGGACATTTTGAAATGGTTTGGATTTTAATTTGCCTTCTAAGGATGCAAGAGAGTGTTTTACTAGTTCACGATTCACTGCGCTCTGATAAACCTAAGCTATTGTTGTACTAACAAAAACAACAGTTTCTAAGCAGCATGATTTAGCTTCATCAAAATGAGTAAAAGAATGATCTATACAGAGATACCTCTTCTGATACACTGTTTTAAAGCATCGCAAACACAAATTACATCAGTTTCATAAAATGGTTAACATTTACATTACATGACCTTCTGGTCAGTAACATCATAAAAATACCAACTGTCATTTTGGTACCTCCTCCCACCTAGATAAATATGTCATAAACTATTTTGGTTATACTTCCTTCCTAGGTCACAGAAGTGCAGTATGTTCTGCACTCCTGGGACTCATTTTCATCTGACTTCACTCAGTTGGTCCAGATTCTGAAAAGATCCCGACCATATGGACAGGATCCACCCTGAAACCTGGACCAGCACCTGGCTCAGCGTCTCAGTGATCCACCAAGAGCTTAAGTCAGCTCCTCCCGCCCCCTCCATAGCCCAGTACTCCAGTGAGAGCAGGAGGAGCAGAGCAGAGAGACAGTGACTGACAGTCACAGGGGGGAGAACTGAGCGATTAGCAGTGTTTGATCACTCAGTTCTCACTGCAGAGCCAGCAGGGGATAGATGCAGCATTGGATCTGGGGTGAGCTACCCCCCCCAGAATTCCATTATTACCCCCAGGACCAGTCAGAATCATGGCCGATGCAGAGCATGCTGCCGGATGTATTGCAGGATAAAGCCAATGACTTAGTTCCTGCATGTTGGGCAGATTATAGCACTAGACCCGCCCTTGGTCTGTACTATTCACTCAGCAACAGTGTTGTGCTAATAGAGTGAAACAGGTGGGGCATGTGGGGGTTGGCATCATGGGAAGGCATTGGTAGACTATGCTTTCCTAGGTACACACAGCATTCCTGCTCCTCCACTTGCCTGAACAGTGGCTTTTGTCGCCTCCTCCTTTCTTTTTTTTCCTCTCTTACTTTTGTTATTCATACTATCCCAGGATATCACGAGCTCTGTCCTCTATCTTCCTTTTTGATTTGCTCTTCCTGCCCTGAACAATCTTTCGCTTTAGCCCATTCCTCCTCTGTATAGTAACTTGTCCTGTGCCCTTTACTTTGGGTCCCCTCCTCTCTATTCCCATCTCCAAATTTCTTAACTGCAATGAGTGTTGCTTTCTCCTTGGTTACTTTGCATTGATGCTGTGTTATGATCTACCAGGTGGTGCCTCAGGCTGCCAACTGACAGACCTACTCAGAGCGTGGGGTCTAAGCCCGGGCTGTGCTTTCACCAGAGCCCCTGATGGTGGGGATGGACTTGAAACAGTCCCAGGCCAGGTCACGACCTCCGAGCAGGCCCACCAGTGGCTGAGGAGACCTTTGGGGACAGGTACCAGGAGAGCCAGATATGAAGAGGATGGCGGCCCCAGCAGGGTAATAACGGATCGTGGGCCCGTGAGGGTAAGCGGGGTACAGAATCGGTAGGCGAAGAGTAGTCGGGTCACACGCAGGGTCAGCAGGGAAGTCAATCCGTAGAATGGTCAGGGCAATCCGGGTCAAACGCAGGAGCAGGCAGAGTAGTCAGGACAATCCGGGTCAATCACAGGAGCAGGCAGAATAGTCAGGACAATCCGGGTCAATCACAGGAGCAGGCAGCGTAGTCAGGGTCAATCAGGGTCACTAGACAGGTACAGGAACTCGGGATCACAGGAAGACCTTGCGGCAATCTGTGACAGTGCAGGGCATCTTTAAATAGTGCGCCCTGCACTGTCATTGGCCGGCTAGGACGTGCCCCCGGCTGTCATTGGGCGCCTGAGGCGCGCCCCCGGCACCTACTGCGCATGCGCGGCGTCCTGTCAGCCGCGGCTCGCCGGGACCTAGTGCCTGTGTCCCGGCGCGATCTGCCGCCAATGCGCATGCGCGGGGGACAGAGCCGCGATCGTGGAGCATGGAGCCGCGATCCCTGACATTGCCCCCCCCAATGGGCACCCTCCGGGAGCCCCACTGACCTCTCCACCGCGGGTGAGCACGACAAAATTCCCGGATGAGCCTGGGAGCGTGGACGTTCTGGGCGGGTTCCCATGAGTTCTCCTCAGGGCCATACCCCTTCCATTTTATCAGGAACTGTGTCTGGCCCCCCCTCCTTCGGCAACTGAGGATAGTCTCCACTTCATATTCCTCCTGGTCACCTATGGTGACTGCCTCGGGAGGTCTGGATTCACGGTCCGGGAAGGGATCCAGTCTGGATGGCTTCAGGAGAGATACGTGGAACACAGGATGTATCTTGAAGGTCTGCGGAAGCTCGAGTTCATAGGCCACCTCGTTAACTACTCGTTTTACCGGAAATGGGCCAATGTACTTGGGTCCCAGCTTCCTTGAAGGACACAGCATCTTCAAGTTGGTTGTTGCTAGCCAAACCAGATCCCCTGGTTGAAGCAGTAATTCTCCTCTTCTCTTTCTGTCGAATGCCCTTTTACTGTCCTCTTGGGCTTTAGCGATGGCCTCCTGAATTGTCTTGTTATTGACAGAAAAGAAGTTCAAGATGTCTTGAGATGCCGGTACCGGATTCTCAGGCATCAGATCAGGGAGGAATGTGGGATGATACCCATAATTGGAAAAGAACGGGGATTGACCCGTAGCTGAGTGACTCGAGTTGTTGTATGAGAATTCCGCGGAAGGCAGCAATGACAGCCAGTCATCCTGAAGGTAGGATGTGTAGCACCGTAAGTACTGTTCCAGCGTCTGGTTTGTCCTCTCAGTTTGGCCGTTGGTCTGTGGATGGTAGGCGGATGAAAGCGACAGCTTGATTCCCAGCGATTTACATAAGGCGTTCCAGAACCTGGAGGTGAATTGGACCCCCCGATCTGACACTATATCTTCGGGAACACCATGAAGCCTAACCACTTCCTTGATGAAGATCCGTGCCGTTTCTGGTGCTGATGGGGTCTTCTCCAGGGGCATGAAATGTGCCATCTATGAGAAGCGGTCGACGATCACCATTATTGCAGTGTAGCCCTGGGATGGTGGAAGTTCGACCACGAAATCCATGGCTATCATTTGCCAGGCCCGCTTGGGTATGGGTAATGGATGTAACAATCCCCATGCCCTGCTCCTGGAGGGCTTGTTCCTTTGACAGGTGGGACAAGTTCGAACGTAATGCTCACAATCCTTGATCATGTCTGGCCACCAGAACGAGCGCCGTAGTAGATCCAGAGTTTTCGTTACCCCGAAGTGGCCCGCCATTGGATGGTCGTGGCAGTGCCCTAGGACCAAGGTTTGCACTTCTTCTGGGACCATGATCCGGTCTTCCTTCCAAAATAGCCCACCATGGCTCTGGAGGGGTGACCCAGACGGAACTGGTAGTCCTACAGAAGCATCGAGAAGCCGGGAGCGAAGTTCCGTTTGTAGAGCGAGGAAACTCCCAGAAGGTAAGATGGTGTCAGGTACCACAGCGTCGTCGGGGTCCTCAAACATGCGGGACAGAGCGTCTGGTTTAGTGTTCTTAGTACTGGGTCGGTACGTTATATGGAATGAGAATCGAGAGAAGAAAAGAGCCCATCTCGCTTGGCGAGGTCTCAGTCGTTTTGCCGTTCTTAAATATTCAAGGTTTTTGTGATCTGTGAATATTAGGATTGGGTGTGTGGCTCCTTCCAGTAAATACCTCCATTCTTCAAGAGCAGTTTTAATGGCCAGGAGCTCCCGATCTCCAATGTCATAGTTGCGTTCCGCTGGTGTCAACTTCCTGGAGAAGAACGCCACAGGGTGCAGTAGTTCCTTGGTACCATTCCTTTGGGACAAAACCGCTCCTACCGCATTTTCGGAGGCGTCCACTTCCAAAACATATGGGAGAGAAGCATCTGGATGGCAGAGAATGGGAGCAGAGGTGAACAATTCTTTGAGCTTTTCGAATGCTGTCTGCGCTTCGGGAGTCCACTTAAAGCGGACCCCTTGTTTCGTCAGTTGCGTGATCGGGGAGACCAGACCGGAGAAGTTCCTAATAAACTTCCTGTAAAAGTTGGAAAAACCGATGAAACGCTGTACCCCCTTTTTGTCGGCGGGTACTGGCCAATCTAAGATCGCCGTGACTTTCTGGGGATCCATCGCGACCCCCGCGGAAGAGAGAACCAGTCCCAAGAACGTGATTTTGTGCTGTTCGAAACAGCACTTTTCTGCCTTCGCGTATAGCCCGTGTTGACGCAACCGTTCTAATACCCGTATCACGTGACCCCGATGAACCTCCAGTGAGGGGGAAAAAATTAGGATGTCATCCAAATAAACCACCACGAAAATATCGAGAAAGTCACGAAAAACATCGTTGATAAAGTGCTGAAAGGTCGCCGGAGCATTACAGAGCCCGAACGGCATCACCAAATACTCGTAGTGACCGAATCTCGTACGGAACGCCGTCTTCCACTCATCCCCCTCCCTGATACGGACAAGGTTATAGGCCCCCCGCAGGTCTAATTTAGTAAATATCGTTGCCGATCTCAATCTCTGGAGGAGCTCGGGGACTAGGGGTAAGGGATAACAATTCTTTACCGTTATTTTATTCAGGTCACGGTAGTCTATGCAGGGCCGTAACGATTTGTCCTTCTTCTCTACGAAGAATAACCCGGCCCCGGCTGGGGATGTGGATGGACGAATAAATCCCTTCCGAAGGTTCTCGTCAATGTATTCCCTCAGTACTCCCGATTCTGTTTCGGACAAGGGAAAGATACGGCCGAATGAGATTTCAGATCCGGGTAGGAGGTCTATGAGGCAGTCGTAGGAACGGTGCGGAGGGAGAACATCAGCTCCTCGCTTACTAAAGACGTCTAAGAAGTCATGGTAGGCCGGAGGAATAACCTGGGATAAATTGGTGTCGCCATCCAAGCACAGGAGGAACCGGGGAACCACGGATCCTGTGACGTGGCAGTGACTCAAACAATAGGGTGAGCGAAATTGAATTGTTCCCTTTTCCCAGTCAATCTGGGGGTTATGGGCCCTCAGCCAAGGGAGCCCCAGAATGACTGGAAAAAGGGGGGATGCGATGGCATCCAAACGGAGGAACTCCTGGTGATGGTCTGCCATTGTGGTGAAAATGGGTGGTATCTCCTGGTCCACCACCCCTGATTTTATACGGGACCCATCTGCCAAGAAGATGTTGAACCCCCTTTCTTTGGTCTGGAGAGGGATTTTTTGCCGGTGGGCAAAAGTCAGATCGATGAAGCAACTACAGGCTCCTGAGTCAACGATTGCGGTCACCGACAATGTTCCTCCGGGGAGCTGTAAAGACACAGGAATGGCCAGGTAACTCGACTGATCATCCCTTCCTGCAGGTAAAGTAAAAGAAACGGGCGTGGACTTACTCATTTTAGCAGGACAGGAGCGCACCTGATGACCAGCTTCCCCGCAGTACAGACATAGGTTCTGTGATAGTCTCCTCTGACATTCCTCGACCGATAAGTGGGAACGGGCCAATCCCAGCTGCATGGGTTCCGGGTTGTCCCCTGTTTCCGTGCTTCGCGGATGGTTCCCTGGGGTTGGAGCTGTATCTCTGGATGGAATCCATGCCACCCTTTGACCTGGCTGCTCCTTTCCAGCCGACGTTCCCTTAGTCTACGGTCAATTTGAATGGCCAACTCAATCAGTTTTTCCAGGGAGTCAGGTAGGCCTACTCGTGCTAGTTCGTCTTTGAGAGACTCAGACAGCCCGATGCGGAACTGGTGACATAAGGCCGCATCGTTCCATCTGGTGTCTCCCATGCAACGCCTAAAATCGGACGCGTATTCTTCGGCTGTCCGGCGGCCCTGCCGCAGAGAGTATAGAGTAGCCTCTGCGGAAGTAGCCCGCTGAGGGTCGTCATACAAGACGACCATGGCCCGAAAGAACTCGGTCACGGAGTCAAGATGGGGGTCGTGCTTCTCCATCAGACGGTGAGCCCAATCCTGGGGCTCATCCTGAAGGAGGGAGACTATAAACTCCACCTTGACGGTCTCGGTGGTGAACGTGCGGGGCTGTAAGTCAAAGTACAGGGTGCAAGCGTTCCGGAAGGGTCGGAAGCGGCTCCGGTCACCACGGAATCGTTCCGGCAGAGGAACGCGGGGTTCAGGAGCTAGGGGTGTGGCAACCGCTCCGGATGCCAGGTTAGCGGGAGGTTCTGCAGGTGGAGGACTCTGAGCAGGGGGAGTCAGGGGAGCTAATGCGGTCCTCCAGTCGGGCGCAGCGACTGTGGAAGTTCTGGAAAGCCTGGGTCAAGGTTGCCAGGTGCTGACAAATATCCTCTAGGGACGCCGGTCCACTTCCTGGCTCTGTCATGGCCGCAAGGTACTGTTATGATCCGCCAGGTGGTGCCTCAGGCTGCCAACTGACAGACCTACTCAGAGCGTGGGGTCTAAGCCCGGGCTGTGCTTTCACCAGAGCCCCTGATGGTGGGGATGGACTTGAAACAGTCCCGGGCCAGGTCACGACCTCCAAGCGGGCCCACCAGTGGCTGAGGAGACCTTTAGGGACAGGTACCGGGAGAGCCAGATATGAAGACGATGGCGGCCCCAGCAGGGTAATAACGGATCGTGGGCCCGTGAGGGTAAGCGGGGTACAGAATCGGTAGGCGAAGAGTAGTCGGGTCACACGCAGGGTCAGCAGGGAAGTCAATCCGTAGAATGGTCAGGGCAATCCGGGTCAAACGCAGGAGCAGGCAGAGTAGTCAGGACAATCCGGGTCAATCACAGGAGCAGGCAGAATAGTCAGGACAATCCGGGTCAATCACAGGAGCAGGCAGCGTAGTCAGGGTCAATCAGGGTCACTAGACAGGTACAGGAACTCGGGATCACAGGAAGACCTTGCGGCAATCTGTGACAGTGCAGGGCATCTTTAAATAGTGCGCCCTGCACTGTCATTGGCCGGCTAGGACGTGCCCCCGGCTGTCATTGGGCACCTGAGGCGCGCCCCCGGCACCTACTGCGCATGCGCGGCGTCCTGTCAGCCGCGGCTCGCCGGGACCTAGTGCCTGCGTCCCCGCGCGATCTGCCACCAATGCGCATGCGCGGGGGACAGAGCCGCGATCGTGGAGCACGGAGCCGCGATCCCTGACATGCTGGCACTATATGTGCACTGGATGTTTCCTGCCAAAGGCAATGCTCTCTTAGGCTTAATAACGCAGTCATAGCTTTGGAGACAACTACCCTTTCAGCTTACATAGTTAGTCTGGCTGAAAAAAAACAAAAGTCTATCCAGCTCAACCATTAAAAAAAAAAAAGTTATAATCCTATACCACCAGTTGATCCAGAGGAAGGCAAAAAAACCCCCAGCAATGCATGATCCAATTTGCTCCTGCAGGGAAAAAATTCCTTCTTGATCCCCGAGAGGCAATCGGATATTCCCTGGATCAAATTTACCTATAAATGTTAGTAACCAGTTATATTCTGTGTATCTAGGAAACAATCCAGGCCTTTTTTAAAGCAATCCACTGAGCCAGCCAGAACCAACTCTTGAGGGAGTCTATTCCACATTTTCACAGCTCTCACTGTGAAGAAACCTTTCTGTGCTTGCAGATTAAATTTATTTTCCTCCAGACATAAAGAGTGCCCCCTTGTCCTTTGTGTTGACCTCAGGGTGAAAAGATCTACACTGAGTTCACTATATGAACCACTGATGTATTTATACATGTTGATCATATCCCCCCTTAATCTCCTCTTCTCAAGAGAGAATAAATTCAGTTCCTCTAATCTTTCCTCATAGCTAAGCTCCTCCATGCCTCGTATCAGTTTGGTTGCCCTTCTCTGTACTCTCTCCAGTTCCCCAATGTTCTTTTTGTGAATTGGTGCCCAAAACTGATTCCAGATTAGATATTACTAATGATTTGTACCGGGGTAAAATGATATCTCTCCCTCTGGAGTCTATACCTCTTTTAATACAAGAGAGGATTTTGCTTGCTTTAGAAACCACAGCTTGGCATTGCATGTCATTATTAAGCTTGTGATCTACCAGAGCTTCTATTCTTAATAAAGGCCTCATGTACACAGATGCCTTGTGGCTCCTGTGTGATGATGCAAAACATTCCCAGTGCTTTCTGGCTCTCAGGGAGCCACATGTGCTGTGTACAGCTGCCAAAACAAGAGAATGGCTGTATACAGCCATGGTTGGTAAATGCTGATGGCTTCTACATCGGCATTTACCCATGCTTGCATATTCAGCAATTCTCCCCAAACATGAAAATGGCATATTTGGTGAGAGAAACACTTTACACACATATGTGGATAACCAACAGTGAGTGCAAAAGCCAAAGGTGTTTACCCAAATACGGCTGCATACAGCCATTCATTTGTATTGTCAGCTGTATGCAGCATTTGTGGCTCTCAGGAAGCCAGCAAGTTACAGGAATTTTGAACCTCAACCCAGGGTCTGCTAAGCATCCGTGTGCATAAGATCCAGTGCTGATAAACCTTTTTCCTGCTATCTTCAGTGTCATCTATGTAGATTTGTTTGCCAAGGAGCATGTTTTTGAATCCAGAAATGTTAGAGATTCTATATTTAGCCCTACAAAACAGACAATGCACAGTCCACATGTACTTTGCTGCTTCACTGCAACAAGGAAACAGGAAACTTAGAGAAGAGATGTAGAGTTTTACCATAGATGCAGCTGCAAACCTATAAACATTGACATCTATTGGTTAAAAAATATTTCTCTACTGAATACTGATGTAGTTATTGCAAAAAATAAATGAATGTTGAATTCCAACACCCCCACTCAACAACTACTCCTTATTTGAAGTGATACTAAAGTCTTGTTTTTTTGTCTTTTAATATAACAAATACATTACACTTACCTGCTCTGTGCAATGGTTTTACACAGAGCAGCTCAGATCCTTATCTTCTTGGGTTCCTTGCCAGCACTCATGACCCCTCCCTCCTGTTAGGTGCCCCCCTAGTAAACAGGCACCCGAACACACACGCTCCAGAGCCACAGCTCCGCGTGTCCATTCACACAAAGAGCCATGGCTTGGCCCCGCCCCTTCCTCTCCTGATTGGCGCACTGGCTGTGAATGACAGCAGCAGGATCTACTGCCTCAGCTAATCAGAAGTGAGAGTCCCCAGAGAACCGAGGCATTCATGGACAACGCTGGATCAAGTTGGTGTCAGGGAGCGAGGAGCCAGACACACAAGGAGGTGCAATTAAAGGTAGGTTTATTAATATAAAAATAAGACAAGAGTCTATGCAAGTCCAACAGCGGAAATTGTAGCCAAAGCCAGGGTCAAGAGCCAGGAAGAATGGTCGCCAGAGCCGGGATCAGGAGCCAGGAAGAATGGTCGCCAGAGCCGGGTCAGAAGCCAGGAGGAGTCTTAGCCAAAGCCGAGTCGGTATCCAGGAAAGCAATGAGTAGCTAAACAGGAGCTTGCTGTTGTGCAACAGACAGGACACGAATGCAATGGACAGCCACAAACAGCAGACTTATATGTGATAAGCTGCCACCTCCTGGGGGAGGAGCCACAGAGGGCTGAAAGCATAAAGGATCCCACAATGCTTTGCAGACAGCTAAGATGGATGCCAGCACATGGAGCAGCACAAGGTCTGAGGAAAGGTAGGACCTTGACAGTTGGGGTTCAGGTAAGTGTTATGGGGGCCTGTTACACACAGAACATTATTTTACCTTCATGCATAGAATGCATGATAATAAAATCCTGAGACTTTAGAACCACTTTAAGTCTCAGTTCGGATCTCAGTTCTATAAATCTGTTTCTTGTAAGCTGTTTTGTCAAAGCATCTGCAGTCTGAAAGTGTCCATGCCTGCAGTTCACTAAGAGATGTCATCTCTTCATCAGCAGCTCTGATCCACTTTTGTTTCTCATGGATTGGAAGTCTTTGCATCTCATCCCATGAATCTGGCATTTATTTTAATACTACGCAAGCAACATAGGAAAGACATTTGCTTGGAATGCCTTTTTTTGCTTCTGGTGGATTTCCTGATTGAAGCCTCTTGTGACCTGGTTTCTTCTTTTAGAGTATCTGGATTGTCTGCATTCATTTCTATTTCTGTGTTCCATTGTAAACACTGATATAGAATGGATATGGAATTTCCCTCAGTTTGAAGTGTTTGTGTTGTTTCATGAAATTTTAAAAACACTGAAATTTCATTGACATTCACACTTCTACTGATGGTTACCTTGTTTTGTAACTTGGTGTAGAATTTTGTATCCCTTTTGAGATTCACTGTACCCCACAAGTACACCTTCCTTTGCACAAGCATCCCATTTTGTATGTTTTTCTTTTGGGATGTACACATAGGCTTTGCTCCCCCCAAAAATCTAGATGGCTGAAATTCAAGGCCTTTCCATTTCACAGTTCATATGGAGTTTTCTCAGTTGATTTTCCTAGTAGTTGATTTTGATATAGCATGTGGTCATAATTGTCACCCCCCAGTATGTAGTTGGCATATCTGCATCAAACATTATGGTTCTTCCAGTCTCGCATAGAGTACGGTTCATTCTTTCTGCAAACCCATTTTGTTCTGGATTGTTTGGTACAGTAGTTTAAAATTTTGTGCCGTACTTTCTGAGAATCAACTGTGTTATCACCTGTATATTCCATTGCATTGTCTGTGCCCAATATACTCTGCATTTTGCCAAATGTATTGGCTACTTGAGCCAAATACTGTTCAAGTTTCTCTGGTACTTCACTTTGTTGTGTAACAGATATAGTGTAGTATACATGGAGTATTTATCCATAAAAGTGAGAAAATACCTCTTCTTTTCTTGAGTAAATTTTTCCATTGGACTGTAAAGATCTAAATCACAGGTGTCAAACTGATGGCCCTCTAGCTGTTGCCAAACTACAAGTCCCATGAGGCATTGCAAGGTTGACAGTTACAAGCATGACTCCCAAAGGCAGAGGCATGATGGAACTTGTAGCTTTGCAACAGCCGGAGTGCCTCCAGTTTGACACCCCTGATCTAAATGAATTAGGTCCAGAGTTTTTTTTTTTTTTAGCTCTGCTGTTACTCTGCTTTGGAAGGGCTTTTCTTGTCATTTTTCCTTTTATACAGCTGGTGCATTTAATTGTTTAATCACATGGACTAATTTTTATTCCACTTGCATTGAAATTCTCAGTTAATTTATTTATTAAGTCAGGACTTCTGTGCCCAAGTTGTCTGTGTCATGTGTGAATGTAGTTTGAATGTTTTCTCTCTTGGCAGCATTAACCACCTCATTTCAGCTGATCCAGTTCATCTGTAATTTTAGCCTTTGCAAGTAAGTTATCCTCTTTGTGATTGCACAACTGTCATCTTGCAAGGTCATTATATTGCCTTGTTTTGTGAGCTTCTTCACTGATAAAAGATTAGTTTCAAGAGCAGGGACATACAGGGCATTTTTCACAGGTATCTTTCTGGTGACACTTTGGGAAATAGGACAGTAAAGAAAGTTGTCTCCTATTCCTTCTTATTCCATTATTTGCCCATTAGACGTGGTGGCTTTTTTTCTGTTTTACTCTGGTGAAGATGAATAAAGAAATTTCTGTAATTTGTCATGTGACTTTTAACTCCTAAATCAACACACCATACCTGCAAAGATGAGGCACAACTTTTGGCTTGAAAAACATATTCATTATCTGAAGAAAAATCTGTTTCTTCCTTCACACTTTTGGCTTTTTGTAGTTTAGTCTGTTTTTGCATTCTAGCTTTCCAGATTCTGCAATTTGCTTTTAAATGACCTTGTTTCTGGCACACAAAACATGCGCATGTTTCTTGTTGCATGTTTTCTTCCTATTTTTCACCTTTAAAGCAGAGTCTGGGACAGAAGCACAGTCACTGTTAATGCTTTATGTTTTACGCTTATATTCAACCACAAGCTTGCTCTTAACATATTCAAATGTCAGTTCATCATCTGGGTTGGCATAAAGTGCTGTGACAAGTGTTTCATAACTTTCTGGTAAACCACTAATTAATAGTGCTGCAACATTAAAATCTTTTATTTCTTCTCCTATAACTCTCAGGCGTTCAACCATTTCCAAGGTGTGCCTTATGTAATCCTGCATAACCTGGCTTTACATCAGCTTGGTTTGGTATAGCTTTCTAATCAAATAAAGTTTATTGCTGAGATTAGCTCTTTCATGCACCTTTTGTAATCCTTCCCTCATTTCTTTAGCTGATTCACATTTACATATATGTATAATTTTTTAGGGACTCTTTAATGACTGGCATAGTACCACTGGATTGGCATAAGGCCAATGTGGTGCCAATATTTAAAAAAGGGATAAAATCTTTACCAAGTAATTATAGACCTGTTAGTTTAACTTTATTATTTTTTGCTGAGATTAGCTCTTTCATGCACCTTTTGTAATCCTTCCCACATTTCTTTAGCTGATTCACATTTACATATATGTATACTTTTTTAGGGACTCTTTAATGACTGGAATAGTACCACTGAATTGGCATAAGGCCAATGTGGTGCCAATATTTAAAAAAGGGTTAAAATCTTTACCAAGTAATTATAGACCTGTTAGTTTAACTTCTATAGTTGGGAAGATACTGGAGAGTTTAAAAAAAGACCACATAGATGAGTTCTTGCTGGAAAAAAATATTTTAAGCAACAGACGGCATGGATTCATGAAAGACAGAAATTGTCAAACAAATCTGATTTCTTTTTATGAGGAGGTGAGCAAAACCTTAGACAAGAGGGGTGGCGGTGGATGTGGTATACTTGGATTTTGCAAAAGTATTTGACACAGTTCCCCACACACGGCTAATGTGTAAGGTAAAGTCTACAGGCTTGGAAAAATCTGTTTGTAAATGAATAGAAAACTGGCTAAAAGATCGTATTCAGAGAGTAGTGGTTAATGATTCATACTCTGAAAGGTCGAGGGTTGTCAGTGATGTACCCCAAGGTTCAGTGTTGGGACCCTTACTTTTTAATATATTTATAAACAATATAGGGTCTGGGATTATAAATACCATTTCAGTCTTTGCAGATGACATCAAGCTGTGCAGTGGAATAACGTCCTTACAGGATGTCTCCAATTTACAATCTGACCTTAATGCACTGTTTAATTGGGCAACTATGTGTCAAATTAGGTTTAATGTTGATAAATGTAAGGTTTTGCACTTGGGGGCTAAGAATATGCATGCATCATACATACTTGGGGGAGTACAACTGGGGGAATCAATGGTGGAGAAGGATCTGGGAGTTCTGGTAGATCACAAGCTTAATAATGGCATGCAATGCCAAGCTGCAGTTTCAAAAGTGAGCAAAATCCTCTCTTGTATTAAAAGAGGTATAGACTTTAGAGAGAGAGATATCATTGTACCCCTGCACATATCATTAGTAACACCTCATCTGGAATATGCAGTTCAGTTTTGGGAAACAATTCACAAAAAGAACATTGGGGAACTGGAAAAAGTGCAGAGAAGGGCAACCAAACTGATAAGAGGCATGGAGGAGCTCAGCTATGAGGAAAGACTAGAAAAACTGAACTTATTCTTTCTTGAGAAGAGGAGATTAACCCCATATACACTGCCCGCTTGCAAATGTGCGGTCTCCCGGCGTCTGGGCCTAGATGCCTAGCAGCCACACATTTGTGTACAATTAAGAAAAACATATGTGCTGAGAGCACGCGCCCTGTGTGCTCCCAGCACGCATGTCCGGTACTCACGAAAAGGTCTCGATCTCCTCTTTCGATCGGGACCTTTCCTGATCATGTGACCGCCATGCCGGCGAATCACAGCGGTCACATGACCCTAAAACCCCGCCCTGCCTTCTGAAACTCTTAAAGGGCCAGGAGGTGCAGGCGCCAAGGGGTTAAGGGGAGGGATATGATCAACATGTATAAATACATCAGTGGTTCATATGGTGAATTCGGTGTAGAGTTATTCACCCTGAGGTCATCACAGAGGACAAGGGGGCACTCTTTATATCTGGAGGAAAAGAAATGTAATCTCCAAACACGAAAATGTGGAATAGACTCGCTCAAGAGTTGGTTCTGGCCTGGATTATTTCTTGGATACACAGAATACAACTGGATACTAACATTTATAGGTAAAGTTGATCCAGGGAATATCCGATTGCCTCTCGGGGTATCAGGAAGGAACTTTTTCTCTTGCAGGAGCAAATTGGTTCATGCTTTGCTGGGGGTTTTTTGGCCTTCCTCTGGCTCAACTGTGGGTATAGGATTATAACTTTTTTTTTTAATGGTTGAACTGGATGGACTTTTATCTGTTTTCAACCAGACTAACTATGTAACTATGATTTCATCATCTTCTATGCTAAGAGAGATTGCGCTTTGAGCTTTCTGATCTTTTCTGATCTATTCATCTTAAAGGTGTTCTGGCCTGACTTCATTTATGCATTTCCACGTACTTTCTCTTATTAGCAGCATTTTCATCTTGAATTTCTAAGACTGGTAGTTCTGGTTTGTTAGATTTGCAAATGAAAGCTTTGTTGCAGCTGTGTTACTGGCCATTTCTTTTATTCTGTTTTAGTCTTCTCTCTGTTGTGGTATCTTGTACTTATTTGCTGTAGGCAGCTATGATTGAACCCATAACATGTTAGAGATTCTGTATGTAATCCTACAGTACAGACAGTGCACAGTTCACATAGGCTTTGCTGCTTCACTGCAACAGGGAGACAGGAAACTTTTCTTTTCAGAGAAGAGACATAGAGTTTTACCATAGATGCAGCTACAAACTTATAAGCACTGCAATCTACTGGTTGAAGAATATATCTTTACTGAACACCCATGTAGTTGTCGTACAAAATACAAGAACATTGTTCTCTAACAATTAAACACCCTGACACATTGACTAAGCTAGACTTTCTTAGCTGGGGTGTCATCTGGGTTTGTCAGGGAACCCATTTTATTGTAAATTAAACAAAACAGCACTTCAGAAATAACCCTTGGGCAGCCAGCTTGCTTATTAATGACTGCAAACTAAGCTGTCTTAGCAGCAAACCGAATGGGAGTGAACTTTGTGATTGTTGTGATGACCAAGCACAGCAATCACAAATGTAAACAATACCAGTGTATGCCACAACCATTACATATGTTTTGGTGTGCTGTAGGTGTTTCTACTAGCTTTGCACTCTGCTCTGGGTGCAGTTTGGTATCTTGGGCACTGGATGACCTTGTCCCAGCACTAGATGTTAAGGGGGGAACTTTGACATGGTGGGAGCCTATTGTGATGTAATGAGGGCTCTATGATGTGAAGAGGGAGGACCCTGAGGTGATGGGGGACTCTAATGTGACTCTGATATGAAGGAGGCTGACTCTGACACACAGCCAGTGCCAGTAGGGAGGCCTGGAAAGACATAAAAATGGGGGTGAATTAGCTGGAAAGTATAAAACAAAGGTGTGTTGACTTTATGACCTCCTGACATTTTTTTACTGCACTTTCAGATCATACAGACTAGATCCGGGCCTGGTAAAGAATATCTCAGCTCAAAACAAACATTTTCTACAGGTACAGAAATGTAATTAATGATCCTGCCAGAATTCCAGTGTCCTTGTAGCTTCCTGTACACTGAACTGAAATTTCACATAATATAATATAGTATAATGTAGTAGTTGAAAATAAAGAGAGGTGTTTGTAGCCCAAATCAGTAGAGATAACTGGTGACAATGCTACTGCTCCATAGGTACAGTACAGTGAGTGAACAGTGTCACCCTATGACAGGATGTGTGTCACTGGCAGGATCACCAGATGAAAATGAAGGAAAAAAGCTTGAAAACAGAAAACTAATGCAATTAACAGATCCAGGGATGGATAAGATGTAAGATATAACATTTTTGTTTTTGGGTTTAGAAACACTTTAACTACTGTATATATTAACTGACAGACACTCAACTGGTTATTTACTAATAAAGGGTTATTTACTGGACAGTGCAAAATCTGGTGCAACTCTGCAAAGAAACCAGTCTGCTTCCATGTTTTATTGCAAAAGCTTTATTGAACAAGCTGAAGTTGGAAGCTGATTGGCTGCCATGCACAGCTGCACCAGATTCTGAGTGCTCCATGGTCATAAGTTACAAATGTAAAATGATAGTGTGTAGTGCCTCTCTAGATAGCCAGAGGGAGCTTGTTACATTTGTTTGTTTGTTTTTTTAGTTAGAGAGGAGCAGCCTGGGGAAATAGTCAGCAGGGTCAATTTTGGATCAGTGCTGAGAGGTTCTGCAGGTCAGTTCCTTGATACTTCCCCCTGCTCTAGAATCTTGGAGAAGGTTCTTGAAGCAATGGGCTGGGGTTAATAGGAGCTGGCCTGCACTCAAGGGACTTTGGCCAATCCCCAAGCAGGCAGCCTTTAAGTGTAAGAGAGCCTGCTCAGCAGTAGGAGAGTTCAGGTCGAAGATGTGAGAAGGCTGAGATGCAAGAGCCTGGGAGGGGACACAGTGGAAAGGGGCCTACCTATTGGCCGGTACCTGGAAAGGAAGATCACTCAGCCTCATTGGTCTCCAGAGGGAGGACCACCTGTGGAGCCAGGGAAGGAAGCCAGTCCAGCAGAAGGCCTGAAGGCAGCCACCAACCCAACCAGCTCACAGGCTAGAACTGAGTGAGTAATCCTACACCCCTGGGTCAGCTAAGGGGAAGGAGCATTCTGGTGGAAAACCTGACTAGCTTCTTACCCGGGACTGTTTAACTTACAGTGGCAGGCACTGGATCCCCTTGCCCAGGGATTCCTACAGACTGCTGGGTAAAGAAAAGGATTTATCTGGGGTCTGGAGTGGTACACCAGGAGAGGCTGGAGAGCTCTCCAAGAAGACACTTGCATATAGTTGCCCAGAAGTTGTCATCAGTTTACTGTTCCTTGGGCATTCCATAAACCCCTTACCTTATCCAAGTTGTTAACCTCTTATTAAAAATACTAAAAACCAAGCTCAAGGACTGTTTACTGTCTCTGGCATGCAAGTCTGTGGAAAATGTGTGTTGCTTGGCTGTGCAGGACTATAGGGGGACCCAAATGTTCAGCAACTCCTAAGGGGGTAGTGCTACAAATGGTGATAGAACAAAAGATGTTCTTCATTAAAAAAAATGTTTTCTGTGTGTATCTTTTGGTCCTAGCATAATGACAGAACAGATCTGCTGTGGAATGCGTGATGAATGAATGAAACCCTCTACCTGAATGTATATATTAAAACTGTCTATCATAACGTAACATTTCATAACGTAAACTATGTGACGGCTCTTACACTAATGTAGACCAGAAATGTTTACATTTCCTGCATTGCACATAAGGAAGTTATGCACAGAGTCATTATTCATTCAGTACGATCACATAAAGAAACAAGCTCTGTTTCACTAAATATTGAAAAAATGATACAGAGAGTGAACTAGAGTCAATAAGCTGCGTAACTAACTTTGACAAGCTTGTGTTACCTAGTTGGTTGGGACCCCTTTACGGTTTTCTTAAGAAAGTAAATTTGTAAACAGTGTCTACATCGAGCAACTTATTGTGATAGGTTTGCTTTACAGCAGTATCAAACCCAAAAACAAAAATGTAATAAATTAGAACTTACAAGATAAAAGAAGGAGGGAAGCGCCACCTAAGTGCAATATGTAAGATACAGTTTAACCGCTAGCCTACTGGGCACTTATACCCCCTTCCTGCCCAGGCCAATTTCCAGCTTTCAGCGCTGTCGCACTTTGAATGACAATTGCGCGGTCATGCAACATTGGACCCATATTAAATTTTTATCATTTTTTTTGTGACAGAGAGAGCTTTATTTTGGTGGTATTTAATCACCTCTGGGTTTTTAATTTTTTCTTAAACCAAAAACCACTGAAAATTTTGAAAAAAAAAAGTTTTTTCTTAGTTTTTTGTTATACAATTTTGTAAATAAGTGATTTTTCTCCTTCACTGATATGCGCTAATGAGGCTGCACTGATGGACACTGATAGGTGACACTGATGGGCACTGATGAAGAGGCACTGGTAGGTGGCACTGATGGGCATTGACAGGCATCATTGATGGGCACTGAAAGGCAGCACTGATACATGGCACTGATAGGTGGCACTGATTGGCAGCCCTGATAGGTGGCACTGATTGGCATTGATAGGTGGCACTGCCTGGCACTGATGGGTGACACTGAAAGGCAGCTCAGATGGGCACTGATATGTGGCATTGATGTGCACTGGTAGGCACTGATATGTGGCATTGATGTGGCACTGATGGGCACTGGCACGAGGCACTGACGAGCACTAACACAAGGCACTGATGGACACTGACAGGTGGTGCTGCTGGGGCTACACTGATCATCAGGGGTTAGTAGTAAATGACGCAGAGTTTCAAGGTCAAAAGTAAGTAATGCAGAGCTCAGAGGTTAGCAATAAGTGGTGCAGAGTTCATGGGTCAGTAGTAAATTGAGCAGAATTCAGGGGTCTATAGTAAGGGATGCAGAGTTCAGGGGACAGTGATAAGTGGTGCAGAGGTCAGGGGTCAGCAGTGACACAGAGGTCACCAGTAAGTGACGCAAAGTTCAGGGGTCTCCAGTAAGTGACGCAAAGTTCAGGGATCAATAGTAAGTGATGCAGAGTTCAGGGGTTAGTAGTCAATGACTCAGAGTTCAGGGGCCAGGAGTATGTGACACATAGTTCAGGGGTCACCAGTAAGTGACGCAGAGTTCAGGGGTCAGTAGTAAATGATACAGAGTTTAGAGATCAGTAATAAGTTGGGGTCAATAGTAAGGGACGCAGAGTTCAGGGGTCAGTAATATGTGACCAGAGTGTAGGGATCGTTTTTAAGTGACACATAGGTCAGGGGTCAGTAGTTAATAAGTCACCTACTACTATCCCCTGAACAAGTGCCCCTGATGTCTAATGTTGGGCTCTGGCCCCTCAAATGTACCTCCACAAATACTGAGCTGTACATTTCCTAGCCAACATTGTCTCATTCTATGCTATATAAGTCAACTCTGATTCTGTTTAACCACATTACATCTCACACTGTCACTCAAACTCTACTTGTTAGAGTTTCACAGACCATAAAATCTATTTGTGTGCATCTATCCACCAGGTTTTCATGTATTCCTCTGATATTATTTAAGAACTTCCCCTTAAAGGTTCCTTTAAGTAGACCATACTACATAGATAATATTCTAAAAGAAACATAGTGGCTATTGTAATTAAAGACAACATCCTGGAAGCATAATCTTTCCTGCAACAACTGATTATTGTATATAAGAATTACATAACTTCATTCCCTTTAGCTGTTGGTATGACTTATGTTCTAGCAATGTGAAATCCTACAGATATATGTTAATTTAAACATTTTAACTGCAAAAAGCATCAACCATGGCACCATAGGCATGTGATAAAGTTCTTGACCTGGTGAGCTATGTTAGTTTAATTTATCCAAAGTGAGTGGTACAATGGGCTAAGAAAAACACGTTTGGGTAGATGACGTAGAGTCCATCAATCAAAAGTCAAAGCAGAGAGATTCTCCTTTGTTCTCAAGTTCCTATAGACCTAAACTTGGCTTCCTAAATCGTAGTCATTAATCAAAGGACAATTGGGTAATCTGCAGAGAATAATTTACCAGTGGAGACCGACATTTCATAACAAATCAAGTCAAGCTATCGATAATAAAATTAAAAAGTTACACTTGATTTATTCTTTCAAGAGATCTTTTTTTAAACTATTATAGTAACATAAAAACATAATCTGGGTAGTCTAACACATCAGCTGTTCACAATTAAAACCATTAGATACCTTCAATAATTTAGTAATGAGATTGGTATGGCTATCCTTTATACCATTACTAAAGATACAATTAGTAATGTAGCTTTCTAATCAAAAGCATTTTCAGACATTACGTTCTTGTGTTTTCATACAACAGCATACTATATTTAATATTAAAAAAAAAGCTCCCAAATAAATACTTGTGTGAGGATTCCAAAAGAAGAAAATGTATGTTAGTTTATTAGATTGCAGATAGGTGCTGGTGGTAGTTTACTTTTGTAAAATAAAATCAAGTCATATATTGTTTTTAATTCATTCATTGGTTAAAGTGGAATCTGCAGGTTTTACTATACCAAGTCTGTTTATTAAAAAAATGTGAATGCATCCGCTAAAGTTTTTACTACTGTTTTTTATATTTTCTAAATGTTATAATCAGACATTTGCAGACTAACTCCACCTTTTAGACCATGTATTATGTTACACCTATATATAGAGTGTGACCTGTAACATGTTGCAAGCTGTCAAATAGAAACAGCACTAGATGCAGAAATTTCAAAGACCACCCAATCCCAAAAGTAATTACCCTAAGAATATTAGATCAGAATAAAATTACCTTAAAAACATTTGATCAGAAAAAAAAATACCTTATGATCAATCGACCAGAAAAGATAATATTCTTTGAATATTTGATGCTAATCTGAAGAGAAAATACCCTAGAAAAATTCGAATTTAAGAGAAAATACCTTAAGAATATTCAATTTTGCCCCATTAACGTAACATCCACAATTTTATGTCTTGTAGGAAAACTAACAAACTACTAAGCCAATGCTAGTTATATCACATAGAATGGACGTACATACAGTTTTGCTAGATGAATAGCATTTTTTTTATAAACACATCCGTAAGTATTTTATCTTTAATTAAAAATGTAAAAATTGTTAGGTAAATATGAATGAATTAGAAGAGGGACACACCACACTACCTTGCAACTCTTTTGACAATAACAGTAGTGGCACAAATATTACATTAACAATCCGTTGGAAAGCATAAAGGCGGTGCTGGGCCTTCTTATTAGAGAGCCCTGCATGATGTTTAAATAGAATATCATTGGTGCACTTTGTAAAGAAAAAATGTAATACAACAAGTTTATACAAATAATTAAAGTAAAGTCAATTTTAATATTCTTTTCCAGTTACTAGCTTGAACAATAACTTAAACTAGTACATTTAATTAGCATTCTGTATTTAGCCCACAGCCTCTTTATGGTTTAATTTCAAGATATATATGTAAAATGGATTACCTAAATGTAAATACTCTTTTCTAAGTGTTTGAATGGTTTTGTATAGCTGTAAATACATGTTCACGGGAGTAGCCATTTTTGCTCATTATACACTGTGTACACAATTATTAGGCAAGTGAGCATTTTGATCAAATCATCATTTTATGTATATTGTCCAACTCCAAGCTGTATAAACTTGAATGCTTATTGGATTTAAGCACATCAAGTGATGTGTAGTTGTATAATGAGGGAGGGTGTGGCATAAAGAGATCAACACCCTATATCAAGGTGTGCATAATTATTAGGTAGCTTCTTTTCCTTTGGCAAAATGAGACAAAAAAGAGATTTAACTGACTCTGAAAATTCAAAAATTGTAAAAAGTCTTTCAGAGGGATGCAGCACTCTTGAAAATGCTAAGATATTGGGGCGTGATCACAGAACCATCAATTGTTTTGTTGCAAATAGTCAGCAGGGTTGCAAGAAACATGTTGAAAAACTCACAAATTAACTGCCAAAGATTTGAGAAGAATCAAATGTGACGCTACCAGGAACCCATTCTCCTCCAGTGCTGCCATATTCCAGAATTGCAACCTACCTGGAGTAACATGAAGTACAAGGTGTTCAGTGCTCAGAGACATGGTCAGGGTAAGGAGGGCTGAAACCCGACCACCACTGAACAAGACAAATAAGTTGAAACATCAAGACTGGGACAAGAAATATCTGAAGACAGATTTTTCAACGGTTTTATGGACTGATGAGATCAGAGTGACTCATGATGGACCAGATGAATGGGCCTGTGACTGAATCAGTAAAGGGCACAGGGCTCCACTTTTATTTATTTTATTTCATAAAATAGGAGGAGTTTTATTTCTGCTCTAGGAGGATGCAGAACCCCTGACCTTTGTCCAGACAGTGCTGATTGGCCCTGTGCTGATCACATGCACTCTCCCAAGAAAAAAAAAACATCTCTAGCAATACACACCAAACTGAGCAATTGCAGCGAGTGTGTTGCCACACAATATGTCTTATTCGGAGATAAGAGGGGGACACTGGAAGAAGAGGAGGATCAGAGAAGCCATTTTTACACAATGCAGGGGATTAACACCTCAGGTTCCACAGTGAATCTATCAAGCATGCTTTTCTGCATATACAGACCGATTTTACTGTTTTGGGTTTAGTAACACTTTAAGCTGTTCCCCTTTCTCTGACCTGACCTGGGAATGCTTGTTGTTACTGACCTGGCTATTTTTCCTAGTCTATCTTTAGATACCCTTCTGCTTATACACCTGAACTTCTGATCCTCCATAGCTGACCTTGGATTAGCACCCTGATCCTGCCTCTATCTGCTAATTGTTGACTTTGTTGCCCACAAATTACCAAGGTCAGTCTGCCTACTGTACATTGCTGTCTGCAAATTATCAACTTCATGTTGCATTCTGACATTGTCACTGTTCATTGTGTACTGTTCTTGCATTCCAGTCACTCACTATCTTCTGCATTCTGGTCGCATGGGTTTCTAGACTCCAAATTTAAGCTACTTTCACACTGATCCACTGCAAAAACACCTGAAAAACGCATAGGCGTTTTTACCATGTTTCTGCCATGTTTCTATTGATTGCAATGGGAAAAGGAGTTTTTGGGGCATTTTTTTTAACTCCCCAAACTTGCCCCAAAGATGCTGCAATCAGGAGTTTTTACACCGCAAGCTCAACGCCTCAGTGTTAAAACATACATAGATATACATTCACATACATAGGGAAGCAGTTTTCTTGAGCTTTTCAGGTGCTTTTTTAAACACAAAAACACTTGAAAAAAGCCTCAGTGTGAAAGTAGCCTTAGTTCCAGCATTACAATTCCTGAGCTTCCCGTCCCTGACCAGCCAATACGCTACCAACTCATGGAAATGCAAAGGAGGTCACCGTTGTCACCTCAGTCTTCCCTAACAGATAGTTTACAGCCCATCAGCAGTAGGGTTACAGTGCCAGTCCTAGACTTTTGCTTGTAGACATCGAGGCAGTGTAGATGTATCATTGGACTGTGTAGGCCTATTACTCCATATGTAGAAACATGTCAAGTGAACTTTTGTGCTTGGCTCAAGGATTATTACAGAATGATTCTTTTGTTTTTTTTCAATGTGCCATAATACACTGCACAATAAAGTAAAGGAACACTTTTTAATCAGAGTATAACATCAAGTCAATTAAAACCCCTGAGATATTGATCTGGTCAGTTAAGTAGCAGAGGGGGTTGTTAATCAGTTTCAGCTGCTTTGGTGTTTAAGAAATTAAAGTGCACTAGATGGGCAACAATGAGACAACCCCCAAAGCAGGAATGGTTTTACAGGTGGAGGCCACTGACATTTGTTCCCTACTCATCTTTTCTGACAGTTTTTCACTAGTTTTTGGCTAGGGTCAGTGTCACTACTGGTAGCATGGTTCTTAACCCATCAGCAGGACCAGTATCTGCTCCTTTGTGCAAGGAGGAACAGGATGAGCACTGCCAGAGCCCTACAAAATGACCTCCAGCAGGCCACTGGTGTGAATGTCTCTGAGCAAACAATCAGAAACAGACTTCATGAGGGGGGCCTGAGAGCCTGATGTCCTCTACTGGGCCCTGTGCTCACTGCCCGGTACCTTAGAGATCGATTGGCATTTGCCATTGAACACCAGAATTGGCAGATCCACCACTGGCACCCTGTGCTTTTCACAGATGAGAACAAGTTCACCCTGAGCACGTGTGATAGACGTGAAAGGGTCCGCCAGGTTGCAACTCAGACTGTCCATGAGCTCAGTGATGCCCTGGTCCAGATCTGGGAGGAATTACCCCAGGACACCATCTGTCGTCTCATTAGGATCAGCAAAATGAACTAGCCTGCTGCATCATTTTTTCACTTTGATTTTCAGGGTGTCTTTGAATTCCGTCCTCTGTAGGTTGATAATTTTCATTTCCATCAAATGATGGGGCATCCTTAAGTTCCTAACATACTGTATTACCCAGTCCATACAGTATAGATATCCAGCATGATATTTTTCCCCATTAAGATCTGATGTGTTTTCAAAGTGTTCCTTTAATTATTTTGAGCAATGGTATATGTATGAAATGGATAGAGAAAGTTTTGTTGAGCAAAGGCTTTACATTACTGTCTCTGATAAAAAGGATTGATAAAGGAAAGAAGAATGCTATAGCAAAACATAAAGCCAAAATATGAAATAGATATTTTATTGATGTAATTCCTTTACATAGTGTTAACACCACACTCTTCAAATGTATACATTTCTACTGAAAGGGACTGTTCATGTTGACAGGCTGCTAGTGAAAGTGTTCATGAAACATTAAGAAAAGGGTGAGAAGATCCAGCACTTGGTTAGCAGCATGCAGAATCCATGTTATGAAGTCTTCTTTTACTCCCACTTTGATTTAAAGTCAGACCATTTATATGTATCACAGGGAGAAAGGCACGTTAATTCAAAATGTCACAACTTTGCTAATGCAGAAGTCTATATATTTATGTTATAGTTTTGCAGTGTTCCATATTAAAGATTTATACTTTTTTTTACCTCTTAATCAGTTTTTCTTACTAAATTTGTGATCTTACACACTGGAGTTGACTTACAGAAGAAGAAAACACTGTTAACTTAGCAATGTGCATATTTAATTTATATTTAATAGTACTCACTTTGCAAGATTAACCGCTTGCCCACCACCCTATAGCAGAAGTTCTGCCACAGGGCGGCAGGGCTGAGCAAAATCACGTGTATATATACACGTGATTTGCATTTCCGGGTAGGGGTGTGCGCATGTGCTGCTCTACCCGCACTGCTATTGGCGACTAAGGATGTCAATCACCGGGTCCCAGCTAGCAATTCCCGGACGGTTTTTTAGCAAAAACATGTAGCAGAATACATTTTGGTCTACATTTATGAAGAAATTAGATTTTTTTACATTGTTTTATTGGACATGTTTTATAGCAAAAAGTCAAAAATATTGTTTTTATTTTTTAAAAATTGTCTGTCTATTTTTGTTTATAGCACAAAAAATAAAAAATGCAGAAGTAATCAAATACCACGAAAAGAAAGTGCTATTTATGGGAAAAAAGACGTAAATTAATTTGGGTGCAGCGTTGCATGACTGCGCAATTGTCAGTTAAAGTAACACAGTGCCGTATCGCACAAAATGGCCTAGTCAGGAAGGGGGGTACATCCTCTGGAGGGCAAGTGGCTAAAGCAGTATTAAACCCAAAAACAAAAGTGTATTAGATTGCAGCTTACCAATTCTTCAGTGTGGTGGCTGTATTAGTTTTCTTTTTTTTTCACCAGATGATCTGCCCAGGAAATCTATTATTTTTCAACTTCCTTTAACAGATGAAAGTGTCAGAGGGATGGGACAAGCCATTTTACATTGACAGGGATGTCTACAATGGTCAGCTTTTATTGTTAAACAACTATTAGAAATTATAGCACTATTTGTACTACTAAAAGAGATATGCAAAACATAAGAGAAAAATGTGACAATGAATTAAAGTGTTTGTTCACCAATGCCAAAAATCTGCCAAGCAAAATAATAGAGTTGGAGGCTTTGGTGCATGAAGATAACTATGATTTAATTGGTATTGCTGAATCTTGGTTTCATTCTTCACAAGATTTGGCTATTAATATTCTTGGTTATACTCTGTTTTGTAGAGAAAGGGTAACTTGTAAAGGTGGTGGTGTCTGTTTCTATGTGAGAAGTGATCTCAACAGTGGGAGCTGCATATGGGTATGCGTAGTTCAAAGTTGATTATTGGAGTTTGTTATCAGCCACCCAGTGTTAATGAGGAGGTGGAGACTCAGCTCTTTGCACAGGTACAAAGGGCTGCAAGGGCTGGAACAGGGACAATAATGGTGATTTTAACTGCCCTGATATTAACTGTAGAGATGAGCAAATCGAACATGGCGAAGTGGAATTCGTTTCGAATATCAGGAAAAATTCGATTCGCGCCGAATCCGAAAATTAGCAAACTTCGGATGCACGAATCGAATTTTCCCAAAAATGGCGGCGACATGTGTGGCGACGGAGCGGGGATCTCTGGGAAGGCGCGCAGACAAGGCGCGCTGACCCATAATGCATTCATTCATGACATGTGATTGCATTAGCCAATCAGCAGCCAGCCAGCCAGCACTGTGTAATGGTGGAGCTATAAATTGCGGCCATCTTACAATTCTCCATTAGCCTCCGGTCATTCAAGAGAGACAGACCTGTCTGTATTAGGGACAGAGTTAGGGCCAGAGAGACTTTAGGGCCACAGAATCGTTATTTAGGGACACAGAATCGTTACTTAGGGACACAGAATCGTTACTCAGGGACACAGAATTGTTACTCAGGGACACAGAATTGTTACTCAGGGACAGAGACAGAATTGTTACTCAGGGACACAGAATTTTTACTCAGGGACACAGAATTGTTACTGAGGGACACAGAATCGTTACTGAGGGACACAGAATTGTTACTCAGGGACACAGAATTGTTACTCAGGGACACAGAATTGTTACTCAGGGACAGACACAGAATTGTTACTCAGGGACACAGAATTGTTACTCAGGGACACAGAATTGTTACTGAGGGACACAGAAATGTTACTCAGGGACACAGAATTGTTACTGAGGGACACAGAATCGTTACTCAGGGACAGACACAGAATTGTTACTCAGGGACACAGAATTGTTACTCAGGGACACAGAATTGTTACTGAGGGACACAGAATCGTTACTCAGGGACACAGAATTGTTACTCAGGGACACAGAATTGTTACTCAGGGACACAGAATTGTTACTCAGGGACAGACACAGAATTGTTACTCAGGGACACAGAATTGTTACTCAGGGACACAGAATTGTTACTCAGGGACACAGAATCGTTACTCAGGGACACAGAATCGTTGAATTAAAGAGTATGTCAGACAACACGCAGAGGAGTGGCAGAGGAGGCAATGTTTCAGGAGCGAGCAGACGTGGCAGCAGAGGAAGGGGTCGAGGCAGCACTAGTCGCAGCCAGAGGCCAGTGCTCCCGGTGTCATCCAGCGGTCGTGTCTCCACCGACAACCCTGCCGTCATCGATTGGTTGGCTCGGTCGTCTTCCTCTTCCCAGGTCACCTCTGACACCTACAGCCAACGGTCGGTGGGTACGTCAGACACAACCGTTAGTTGGCATGGCCCGGGAGCAAGCCCACTGAAATCACGTGTCCTCTACCTGCCCCTGTCCTTTGGTGTTCCCTCACCAAGCGAAATATCGCATGCTGTGGGCTCAGCCCCACTGTACAGTGAGGAAGAGCTAACAGAGGGCGGTCAGGAACGGGGGGAGACATCCGCCTCTTCAGCAGCCAGGCGAAGAAGTACTGGCGAGGAGAGTGGCTCGGTAGCCGGTCTAGAGACAGGTCTGTCTCCTGACCCACACGCAGCCGAGGGGGCTAGTAGTGAGGCGGAGACCCTAATTGATGATGATGAGGCTGATCGCACTTGGCAGCCTCGTCGTCATCTGCCAGGCCCGTAATCTGCCATGGGCCCCCGTACCGACTCCTCATGCTGCTGCCAGGCCCGTAATCTGTCATGGGCCCCTGTACCGCCTCCTCATGCTGCTGCCAGGTCCAGAGTGTGTCATGGGTCCCTGTACGGCCTCCCATTGCTGCTGTCTCCATCGCCACACTCTCCCATGTGCCACTTTCAGGTCTCCTCACACTGCTGGTGGGTTCCATTTTGTCATAGGGTGCTGGCAGATTACGGGCCTCCCATTGCTGCTGCCAGGCCCGTAATCTGCCATGGGCCCCCGTACCGACTCCTCATGCTGTGACGTTGCAACAAGGTGGAATTCAACCCTACATATGTTAGACCGCCTTTATGAACAGCGAAAGGCCATCACCGATTTCCTGATGTTACAAGCGGATAAAGGTACTCCCCTGTGTAACTTAGATGTCAGCCATTGGCAGCTCATGCATGACACCTGCCTCTTGCTCAGGCCCTTTGAGGAGGCCACGCTATTCGTGAGTCGGCAGGACTATGGGACTAACGACGTCATTCCTCTGTTGCACGTCCTGGAACAAATGCTGTTAACAATGGCTGGTCAGGGTGCGGTAGACGTGGCGCACAGATCTCAACGCCACATGACCCCTGTGGGGGCAGGACAGGAAGAAGAGGAGGAGGTAGAGGAGGACATTGGTGCTCAGGAATTATTGAGTAAAATGGGTGGTTTTTCCACTCAGCGGACAGGAGTGGAGGAGCAGGAGCATCTGGTAGAGGAGGAGGAGGAGACAGAGGACCCAGACGCACCGTGGCAGTATGCTGTGGAGATGGAGGCAGGGAGTCCCTCGCATTCCTTGGCACTAATGGCCCATAGCATGCTCGGTTGCTTGCGTAGCGACAGCCGAATAATAACCATCAGACAGAGGGATGACTTTTGGCTGTCCACCTTGTTGGACCCTCGCTACCGTTCAAAAATGGTGGCCTTCTTCACACCTGCTGAGAGGGAGGCCAAAATAAAGTACTATAAAAACCACCTATGTAGTCAGTTGGTCTCTGCCTTTCCGCGCCAACGTCCATCCTCAGACACTGTGGGCCCTGTGCGCTCGCGTTCCGCTGCCATGGCAGCAGGGGAGGGGTGGGGTGGTAGGAGCAGTGGCAGCTCCACCAGCAGCGGCTGCCTCAGTCTGCAGTCGATGATGAGTAGCTTTCTTCACCAGCGCAGTGAGGAAACTACTAACCAGCCGCAGCAGCAGCAGTATCAGGTGGACCTGGAGCAGGACCTCAAACAACAGGCTCGGGCCTACTTGGACAGCACCCTGCCAACCGAGGTAGACAATCCCCTTGACTACTGGGCAATGAAACTTGACCTTTGGCCCCAACTAGCTGAATTTGCCCTTGAAAGGCTGTCATGCCCGGCCAGTAGCGTGGCATCGGAGCGCGTGTTTAGTGCGGCAGGAGGTATTGTAACTCCGCGGAGGACACGACTGTCCACCCAAAGTGTGGAGAGACTCACGTTTGTGAAAATGAATCAGGCGTGGATTAGTCTGGATTTCAAACCACCAGTTCCTGACACAACTGACTAAATCCGCCATGAATCATGCCCCAAACATGTTATTATTTTTAACATAGGCCTCTGTATGGCCTTCAATTTAAGCTGCTTACGCTTCGCCACTCTGCCATGGGCCCCTGTACCGCCTCCTCTTGCTGCTGTCAGGTCCAGAGTGTGTCATGGGTCCCTGTACGGCCTCCCATTGCTGCTGTCTCCATCGCCACACTCTGCCATGTGCCACTTTCAGGTCTCCTCACACTGCTGGTGGGTTCCATTTTGTCATAGGGTGCTGGCAGATTACGGGCCTCCCATTGCTGCTGCCAGGCCCGTAATCTGCCATGGGCCCCCGTACCGACTCCTCATGCTGCTGCCAGGCCCGTAATCTGTCATGGGCCCCTGTACCGCCTCCTCATGCTGCTGCCAGGTCCAGAGTGTGTCATGGGTCCCTGTACGGCCTCCCATTGCTGCTGTCTCCATCGCCACACTCTGCCATGTGCCACTTTCAGGTCTCCTCACACTGCTGGTGGGTTCCATTTTGTCATAGGGTGCTGGCAGATTACGGGCCTCCCATTGCTGCTGCCAGGCCCGTAATCTGCCATGGGCCCCCGTACCGACTCCTCATGCTGCTGCCAGGCCCGTAATCTGTCATGGGCCCCTGTACCGCCTCCTCATGCTGCTGCCAGGTCCAGAGTGTGTCATGGGTCCCTGTACGGCCTCCCATTGCTGCTGCCAGGCCCGTAATCTGCCATGGGCCCCTGTACCGCCTCCTCTTGCTGCTGCCAGGTCCAGAGTGTGTCATGGGTCCCTGTACGGCCTCCCATTGCGGCTGTCTCCATCGCCACACTCTGCCATGTGCCACTTTCAGGTCTCCTCACACTGCTGGTGGGTTCCATTTTGTCATAGGGTGCTGGCAGATTACGGGCCTCCAATTGCTGCTGCCAGGCCCGTAATCTGCCATGGGCCCCCGTACCGACTCCTCATGCTGCTGCCAGGCCCGTAATCTGTCATGGGCCCCTGTACCGCCTCCTCATGCTGCTGCCAGGTCCAGAGTGTGTCATGGGTCCCTGTACGGCCTCCCATTGCTGCTGTCTCCATCGCCACACTCTGCCATGTGCCACTTTCAGGTCTCCTCACACTGCTGGTGGGTTCCATTTTGTCATAGGGTGCTGGCAGATTACGGGCCTCCCATTGCTGCTGCCAGGCCCGTAATCTGCCATGGACCCCCGTACCGACTCCTCATGCTGCTGCCAGGCCCGTAATCTGTCATGGGCCCCTGTACCGCCTCCTCATGCTGCTGCCAGGTCCAGAGTGTGTCATGGGTCCGTGTACGGCCTCCCATTGCTGCTGCCAGGCCCGTAATCTGCCATGGGCCCCTGTACCGACTCCTCATGCTGCTGCCAGGCCCGTAATCTGTCATGGGCCCCTGTACCGCCTCCTCATGCTGCTGCCAGGTCCAGAGTGTGTCATGGGTCCCTGTACGGCCTCCCATTGCTGCTGCCAGGCCCGTAATCTGCCATGGGCCCCTGTACCGCCTCCTCTTGCTGCTGCCAGGTCCAGAGTGTGTCATGGGTCCCTGTACGGCCTCCCATTGCTGCTGTCTCCATCGCCACACTCTGCCATGTGCCACTTTCAGGTCTCCTCACACTGCTGGTGGGTTCCATTTTGTCATAGGGTGCTGTATGGCCTCCCATTGCTGCTGCCAGGCCCGTAATCTGCCATGGGCCCCCGTACCGACTCCTCATGCTGCTGCCAGGCCCGTAATCTGTCATGGGCCCCTGTACCGCCTCCTCATGCTGCTGCCAGGTCCAGAGTGTGTCATGGGTCCCTGTACGGCCTCCCATTGCTGCTGTCTCCATCACCACACTCTGCCATGTGCCACTTTCAGGTCTCCTCACACTGCTGGTGGGTTCCATTTTGTCATAGGGTGCTGTATGGCCTCCCATTGCTGCTGCCTCCACTGCCACACTGTGGCTCCACACTCTGGTTTTGGCCCCGTGACTGCCCAAATGAGTGAAGTGTGCGGTGATTCTAAGATCAACGGCACTCATCTGCATGTCATACTGACTGACAGTATTATTTCTCTTCCCCAGCAGACTCCAAGGGCATTTAAATTAAAGGTACAGTGTTCTGCACTAATATAAAGGCTCTCTGAAGCCTAGAAACACCCTTTTTATAAGTTAAATTCGCAGCGAATATATTCGACTCGAATCGAATTTATTCCGCGAATTCGCCGAATCAGCGAATCGAATTTTTGAATAATTCGCTCATCTCTAATTAACTGGTATAATGGCACTGAAGGAACAGTTAACTTCTTGCCAACCGCAGATAGCCGAATGACGGCTACACTGCGGTTGGCTAGTTCTGGGAGGGCGTCCTCCCAGAACGCGCTCTCCTGCATGTCATTGGACACAGCTGATCACATGATGTGGTAAAAGGCCAATCACAGCGGCCTTTTGCCATGTGATCAGTCGTGTCCAATGACACGCTGATCACCGGGAAATGCAATTGCCGGTTCTCGGCTGCACTTTCCTCACGCTGTCAGAGCACTAGGAAAGTACTGCCGAGAACCGGCAGTTGTCAGAGCAGAGATCGGCACCGATCATCAGGACACTGATGATCAGTTCCCTAATGATCGGTGCCCAGCAGTGCCAGCCACCAGTTCCGCCCACCTGTGCCCAGCAGTGCCGCCCACCAGTGCCCAGCAGTGCCACCCAGAAGTGCACCCACCTGTGTGCAGCAGTGGCACCTACCTGTGCCCAGAAGTGCCACCTACCTGTGCCCAGCAGTGCCACCCACCTGTGCCCACCCACCTGTGCCCACCAGTGCCACCCACCAGGGACCCATGACACACTCTGGACCTGGCAGCAGCAAGAGGAGGCGGTACAGGGGCCCATGGCAGATTACGGGCCTGGCAGCAGCAATGGGAGGCCGTACAGGGACCCATGACACACTCTGGACCTGGCAGCAGCATGAGGAGGCGGTACAGGGGCCCATGACAGATTACGGGCCTGGCAGCAGCATGAGGAGTCGGTACAGGGGCCCATGGCAGATTACGGGCCTGGCAGCAGCAATGGGAGGCCGTACACGGACCCATGACACACTCTGGACCTGGCAGCAGGGTACCCCCTAAATTTCTACCAGACACTTGATCCAAGCACGGACCTGGCAGGCCAGAAAAAGGGGGGGGGAGATGAATGAGCACCCTCCCCCCCCTTTGGCTTCCCAGGCCACATGTCCTTTGTATTGGGATGGTGTCCCCATGCTGATGGGGAAAAGGGTCTCTTCCCTACAACCCTGGCCCGGTGGTTGTGGGGGTCTGCAGGCAGGGTGTTCATTAGCATCAGGGTACCTCATTACATAAGAGGGCACCCTGATGATGCCCCCCTTGTGAATGAATAAGGGGTACTTGTGCCCCTACCCATTCACTAGAGGGTTAAATTGAGAAAAAATAAACACCCGACTTTTGAAAAAATCCTTTATTGAACAAAACAACAGTTTATGACAAGTTCTTTATTAAAAAAAAGAAAGAAAAAGCAAAAAAATGGTTTAATCAATGCAATCCATCACCAATCACGGTGTCCAGCAGTGTCACAACGCCACCAACTCACCGAAATTAAAAAAAAAAGACACCCACCAACCCGTCCGCATCCGTCGAGCACTCGCTGCACTCTGAAAGGTCTGACAGTTGGCGGACAGGTGTAAACAATTGTGCTGTGATTAGCCAAAGTATTGCACCAGACCTGTGGTTAGGTACATTGCTTTGGCCAATTGCAATGCACTGTGAGAGTGCAGTGCATTGTGGGGCGTGGTGGGTGAACAGCCCACCAAAATCCCTTACCATTTATATGTCCGCCAAACAAACGAATGGCAGATGTTTGAGTCAAACTTATGATCAAGGCCATCACTATTGGTGAGGGGCAGCTGGGTGTCATGGATAGTCAACTTTCCTTGTACCGCAGTCTGCCAGAGAATCACCTTTACATTCTTCGAGCTAAACATTATTTATCCTTCCATGGTTACTCCCCTCACATCAACATGTTAATAATATTATTAAACAAAACCTTTCTATTTTTATTACATATGTAGCACCCTTCTAGAATAATTTTCTACAGAGATTAAGGTAAATTTACTTTTTTTAGCTCATCTGTAATCAGTGGAGTGGTTTGGGATTATTTTTGGCTGTTCTAGATCTTGTTGGCTGCAGGCTCAACTACTTTTCTCTGTCTTCTAGTGGATTCTTGTCATGAGCCACGAACTAGGCAGAGACAGAAAGTGCAGTTAAAATTGCACCTTTATGAAATGGCAAAAATAACAGTTCAGGATTGTAGTCAAAACAGAAGCCAAGGTTTGGATGCCAGAGCGGGTAATCAGACATGCCAGGGCCAGGAAACCAAAAGTCAGCATAGTCAGGATCCAAAGATCAGGAGCAGGAATCGGAAGAGAAGTCAGCCAGATCGAGTTGTTCACAGGAATACAGGCAGGAACTGAAGATCATAGACCATGCAAGGGCAAGGAGGAAATGAGCTAAGCTGCTAAAATAGCAAAAAGGGCTTGTTGTAGGCTGGACTAATGAGGCAGGTAATGGTATCCAGGTCACTGTGGAGACAGACAACAAATGTCTGGTAATTAACCGACAGTTGAGCAGCTTCTGAGCACTGAAAAAAAAGTGCTGCTCGTTAAGTAACAGGAGCCCAGCCCTGACAATTCTAGAATGTAGTGGGCTTAAAGCGGCAGACCCTGGGCCTGAATATTCATGTGTGGTCTTGATCCAATCCCTGGGGGAGAGAATGCCCAGTAGATGTCTGGGGGTGTATTAATAGTCTGGGGCCTGGAGCAGCAGGGCTCTTGTCCACAAGAGAAGACCCAGCCTGAAGGTCTGCTGACCTTCTGGGCAGATTAGCTGAAGTCTGCAGGAGTTCATCAAGGTCTCATCCAAGTACACAGGGACATTGTGAGTATAGGCCAGAGTAAGATATCTCAGTGACTGTTCCTGTTGCTCCAGAATTTCTGTTCCTAAGTTGCTTTTCCCTGAAGAGTAGAGTTAAGGTAGAGTGTCCTCTTCTACTCTGTGTGCTAAAATTTGTAGTATCCTAAAGCTCACCCTGCTATCCAAGTTTAAAAAGCATTACATTTTTTATTTGGTCCTTGAGTCATGAGACTGTTGGTGCTGCTGTGTGCCTGGCTGATCTGTATTCATTTGGGAACAGATCCTGGGGCAAATCTGTGAGGCCCATCAGGGATTGGCACTCCACTAGCAAACAGGGAAAAGTGCACATGGGAAGGGCAATGGACAAAACAGTACAAAGAGGGTTAGAACTTATCTGCATACGTAGTTTGGATTTAAAGCTCAGCTGTAGCCAAAACTTTATTTTTGTTACTTTTGGAGGCACTGGGAACATCTGCCAGCTAAAACATCTGCTTGGATCCCCACTGAGAAAATATCTCCTTTAATATCAGGAGCAGAAATGTGAGGGGAAAGGTGTCAGTAGAATAGTAGACACAACAAAATTTGACAGAAGTTCTATTTTAATCTATTTTTTTAAAGTAGCTATGATATCTATATACTCATTAGATTTCTCATCAATTCTATCCCAGTAAAATCCAGTCATCAGAACATCATGGCAATTTTTTTCCATGGGGACCCAGACTGCAATAAAAACCCAACAGAGGTTTTTACATTTTCTGAAAGAAAAACGTATTTGCTGAAGTTGAGCTTTAGGCAACACAAACAGAAAACATTATATAAAAAATGTGTAGTTATGTTGCACCTGGGGTGTATCAACCATGTAACACAGTCTCTGGCCCACTAAATGCAATTTAAAAAAATTTGGTATTTTACATGTTTCCTTGTACAGGCAGCTGCTTCCAATTGAATTTTTCCTAGTAGTGCTCCCCGCTTGAGAGTAACATGTAGCTGTCCCTCTACATAATCTACATAATGAAACAAATATGCAATTTTTAAAAACTTTTGAAACTTTTCTGCTTTGGTGCATGGACTATGTAGCCTTCGCACAAATCCAGGCATGCATATATCCTCTAAACTAAATTAACACTTTGTATTAGTATCCTTGAAGTATCCCTGCTGTACTGCACAACCCTCTGCAGAATTGTTTTTGGGTGGGGGTATATAGGCACTTATTTAATGATATTGTATCACATTATCATCACAAACATTGTATTGTCAAATGTTTTTGTTGTTTTATCTAGGTATTAGTGTAGATATAATCCCTGTGTTTGTTTGCCTTGTCTTGTAATGATGGGCTCACATGTAGTGGGGGTAATTTGTAGTGCCATGGCTGATCAGTTCCCCTCTATCCATGGGTTCATTCAAATAGCTCATCCCTGTTCACCAAATGGACAAGGCAACATCCTATTCCAGGTCACAGTACATTACAATGCCCTCTGTGTCGTATCACAAATGTTGCAGTGCTAATGTAAAAAATCAACTTCCATCTACACCAGTGAGCTCTCTGTGTATCCAAATGTTCTGTTGGTTTGTTTCAGCGTCAGATCTATTTTCTGTGAAGCACTCACCCGGACCAGTGCTAGACTGAGAGACCTAGGGATTGTGACATATGTACTTTCTTCACAGAAAGTGTCAGTTCCAGACAGATGTTGTGCAGTACCCTGTGTAGTGCCATGTGGAATGAGTGAAATAAAAAGTAGAAAGTGAGCACACGGAGGAGAAAAAAACAGCCTGCATAAAAGGACAACCCTATGTATCCTCAAAATTATATATAAGAAACGTATGATGCAGCACTATGTGATAATAATAAACAGACATATTGCTAGTAAATGAGTGACAATGGTGACTGTACACAACAACAATATATGTGAGGCGCTATTAAATGGCGCTATAGTGAATAATGGTCAAATTGTGTCATGCTGAATGACAGTGAAAAAGTGATAAAAGAACACTGATAATGGTGACAATAGTGAAAAGTCCAACATACAGTAAGTATAAAATCATCTAAGCTAAATATCTCAAAAAGTCCGAAATATATCCGTGATAACAGGTGATAAAGTGACTCCGTGATGAAATTGCTGCTCTTAAATGCACTCACCAGAAGCACATATTAAATGCGCATTATGATACATCATAGCTCCTCCGCAGGTAAGGAAACATCCACAGAAAACTACTCAAGGTATGGAGAAGAAACATCACTGGCCTCGCACTGCATTAAGGAATGACTCCAGCAGACACATCCATCATAGGCAAAACCAGCAAAAACTCAGCCCACCTTGAAGGAAATAGCTCACACAATGAGCCACAGAAGAAAGGGAGCGCTTATGGTGCAGTATATTTATTAGATCGGTAAAAGACATCCACGTGGGAAACAAATGGCAAAATCACTTACAAAGATGGCCACCGGACCTCCGTGAAGCCACGGCAGCTGACGTCAGTACGACAGGCTCCTCTTTGACGCGTTTCATGCGCATGCACGTTATTGAAGGGATATGCCATGTGGAATGCCGCATGTTTGAATACAAATGTAAAATGCTCAGACTGTAATGTGAATATTTAGGCTGGCCATACACTATACAATTTTCTGTCCAATTTCTGCCCAATTTCCTTTAGATTTAGCTTCAACTATGTAGTGCAAGAGCCTGCCTAATTGGATACAATTGAAAGTATTGTTAGGTTTGACCTCATATTATATGGTTTTTGGTAAATCTAAACCAAAAATCTCAAGAAAATTGTATAATGTATGGCCAGCCTTACTCTACTCTAGGGTTTGCGTGCAAGGCAACAGATAACACCATGAAACTACATGATCAATGCATATCTTATGCAGATGCAGATAGAAAGGTTTTCAATGCCTTTAAACTCTCAGGTTACTAGTGATGCTGCAGGCAATATTTGAAATGGTTGTTTGTTCCAGGTCCTGCTAAAAGAGAAATGTGCAAGAGATGGCGGTGCCCTGATATTTCAAGGAACATTAACAAGACTGAAATTTGAGTCCACCACAAAGTGAAATGCTAGGTGCCTGTCATGTTTGTATCTTGTTGAGTGAAGCATTCAATTCAACTTTAGGAAACATAATACATATTACAAAAATGAATAAATAATAATAACATTGAATTGTATTTAATGTTTATTTCTGTGTCATTTTCTAAGAGTTAAGTGCTAGATATCACTCTTCATAGGAAAAAATGCCACATTAACATGTCATCGGAACGTGCTAATAGAACAATCTGTTTCTGCACCATGGGGTTTTTTTCATGGTCTGGCAATAAACCAGCAAAGTGTGAATCATTTGGGGATTTCCTTCAACACTGCAGACAATATTAATTGTAACATTTTATGTTTTTGACATAAATTTGTCCCAGCAGATATCTGAGTGCTGCTTCAATTAAATGCTTGAATTTTACAACCCTGTGAATCAGCAGAACCTGGCTGGGGATACCAGTGCTTACCTTCTAACTGCTCTAATTTTGGTCGATCAGGTCCATCTTTTAATTTACATAAAAAGCAGGCTTCATAAAGGTGCGTATCATAGTGTGGTTTGGGGTGACTTGGGTAAATATAGGAATGGGCTTAACAGTATTACTACATTTGTAATGTTAAAAGATCAAAAGGCATCCAAACACCAGTAGAGCAGCAGCAGAGTAAATGTACAAGCTAAACTTTTCACTTGTTACACAGGTGCACATATTAACCACTTCAAGTCTGGACATTTTCACCCTCTTCCTGTCCAAGCCAATTTTCAGCTTTCAGCGATATCATACTTTGAATGACAATTGCGCAGTCATGCAACACTGTACCCATATGAATTATTTAGCATTTTTTGAGACAGATAAAACTTTATTTTGGTGGTATTTATTCACCACTGGGATTTTTAAGTTTTTTGCTATATAAATGAAAATGTCCAAACATTTAAAAAAAAATGTTTTTGTTATAAAATGTTGCAAATAAATAATCTTTCTTCATAAATCTTGCCCAAAATGTATTCAGTTATCTTTTAGTTAAAAAAAAAATGACCCAAACTAGTTTATAACCAAAAATTATAATTTTTCAAATTTCTATTTATATTTTTATTTTATTTTTTTATATTAGTATTTATGGGTTTTTTTTTAACATACTGTCACACTAACAGTACAGTGCCACCATAGTGACACTGCACTACTTGTGGGGGGTGATGAAGATTTTTTTTTTTACACTGATTGCTTTTACACCCATAAAGGCTGTAAAAGCAACTACAGTATTTCTCCTTTTCTCTGGCTGCATTCTTTCAGCCATTCAGAAATACTGTGTGAGCTGTGATTAGCCACAGCTTGTCACATGGTACACGGCTGTTGTGAATAGCCCTGTACCATGTGACCTCTGTGATCATTCACAGATTTCATACGTAGTAAGCAATGACGTCAGAAGTGCAGAAGTGACATCTTGCTTACTACTATTCATGTGATCACTGATTGGCCAATCAGTGATCACATGATCGGGACCTCATACAGAGGTCCCGTACAACAATCTGTGTTCCGCTGTGTCCTCCGGACACAGCAGGCACTGTATCGCGCTGCTGTGCGCTCCCAGGGAGTGCACACAAGCAGGGAACTGGGAACGGCCACCCGCCCCTGCACTGCTCCCTTCTGGCTGTTTACATACATGGGCTGGATGGGAAGTGGTTAATCCTTCTGAAACTGTTTTTTTTTTGCCTGACCCCTACACTGCATTCACTACATTGCATGTTATACTTCTGACTCCTGCACTGCATTCACTATGTTGTAAATTATACTCCTGACACTTGCATTGCATTCACTATGTTGTACATTATACTCCTGACCCATGCACTGCCTTCACAATGTAGTACATTGTACTCCTGACCCCTACAGTGCTTTTGCTATGCTGCGCATTGTACTCCTGATACCTTCACTGCATTCATCATTTTGTATGTTATACTCCTGACCCCTGCGCTGCATTCATCATTTTGTTTGCTATACTCCTGAGCCCTGAACTGCATTCAAACACCAGTAGAGCAGCAACAGAGCAAATGTACAAGCTAAACGTTTCACTGACTACAAGGGAGCACATATTAACCCTTCCAAAACTGCTTTTTTTTTTTTGCTTGAAGCAAAGGCCAGTTTCAGGACACAATCAAATACATTTTTTCAAGAGTACACTGAGGGATAAAGGAATAACCTAACTTTTCCCAAAGTGGATTCCCTCCTGAAAGTCTTTGCAAATGGTACATTTTTGAAAAATCACGTAGAACTAAAAGAGTTCAAATTCTCTATAATATTGAATGGCCAATCAAAGAATATCTGTCACGAGAGAACTATGTAGTCTGCTATTGATGACCTCTGACCTGGAGAATGTTAGTTTCCTTGTGTCATACTAAAACTTTGAAATATTAAAAACGTGTAAATAAGTGAGCACCTTCCAAGTAGCAGCAGCTGTACACAAAAGGCACCATATAAAACCTTCCAATACACAATAATATACAAAAAAGGTGCAGCGCTAAAGCACAAATAAATGAACGTATATACACATGCATAAAATCATGCAAAAATGTAAAGTGATACTGTGCACTCATATATATGCCACTATATGGTGGCTAATATAACGTGAGGAAAAATTGCTGTGTCCACAGATAAGTCCAACGTGAAGATGTGAGCAAGATCTCAACCGATCTATAGATTTCCAAACGACACAGACTGTGCACACGGTGAAACAGTGAGGATACAGATTACGCACTCACCAGATGCGCAACCTTTATGCGCTTTTATATAATATAGAGACTTCCAATATGTCATCAGAGGTCTGGTCAGATCTGGTCAGGTCCCCTTCGTTATCCCATCCTTTGCACTCAGCCTTCTCATTAGGTGATGACCACTCTATGGGTGTACCTGGCTCCCACAGGAGCTCAGAAGAAACAGAGGAGGCCAGTAGTGCAATATGTCTAAGGATACTTTATTCCCACACACAAACAGATGCTAGTCAGGTACAGTGCAAGGAATAAAAATAAAATGAAGTACTGACCCAGTGTAAAGTTGCCGCCGGGACCCCTCGTGGTGCTGGCGGTATTAGCGTCAAACAGCTGCAGACCTGTGTTGTGATTGGACAATGATTTTGGTTGAAGTCAGCTGATCAGCAGTGTCCAATCACACACAGAATTCTGTGCTTACAAAACACTGAACTCTGTGTACAAGGAACAGCTAGCTGGCTGTTTATTCTCTCTGATTACACAGCCATACAGTAAAGTAAAAGCAGCACACATTACACATTGTTAGACACACAATTAACCCCTCATTTACCCCTAGTTGGTAACCCCTTCCCAGTCAGTGTCATTAGTACAGTGATAGTGTATAGTGTCACTATTGATGAGAGGTGTCAGTCAGAGTACCTCCCATCCAGCATCAGCTATCGCCAGTCGCACTATATGTCGCTGATCACTGACTTATCAGTGTAGCATCATAGACATGCAGTAGAATACATTTTGGCCTAAACTGATGAAGATATTTGATTTTTTTAAATTTTTTATTGGATATGTTTTATAACAGAAAATATTGTTTTTCCCCCCAACTTTTCAGTCTTTTTTTACTTATATAATAAAAAATAAAAAACCCAGTGGTGATCAAATACCAAAAGAAAACTCTATTTGTGTGAAGAAAATTATATAAATTTAATTTGGGTACTGTGGCGATTGGACGCGGACAAATGTCATTCTCACTCCCTCCAGCCCCCTTGCAAGGAATGTGGTCTGTGTGAGTTCAGGAGTGCACAGGGTACAGCTGGATACGCTTCATGGTTGTAAACCCAATTAGCTGGTTCCATGATCTCTGTCAGACCCTTGCCTTGGCCTGGTCGTAAAGCTATAAAACAGTCCGTCATTGGACATGAAAAGCATTCCAGAATGGCAGTAAAACATACATCCCACTTGAAACCACTTTTTCATACAAATCCATAAATCCCAACAGGAACAAGGTATAATAAAACAAAGCATATATTCAGATAGGTCAGTTTAATGCAAGTCACCTGACACATTACAACCCTATGTGGCACCTACACGAGAGTAGAAAGCAATATGTCTTTTTCTGGGATGGTAAGATATGTCATATTTGATGTCTGGACGTTCAGGATATCATTCTGCATATTAATCTACCAGTGGCTAGGCTGCTACATGTACCTAGTGAAGGTTATTGGCCATGGTATAAACGAGGGAGGGATTTTGTCATAGACTGAGTCCCCGCCTAAACACCCCTCCCCAAATGAGGCAATTGGTTCTCTGCTTTAAGGAGGCACCCTGCTGGGTTCCTAGAAAAAAGGCTGTCATGCTTGGAGAGGAAAATTAAGAGATTCTCCGTTTTAACATCAGGAACCAACTTTGGGAGAAAAAGTACCCTTTTGTTCAGGACATTTGAACTCTGCTTAAACCAGGACTTCTGCAAGTATTCTACCTTCTTAAACTTCTTCCTTTATCTCTCAGTTGTGTTATTGCTCTATATATATATATTTGTTACATCTTTTCTGTAAATATTTTTATTGCACCATTACTACTAAGAGTGCTACTGTGTGTTTTAAAACCTCTGGATACATCTGTCTGCGGTGACAGTGTGTATACAGACGCTTATTCAAACATCATAGTGTTACTGCTAAGATTTGTGAGTTTCCTCCTTCTCTGTAAAAAGGTGGTGGTGGCAGTGTGAAGGGTTAATTGTGTAATTAACCTGACCCAGTAACATTCGCTCTCAGGCTGTTGGCACCTAGATTGGGGTCCAGTGAGCGGGAAAATCTTTGTGCAGGGTGCAGCTGAGAGTGGCATTGTTACGCAAGTGGCAGCGCGGTTTTAGATTGGCTAGTCCTTCGGTCACAAGTTGGCGAGAAGGGCTGGGGTCTGATGCTGCGCACATCACAGGTACAGTGTTGCCTGATCGCGAAATTGACAGTTAACGTAGTGCAGTGCTGAATAGCAAAAATGCTCTAGTCATGAAGAGGGTAAAAGTTTCCGGAGGGCAAGTGATTTAAAGCTTTGAAGTTCACATTTCAAAAAATAATACATGCATATTTTTTTGCAGGTAAAACATTTTTTATTTTTTTTGTAGGAGTATGCAAAGCATTGCAACCGCAATCAGCAGATTGCTGATGCCATGCAGGTCTCCTGAAGACCTGTCAGTATATCTGCTTGCTCATACATCCTGTATGAGCAAGCAAATACTTACAGACAGGAAGAATCAATGAACTACCACGGCGCTCACAGCACCTTGGTAGTTCATTGAGAACTACAAACCGACATTCTCTAAGCTGTCAAACAGAGGATCGGAGAGTGGGGGCTGGTCATTTCATAACATGTTACATCTTGAGTATGGGTGTAACATGTAACATGTTATGAAAGGTGAACATCCTTTAAAGCAGAGTTCCACTCAACCTATCAAAAAATAAAAGCCAGCAGTCAGCAGCTACAAAAACTCCCCTTTTGGGTGGAGCTCCACTTTAAGCCTGCAAATTACAAAAACAAAGCAATTCATTAATTGCCAAGAACAGGGCTTAAAATTTTGAGTTTAGACCTACTAGCCAGGCACAAACCTTACTCTCTACCAGTTGCCCCACCCAACCTTGCCCAGGTCCACCTCCAACCCCACCCCTGGCCCGCACCCAACCCCGCCTCAGCCCTGCCCCCAACCACGCTCCCTTAAAGCTTATGAAATTACATTTTTCTTTAGAATAAAGTCTAATAGAAAGCTGGTTTACATAATCAAGTCTCATAGTGGATAAGAGGCCAGACTGAGCCTAGAACCTAATTTATGAAACCTATGTAAACGTGTAATGTGTATTCACAGCATCTCTGTTATTATATTAGAAAGTCACATAACACATTTTCTGCCATTAAAGTATTAAAAAAGGACACAACGTGTTAAGAACTGGATGTAAGGTCTATCCATAGACATAGGAGAATTGTCACCAGATCCTGGCAGACTGCCAGAGGCATCCCCTGGTGACCATTTGTTGCATATACTGATGTGTAAAGGTATGACACCATGTCTGGTGAAGGCAACTCTGTATTCTAAAAAGCTTGCACTAAAGTATATTAGGTTAGCTAGCAAAAAGGTGTTGCTTACATTTTCACATCCTTTCTACTATCTTTGGCTAACGTGGCCGTATTAATATTACCGTATTGAGTACAAACACCAAGAGAAAGCACTATGCAAGTTTCCAGGTACTACTAAAAGCTATACAACATGTACAATAGGGTGTTTAATAAAATATTAAACTTTATAAAAACTGTAGGAGTAGAGGATGGACTTCTAACCGTACACAAAGAATGTACAAATAACCATACATAAACTGAACAAAATTTCCACAGACCATACCCAAAAATACTTCAAGGTCCCCCAAGGCGGTGGAGAGCGGGCCTCTCCTTGTGTCCCCTGCGGCGGTGGAAAGCGGACCTCTCTTTGAGTCCCCCATGGCGGTGGAGAGGGTATCTCTTCTAAGTGGAGGAGAGCAGACCTCCCCTGCACCTGTCCCCTCAGCAGCGCTGCCAGTGTAATGGCGGTGCTGAAGAAGCCGGAAACCGGAAGTTGGAAACCGGAACTCGGCTTTACAATGAGGCTTGGAGCGCAGGTGCAGCCGCTCCATCCATCATCTGTGTTTGCCGCTCGCCACACAGGAATTTCTCCTCGCATTTGGCAAGCGGGCGAGCAGCTTTTTCAAGCCCTGGCCTAGAAGACAACTACACCGCTCAAAAAAATTAGGAACACTTTGAAAACACATCAGATTTCAATGGGGAGAAATATGCTGAATATCTATACTGATATGGACTGGGTTATGTATTGATGCCCTATAGTTTGATGGAAATGAAAATGATCAAACTACAGAGGACTGAATTCAAAGACACCCCGAAAATCAAAGTGCAAAAATGATGCAGCAGGCTAGTCCATTTTGCTGAAATTTCATTGCAGCAACTCAACATGGACTCAGTAGTTTGTATGGCCCCCACGTGCTTGTATGCATGCCTGATAACATCAGGGTATGCTCTTAATGAGACAATGGATGGTGTCCTGGGGTATTTCCTCCCAAATCTGGACCATGGCATCACTGAGCTCCTGGACAGTCTGAGGTGCAACCTGGCGGCATCGGAAGGACCGAAGCATGATATCCCAGAGGTGTTCTACTGGATTTAGGTCAGGCGAGTGTGGGGGCCATTCAATGATATCAATTCCTTCATCCTCCAGGAACTGCCTGCATACTCTCGTCACATGAGGCCAGACATTGTCATGTACCAGGAGGAACCCAGGACCCAGTGCTCCAGCGTAGGGTCTGACAATGGGTCCAAGGACTTCATACTGATACCTAAGGGCAGTCAGGGTGCCATTGTCTAGCCTGTAGAGGTCTGTGTGTCCCTCTAGCCTGCTGCAGGTACATTTACCAGCCCCTTCCTTTAGTGAATGGACACAGTAAGTGTTCAGTCCTGATCACTCTGTGTCCATTTGTGTTATATCGGAAAAAAGTATTGGGGGGGTGACACCATGTTTTACCGCACCAGGTGACACTAACCCTAGTGACACCACTGCCAAACACTTGTCGTTTCCAGCTTCATTCATGGCAGATGAGATCAGGGAATGAAATTTCCCCCCCATGCTCCTCCTGCTCTGCAGCCTAAACTAGGCAACATCTGGGGCTCCTCTTAGGAACAAGAGAACCCAGGAACCATGGCAGGTAGCAGTGGAGGGGGCACTTCCACTGCCTTGTAAAAGTGATCCGATGGCTATACAACCACCCAGATTACCTTTACTGAACAGCTGGGAGTTAGTTGTAAATATATTGTATCAAGCTGCACTGTGGGCTTACTTTTTATAAATAGTGTATGAACTTCAAGAGGTTAAAATGACATTGTACAAAAGATTAATGATATGCCTCTTGTAGAACCATGCCCATTTGAAATGAATGTTCTGCCGCTGCCTCCAATGGCTTGCTGGATGCACAGCACAAAAAGGTGTTTCTGAAATGGTGGCAATAATGTTTAAAGACATCTAGATTGGTATATTACTGAGTATCATAAGCAAATGCGTTTTGTTAAAAAAATTATATACTTGTTTTCACCATTTCTTTTAAAGTAGTTGTAAAGGCTCAAGGTTTTTTTATCTTCATGCATTCTATGCATTAAGGTAAAAAACCTTCTGTGTAGCAGTGCCCCCAGCCTCCTAAATACTTACCTGAGCCTCATTGCAATCCAGCGATGTGAATGAAAGCCTTGACTGCCACAGGTCTCTGCCTCCTCATTGGTTGAGGCAGCATTGGCTGCCGCTGGTGTCAATCACAACCAGTCAGCCAATGAGGAGAGAGAGGGGGCAGGGCCAAGCCATGATCCGTGTATGAATAGATGCATGGAGCAGCGGGTGCCCCCATACCAAGCTGCTTGTTGTGGGGGCACCCGACAGACAGGAGGAGCCAGGAGAGCCTGCGGGAGACCCAAGAAGAGGAGGATCTGGGGTGCTCTGTGCAAAACCACTGCACACAGTAGGTAAATATGACACATTTGTTATTTGAAAAAAAAAAAATGAACCTTTAGAATCGCTTTAACTCCTTTGCTGCATCTCAGCACTGTTAATCTTCTGCAGATACTTTGCAGTCTATTCACAACCACTTATTGTCCACATACATACTCTCCAGTGATGGCTGCATGGCATTTTTCAGGGAGAGTTTGTTGATGGTGACAACAGTGAACCATGCCTGAGTAATGTGTTGTATTTTATTGTATTCTCCATAAGAAGCCTATGTGACACTCAAGAGAACAACAGGGATCACCAGATATTACTTAATGAAAGTTGCAGATTTAAAAAAAAAATACTTTAAAAGTGCATTAACGGGGCGCATGCGCGGCCGGCTCTGAAGGTGGACGTGCAGTAAGACAGCTCCGTCCACCCGCCAGACTCACAGCGGCACAAACCGGCCCTGGGACACAGCACTGACACCGCACCGTTCCTATAAGGTGCCCGATCCTCCTCCGCTATGCCACGAAGAAAGAAACTGGCGGATCAACCAGGAAAATTAACTCAATTCTTCCTGGCCGTCGGGCCGGGAATCCAAGATGGCGCCCGCGGCTGCACGCAGGGAGAGGGGAGCAGTGACCAGCAGGAGGACTACAGGTCCCAGCAAAGAGATCTCAGGCTGCAGCACTCGCTCTACCCCGGGGACCCTGGTGAGTCATCACCTCCACTGTCCCCCACATCACTAAGCCCAGTTAAGTCCAGACCTAGGCTAGAGCGGGACCCCAGCACATTACTCCAGGCCTCAGAACCTGCATCACATGTATCCCACCCAGCCATGCCTGATATAGACGCCTTCCCTGCGTCAGATATACCTCTGACAGAAATATGCATGAGAAGCATGCTCACGTCTTTGCGCCAATCGCTACATAATGATATCTTCACATCACTTAACCAATTGTCAAATATAGTACAACAACAGGAACGCAGAATAAGCCACATTGAGAACAACATGGGAGAAATCATTACGGCGCACAACAACTTAATCGATGCTCATGTAAATCACTCATCGGACATAGAGCAAATTAATCAAAAATTGGCCGATTTAGAAGACAGATCACGTCATAATAATATTAAATTCAGAGGAATCCCCGAATCTGTTACGAACGAGGACCTACTCCCATACATACAGCAATACATCAAACTCATTCTACCACCAATATCCGACTTAGAACTCGCAATTGACCGTGCACACCGCCTACCTAAACCCTCCTTTCTACCAACATCTATTCCTAGAGATGTCTTAGCACGCATACATTTTTACCACGTGAAAGACAGAATCACGTCAGCGGCCCGAAACCCGCCTCCTCTCCCACCATCACACACAAATCTTCGCCTTTATGCGGATTTATCTAAGGCTACCCTCCTTAACAGGAAACGTATGATATCAATCACCAAGGCCCTCAGAAATCACGGCATAACCTACCAATGGGGGTTCCCCACTAAGTTAACGGTGAGACAGCATGGTAGGATCTTCACCATTAAAACATTGGAAGCTGGCCTGGATCTACTAAAATCCTGGAATATTATACCCGCGGAACCACAAGAATCTGCGCATAGTTCTATGGAGGCAACATAGCCCCCGCGGGACATACCCTTTCTATATTAATCAACATACTCACACGCTCTCCCAGGAACCAATCATTCACTTAATTTGTCTGGCGTTTGGCCTAAACCCTTGAATTTCGCTCAAAGTTCTCTTTACAATTGGTCTGACCATTATCCAACGGTCAAGCCCTCCTGAACCCCCAAGTTTAGAGGTAGCAATGTTGGCTACACGTGATATTTGCATTTTTCGCAAATGGTTTTTTATTGTTCACCATACCCTCTCCCCCTTCTTACCCTGGCACCATTGGACACCCACCCAATACTTCAACGTCTTCTACTGCGACACATCTTGGAATACTCCCTCTACCGCTTCAATTGAGTCACAGACTTCCCACCTACACTCAAACGCCCATCCTCTTGAAAGTGTACATAATCTTACAATTCTCCCAAATAACACTCCAACCAACGGAAAATCCTGGAATTACAAATACCAATGATCAATTTTACATCCTTAAACGTCCGAGGCTTAAATTCACCTTATAAACGATCACTACTATCTAAAGAAGCACGGAAATCAAGAGCAGACATACTCTTCATACAGGAAACACATTTCGCTACTAATAAGTCACCTAAATTATATCTTCATCGCTTTTCTCAAATATTCATGGCAACCAACACCAAAAAGAAGAATGGAGTGATCACGGCCATCAATGATTCTCTCTCATTCCGTATTCTATCACAGACAGCGGACCCACAAGGACGCTTCCATATATTAGTATGTCAAATAAATGACAAGACCCACACTTTAGTGAATATCTATGGCCCAAATTGTAAACAGATACATTTCTACCGTAAACTTTTCAAAACCATTTCCCGACTTAAACAAGGGAAACTCATCGTCGGTGGCGATTTCAACATTATAGGAAATTCGGACATGGACTCATCCTCCACTTCCAAATACACCAAACCTACTTTTAACCAATTTCTCCATAACAACGACCTCTATGACATCTGGAGATGTCAACATGGCTCTGAACAGGATTATACCTATTACTCCGCTCCGCATCTTTCATACTCCCGAATAGACATGTTCATAACAGATAAGTGGACGCTGCAACAGGTGACGTCATCCAAAATAGGGACCATAACCTGGTCCGACCACGCTCCGATCCAAATATCCTTGGTCGATGATCAAAATACAGCACTACCACCCATCTGGAGACTTAACTCTGCACTTTTAACAGCACCGGAAAACCTGAAACATATTCAAGAAGCCCATAAACTTTTTTTTGATACCAATTCCACCCCGGATATATCCATTACCACGCTTTGGCCAGCTTACAAGGCCTACATGAGAGGTATCCTCATCCAATTAAATTCCCGTGTTAAGAGACAACGTTCTCAACAAATTGACCAGCTCATGACCTCCATCCGCTTAAATGAAAAACTGAATAAACAACACCCAAATCCAATCACGACAGCGACTCTAAACTCCGATAGAAATAAATTACATACCATTTTTCTACATACATACGACGCTAATCTGCAAAAAACAAAAGCTAGATTTTATGCACTAGGTAACAAAGCAAACTCGCTCCTTAGCAAGACTATCAGACAAAAACGACTGAAAACCAAAATATCCACAATCCAACATCCTACGTTACATGACACCCTGACAAACCCACAAGACATTGCCAATGCTTTTGCGGCCTACTACCAGACACTTTATAACTTGAAGGATGACACCGATACAATCCAACCAACAACACAATCAATCGAACATTTTTTGAGTAGCACTAATCTTCCACGCATAACTCAGACCCAACTTGAATCTATTTCTGTACCGATTGCCCCTCCTGAGATAGAGAAAATCATATGTACCCTCCCGCTGAACAAGTCCCCAGGGAATGATGGTTTCACCAATGAATATTACAAAGCACTTACTCCCAACCTTACTCCGCACCTATCTCTCCTATACAATCATGCAGCTACTTGTGGAGAATTTCCCCAAGAAATGCTACAATCGATAATTACCACCATTCCGAAACCTGGCAAAGACCCCCAATTGGTACAAAATTACAGACCAATCTCACTTCTCAACACAGACATAAAGATTTATGCTAAAATAATAGCTCTGAGACTACTCCCCTACCTACCGACTCTAATTCATCCAGACCAAGTAGGGTTTATTCCTGGTAGACAGGCCCCTGACGCCACTAGATGAATCTTATCCCTGATACACCACCTTGAATTAAACCCCCAACCCTCGCTTCTACTATCGCTCGATGCAGAAAAGGCGTTTGACCGAATCCACTGGCAATTTATGACGCATACACTACAAAAATTTGGGTTATCTGGTTGGATGTTATCAGCCATATTGTCCCTTTACTCTAGACCCTCAGCCAGAGTGCTAACCAATGGTACGCTATCTCATCCTTTTTACATTTCTAACGGAACTAGACAAGGCTGCCCTTTATCCCCCATAATTTTTGCTCTTCTTATTGAACCACTGGCAACCAACCTTAGAAATGACCCTAAATTCACGGGATTTAAATTCCTAAAATCAGAACACAAGATCAGCCTATTTGCGGATGACATTATCCTAATGGTGACCAACCCATATAAATCCCTTAACGCGATAGGAATACAAATCCAAAACTACACTTCCGTATCTTACTACAAGCTTAATGAACCAAAATCTTCCATACTGAATCTACACACACCTGAAAATAGCCAAAATCTCATCTCTAAACATTTCCCCTTTCATTGGGAAAAAGTTGGCATTCCGTACCTAGGAATCAGACTCACTACAAGGACTAGCCAATTATACAATGCTAACTTTATACCATTACTTGAATCTATCCCACAAGAGATTAAAGGTCTACGCACCACTACCCTCTCGACGTTAGGCAGAATGGCGACAGTCAAAATGTGTATTTTACCCAAGATACTCTACATCTTTAGAACACTCCCTATTCCAGTTCCCCATATCTTTTTTACAAAACTCCAGACAATTCTGAATCGGTTCCTATGGAACTCAAAAAAACCTAGATGTGTCACGAATCTTCTAATCCGTCCTCCCTCCAGAGGTGGAGCGGGTCTCCCACATGTGAAGTCATACTACCTTGCTGCAATACTTGATTAGCTCTACTTCTGGAGACAGCCCACAATTAGCAAGACCTGGACTATTATGGAAACCTCCCTATTCCTACCGCACACCCTGTCCGACTTACTATTCATACCCCGCGGGGTACAACCTACAAACCCGCAATATAACCCCTGTATACGAGCTTCCCTAGCAGCTTGGGAGGACTTTCTTACTCATACCAAATTACGAACAGACAACCTCCACATTACCACTCCGCTTTCATCCCTACACTTCCTTTCTCCTCATTTAAACCTAAACCTATGGATAGAACATGTATTACTCCATATACAAGACCTATATACTAACAACAAATTTCACTCCTTTCAAGCCATTCGGGACAAATACCGAATTCCGGCAACTGAATATTTTACCTATATACGTTTAACCCATGCCCTCTGCAAGGCAAATGTACCATTTAGCATAAAAATCCCTGCGACAGCACACCACTTCTTTCAAAAATCTACTTATCCAAAAAAAGGTATATCAACTAGAGATGAGCGAAGAAATGAAAAATTCGATTCGACTGATTCGGCGAATTCGTGGACAATATTCGATTCGAGTCGAATAAATTCGCTGTGAATTTAACTTAAAAAAGGGTGTTTCTAGGCTTCAGAGAGACTTAATATTAGTGCAGAACACTGTACCTTTAATTTAAATGCCCTTGGAGTCTGCTGGGGAAGAGAAATAATACTGTCAGTCAGTATGACATGCAGATGAGTGCCGTCGATCTTAGAATCACCGCACACTTCACTCATTTGGGCAGTCACGGGGCCAAAACCAGAGTGTGGAGCCACAGTGTGGCGGTGGAGGCAGCAGCAATGGGAGGCCATACAGCACCCTATGACAAAAATGGAAACCACCAGCAGTGTGAGGAGACCTGAAAGTGGCACATGGCAGAGTGTGGCGATAGAGACAGCAGCAATGGGAGGCCGTACAGGGACCCATGACACACTCTGGACCTGGCAGCAGCATGAGGAGGCGGTACAGGGGCCCATGACAGATTACGGGCCTGGCAGCAGCATGAGGAGTCGGTACAGGGGCCCATGGCAGATTACGGGCCTGGCAGCAGCAATGGGAGGCCGTACAGGGACCCATGACACACTCTGGACCTGGCAGCAGCATGGGGAGGCGGTACAGGGGCCCATGACAGATTACGGGCCTGGCAGCAGCATGAGGAGTCGGTACGGGGGCCCATGACACACTCTGGACCTGGCAGCAGCATGAGGAGGCGGTACAGGGGCGCATGACAGATTACGAGCCTGGCAGCAGCAACTTGGACAGGAGGACGTTCAGCTTCTGCACCGTCGGGTGCGTGCTCGCAAACTGTTGTCTCTTGGAAACGGATTCCAAGAAAGACTGCTGACGGAATCCGTGAAGAGGAGTAGCAGGAGAAGGAGCATCTGAACGAGCGGAATATGCCAACAAGCGACAACAGTGGCCCATGACAGATTACGGGCCTGGCAGCAGCATGAGGAGTCGGTACGGGGGCCCATGGCAGATTACGGGCCTGGCAGCAGCTATGGGAGGCCCGTAATCTGCCAGCACCCTATGACAAAAAATGGAACCCACCAGCAGTGTGAGGAGACCTGAAAGTGGCACATGGCAGAGTGTGGCGATGGAGACAGCAGCAATGGGAGGCCGTACAGGGACCCATGAGAGACTCTGGACCTGGCAGCAGCATGAGGAGGCGGTATAGGGGCCCATGGCAGATTAGGGGCCTGGCAGCAGCTATGGGAGGCCCGTAATCTGCCAGCACCCTATGACAAAAAATGGAACACACCAGCAGTGTGAGGAGACCTGAAAGTGGCACATGGCAGAGTGTGGCGATGGAGGCAGCAGCAATGGGAGGCCGTACAGGGACCCATGAGAGACTCTGGACTTGGCAGCAGCATGAGGAGGCGGTATAGGGGCCCATGGCAGATTAGGGGCCTGGCAGCAGCTATGGGAGGCCCGTAATCTGCCAGCACCCTATGACAAAAAATGGAACACACCAGCAGTGTGAGGAGACCTGAAAGTGGCACATGTTTGGGGCATGATTCATGGCGGATTTAGTCAGTTGTGTCAGGAACTGGTGGTTTGAAATCCAGACTAATCCACGCCTGATTCATTTTCACAAACGTGAGTCTCTCCACACTTTGGGTGGACAGTCGTGTCCTCCGCGGAGTTGCAATACCTCCTGCCGCACTAAACACGCGCTCCGATGCCACGCTACTGGCCGGGCATGACAGCCTTTCAAGGGCAAATTCAGCTAGTTGGGGCCAAAGGTCAAGTTTCGTTGCCCAGTAGTCAAGGGGATTGTCTACCTCGGTTGGCAGGGTGCTGTCCAAGTAGGCCTAAGCCTGTTGTTTGAGGTCCTGCTCCAGGTCCACCTGATGCTGCTGCTGCTGCTGCGGCTGGTTAGTAGTTTCCTCACTGCGCTGGTGAAGAAAGCTACTCATCATCGACTGCAGACTGAGGCAGCCGCTGCTGGTGGAGCTGCCACTGCTCCTACCACCCCACCCCTCCCCTGCTGCCATGGCAGCGGAACACGAGCGCACAGGGCCCACAGTGTCTGAGGATGGACGTTGGCGCAGACAGGCAGAGACCAGCTGACTACATAGGTGTTTTTTATAGTACGTTATTTTGGCCTCCCTCTCAGCAGGTGTGAAAAAGGCCACCATTTTTGAACGGTAGCGAGGGTCCAACAAGGTGGACAGCCAAAAGTCATCCCTCTGTCTGATGGTTATTATTCGGCTGTCGCTACGCAAGCAACCGAGCATGCTATGGGCCATTTGTGCCAAGGAATGCGAGGGACTCCCTGCCTCCATCTCCACAGCATACTGCCACGGTGCGTCTAGGTCCTCTGTCTCCTCTTCCTCCTCCTCTACCAGATGCTCCTGCTCCTCCACTCCTGTCCGCTGAGTGGAAAAACCACCCATTTCACTCAATAATTCCTGAGCACCAATGTCCTCCTCTACCTCCTCCTCTTCTTCCAGTCCTGCCCCCACAGGGGCCATGTGGCGTTGAGATCTGTGCGCCACGTCTACCGCACCCTGACCAGCCATTGTTAACAGCATTTGTTCCAGGACGTGCAACAGAGGAATGACGTCGTTCATCCCATAGTCCTGCCGACTCACGAATAGCGTGGCCTCCTCAAAGGGCCTGAGCAAGCGCAGGTGTCACGCATGAGCTGCCAATGGCTGACATCTAAGTTACACAGGGAGTACCTTTATCTGCTTTTAACATCAGGAAATCTGTGATGGCCTTTTGCTGTTCGTAAAGGCGGTCTAACATATGTAGGGTTGAATTCCACCTTGTTGCAACGTCACAGCATGAGGAGTCGGTATAGGGGCCCATGGCAGATTAGGGGCCTGGCAGCAGTTATGGGAGGCCCATAATCTGCCAGCACCCTATGACAAAAAATGGAACACACCAGCAGTGTGAGGAGACCTGAAAGTGGCACATGGCAGAGTGTGGCGATGGAGACAGCAGCAATGGGAGGCCGTACAGGGACCCATGAGAGACTCTGGACCTGGCAGCAGCATGAGGAGGCGGTATATAGGGGCCTACGGCAGATTAGGGGCCTGGCAGCAGCTATAGGAGGCCCGTAATCTGCCAGCACCCTATGTCAAAAAATTTAACACACCAGCAGTGTGAAGAGACCTGAAAGTGGCACATGGCAGCAGAGTGTGGCGATGGAGACAGCAGCAATGGGAGGCCGTACAGGGACCCATGAGAGACTCTAGACTTGGCAGCAGCATGAGGAGGCGGTATATAGGGGCCCATGGCAGATTAGGGGCCTGGCAGCAGCTATGTGAGGCCCGTAATCTGCCTGCACCCTATGTCAAAAAATTAAACACACCAGCAGTGTGAAGAGACCTGAAAGTGGCACATGGCATGAGAGACTCTGGACCTGGCAGCAGCAGGAGGAGGCGGTATAGGGGCCCATGGCTGATTAGGGGCCTGGCAGCAGCTATGTGAGGCCCGTTATCTTGCAGCACCCTATGTCAAAAAATTTAACACACCAGCAGTGTGAAGAGACCTGAAAGTGGCACATGGCAGCAGAGTGTGGCGATGGAGACAGCAGCAATGGGAGGCCGTACAGGGACCATGACAGACTCTGGACTTGGCAGCAGCATGAGGAGGCGGTATATAGGGGCCCATGGCAGATTAGGGGCCTGGCAGCAGCTATGTGAGGCCCGTTATCTTGCAGCACCCTATGTCAAAAAATTTAACACACCAGCAGTGTGAAGAGACCTGAAAGTGGCACATGGCAGCAGAGTGTGGCGATGGAGACAGCAGCAATGGGAGGCCGTACAGGGACCCATGAGAGACTCTGGACCTGGCAGCAGCAGGAGGAGGTGGTATATAGGGGCCCATGGCAGATTAGGGGCCTGGCAGCAGCTATGTGAGGCCCGTAATCTGCCTGCACCCTATGTCAAAAAATTTAACACACCAGCAGTGTGAAGAGACCTGAAAGTGGCACATGGCAGCAGAGTGTGGCGATGGAGACAGCAGCAATGGGAGGCCGTACAGGGACCATGACAGACTCTGGACTTGGCAGCAGCATGAGGAGGCGGTATATAGGGGCCCATGGCAGATTAGGGGCCTGGCAGCAGCTATGTGAGGCCCGTAATCTGCCTGCACCCTATGTCAAAAAATTTAACACACCAGCAGTGTGAAGAGACCTGAAAGTGGCACATGGCAGCAGAGTGTGGCGATGGAGACAGCAGCAATGGGAGGCCGTACAGGGACCATGACAGACTCTGGACTTGGCAGCAGCATGAGGAGGCGGTATATAGGGGCCCATGGCAGATTAGGGGCCTGGCAGCAGCTATGTGAGGCCCGTTATCTTGCAGCACCCTATGTCAAAAAATTTAACACACCAGCAGTGTGAAGAGACCTGAAAGTGGCACATGGCAGCAGAGTGTGGCGATGGAGACAGCAGCAATGGGAGGCCGTACAGGGACCCATGAGAGACTCTGGACCTGGCAGCAGCAGGAGGAGGCGGTATATAGGGGCCCATGGCAGATTAGGGGCCTGGCAGCAGCTATGTGAGGCCCGTAATCTGCCTGCACCCTATGTCAAAAAATTTAACACACCAGCAGTGTGAAGAGACCTGAAAGTGGCACATGGCAGCAGAGTGTGGCGATGGAGACAGCAGCAATGGGAGGCCGTACAGGGACCATGACAGACTCTGGACTTGGCAGCAGCATGAGGAGGCGGTATATAGGGGCCCATGGCAGATTAGGGGCCTGGCAGCAGCTATGTGAGGCCCGTTATCTTGCAGCACCCTATGTCAAAAAATTTAACACACCAGCAGTGTGAAGAGACCTGAAAGTGGCACATGGCAGCAGAGTGTGGCGATGGAGACAGCAGCAATGGGAGGCCGTACAGGGACCCATGAGAGACTCTGGACCTGGCAGCAGCAGGAGGAGGTGGTATATAGGGGCCCATGGCAGATTAGGGGCCTGGCAGCAGCTATGTGAGGCCCGTAATCTGCCTGCACCCTATGTCAAAAAATTTAACACACCAGCAGTGTGAAGAGACCTGAAAGTGGCACATGGCAGCAGAGTGTGGCGATGGAGACAGCAGCAATGGGAGGCCGTACAGGGACCCATGAGAGACTCTGGACCTGGCAGCAGCAGGAGGAGGCGGTATATAGGGGCCCATGGCAGATTAGGGGCCTGGCAGCAGCTATGTGAGGCCCGTAATCTGCCTGCACCCTATGTCAAAAAATTTAACACACCAGCAGTGTGAAGAGACCTGAAAGTGGCACATGGCAGCAGAGTGTGGCGATGGAGACAGCAGCAATGGGAGGCCGTACAGGGACCATGACAGACTCTGGACTTGGCAGCAGCATGAGGAGGCGGTATATAGGGGCCCATGGCAGATTAGGGGCCTGGCAGCAGCTATGTGAGGCCCGTTATCTTGCAGCACCCTATGTCAAAAAATTTAACACACCAGCAGTGTGAAGAGACCTGAAAGTGGCACATGGCAGCAGAGTGTGGCGATGGAGACAGCAGCAATGGGAGGCCGTACAGGGACCCATGAGAGACTCTGGACCTGGCAGCAGCAGGAGGAGGCGGTATATAGGGGCCCATGGCAGATTAGGGGCCTGGCAGCAGCTATGTGAGGCCCGTAATCTGCCTGCACCCTATGTCAAAAAATTTAACACACCAGCAGTGTGAAGAGACCTGAAAGTGGCACATGGCAGCAGAGTGTGGCGATGGAGACAGCAGCAATGGGAGGCCGTACAGGGACCATGACAGACTCTGGACTTGGCAGCAGCATGAGGAGGCGGTATATAGGGGCCCATGGCAGATTAGGGGCCTGGCAGCAGCTATGTGAGGCCCGTTATCTTGCAGCACCCTATGTCAAAAAATTTAACACACCAGCAGTGTGAAGAGACCTGAAAGTGGCACATGGCAGCAGAGTGTGGCGATGGAGACAGCAGCAATGGGAGGCCGTACAGGGACCCATGAGAGACTCTGGACCTGGCAGCAGCAGGAGGAGGTGGTATATAGGGGCCCATGGCAGATTAGGGGCCTGGCAGCAGCTATGTGAGGCCCGTAATCTGCCTGCACCCTATGTCAAAAAATTTAACACACCAGCAGTGTGAAGAGACCTGAAAGTGGCACATGGCAGCAGAGTGTGGCGATGGAGACAGCAGCAATGGGAGGCCGTACAGGGACCATGACAGACTCTGGACTTGGCAGCAGCATGAGGAGGCGGTATATAGGGGCCCATGGCAGATTAGGGGCCTGGCAGCAGCTATGTGAGGCCCGTAATCTGCCTGCACCCTATGTCAAAAAATTTAACACACCAGCAGTGTGAAGAGACCTGAAAGTGGCACATGGCAGCAGAGTGTGGCGATGGAGACAGCAGCAATGGGAGGCCGTACAGGGACCATGACAGACTCTGGACTTGGCAGCAGCATGAGGAGGCGGTATATAGGGGCCCATGGCAGATTAGGGGCCTGGCAGCAGCTATGTGAGGCCCGTTATCTTGCAGCACCCTATGTCAAAAAATTTAACACACCAGCAGTGTGAAGAGACCTGAAAGTGGCACATGGCAGCAGAGTGTGGCGATGGAGACAGCAGCAATGGGAGGCCGTACAGGGACCATGACAGACTCTGGACTTGGCAGCAGCATGAGGAGGCGGTATATAGGGGCCCATGGCAGATTAGGGGCCTGGCAGCAGCTATGTGAGGCCCGTAATCTGCCTGCACCCTATGTCAAAAAATTTAACACACCAGCAGTGTGAAGAGACCTGAAAGTGGCACATGGCAGCAGAGTGTGGCGATGGAGACAGCAGCAATGGGAGGCCGTACAGGGACCATGACAGACTCTGGACTTGGCAGCAGCATGAGGAGGCGGTATATAGGGGCCCATGGCAGATTAGGGGCCTGGCAGCAGCTATGTGAGGCCCGTTATCTTGCAGCACCCTATGTCAAAAAATTTAACACACCAGCAGTGTGAAGAGACCTGAAAGTGGCACATGGCAGCAGAGTGTGGCGATGGAGACAGCAGCAATGGGAGGCCGTACAGGGACCCATGAGAGACTCTGGACCTGGCAGCAGCAGGAGGAGGCGGTATATAGGGGCCCATGGCAGATTAGGGGCCTGGCAGCAGCTATGTGAGGCCCGTAATCTGCCTGCACCCTATGTCAAAAAATTTAACACACCAGCAGTGTGAAGAGACCTGAAAGTGGCACATGGCAGCAGAGTGTGGCGATGGAGACAGCAGCAATGGGAGGCCGTACAGGGACCATGACAGACTCTGGACTTGGCAGCAGCATGAGGAGGCGGTATATAGGGGCCCATGGCAGATTAGGGGCCTGGCAGCAGCTATGTGAGGCCCGTTATCTTGCAGCACCCTATGTCAAAAAATTTAACACACCAGCAGTGTGAAGAGACCTGAAAGTGGCACATGGCAGCAGAGTGTGGCGATGGAGACAGCAGCAATGGGAGGCCGTACAGGGACCCATGAGAGACTCTGGACCTGGCAGCAGCAGGAGGAGGTGGTATATAGGGGCCCATGGCAGATTAGGGGCCTGGCAGCAGCTATGTGAGGCCCGTAATCTGCCTGCACCCTATGTCAAAAAATTTAACACACCAGCAGTGTGAAGAGACCTGAAAGTGGCACATGGCAGCAGAGTGTGGCGATGGAGACAGCAGCAATGGGAGGCCGTACAGGGACCATGACAGACTCTGGACTTGGCAGCAGCATGAGGAGGCGGTATATAGGGGCCCATGGCAGATTAGGGGCCTGGCAGCAGCTATGTGAGGCCCGTAATCTGCCTGCACCCTATGTCAAAAAATTAAACACACCAGCAGTGTGAAGAGACCTGAAAGTGGCACATGAGACAGGAGACAGACCTGTCTCTAGACCGGCTACCGAGCCACTCTCCTCGCCAGTACTTGTTCGCTTGGCTGCTGAAAAGGCCGATGTCTCCCCCCGTTCCTGACCGCCCTCTGTTAGCTCTTCCTCACTGTACAGTGGGGCTGAGCCCACAGCATGCGATACTTCGCTTGGTGAGGGAACAGCAAAGGACAGGGGCAGGTAGAGGACACGTGATTTCAGTGGGCTTGGTCCCGGGCCATGCCAACTAACGGTTGTGTCTGACGTACCCACCGACCGTTGGCTGTAGGTGTCAGAGGTGACCTGGGAAGAGGAAGACGACCGAGCCAACCAATCAATGACGGCAGGGTTGTCGGTGGAGACACGACCGCTGGATGACACCGGGAGCACTGGCCTCTGGCTGCGAATACTGCTGCCTCGACCCCTTCCTCTGCTGCCACGTCTGCTCGCTCCTAAAACATTGCCTCCTCTGCCACTCCTCTGCATGTTGTCTGACATACTATTTAATTCAACGATTAGGTGTCCCTGAGTAACAATTCTCTGGCACTCAGTAACAATTCTGTCTGTCCCTGAGTATGAATTCTGTGGCCCTGAGTAACAATTGTGTGTCTGTGCAAGTAACAATTCTGTGTCTGTGCAAGTAACAATTTTGTGTCTGTGAGAGTAACAATTCTCTGGCACTCAGTAACAATTCTGTCTGTCCCTGAGTAACAATTCTCTGGCACTCAGTAACAATTCTGTCTGTCCCTGAGTATGAATTCTGTGGCCCTGAGTAACAATTCTGTCTCTGTGCGAGTAACAATTCTGTGTCTGTGCAAGTAACAATTTTGTGTCTGTGCGAGTAACAATTCTCTGGCACTCAGTAACAATTCTGTCTGTCCCTGAGTAACAATTCTCTGGCACTCAGTAACAATTCTGTCTGTCCCTGAGTAACAATTCTCTGGCACTCAGTAACAATTCTGTCTGTCCCTGAGTAACAATTCTCTGGCACTCAGTAACAATTGTGTGTCTGTGCAAGTAACAATTCTGTGTCTGTGCAAGTAACAATTTTGTGTCTGTGAGAGTAACAATTCTCTGGCACTCAGTAACAATTCTGTCTGTCCCTGAGTAACAATTCTCTGGCACTCAGTAACAATTCTGTCTGTCCCTGAGTATGAATTCTGTGGCCCTGAGTAACAATTCTGTCTCTGTGCGAGTAACAATTCTGTGTCTGTGCAAGTAACAATTTTGTGTCTGTGAGAGTAACAATTCTCTGGCACTCAGTAACAATTCTGTCTGTCCCTGAGTAACAATTCTATGGCACTCAGTAACAATTCTGTCTTCCCTGAGTAACAATTCTCTGGCACTCAGTAACAATTCTGTCTGTCCCTGAGTATGAATTCTGTGGCCCTGAGTAACAATTCTGTCTCTGTGCGAGTAACAATTCTGTGTCTGTGCAAGTAACAATTTTGTGTCTGTGAGAGTAACAATTCTCTGGCACTCAGTAACAATTCTGTCTGTCCCTGAGTAACAATTCTCTGGCACTCAGTAACAATTCTGTCTGTCCCTGAGTATGAATTCTGTGGCCCTGAGTAACAATTCTGTCTCTGTGCGAGTAACAATTCTGTGTCTGTGCAAGTAACAATTTTGTGTCTGTGAGAGTAACAATTCTCTGGCACTCAGTAACAATTCTGTCTGTCCCTGAGTAACAATTCTCTGGCACTCAGTAACAATTCTGTCTGTCCCTGAGTATGAATTCTGTGGCCCTGAGTAACAATTCTGTCTCTGTGCGAGTAACAATTCTGTGTCTGTGCAAGTAACAATTTTGTGTCTGTGAGAGTAACAATTCTCTGGCACTCAGTAACAATTCTGTCTGTCCCTGAGTAACAATTCTATGGCACTCAGTAACAATTCTGTCTTCCCTGAGTAACAATTCTCTGGCACTCAGTAACAATTCTGTCTGTCCCTGAGTATGAATTCTGTGGCCCTGAGTAACAATTCTGTCTCTGTGCGAGTAACAATTCTGTGTCTGTGCAAGTAACAATTTTGTGTCTGTGAGAGTAACAATTCTCTGGCACTCAGTAACAATTCTGTCTGTCCCTGAGTAACAATTCTCTGGCACTCAGTAACAATTCTGTCTGTCCCTGAGTATGAATTCTGTGGCCCTGAGTAACAATTGTGTGTCTGTGCAAGTAACAATTCTGTGTCTGTGCAAGTAACAATTTTGTGTCTGTGAGAGTAACAATTCTCTGGCACTCAGTAACAATTCTGTCTGTCCCTGAGTAACAATTCTCTGGCACTCAGTAACAATTCTGTCTGTCCCTGAGTATGAATTCTGTGGCCCTGAGTAACAATTCTGTCTCTGTGCGAGTAACAATTCTGTGTCTGTGCAAGTAACAATTTTGTGTCTGTGAGAGTAACAATTCTCTGGCACTCAGTAACAATTCTGTCTGTCCCTGAGTAACAATTCTCTGGCACTCAGTAACAATTCTGTCTGTCCCTGAGTAACAATTCTCTGGCACTCAGTAACAATTCTGTCTGTCCCTGAGTAACAATTCTCTGGCACTCAGTAACAATTGTGTGTCTGTGCAAGTAACAATTCTGTGTCTGTGCAAGTAACAATTTTGTGTCTGTGAGAGTAACAATTCTCTGGCACTCAGTAACAATTCTGTCTGTCCCTGAGTAACAATTCTCTGGCACTCAGTAACAATTCTGTCTGTCCCTGAGTATGAATTCTGTGGCCCTGAGTAACAATTCTGTCTCTGTGCGAGTAACAATTCTGTGTCTGTGCAAGTAACAATTTTGTGTCTGTGAGAGTAACAATTCTCTGGCACTCAGTAACAATTCTGTCTGTCCCTGAGTAACAATTCTATGGCACTCAGTAACAATTCTGTCTTCCCTGAGTAACAATTCTCTGGCACTCAGTAACAATTCTGTCTGTCCCTGAGTATGAATTCTGTGGCCCTGAGTAACAATTCTGTCTCTGTGCGAGTAACAATTCTGTGTCTGTGCAAGTAACAATTTTGTGTCTGTGAGAGTAACAATTCTCTGGCACTCAGTAACAATTCTGTCTGTCCCTGAGTAACAATTCTCTGGCACTCAGTAACAATTCTGTCTGTCCCTGAGTATGAATTCTGTGGCCCTGAGTAACAATTGTGTGTCTGTGCAAGTAACAATTCTGTGTCTGTGCAAGTAACAATTTTGTGTCTGTGAGAGTAACAATTCTCTGGCACTCAGTAACAATTCTGTCTGTCCCTGAGTAACAATTCTCTGGCACTCAGTAACAATTCTGTCTGTCCCTGAGTAACAATTCTGTCTGTCCCTGAGTATGAATTCTGTGGCCCTGAGTAAGAATTCTCTGGCACTCAGTAACAATTCTGTCTGTCCCTGAGTATGAATTCTGTGGCCCTGAGTAACAATTGTGTGTCTGTGCAAGTAACAATTCTGTGTCTGTGCAAGTAACAATTTTGTGTCTGTGAGAGTAACAATTCTCTGGCACTCAGTAACAATTCTGTCTGTCCCTGAGTAACAATTCTCTGGCACTCAGTAACAATTCTGTCTGTCCCTGAGTATGAATTCTGTGGCCCTGAGTAACAATTCTGTCTCTGTGCGAGTAACAATTCTGTGTCTGTGCAAGTAACAATTTTGTGTCTGTGAGAGTAACAATTCTCTGGCACTCAGTAACAATTCTGTCTGTCCCTGAGTAACAATTCTCTGGCACTCAGTAACAATTCTGTCTGTCCCTGAGTAACAATTCTCTGGCACTCAGTAACAATTCTGTCTGTCCCTGAGTAACAATTCTGTCTGTCCCTGAGTATGAATTCTGTGGCCCTGAGTAAGAATTCTCTGGCACTCAGTAACAATTCTGTCTGTCCCTGAGTATGAATTCTGTGGCCCTGAGTAACAATTGTGTGTCTGTGCAAGTAACAATTCTGTGTCTGTGCAAGTAACAATTTTGTGTCTGTGAGAGTAACAATTCTCTGGCACTCAGTAACAATTCTGTCTGTCCCTGAGTAACAATTCTCTGGCACTCAGTAACAATTCTGTCTGTCCCTGAGTAACAATTCTCTGGCACTCAGTAACAATTCTGTCTGTCCCTGAGTAACAATTCTCTGGCACTCAGTAACAATTCTGTCTGTCCCTGAGTAACAATTCTGTCTGTCCCTGAGAATGAATTCTGTGGCCCTGAGTAAGAATTCTCTGGCACTCAGTAACAATTCTGTCTGTCCCTGAGTAACAATTCTCTGGCACTCAGTAACAATTCTGTCTGTCCCTGAGTAAAAATTCTGTGGCCCTAATAACGTTTCTGTGGCCCTAAGTAACAATTCTCTGGCACTGAGTAACAATTCTGTCTGTCCCTGAGTATGAATTCTGTGGCCCTAACTAGCGTTTCTTTGTCCCTAAATAACGATTCTGTGGCCCTCATTAACAAGTCTGTGTCCCTGAGTAATGGTTCTCTGTCCCTAAGTAACTTCTCTCTGTCCCCTATTCTCGTTTCTGTGGCCCTAACTCTGTCCCTGTCCCTAGTACAGAGCGGTCTGCCTCTGTTCAATGACTGCAGGCAAATGAAGATTTCCAAAATGGCCGCTATATATACCTCGACCATTACACAGTGCTGGCTGGCTGGCTGCTGATTGGCTGATGCGATCACATGTCGTTGAGGAATGCATTATGGGGCAGCGCGCCTTGTCTGCGCGCCTTCCCCGACATCCCCGCTCCGTCGCCGCACATGTCAGCCGCCATTTTCGGAAAAATTTCGATTCGCGCGTCCGAATTAGGCTGTTTTTCGGATTCGGCACGAATCGAAATTTTTCCGAAATTCGACTCGAATTCCACTTCGGATACTTCGATTCGCTCATCTCTAATATCAACTTTTTACACGATGCTGGTTGACTCGCAGTTTACCACATATACATCATCCCTAGCAAACTGGGAAAACGTAACTCAACAACCGATATCTCCCTCCACCTGGGAGAGAATTTTCACCATTACTTTCAAAGCCTCAAAGTGCAGCTCGCATTGGGAATCATACTTGAAAATACTCCATCAATGGTACTTAACGCCAGTCAAGCTGTCTTTGTTTTATCCCCAACATTCCCAAACTTGCTGGAGACATTGTGGAGAAAGAGGCTCCCTTCTCCACTTGATGTGGGCGTGCAAATCCCTTACTTCCTATTGGAATCAGGTTTTCCAATTACTATCCTCGATAGTGAAAACCCCAATTTACCCAAACCCTGCTTTAGCGCTCCTTCATATTGGCATAGACAAAATTCCACTGGCTTCACGCACTATTACCATTCACGTCTTGTCTGCTGCAAAAATAAATATCACCAGGTTGTGGCGTTCTATTGACACTCCTTCTTTGTCCCGACTACTGACCGACCTTAACTTCCTTTGCGAGATGGAGAGAAGAACGGCGCTCCACAATTCCTCGTATCATAAATTTGAGACCCAATGGACTCGATGGTTACAAAATCCCAAATGTTCCATAAAATGATTCTATAGCTCGCTTCCATACTACCTGACTTCGACGACTCGGTGCCATTACCTTCCCCTCTCCCCCCCTCCCCTTCTTCTACCCCTTCCACTCCCCCTTAATATACCTCCTAAAGTTCCAACTGGTTCACAAAGGTAGCATACCTCTCATGTAACTAAAGCAAGACTCTGCATTGTGCCTCGACCGGATGGTGAGGCGCCGTCAACTAACTTTTTTATGCATATTTTACATGTATTACTGTGAACCTCTTTATGTCATAGTTTTCAGTTGTTTGTATGTTTCAAAATTTCCTAATAAAAATTATTGAAAATAAAAGTGCATTAACATGTTAATGTGGTAAGGCCAACATGAGATTTGAGTGTTTGAGCTTTTATATATTTTTTATGTCAAACATTTCTACCCATTACTATTCATATCTATTTACTTGATGTATACAAACAGTGGTAGTTTTTTTTTTCTTTTACTGTATAAACACACATAAACACTAATATTATGCCTAACATATACTTTGACTCAGCTTGTATTTGTTTGCCCCATGTACAGAAGGACTTAAAGTGGTTGTAAACCTCAGACATGAAATATGAACAAAGCATATATCTCTATAGTATGTACTTATTTCAATCCAGAGCACTAAGTGTCATTTTTGTTGGCTGCCTCATTCCTCTGCTATCAGCATGAGTCACCTTTGATAAGTTTTCCTGACACCAAGAGAAAAATGGTGACAGGGAAGGGACCTCCAGCAGATTGACAGCCTCAGCTCTGTTCCTGTGTGCGGTGTGTCCCTTCCCTCCAATCAGCTCTCAGAGCTCTTCTTACTGAGTTCACTCACTCAGCTTTTCCCCCCTACTTTTCAGAGCTGAGAGATCCTGTCTAAATTCTGCACTTTGAATGGATGTAGGAGACAGATGGCTGCAGATAGACAGGTGCAACGTATGTAGGAAGAGTTGTTTAATCTCTGTGTATCACCTGAGGCCAATCACTACATTGGGTATATGTAAGGGTTTACAACCACTTTAACTGTCTTTCTGTAGTTTAGCTGGTGGCTCATAGCCTGCATTTCTATACTATTTGCAGGCAGTTCACACATTATACACTGTGTCTGACCATGCCTGCAGACAGCATACTGTAAATTTGGCTTTGATTTCTGCATCAAACCTAAAAATGCCAAACATGTCATTCAAAGAAGTCCATAAAAGGCTATAGAGCAGAGTAGGATTTCAGAGCCCAGCCACGATCTCCCATGCAGGGAATGTGAGAGCCATTCAGTTTCTTCACTCTCACTCATTGTAGACCAGCCTGATTAACCAATTCCTAGAAAAGCAACACTTTAATACAATCATGTTATAATGGTCCCAGTACTTTTATTTGCAGAAAGCATTTATACTGCATTAGCTGATTATAGTTGGGTCTATCTCTAATAAGACAGTTACAAATATGTTCGATTATACACCATAGGCATTGCTAGATCTAGACACTAGGGGCATGTCCCTCAGATCATCTGCCTGGTGCCCTGGATGATGCCTCCAACAGAGCATTTCATGATTGATGGATATACTCTGTTGAAGGGCAGCTTGATGCTACATAGCAGGGATCTTGTGAAAAGTATACCTTATGACGCCGCTCCAAGCTATAGATGGATCACCCCACCGGCTTGAGCGTGAGTCCAAGTGATTCCAGTGTTAGCCAATACAAGTGAAGGGATGGATGCTGCTCAACCAACCCCAGGAGTCCAATGTTAAAGAATGGCCTCAGCCACCATACTGGCCATGCCCTCTTATGCGTTTCACCCCACCCACCGGAGTTTGGTCACAGAAGTCAGGGACCTTGGAAGCAGGGGAGTGGGAGCTCTGAATCATTTCTTAGATAAGTAAACACTGCTCCCACTTATTTCAAATGAAAGGGGCACATGGAAAACTGTGCACCCAAAATTAAGTGAGCAATGTACAATGAGCACTCACATTTAAAGGGACACTAACCATTGATCGTCCACAACATTTACTAGGGATGTACCACTGAATACCAACATTATGGGGGAACTTGCAATATAAAAGGGCGGGTCAAGTGATAGAAAAGGTAGTAAATGTGAGGGATAAGCTGAAGAAAAAATGTAAAAGTACAGTTTATTAAGTGGAAGTGGGATAAGTCCACCTTAAGGTATATGTGAATCCTCACCTTCACCCTCAAAACAATACATTCAGTTTAAAATAGAAATGAAAGGCAAAACATTTGTGTATACATCTATATAAAAAATATTATACATTCTTTTATTTCCCACTTTTTTATAAGTGATCTCATACCCTCTGTCAGCTGCATAATGAGCTCAGAGACCTAGGGGAGAAGAGACAGCATTACACTGGACTTCCCATAAAAAACCTGTGCAGAAGGGGCATGTCAGCAGAAGCCTGATCATTGGATTAGCTCCCAGCACAGATAGAGAACTGACCACACTGTAGTCTCCTGCCTAGCGTGGTCAGTTTTTAATAGGAAAGCAGATGGACTGGTAGAAACACCAGGGATTTCACACAAAGGAAGCAATAAAAAGAGAACAGGATATTTTTCATAAAAGTACATGGCACAGCAGGCACACATCAGGCATATGAAATAGTGGGTTTACATATTTCTTAAGAGATGAGTATTCAGGGATTGCCTAAAAGCTGACAGAATAGGAGATATGGAGAAATAGAAGGGGGTGACGTGGGGGGCTAAAGAGCAGGGATTTTCAGGAGTATTTGGAGTGGCAGCGAGGACAGTTTGAGTAATATTTTGAGATGAGGTTGGTGATGTAGCTTGATGCAGAATTGTGAATGGCTTTGTATGTTGTTTTTAATATTTTGAATTTTATTCATTGGTTAGTGGAAGTGGGGGAATTGACCAAGAGGGGTGAAATGAACAGTTGGTAAGGTGGATGGGTTTGGCAGTGGCATCCATGATAGACTGAAAGGGGGATAGCCTATGTAAATGTAGATATAAATATAATGTGCAGCGCTATACCTAAGTACACTAAATAAATATAAATATATAAAGTGCAAACTAACTATTCAAAGTGCTCTAAATATTACCACAAGGTACTATACTTATGTGAAAAAATCGTGCATTTACAAAAATGCTGTGCAACCCGTGTATTACAAAAGAATAAGAATAAAGTGCAATTAGTGACAAACCAAATCACTGCAATCATTTGTTGTACATAATAATGAATCCAAAAAATTTTTTTAAATTAAAGTGTCCAAATGCAACAAAAACGCATTTCAATCTTCATGCATGTGTCACACGTGTCCACACTGTGTGAATCCAAACTTTAGCCGTGATGGCCCCTCACCTCCTTGTCACGACCCCACAGGGTCAGCTCGCTTAAAACAGGACACCACTTTTTGGTAGCTCACCAGGACCTCACCCGCCTCTTATACTCTATCAGCAGTCTCCTATGTCATGGACACACTTCCCGGGCACCGGAAGCCGCCGGTGGGCACCCAAACACTTCCCTGCCGCAGCTCTGCCGTAAGCCAATCAGGGATCGGCGTGCAAACTCTCCACCAATAACAAGACACGCTGGCGCACGCCTTCCCTTCGCGAAATCAAGTGATCACGGCTAAAGTTTGGATTCACACAGTGTGGACACGTGTGACACATGCATGAAGATTGAAATGCGTTTTTGTTGCACTTGGACACTTTAATTTAAAAAATTTTTTTGGATTCATTATTATGTACAACAAATGATTGCAGTGATTTGGTTTGTCACTAATTGCACTTTATTCTTATTCTTTTGTAATACACGGGTTGCACAGCATTTTTGTAAATGCACAATTTTTGCACATAAGTATAGTACCTTGTGGTAATATTTAGAGCACTTTGAATAGTTAGTTTGCACTTTATATATTTATATTTATTTAGTGTACTTAGGTATAGCGCTGCACTTTATATTTATATGTATTCACTCATGTTGGTAAGGAGTTTTGTGTCAGCAGCTTGGTGAATAGGGACCCATTTCTAGCGCAGGGAGTTCTTGCATTCAGATTTCTATGTAAATGTAGGCCAATGTAGGCCACCAAGAAGAAAGTTGCAATAGCCGAGGTGAGAGATAACACAAGAGCAGCATATTTCTGCAGTTCTTCCTTCATGTGCCCTCCATTCCTTTCAGCCGCTAGAGAAAAAGTGTTCTCTCACAACTTTTGAACGCAACATGCTGCTTGATCCCAATGTATTGGAAAAAGTCTCAGGTTCTTGTTCGAGCTGAGTGGATCAAGCTGGTGAATAATTTGATGGAAGCGAAGGAATAAATGGCCACATGCAAGGACCAATACAGTAGGTTTAATTCTATCTGGGCTAAATGGATTCACTACACTTCAGGGCCCTCAGGGACCTCGCAACCCCCTTCAGGGCCTTTCTGATGCTGAGGGGCAGAGATGCTGAGATCTTACAGGCTACTCACCCCCAGAGTACGTTCTCCAATGTTCCCATTTACTTGAATCCATATGATATCCAAACTTAAGTTTTTGTATGCTTATGCCTGAGTCAGATCTAGGAGCCAGGCATTCTTGTTTATTTTCCCACATAACAGAGCGTTTGAGAGTTTTTGTTTTTTTTTTCCCCTCTTTTCCCTTTCCTTCTTTCTTCTTTTTATTATTGTTGTTGCTTGCCCTTATTTGTTCTGTCCCTACTTTATTGCTCATGGCTCTTAGGTACTCATTGCAGCAAAAGCCAAATGATGGCTGAGTGACTACTGCTGTGTATTTCCTTTTGTAGAAATTTTTACCCTGATGCTTATATTAAACTCAACGTTAGTCATGACACATGCCAACACTGTTACCTGAACTTCTATGTATGTTACTTATTTCCTTTTTCTGTTTTTGTATATGAAAACCTGTGCTTGAAAATAAAGATTATTTTAAAACATAAGGGGCATATTTTGGAGATGTTTTGAAGGTTAAGGTGGCAAAACTACTTTTTGTTCTGAGGTTTATGTGTGTCTGCAAGACTCTCACTGGTAATACAGCACGTAAGGTGTACTTTGTGGGTTCAAGGATTGCGACATGTGTGAACAGTGTATACTGCAAGTTGGGTCTGGTTATATTTACTATTACCCTTAAAGCCATCACTACTGTGAGACCTAATCTGGCTACATTCTCTGTGGGCCACATAATTCATCTTGTCAATGTGTTCCAAGGTGCCCCAGGTCTTCTTTAATACTAGAAACCCCCTGTTGTAAACAGGGCAAAGATGCAAGGATTTGTCAGTGAAACTTTAGTGATCTGCAAACACTTTGCAAATGCGGATAGGTTAGGACGAGACAGGTTGTTCCATAATTTATGTGTACTACATTATCAGTTTAATCATGCAGAAGAGAATTTTACTATGTCTAACACCTAACTAAGGAATCAATGAAATGCTGTACAAAAGGATGTTATAATCCATTCACTATATCACAGGCATATTCTTTTATTCTTACAGTGGAACTTCACCCAAAAGGAGAAGTTCTGCAGGTCTGCATCCCCCCCCACTGCCACATTTGGCACTTTATTGGGGGGAGCAGGAAGGGGTGTATCTACCACAAGGCATTTGCCTAGGGCGGCATTTTTCATGGGGGGCAGCACTACGCCTTGGAAGAAGGGATGGAAGAAGGCACACATGCGGCATGGGGACCTGGTGGATTCTGAGAGATGCTGTGGGTTTCATGATGGTGTATGCACAGCCCGACTCGTTCTTGGGGATGTCCGGAGCTGTGAAGTTGAGTGTCTTTCTCTCTCTCGCCATGGGTGGATGGTAGCTGGGGTATGAGGGGCAATGGTAGTGGAAGGCTCGGGTGGAGGGCAGGGGTGCTCTTGGTCAATGTTAGGCTCTTTCTGTGGGGGTCGGGGGGCACCAATTTTCGTGTTGCCTAGGGCAGCACAGAACCTAAATACACCACTGGGATCGGGTATCTGATTTTGACAGGTACCCACTCCCACTTCTGGGTCAGATCGCCACGGTGATCTGTGAGGAAGTTCAGCCCCCTCCTTCTTCCCCCCAGAAGACCAGTCAAAAAGTGCAGAACAGCTCAAGCATGCACAGTAGGAAACCGGCTGTAAAGCTAGAAGGCTTCACTGCCGGTTTCCCTTACCTAAGATGCCAGGGCCTGCACCCAAAGCCAATTGAAAAATCGGCTCAGTTGAGGACATTGCTGGATCTCTGGGCAGGTAAGTGTCCTTATATAAAAAGTCACCAGCTACAATATTTGGGGGAAATTAATTTTTTGGGGGGAAACTGAAGCTCCTCTTTAAATTCACACCTATTCCTAACAACTCAGAATTGATTTGAACAATTATTATATACTATATATCCAGAACACCTTGTATTTGAGGAATATCTTTTTTTCGTGCATTATTAAAGTCACAGAATGAATGCGTCATTTCAGAAGCACACAGGGTTTCTTCATCAAGGTAAAAACTGAAATAACTGCATGCAAATGCAATTTAAACAAAATCTTACCAATCAAGTGATTACCCAGTGATCATGATGTCAAAATTGTCAAAAATGTCAAAAACCTGTGCGTTTCTTTTCATAACGAATGGAATTTCGGGTGAAAATTTGATTTTCAGAGATTCAGATGTATACGAATCTCCTGATGGACATAGTAACGAATGTCAATGAATTCGAAAAAAGTTATAATGAAATAAACAAACGTATTTATTTCCTTTGGATGATGTCACATGATGCGATCATGGGCGGACTGACAACTCATGGGGCCCCCGGGCAGTAGGGGATCATGGGGCCCCTGTGTCCTTGCCCAAACTCAAAAAAGCCTATGAAAAAGGTACCAGGGGCATCTCATGGGGCCCCCACTGACCCCGGGCCCTCTGGCAGTGCCCAAGTTTCCAAATGGTCAGTCCACCCCTGGATGTGATAGTAATTCCGGCCCATAGGGAAATTAGTTCAGTTTTCAAACATGTTCGATAATTTAGATTCAAGTGAATTTGTGATTTAAAATTAATTTGTAAATGTCACAGTCAGTCCGTTCAGTTCCACAGTCTGCAATTCTTAGGTTTAAAAAATTCAGGGCCTCTGAATTTTTCATTATTTATTCTGTTGAGTCTGAAGATATAGAATCCTTCAGAATAGTTTTGACATATGAATATTTAATCCATCTAAATATTGAAACTGAAAACAAATATATAGCAATCTTTTGAAAAAACGACTACATTTTTTAATCCACCCAGACTAATGAATATACGAAATGAATACCAAATACAACTAAATAAATTCTGAAAATTAATCCGTTCAACATAACGGATATGATGAAACAAAATTCCTCAATGAACTAATGCATCCGAAACAAAATTAAAATTTCTGGCATGCACGTCTAAAAATGACATCAGATTTCCACCTTAACATGACAAAATTTGTAAACTAGTAATAATCAAGAATACTGTCATATTATCATCAACCTGCCTTTTGTCAAAAGACTACACATAAAAGGAGACCCAGCCGTGATAGACAGACAGACTTCCACTCCAATCTTTTTCAAAATGTATTGGCTCAGTTGAAAAAATCTCTCTGCTTAGTAGTAACTTGTAGTATATTTAACCTTTGCCACAGATGGATACAGATTCAATTGACCAGATGGACAACTATCTTTTAGTATCCTTCGCGACTCTCAAAAGCCAATTGTGGACTTTTAAGCCCAGATGGGAAATTTTTCATTGTGGATCTTTAAGCGCAGTTTGGCATTTGACTAAGCAGGGGTTCTTCATTATCTTTCCCCAGGCATTAGGACCTGACAAGCATGAACTGGACCTCTCAGCAGCTATACTTTCCCCAGGCAGAAGGCCTGAGAGGTAGGGGCCTCTGGACTTACACCCTCCCTAGGAGGCAAAGAACTTTGTGCTGGTTCACATATATACGAATTGGATGCGGTTTGACTCGCATCCAATCCGCATGACATGTGAAGTAACATTGCTTCCTATGGTGCCTGTTCACATATGTCCGGTGCACTGTCAATCTAGGGGGAGAGTAGTGTTAAATGCACTAGTAGATTTAGATGTTTCTGACATGTTTCATCTCTCTGACATGTTTCATCTTTCAGCTTTTTTTTTTGTCGTTCCATAGTATTTTTTTTATGAGAAAACGGGTACAACAATGAATACGACAAACATCCCAAATTGGGATACCTTCAAGATACCATAATCAATGCTAGAGTCTCAAGACAGTCCCTGGGCCATCACCGGCCAGACGAGGCCAACCAATATGAGAGGGTGCAAACCAGAATGTATGTTAGGAAAATTTGATAACCATAATAAAATGATAAAAGAAAAACAAAAACAGAAATCACCTTGAGATAAAGAAGGAGAATAAACAATCAGAGATGTGTTCCGGGGTACCCACTGGATAGCGATAGTACCACAATCCCAGTATATTACTCAAAAAGCCCCGATGTTAGCAAGAACAGTGCACATGCTTGAAAACAGGAGGAGACTTATGCATTTTTAAAGCATAAGGGATAAAAAAAAGAGAGAAAAAAAGGGGGTAGGGTGGCAGGGGGGAAGGGAAGAAAAAGTAGGAAAGTATGGGAGGGAAATTTAGTAAGAAGGAGACTGAGAGGGATTGGAGAAGGTGAGAGTAAGGCTGGCCATACATTATACAATTATCTTCCAATTTTCTGCCCAATTTCCTTTAGATTTACCTTCAACTGTGTAGTGCAAGGGCCTGCCTAATTGGATACAACTGAAAGTGTTGTTTAGGTTTGTCCTCCTATTATATGGTTTTTGGTAAATCTAAACCAAAAATCTCCAGATAATTGTATAATGTATGGCTAGCCTTAGATGGAAAAGTAGGTTGAAGAAAGTAGTTGAAGAAAGCAGAAGTGGGTGCAATGTTCAGCTGGGCCACATCACCATCCTAACAGGTCATAGAGATATAACTAAGCCCGTAAGGGTGAAAAATGTGAAATAAAATGTACTACTTGTATGGCTGAAAATGTTTTACGTCGAGTAACATCAATGGTATGCAGCTTCTCCTTTTCTGTCAGTGGATTTCCAATAGTTTTGGGACAGAACTCTATATTTGTGCCTCTATTTATTTTTCCTGGCAAGGTTTTGGCCCTTTAGGTACAACAGACGAGATATTACATTAGAGACGTAGATTTCTCAAAGAAAATACAGGATTTGTCCCAAATCACTTCAGATGTTATTTTGGTGACCTGGAATATTATCAGCTTATATACAGTACATCCATTTCCCAGCATGAGGGCATAACAGCAGTGATGGATCTGATTAGGGCTAGTTACAAATACACTGAGGTGCAGATGGAATTGTTTAACATTTTGTCTCATGTAATTTTGAGTATTTTATTTTCAGAATATGTTCTATCTACCACTCAGGGGAGTTGCAATGGGATCCAAAATTGCCCCGTTGTTTACATGATTTTTAGAGTAAATACATATATCCTGATGTATCATTTTCCAAACATTGCATAGTTTGGTGGTGCTGCATCAAATATATTTTTGCCATTTGGTGGGGGTGATATTGGATCTCAAATGTCCTTAAAGAAGAGATTGAACAGTTTTAACAATTCCATCAAATTTAATATCTCTGTGGGTAAGACAGAGATGTCTTTTTTGGATAGTGTGATACATTTCAGAGAAGGTATTTTACAGACTGATTTGTACACCAAGCCCACTGAAAAAAAGTCAATGGGATTTGACAGCTTTCAACCTCTCCATGTGTTTAAAGCATCCTAAAAAAACTAGCTAGGAGGGAAAAAAAGAATTGAACATGAGGAAACCAAGAATATGATCTACATTTTTTGTAATTCCAGGTAGTGAGCAGTAGACCATTACTGTATATATTTGCTGCGGGAATTTAAATGTATATTTTACAGTTTGTAAAGGAATATAGCGATATGATTAACATGCACGTGTTTTGTAACACTGATAAGGAAGTGACACCTTATAGTTTGCAGCAGTGTACAAATGAAATGTTTTAGAATATTTTTAGTTTCTTTCCACGGTATTAAATATGATTCATTGGAATGATTTAGTGTTCATGTGAACTTGAGAAAAAGGGTGGGGATGCTTAAAAGTTTTTTTTTTGTTATTTAGGCTCCATTCACACTTTGGCGACTTCTGCGCGATGTCCAAAGTCGCATGACAAGTCACAGCCCATTCTTTTCAATAGCACCCATTCAAATTGGTGCGACTTACAGTCGCAGTGACTTTGAAAAGGTGTCTACACTACTTTGAAAAGGTGTCTACACTACTTTGATCCGACTTATGATGTGAGTTTGATCCAGAGAAAGTAAAGTCGGATCAAAATTGCCCCCAAAGTCTTATCAACATTGTGCTCCAAAGATCATGAGAATTTGGAGTCGCGCAAGTGTGAATGGGGTCTTACTTCTTGGACTGTACCTATTCTTAAGCGGCCCTGATATAGGATGAAAAAACATTAAAGTGGTTGTAAACCTCAGACATAAAATATGAACAAAGCATATCCCTTTATAGAGCATACCTGTCTCAACTGAGAGCACTGTTACTGTATTTCTGTTTGCGGCTTCATTCTTCTGCTATCAGCATGAATCACATCGAAAACGTTTTCCTGACACTAAGAGAAAAATGGTGATGGGGAGGCAGCTCCAGCAGATTGATAGACTGTTCCTGTGAGCTGTGTAGTGGGGAGGTGTGTTTCTTCCATTCAATCAGCTCTCAGAGCTCTCATCACTGAGCTCTGCAGAATGTAATTTCACTCCCCCCCCCCTCCCTTGTCTAAACTATCAGACAAGCTTTAAAATGCAATATTTTGAAAGGATGTAGAGAACAGAAGATTGCAGATAGACATATATATTATGTAGCACCCTCCTAGATAGGTTCTAGGTTAAGTAAATTTAGTTCTCTAGCGCTCCTGTAATCAGTGAAAGTGCTTGTGATTGCTCTGGTCTGTTTTGAGTTTCACAGGCTGTGGCTCTGACTTCTTCCCCCTGCCTTCTGGATGGTCCTGGAAAGTAGTGTGAGTCAGTTTTACAGTCTGAATATTTATGTGGTCCCAACCAATCCCTGGGGGAGGAAGCCCAGTCGGTTGCTGGGAAGGAGCATAAATAGTTTGAGGTCTGGAGCAGAGCTGTTCTTGTCCAGGAGGAGAAGATACCAGCCTGAAGGGCTGCTGCCCTTCCTGGCAGTCCAGCTGTGCTTCTTTATTTGCTCATCGAGGTCCCAGCTGTGCTAGCTGGAGGACTTGTTCTGCTGAACTTTGTTGGAGCTGACATAGGGATTTCCTTTTGGGGATTTGGTCTGAAGAGTTCATGGGAGAAATGTCTGGCTGATATTGGAAAGAGGCATCCAACTATTTGTGAGTACAGACCAGTGTGTAAGCTCATGTCAGCTTGTACTAAAAGTAGTCATTGCTCATTTTTTTCCCAGTGCAGCTCAGCCCATCATTTGCTGCTGCAAGGACTCTGCTAAGAATCTTTGGGAGAAAAATAGGTGTCCTCGAGTTACTACTTAACATTACGTTGAATGTGGTAAAGCTTCATTTGAAAAATATATCCAATCAAATGCAAGGAAAAATTAAAAAAAAAGCATTTTTGCTTGCACATGATTGGTTGATGGACATCAGCAGAGCTTAACCCATAACTCCCAACTATCCCTGATTTCGAGGGACTGTCCCTCATTTGGAACAATGTCCCTCTGTTCCTTCTTTCCTCCTCTTTTGTCCCTCATTTTGCTCTGATCTTTATAGTTGTATATACAATGCACTACTTATCTATCAAAATGTGTACAGGTACTCCTCGCTTAACGACCGAGTTCCGTTTCAACGACTTGGTTGTTAAGCGAATTGGTCGTTAAGTGAGGAACTGCATGTACTGTATACAGTAGTACAATATATGCATAGTATTTGACAATACAGTATTCTGAATAAGTAAAATAACAAGAAAGATCAAACTGAAAACTTCCACTTGTCTTAATTTGCATAGGTTGTGTAATTTACACACAGTACTGGAATGTTGTAGAACATAAAGTTAGCAAAGTACGGTTGTAACGGTGAAGAGATGGTCGTAAGTGCGAGCGGTCGCTAAACAGGTAGGTCGTTAAGCGAGGAGTGTCTGTATTACAGTGCTAAAGCTTTCATCCAATTTCTAAATTGCCGTGTTTATAAATTTCAAAAGCCAATATAAAAGAATAGTAGCAGTAAAAAAAGCACTTGTTTTACCCAATCATATTTTGTACAATTCTCCGTTAAGGGGGGAGTGTCAGGGGGTGTGTCCTATGCCTACATACTTTTGCTAATATTGTGCCTCGTCTCAGAAAATTGGGAGGTATGTTAATCACATTCACAAAACCCTGGAGAAAATGAGTGCAACTCCTTTGCAAGCTGCATTCTCTTTGCCTTTAGTAAATCAACCTCAGTGTGTTGCCATGTCAAAGAGGAAAGTAGGAGTACAATTTATTTCTGGCGCATCAAAAGTTACTTTTCTGTACTTGCAGTGTGTTAAAAGGGATAAAACATGTGCATGCACTGCCTAGTTCTCTCTTTCTTTGTAATGTTTATGAAGGGACTGGAGAGCTGTGGGTGTTTGTAATGTGCTGGCAGGATTTATCTGTATTCTGCTGGCAGATTTCATTATCACTTGTAAATTAGGTATGCAGGGATATCTATCCTAAAAAGGTGTTAAAGATCCAAGGCTTGGGTTTTGCATTGTATTTAAAGCAGATTTCCAGCCGTTTTTGTGTTTATTAAAAGTCAGCAGCTACAAAAACTGTAGCTGCTGACTTTTAATAAACACACACTCACCTGTCCCAGGATCCAGAGATGTACTCAACCACACCATCCCTTCTCTTCTTCTTCTCTCCATGGTGCCGGCATCTCAACTGTGGACACCAGGCTGTGACAGCTTGCTGTTTTACAGCCTGGTGTCCACTGCGCATGTGTGAGTCGCGCTGAGCATCCTGATTGGTTCGGCAGTCTTCTGGGTACTGTCAAAGTTCCTAGGAGACTGTGGGAGGAATGAGGGGGCCGAACTTCTGGCTCACTTTGCCATGGTGAACTGAGCCGGAAGTGAGAGCAGGTACCTGTCAAAACCAGGTACCCGCTCCCCCCTCCCCCTCCAAAAGTTGCCAAATATGGCAGTGGAAGGGGGGAGGAGGCAAACAAGCGGAGCTTCCACTTTTGCCATCTATTCAAGGAAACAGAAGCTGCCTATAGTATCCTATGTATAAACCTGCTCCAAAGAATCAACTAGAAATGTGAAATATTAAAAAATATATACTTTTAAGTACTTTTAGGTATATTGTGTGAATGGGAACAAGTAAAAAAAACTGTGTTTTTTTTTCTTTTTTTTGGGGGGGGGTTACATTTGACCACAAACCTGGAAATACACATTAGGTTTAAAAATGTAGAAGTGAATGGAGCTCACCCTAATCCTTTGTCGTTTCCCCTTAACATTAATCCTACTGTGCCATTCTAATGCAAAACATTACAATTTGTGAGTATCTATGCAATCATTTTACCGCCTTATTATTATTTTTATTTATTTTTGAGCTCCTATGCTGCTAAGTTCCACAGCTGTGCCATGGACCTCTGTTACAGCAATGTTGTTCCCAATTTTCCTGTATCAATATCTATGCAGGACTAGCATTATAAATATTGTCTACAACAAAATAGAGTCTATGTGTTGAGTTAATTTATGTCATCTGAAAATAATTAGTATGATGTTTCTTAGTGTATTATTATAATTCCTAAAATGGTGGAAATCAATTTGACTTGATTGACACATCGTATTATGCAGTCTAATCTCTGACAGCCCTGGATGTACAGTAATACTGTAATTGCAGTAGGCTGTGGTAGGTAGTGCATGCCCACACATTGTGCAGTTATTCAGACATATTGCTTTTTCTGCAGCTAATGAGTTTCACATGTCAGGCTAACATTGGCAAAGCTCTGATATACCTGATTTGGCAGTCTAGCCACTTCTAGTCGCGCCACATTTTCTCACATTCTGTCAGGTTTAACACAGTTTTTGACAAATGAGACTTTGATAAGCAGAGGCCCAGAATAGCCAGGCAGTCTGAATCGCCTATTGGGGAAAATGTGGGTCAGACTGGGAGCACAACGGAACGTACAATGATGTCACTTTGATCTTAACTCTCTAGATAATCGCAGCATAGCAGTCACGCACAGAACTTCTCTGACATTGCTGCACATTTTAAAGTGTGACTTTGTTACATTCCTGTATAGTGTGACATTCCTGCAAAACATATTTAGCAGCAATAACATAGAGGTCCCTGTTAGAACTTTATATTCAGAATTCAGATATAGTAATTGTGAAGTTAGAAAATGTATTCATTTTCAAATTCAGTTTAAATACAATTATATAAGCTGGTTTTCATGCTAGTGGATTTGGGCAAATGGTTGATTAAGGCCTCATTCACACTTGTGGTTAGGGGTAGTAAAATAGGCAGGTAAAATAGGTTTTACTGCCCCACGACCATCCACCTTAAACTACACTGGGGTAGTATGCATGCTGCATTCTCAGCAAAAATTATACTCCATGTCAGGTTTGTTGGGCATTACTGCCACCAAACGTGATCCATTCAAGTGAACCAGTCCGTGCAACTGCCCTGCAATTGCATGAGGTTGTGTGGACTTATTTGGGATTAAAACAGGCAGTAATTTCACCACCCAACCACCCGTGAACCACCCAGTTCACCATGAATCGCTTTTCAGAGGGTGGCAAGTGGTGCTAGCACTGCAGACAGCATCACTAGGATACACCACCCAAGTCAGTTTTCCTACTGACTATTGGAGGTATCAGCCCATTTACTCCCATTAAATATGTTTATTCTTTTTATTTAATTTATTGTAGCACTGGGGTTGATTTAGTAAACTGGAGAGTGCAAAAGCTGGTGCAGCTCTGTATAGAAACCAATCAGCATCCAGTTTTTTTCGTAAAACCTTAATTATTATTATTATACAGTATTTATAAAGCGCCAACAGTTCGCTCAGTGCTGTACATTACAATGGGAGACAGAACATGCGACAGTACAATAACAATACAATGCGATGCACGAGGGGTTCGAGTGCCCTGCTCCTTGGAGCTTACAATCTAGGAAGGAGGGGATAGTGGTACAGGAGGAAATAGCTGTGGGGTATGGAGCGGTAGGAAGAATGGAGGAGGTTGGCAATTAGCAGGGGGTGGGGTAGGCTTCCCTGAAGAGGTGGGTTTTCAGGATGCGCCAAAGGAGAGGAGAGTAGGTGATGGTCTGATGGATTGGGGTAGGGAGTTCCAGAGTATGGGTGATGCCCTGGAGAAGTCCTGGAGGCGGGCATGGGAGGAGGAGACTAGGGAACTAGAGGGAAGGAGATCTTGTGAGGAGCGGAGAGTGTGTGTAGGGTGGTACTTGGATATTAGGTCAGTGATGCAGTTTGGGGCAGTATGACAGACAGCTTTGTACGTCAGTGTTAGGATTTTGAATTTGATCCATTGGGCAATCGGAAGCCAGTGGAGGGATTAGCAGAGTGGGGTGGCGGAAACGGAGTGGTCGGTGAGGTGGATGAGTCTGGCTGCCGTATTCAGGATCAACTGAAGTGGGGATAGCCTGTGGTGAGGCAGGCCAGTGAGGAGGGAGTTGCAGTAATCGAGTCGTGATATGATGAGGGAATGGATGAGCTGCTTAGTGGTTTCTGGTGTTAGGAACGTGCGTATTTTGGCGATGCTGCGGAGGTGGAGTCTGCATGAGTTTGTTAGTGATTGGACTTGGGGCTGGAAGGATAGATTGGAGTCAAGAATGACACCAAGTACTCTGGCCTGCGGGGCGGGCCTGATGGTGGCATTGTTGGACGTGATGGAGAAGTCAGTGGGGGGTGGTGTGCGGGCTGGGGGGAAGACTAGGAGCTCGATTTTCGAGAGGTTCAGTTTAAGGAAGTGGAGCGACATCCAGTCTGATATGTCATTTAGTAGGTTTGTGATTCGGGCGGAGACTGAGGGGGTGAGGTGAGGGGTCGAGAGATAGATTTGCGCGTCGTCGGCATAGAGGTGGTAGTTTAAGCCGTGAGAGTGAATGAGTTGGCAAAGGGACGAGGTGTAGATGGAGAAGAGAAGGGGCCCGAGGACAGAACCTTGAGGAACCCCAACAGAGAGGGGGAGTGAGGGGGAGGTGGTAGCGTTATAGGTAACGCTGAAGGATCGTTGTGATAGGTAGGACGAGAGCCAGGAGAGAGCAGAATCTCTGAGGCCAAGGGAGTGTAGTTTTTTAAGGAGGAGGGGGTGGTCGACTGTGTCGAAAGCCGTGGAGAGGTCGAGGAGTAGGAGCACTGAATAGTGGCCATTAGCTTTGGCGGTTTGGTCGTTGGTGAGTTTGATTAAGGCGGTTTCGGTGGAGTGTAGGGGATGGATGCCGGACTATAGCGGATCGAGGAGGTTGCTGTTGTTGAGGTGGGAGCTTAGGCGATTGTAGATTAAGCGCTCGAGGAGTTTGGATGTGAATGGCAGCAGGGAAATTGGTCTAAGGTTGTTCGGGTCAGTGGGGTCCAGGGAGGGCTTTTTAAGTATGGGGGCGATGTGCGCATGCTTCAGAGGGGAGGGGAATGTTCCAGAATAGAGGGAGAGATTAAAGATGTGGGTGAGGGAGCGTGGGATGGAGGAGGTGGGAGGTCGTAGGAGTTGTGAGGGGACAGGGTCGAGGGGGCAGGTGGTGGGACGGGCTTCAGAGAAGACCTTGGTGACCTCTTTAATGGTAGTAAGGTCAAAGGAGTGGAGTGTTGAGCGGGCTTCAGTGTGAGGAATACTAGGTGAGGTGGAGGTCTGAACAGTGGTGAGGGGTGATGAGGGGGTTTCTGTGTGAGAGGGGATGGGTAGGGAGGAAGTTTGAGCAGCTGCGATGTCCCTGCGAATTGCGTCAATCTTGTTTTTGAAGTGATTGGCAATCTCAAGGGCGGTGAGTGAGGTGCTGGGTGGAGGTGGGGGTGGAGAGAGTAGAGAGTTGAAGGTGGAGAAGAGACGGCGAGGATTGGAGGAGAGGGAGAGGGAGGTGGTGTACGTGTGGAAGGCAGATTTATAGCGGGTGAATGCTAGTTGGGATCTGGTTTTGTACCATAGTTGCTCCAGTGCACGACTGCATCGTTTGAGAGTTTTGGTGTGATCAGTCTGCCAGGGCTGGAGCGGTCGGGCTCTGATGTTACGTGTGGTTAAAGGCACTAGCGAGTCAAGGGCGGTTAACAGCGAGTTGTTATAGGCGGTCATGGCCAGGTCGGGGCAGGACAGGGGAAGGATGTTGTCATAAAGTTGACCAGCTGTAGAGTGGAGGGGGGCAGGGTTCAGGTTGCGGAGGTTACGGCCGGTAGTAGTATGACATTTGGAGAGGTAGGCGTTAGAGGACGAGGAGACAGAGAAGGTGATGAGGTTGTGGTCAGAGAGAGGGAAGGGGGTGTTAGTGAGGTTGTGGGGAGCGCAGAGATGGGAGAAGACAAGGTCCAGGATATTCCCGTTGGAGTGGGTGGTGGATTGTATGCACAGTGCAAGTGCAAAAGAGGAGGTTATGTGGAGGAGTTGGGATGTGGCCTTAATTGAGTAAGCTGAAGTTATAAATTGATTGGTTACCATTCACAGCTTTACCAGATGTTGCACTCTCCAGTTTTAATAAATCTACCCTACTGTTAATTTTCTTTAACTGCACCTCTCAGCCTTGTCCTTCAGCTGCTAGCCTTGTATCATTTGTAGTATAGTGACACATGTCAGGCAACTCCTCCTCATTGCTGCTAGCCAGTTTCATTGTATAATTCCTGCAATCACAAGCAGTGCCAGTAAAAGGTTATCCAGTGCCCAGGACATACCAGAGTTTCCTCTTCCCTAACCCCCAAGTTTATAATGCACAGGTGTATTTTTGTCTTTTACAAAGAATTTTATTTCAGAATAGATAACATCAGGGAATCAGTCAAAAACAGATACACTGACCGACAGAAATAAAACATACAAGTTTTCTGATGAATAATACAGAGTATGTACTGATGGAAAGACAAAAAAATAAACTTCGTACAGAAGTGCCGTATATAAAAAAGGAAAACAAAACAATAAGTTGCAAAAATGGTAGACATCTAGAGACCAATGACATAATAAACTAAAAGAAAATGTTGTCACTATATCTGCATACAGAAGGTGGGAAAGATGGAAAATGAAGCCTCACTGAATGCATATTGATACTCTATATTCTGGGCTCCCGATGGAGTCCGGCATATGGATATAGTATAGCTGGTACAATACTCAAAGCAAAAATCACAATCAGCACAAATATCGTAAAGACAGACTAAACAGAAGAGAGGAACGAAGAGAAAGGAGACAAAAAAAAAAAAACAAAGAAAAGGGCTCCAGGGGGACCGCGACAGGAAAAAAAAAAAAAAATAAAATATGTAAATCTTATAACGACAAGAGGGACTGGTCGAATCTCGACAGTTGGGCTATATTAAGTAAGGGACGCCAGGTCTGCAGGAACTTTGTATGGGTGTCTAACAGTATAGCCGTCAGCTTTTCATTAACCATGATAAAGTTCATCCGATTTCTGACAGCCTCGAAGCTGAGGAGGGGAGTCTTCCAAGCCTTCGCGATCATCAGCTTGGCAGCCATGAATAGATGCGATGCCAGCTGCCGTTCAGGACGAAGTAGGCCCACTAATAGTTTAAATAAGAGCGCTTCATACGGGTTGTGCTTAATATCTGTGTGAAACATAGTGCAGAGAAGGGCATAAACCCTAATCCACAATCTGCAAACCTTGGGGCAAGTCCACCAAATATAGACCATAGTGCCTATTTGTTGACAACCCCGAAAGCAAGTCGGGGAGTATGTGGGGATAAAAGGAGCCAGACGAGCAGTGATGTAATACCATCTATAAAGAACCTTATAGGCATTTTCTAGAATGATAACATTCCTAGAACATTTAGATAATGCTTGGGTCATGGTCGCACAGGTGTATTTTTGAAAGAAGAAAATATTTTAAATACTCTAAATGAAAGAGATTAAAATACATCAAATCAGAATTCACATTTTAACATGGGGGCTCCATTTTTGCATTTTCAAGGGTTAAATGCTGGTTTAATCCAGGGGTGATAAATAAACAAACAGAAAAACATATCCAATGATTTAGAGAGTGTGTGTCTAAGGTGTTCTGGGCTCTCTGGAGAATGCTTCAAAGGACAGAACCACAGGATTACAGGAGCTCATTCTCTGCAGTATTGAGGTCCAAACAACTGCTGGGGAAGGGGGGGTGTACAAGAGGAGGAAGTGGATCCTGTATATCATATAACTGGATCAAATATATTTGCAAAAATTATTATGTATATTGTGATTACAAAATCCTGGGGAAAGTGGGGCTCCAGAGGAGGGGGGTTCATGAAGACTGGGGGTGCATGGTAAAGAAGATGTATTGCCATTGTTGAATCACCCAATGGACCCAGGGCATGTAGCAGATCCGTATAGTGGTTTTGAAATAAAATTACATTCCTTTTCTGGCTGTGATGGCTGTAGCTCCATCCCAGTCTGAAGCCTAATTTACATACATTCCTATGGAGGATTTACAGCCAATACTGTAGTCACCTCCCCTATCTTCATTCTACAACCCTCCATCTAAATTTGAAAGTCCCGTTTCTCTTCTGCCACCTTCTTTGTTCTGAACATACCAAAAGACAGAGCCCAGCTGCTAGTTATTCAGGGGAGAAAGCCTGCAATGGTAACTGTCGTCTTTTTATGAATGACAGAATGCTGAAAGGATTGGTGTCATTCACAAAAACACAAGCCCACATCAACACAAGCCAGTTACTACAATAGTCTCTTTCTGACATAGACACTAGAGTTGTAGCATGTGTCATTGTGGGTTTGTGTTTTTGTAAATTATACCACTCCTCTCCAGTGCACTGGCAATCACAAGAACACAAGTCGACACTTGCTGCTATAGTCTCTCTCCCTTGAATAGCTGGTGGCTGGGCTTAGTATTAAGTTTTCATCTCCTTGTGAGCACCATGGTTGTGCAGCAGTGTAGGGAAGGGGGGCAAGCTGTCAACCACACTAGCTCAATAACTACTGCACATATTTGAATAAGACCAGGTGTTCTGTATATCACATCATTATGTTGAGTAGGGAGATTTGCTATCCACCACTGCAGTTTCATTTTAGCTTCCAGAAGAACACACCAGTGAAGGCCTCCTCTCTCCCTTTGATACACATATGCTTGTAAGTTCATTCATTGTTTACTAAAGTCATACAGTATATACTGTACATATACAGTCAGGTCCATAAATATTGGGACATCGACACAATTCTAACATTTTTCGCTCTATACACCACCACAATGGATTTGAAATGAAACGAGCAAGCTGTGCTTTACCTGCAGACTGTCAGCTTTAATTTGAGGGTATTGAGGGTATTACATCCAAATCAGGTGTGTAGGAAAAAGCCTTCACAGTTCTGGAACAACATCCTATGGACAGATGAGACCAAGATCAACTTGTACCAGAGTGATGGGAAGAGAAGAGTATGGAGAAGGAAAGGAACTGCTCATGATCCTAAGCATACCACCTCATCAGTGAAGCATGGTGGTGGTAGTGTCATGGCGTGGGCATGTATGGCTGCTCATATCTGCTCATATTCAGCCAAATGCTTCAGAACTTATTGGACGCTGCTTCACAGTGCAGATGGACAATGACCCAAAGCATACTGCAAAAGCAACAAAAGAGTTTTTTAAGGGAAAGAAGTGGAATGTTATGCAATGGCCAAGTCAATCACCTGACCTAAATACGATTGAGCATGCATTTCACTTGTTGAAGACAAAACTGAAGGGAAAATGCCCCAAGAACAAGCAGGAACTAAAGACAGTTGCAGTGGAGGCCTGGATGAAACCCAGCGTCTGGTGATGTCTATGCATTCCAGCCTTCAGGCTCTAATTGACTGCAAAGGATTTGCAACCAAGTATTAAAAAGTGAAAGTTTGATTTATGATTATTATTCTGTCCCATTACTTTTGGTCCCTTAACAAGTGGGAGGCACATATGCAAACTGTTGTAATTCCTACACCGTTCACCTGATTTGGATGTAAATACCCTCAAATTAAAGCTGACAGTCTGCAGTTAAAGCTTGATTGTTTCATTTCAAATCCATTGTGGTGGTGTATAGAGCCAAAAATGTTAGAATTGTGTCGATGTCCCAATATTTATGGACCTGACTGTATATATCTAGATTGCATTTCACTGTATTTAATGTGATTTCTAGGTGGCTGTTTGCAAGAAATGTGTTCAATGTATGCATTTGTAAGAGGCATGTGTACAGGCATGTTGTAAGTTCAGTTTATGTGATTGTATTGCAGTTTTACAGAACTGTTCCCAGAAATAAATTCAGTTTTGGAATGAAACACAATGCTGTTTTATCAAGTTTGTTAGCTAGCTGTTAGCTAACCGTTGGTAAGATATCATGGTAAAAAAGCATTTGTATACAAATGAAGACAAGAGAGCTTCATAGTAAAAAAGCATTTGTATACAGGCGAAGATAAAGGAGCTTCACAGTAACAAAAGCATATGCATAACAGGCACAGATAAAGGAAATTAATTTAAAAGTGAAATAATCCACTCGAGAACTGTACTTAGAACAGTACTCCAATGTTATTCAAATATCATGGACCCAAATAGGAGTGTGTACATTTCTCAGAAAATTTCAGAGACCGGGTCTCACATGTCTGGGTCCAGATATTCAGTGTTTTCCAGCAGATCATCAATCTGTTCTGCAGGCCTCAGAGCACGAGCAAAGGTGGAAGCAACACGAACAGAGACTTTATACGCTCAAAAAGAAGCAAATTTGATGAGGCAGAAAGCAGAGCTAGAAGCCAGCTCCTTGAGGCAAGAATCCAACTCCTTGAGGTAGAAAGCAGAGCTGGAAGCTAGTATGTATGTGCTGCAGACTGAAAGGGTGGCAACAATAGAATTAGCAGAAGCCATGGTATACAAAACTGTGCTTGGTTCAGAAGGAGATCCACCCAAGGACCCTGTGGAAATAGCAACTCATGATTCAGTGCAAATGAATCAGGGCTATGTACAGACCCATGCCCCAGACCAAGTTACGACAGAGTATGCTTCTATCAAGCCTATCTCCAAAGTGATCCCACAGTTTCCTGACTTTGCATACCGACAGCCCTCTCCAGATATGCTTGAACTGCTCCCCGTTTTTCACATTAACTCTGAAACTGTCCCAGCACCAAGGGTATACTGTATGTTTAAAAAAGCAAAGACAATCTTAACTCTCAGCATCCATCACGTGAAATGGGTTATCATGTATCCTCCTTTGGAAATGGCCCTTTAGGATCCTCAAGGACAACTGATCTAGCAAAGCACCTAATTCGACAAGAATTAGTGAGCACTGGGCATCATCAGAGATCTCAGTCTTATGGCTACAGAAGAGCTAGATCTGATAAAAAAGTGTCTCAGATCAGAATCATCTTGACAGGCCAAGAGAATCAAGTCTGTACACATTCATGATCCAGCTACCGGGGTTTAAATGGTTTGGCAGAGATTAGGAGTGTTATGGCAGCCCTGATGTTATTGAGAATGCTCTACTGAAGAAACTGGAAGACTTCCCTAATATCTCTAACAAAGATAACCTAAAGTTAAGAGAACTTGGTGACATGTTGTTGGAGGTCAATGTAGCCAGGACTGAAGGCCGCTTACCAGGATTGGGATACCTAGACACAGCATGTGGGACTAAACCAAAAATTGAAAAGCTCCCATACAGTCTGCAAGATAAGTGGATTTCTCAAAGCTCTAAGTAAAAAGAAGATCATAATGTCTCCTTTCCTCCATTCAGTTTATTCATCAAGTTTATCGTCAACCAAGCAAAGACTAGAAATGACCTAAGCTTCATATTCTCGACATGCAGTAATCAGATGTCAGCAAACACAGAGAGGATGGGAGCAAAGCATGGCAACAGACCACTAGTGTCAGTCAGAAAGACAGAGGTGTCAGCCACTGATGCAGCTTTACAGCTTATCAACTCTGAAAATAAGTCCATTGTCCCAGACAGTTCATGCCCAATCCATAAAAAACATACCCATTGTCAAAGTGTTGTGAATTCAGAAGCAAGCACATTGATAAACGTAAAGCTTGCCAGAGAGAAAATGTTATCTGCTTTGTTGTGCATCCACCAAACACATTGCTAAAGACTGTAAGGTCAATATAAGATGCAGAGAGTGCAGCAGTGACCAGCATACCTCGCCACTGCATCTAAATCCAGCCCATTGGGCAGCAGAGACTCTGGTAACCAACAAAGAGCAAAGTAGGGAGGAAGATGAACTCACCCTATTGACTGTTGTATCCAAGTATACAGAGGCATGTGCAGAAGGGACGAGGCCCAGATCATGTTCCAAGATTTGTTTAGTGACTGTATACCAATCTATCAAACCTGACTGTTCTGTGAAAATGTATGCATTGTTAGATGATCAAAGTAATCACTCATTAGACAAGTCAGAGTTCTTTAATTTGTTCAACGTTAGTGGCGAAACATTTTCTTACACGCTAAAAACATGATCAGGTACTATGGAAAAAACAGGGCGTAGGGCATCTAACTTCACTGTTCAGTCTATTGATGGGAAAACGCACATAAATCTTGCCACTCTCATTGAATGTGATATGATGCCTGATGACTTTTTCTATACAGTCCATGCAACAGCTATATGCGAGTAAAAAAGACCTTTAATGGTTGCGAACTACAACCATGGTCTCAGGGATACCACAGGCATCCAGCAAGGGTGATCACATCAGTGAGCTGTACCTTGAGGAATCAGGAACCAGGCTGAATAAGGTTGAAATAAGTTTATTAAGACAAATGACACACTTCCAACACCAGTAAACCATAAACAAGGCAAGTGACAAATAAATGTGCAAAACCCCAAATCATAACCTAACTATATACAAAATGGAAGGAACAAACATGAACAGGTTAAGGTCAGGACAGGGACAGGAGACAAGGGGAGCGGGGAGCCAGGTACTGGAAACTGGAAAAAGGAAGCAGAATACAGAGAGCAAGTCAGAGGAACAGGTCCCAGGGTCAGGAACAATGATCATGCTCAGACAGGGACACAGCTTACAGGAACAACACTGAAGCACTGAACCTCAGTTATGGGCGGGCTTTAATACCACTCAGCAGCTCATGTCAGGTGCAGCCTAATTACTTGGAAAGTCTGTCAGCTGAGAGACACTCGCTGGTGGTCACTGGAACTGCACCCTTCAACTCCAGGAACAACAGTGCCACCAGCAGGTGACCCAGGTAATGACACAAGTCCTAACACATTCACTCCCTCATTATGCCATTTAGACCACAGCTCATAGCTTGGACAGATTAGGGGACAATCTATTCACTAGAACTCTAAATGAAAAAAGACCTGCTATGTCCATCAAAGATCATATGTTCCTTCATGTAGTTGAAAAGAAGATGTTTGTTGACTAAGCAAACCACTGGGTAGCACCACCAGCATTTCACTCACCATGTCCTAGACTGCCAAACAATAGGCAGATTCCTTGCTCTACAGTGCTCCTTTGCAAAAAAAAACACAATATAAAATAACATTTTGTTAACTTTACTTTTGGAACCAGGTGATATTCATAACCCAAATAATCACAGGATCTTCAATCCCAATGACACCAGCTTTCTTCTTCATCACAATAACCTGTTTCTCAAAATATATATGAATGCTTGGTCATTATTGCAGACCCTCCTTTGTCAATACTAATGGGCCGAACACCCCTCTGTTTGGTTTGTGGTCGAACATTTGAACCTAACGAAAGTTCGACCACTAACTTTGAATATATTACAAATCTTTGAGACTCAAACTTGTATAGCACCTTGTCCTCAAGATGGGGACAAGGGCCTCTTTCCCACAACCCTGGGCTGTGGTTATGGGGGTCTGCGGAGGGGTTACTTATCTGAATCTGGAAGCCCCCTTTAACAAGGGGGCTCCCAGATTCCGCCCCTCCCTTGTGAATGAATATCGGGTACATAGTACCCTTACCCATTCACAAAAAAAGTGTAAAATGTAAATAAAAACACAACAGTTTTTGTCCTTAATTAAAAAAAAGCCAAAAAAGTCAAATCGTCCAGTGTTGTGACGCAAACTCACCAAACAAAAAAAAAACAAATGACGCCCGCAAACCCATCCACACCCCCTGAGCACTCACCGCATCTGACAGGTCTGATGTTACTGCTAGCTCCGCCCATTTGTGCTGTGATTGGCCAAAGAATTGCACATGACCTGCGGTTAGGTGCATTGCTTTGGCCAATAACAATGCACTGTTAGAGCATAGTGCATTGTGGAGCGTGGCAGGCAAACAGCCCGCCAAACACCTTTACCAGTCGTGTGTCCACTGAACACATGAACTGCAGAAGTTCAAGTCGAACTTGAACATCAAGGACTTCACTATTCGTCAATAGAGATGTGGTACCAAGAGTCAAGAACACTACCAGCTCTCAAAGGTAATATCAAAAAATATCTTCATGATATGGTACTATTGGATCAAGCTTATGAACATGGCAGAATGTAGATGCTACCTCCAACAAACCAAGGGTGTTTGGCAGATGACTGTGGAGTGCTATTCCATCAATTCTCAATGACCTCTTTTCTTTTTTTTATCCCCCTTCTCCCCGAGCTTCTTATCTTTTTTCATAGTCCTCCCACTAGATCTGCCTCATCTCGATATCCCTCCTTGTGATAGCCCACCTTCCATTCTTCTCCCATACCTATGCCCCTTACCTCCATAGGATACACTACCGAATAAAAACTCAAAAAAGTACAGGGAATGTGAAGAGGCTTTGTACATAGTGGAAGCTTGATCCCTATAATGAATATAAACTTTATCTTCTGGAAAAGTGGTATCTCCTTAAGCAGCAGGAAGACACAACAACAGCAAGAAACTCTACTGCACGCTGGACAGACTGCAAGCAAACACCCTGGGAAACATCTCTTACATGCCTGAGTCCCACTCCGTGTACCTTTATATAATACACCCCTCTTCTCCTTATCACATTACAATCCTCTATTCCCAAATCTCATTTCTTTACCCCTCTGCTCCATCCCAAAACTTGTACATCTCCCCCTCATTGCTATCATCTCCCTACTATTGCTCTCATCACCTCCCAAAAATGCCTCTTCCACTCCTCCTTCTCATTTTCCTCTCCTCCGTTCCCAAAATCCATTCACTATATCCCTCTGCTCCTCCCAAACAATTGTATATTGTCTCCTCACTGCTTCCTTCACCCCTCTACGGCACCCACCACCTCCTCCTATTACTCCACTCTCCCACTGACCCCAACACCTCCACTAGGAGTTTCTCACGCTCCTGCACATCCCGCTCCCATGCCACCTTTCTCACCCTTCTCTTCCTCATAACCGCGGGGGACATCTCCCCGAATCCTGGCCCTCCACCAGCTCCCTCACCCGCACAACACCCTCCCGCCTCCACGTCCCGCCACAACCCCCACAACTTAGTATCTGTCCCCCTGCTCCCTAAAATCTCCCCCCCCCGTTTTCATGTGCACTCCTGAACGCCCGATCGGTGTGCAACAAGCTTACCGCCATCCACAACCTCTTTGTTTCCCGTTCCCTCAACCTCCTAGCGATCACGGAAACCTGGATCCAGCCCACTGACTCTACCTCCCCTGCTGCACTCTCCTATGGACGTCTCACCTGGACCCACTCACCCAGGCCTAATGGTCGTAAAGGTGGTGGGGTTGGTCTGCTCCTGTCACCGCAGAGCACCTTCAGAGTCCTCCCAAACCCCCCCTCCCTATCCTTCTCCTCCTTCGAGGCCCACTGCGTCCGACTATTCTCCCCAACCCCCCTGAAGATTGCTGTGATATATCGGCCTCCTGGATCCATACTCCGCTTCCTGGATGACTTCTCCTCCTGGTTACCCTTTTTCCTCTCCTCTGAGCTACCCACTATCATCCTTGGGGATTTCAACATCCCTGTCAAACTCGACAACCCAGACACAGCCCGTCTCCTCCACTTAACCTCCTCCTTTACACTTGCACAGTGCATACAATCCACCACCCACTCCAACGGTAATATCCTTGATCTTGTCTTCTCCAACCACTGCGCTCCCCACAACCTCACTAACACCCCCTTCCCTCTCTCTGACCACAACCTGATTACCTTCTCTATCTCCTCGTCCTCCAACGCCTACCCCTCCAAATGTCACACTACCACCAGCCGTAACCTCCACAACCTTAACCCTGCCCCCCTCCACTCTGCAGCTGATCATCTCTATGACAGCATCCTCCCCCTGTCCTGCCCCGACTTGGCTACGACCGCCTACAACAACATGCTCTCAACAGCCCTTGACTCACTAGCGCCTTTAACCACACGCAACATCAGACCCCGACCGCTCCAGCCTTGGCAGACTGATCACACCAAAACCCTCAAACGACACAGTCGTGCCCTGGAGCGACTATGGCGCAAAACCAAATCCCAACAAGCCTTCACCCGCTACAAATCTGCCCTCCACACCTACACCTCCTCCCTCCATGCTGCCAAACAGGCCTACTTCTTGACCCTCATCAAGGTCCTCTCCTCCAATCCTCGCCGACTCTTCTCCGTCTTCAACACTCTACTCTCTCCACCCCCACCACCACCCAGCACCTCACTCACTGCCCTTGAGATTGCAAATCACTTCAAAAACAAGATTGACACAATTCGCAAGGACATTGCCACAACTCGCACGCCCTCTCAACCCGTCCCCTCTCACACAATTACCCCCTTATCCCCCCTTCCCCTCGACATAACCCGCAGGGACTTCGTCGCTGCTCAAACTCTCTCCAACCCCCTTCACCCTCACTCAGCTACCCCCTCATCACCCCTCTCCCACGGCCCCACCACTGCTCTGACCTCCTCTTCCACCCCACCCTACATTCCATATACTGAAGCTCCCCCAACACTCCGCACCTTTGACCTTACTACCATCGAGGAAGTCTCCAAGATCCTCTCTGATGCCCGCCTCACCACCTGCCCCCTCGACCCTATCCCCTCACAACTCCTACGACCTCCTTCCCCCTCCATCCTACGCTCCCTCACCCACATCTTCAATCTCTCCCTCTCCTCCGGCACTTTCCCCTCCCCTCTGAAACATGCACACATCACCCCCATACTTAAAAAGCCCTCCCTGGACCCTAATGACCCGAACAACCTCAGACCCATCTCCCTGCTCCCATTTACTTCTAAACTCCTCGAGCGCCTAGTCTACACCCGCCTATGCTCTCACCTCAACGACAACAACCTCCTCGATTCCCTACAGTCCGGCTTCCGTCCCCTACACTCCACCGAAACTGCCTTACTCAAACTCTCCAACGACCTGCTAACCGCCAAAGCTAATGGCCACTATTCAGTGCTCCTACTCCTTGACCTCTCTGCGGCCTTCGACACAGTCGACCACCCCCTCCTCCTCAAAAAACTACACTCCCTCGGCCTCAGAGCTTCTGCTCTCTCCTGGCTCTCATCCTACCTGTCACAACGCTCCTTCAGCGTTACCTATAATGCTACCACCTCCCCCTCACTCCCCCTCTCTGTTGGGGTCCCTCAAGGCTCTGTCCTTGGGCCCCTTCTCTTCTCCATCTATACCTCCTCCCTTGGCCAACTCATACACTCTCACGGCTTCAACTACCACCTCTATGCCGACGACACACAAATCTATCTCTCAACCCCCCACCTCACCCCCCTGGTCTCAGCCCGAATCACACACCTACTGAGCGACATATCAGACTGGATGTCGCTCCACTTCCTTAAATTGAACCTCTCCAAAACCGAGTTTCTTGTCTTCCCCCCAGCCCGGACACCACCCCCCATTGACTTCTCCGTCACATCCAACAACGCTACCATCAAACCCGCCCTGCAGGCCCGAGTACTTGGTGTCATTCTGGACTCCAACCTATCCTTTCAACCCCAAGTCCAATCTTTAACAAACTCGTGCAGACTCCACCTCCGCAACATCGCCAAAATCCGCACGTTCCTAACCCCAGAAACCGCTAAACAGCTCATCCACTCCCTCATCATATCACGACTCGATTACTGCAACTCCCGCCTCACTGGCCTGCCTCGCCGCTGGCTATCCCCGCTTCAGTCGATCCTGAATACGGCTGCCAGACTCATTCACCTTTCCAACCGCTCTGTATCCGCCACCCCCCTCTGCCAATCCCTCCACTGGCTTCCGATTGCGCAACGGATCAAATTCAAAATCCTAACGCTAACGTACAAAGCTGTCCACCATACTGCCCCATACTACATCACTGACCTAATATTCAAGTACCACCCAACACGCACACTCCGCTCCTCACAAGACCTCCTTCTCTCTAGTTCCCTGGTCTCCTCCTCCCATGCCCGCCTCCAGGACTTCTCCAGGGTGTCACCCATCCTCTGGAACTCCCTGCCCCAACCCATCAGATTATCACCTACTCTCCTCTCCTTTAGACGCACCCTGAAAACCCATCTCTTCAGGGAAGCCTACCCCACCCCCTGCTAACTTGCCGACCTCCTCCACTCTTTCTACCACTCCATCCCCCACAGCTATCTCCTCCTGTGCCACCATCCCCTCCCTCCTAGATTGTAAGCTCGAAAGAGCAGGGCCCTTGATCCCCTCATGTTTTGCATTGTATTGGTATTGTTCTGTCACATGTTCTGTCCCCCTTTGTAATGTACAGCGCTGAGCGAACTATTGGCGCTTTATAAATACTGTATAATAATAATAAGAAGAAATGTTTCTTTTGTCTTTATCCTTTTTTTTTTTTTCTTTAATTGTGTGAATATGAACCTTGTACATAATGTATTTACCCTTTTGTTGCCCTTCTTTCTGATAAATTAAGATGAAGTAATATTAGGGCAATAGTTAATAATAACTCTTATTAATAATAGTTAATAATAGTTGGCCCAATAAAGGTTCTGAAAGTTCCACAGTAATACTGCAAACCACTGACTGTCCTCCCTTAGAAACGGTTACAACAAATGAACACACATAATTGCAATATTTTAGATTACATAAAAGGTATGTAACAGTGTACAAGAAAATCTACACATGGTGTAAAAAAAACCTCCAGGTTAAACGGTTACACATGTCATGTGTAAGATAACAATGAAAAAAGAAATAGACCTTCAAGCGGCTGACATAGTGTCTGACTGCTCCATCCTAAGCACACTACAGTAAAGAAGTAGAGCATAACATGAGTAAACAGAAAAATATTCAAAGATTAAGCAGCATGCTTACGGAACACTAAGTATAAAAAGAAACATGAGTTCATGCCATATTCTTTGAAAAGAATGTTGCAAATGATAACAAGAGATCTAAAGATCACCCATGTAGGCGAGAGAACAGCCACTAAAGACGAAGAGATAATGGAATAACGTAAAATGAGAGGACTAGACTCAGATTACACATAAGAAGTGAATTAGAAATCTGCACAAAAGATTCTTTGGTCTCCTTGAAATGTCTGTCTAGAACTGAATGTGACTCAATAAAATCCAAAAGCTAACTTAAAAGCAAACACTCTACAATCCAAACAAGAAAATGAAGCGACTATCATTCAGAGATCAAAGCAGTTGCTGTTTTCTGCTTATATTGGTCTTTGTTGGTTGTTTAACAGATATATGGTTAATGATGAACAAGAACTGAATGTATCAAAGTATTTGGCATATCTTCTTGTATGTAAAGGTTTCAGGGCATGACCTGATGGTTGCAAGTGATATAACCAGTTCCAGCATCAGTTTCAACAATTAGAATATTGCTATAGCAAATGTAGGTATTCTCAACCCCCATTCTGGCACCTCCTTATATTTTTTTTCAGTCCAAGTAGAAGTAGGGATTAAGAATACCTAAGGTTAGTAAAGTGAAACAGTGTTTTCTAAAAAAAGGTCAACTGCACATTTAGGGGAATTTCAACTACAGTAGTGTGTTGATTACTGTAGGCCCGCAGAGTCTTTTTCAATAGTTTTAAAGAGACTTGTGGAGTCCTGTGTAGGTCCTAGGCAGAGCCTTAATAGAAGTTTCTAATAGTGAGATTACACACATTTCCTGTTGCTCAGGTTTTACAACAAGGCTGCCATTTAGAGGTTTATATAGTAATGTTAAAGGTCATCTCTGGCAACTTTAAAAACCCTTTTCTATCCCTACACCGCCCCCCCCCCTCCCCCACACTAACCTTTAAACCATGCTCCCATTTAAAAGAAAGAAAAAACCCTGGCAGCTCTACTTACTTACTGTTCCCACTCATTTGACCCTTTGCAGTGGCTGAGAGGAACCAATGAACATCTATTGCAAAGTGCCAACCTCACTTGGGCAGCAATGTGGGGAATTGAGGAAGGACCCTTCTTCCGTGTAGTGAGGATGATAAAAGACTCAAAAAAATCAAGAACACCAAATGACCATGGATTTAGGTAAGTGAAGGGGACGTTAAGGGTTTTTTTTTTATAACTCAGCAATTAGCTAGACTGTGGTAGGCAGGGAGTGATGACAGTTAGCCAGAGTTCAGCTTTGAGCTCCTGCTCCAATTTAGCTGTAGTGCCTTCTAGTGTACATAGTTTGGTGAGTGTAGTTAGATGCTTGCTAGAAGCCTGTGTGTGAGACTGAGAGTTTATTCCAGGTCAGACTGGAGGGTTTTACAGGTCAGTCCTGTGGTACCTCCCCCTGTAGAAGCTTGGAAAAGCTTCTAGACATCAGTAGGTGAAGGCAAGGAGGAGCTGATCTACAAATTTATGGAAGTCTGACCAATCCCAGGCAGGAGGCCTGGCAGTATGGCAGACTGGCCCATAAATATGGCAGAGCCTGGCCAGCAGGGGAGTTGGATTGAAGATGGATGGCTGAGGTGCTGCTGTTAAGCCTGGGAGAGTGTTTTTCCCAGAGATGGGGTATTCTGCCTCCAGGCTGGAGGTTGGAGGAAGGAGGAAAGATAAAAGAGGGAGCTCCACTGCCCTGCAGTCCACCGGGGAAGGACAGCCTACATAGCCTGGAAAAGAACCAGCCCAACGGGAGTCCTGAAAGTAGTTCTATCCACAGCTGCAGGGCAAGGACAGTGTGAGTATATCTTCAGCTCCAGCTCCTAGAAGGGAGAAGTCTGCTGGATGCAAGTTCTTGGCAAGTCTTTAGGGGACAGTTTATAGTTTACCCAATCCCTTGTCCTGGAATCAGATACCGTAGCCATGTGAGCTGGTATTTTGTTCACAAACGGGATAGAGAGCTCCTACAAGTTGTCATTTTGCTGAAAACCCACTTGTGGGGCACCAAATTCCTAGGAGGGGATTATTTTGCTAAAGACCGTCGTGGTTCTGGCTGGGACACAGTCAAAAGTCTGTGATTTTTTAGACACGCTAGAACAGCAATGGGCAAACTACGGCCCGCGGGCCGTATATGGCCCGGCGGACCTTTTAATCCGGCCGCCCTGAAGACCGGAACGGCGCGGGAACACGGCGAGAGGAACGCGCGGAGCAAAGGTAAGTAAATTGACACAGGGGGGACTTACTATAGGGGGGATGAATTACTATATGGGGGATGAATTACTATGGGGGATGAATTACTATATGGGGGATGAATTACTATGGGGCATGAATTACTATGGGGGATGAATTACTATAGGGGATGAATTACTATATGGGGGATGAATTACTATGGGGGATGAATTACTATATGGGGGATGAATTACTATGGGGGATGAATTACTATGGGGGATGAATTACTATGGGGGATGAATTACTATGGGGGATGAATTACTATATGGGGGATGAATTACTATGGGGGATGAATTACTATATGGGGGATGAATTACTATGGGGGATGAATTACTATAAGGGGGGTGAATTACTATGGGGGATGAATTACTATGGGGGATGAATTACTATATGGGGGATGAATTACTATGGGGGATGAATTACTATATGGGGGATGAATTACTATGGGGCATGAATTACTATATGGGGGATGAATTACTATGGGGGATGAATTACTATATGGGGGATGAATTACTATGGGGGATGAATTACTATATGGGGGATGAATTACTATATGGGGGATGAATTACTATGGGGGATGAATTACTATATGGGGGATGAATTACTATATGGGGGATGTATTACTATATGGGGGATGAATTACTATGGGGGATGAATTACTATATGGGGGATGAATTACTATATGGGGGATGAATTACTATGGGGGATGAATTACTATGGGGGATGAATTACTATATGGGGGATGAATTACTATGGGGGATGAATTACTATGGGGGATGAATTACTATATGGGGGATCAATTACTATGCTTACTATGGGGGAATATTACTATACTTACTATGGATGACACATACACATCATTCAACTACTCTTGGTCCGGCCCCCGGGTCCAATATATGAACCCATTGCAGCCCTCAAGTCAAAAAGTTTGCCCACCCCTGCGCTAGAAAAAGAAATTGTCCTCACTTTGTTATTCTTCAATCAAGTTGGGCATCCCATAATCCTTTTACCCTATCCAAGTTAAAGTCCCTAATAAAATTTAAAACCAAGCCCATGGACTGTTTCTTGTGTCTGGAAAATACATTTTGTTTGGCTGTGCAGGAAATAAGGGGGACCCAAAGCCAGCAGCTCTCAAGAGGGTAGCACTACATAACCATAAAGTCTTGTCGGGGCTCACAGGTTGTCTATCTGGTATACGTATATCTAAAACCACAGCTTGTATTTGTTTTGAATAGCCCTATATGATTACTATATGTGATATGGATGTGTTTTACCTATTTGTATGTCTTTTGATATGTATGATATGCATATTTTCTATACTGTAAGTCTCTGTATAAGTAACTAGGGGATGAACATGTACATAACTGAAAACAAACTAGTTTCACCTGCTGTGAGGCAAGGCAGTGTTTTCCCACAGGCAATCCTTGGTCTGGCCAGTAGGATGCACTCATTGATCAGCTGATGGCCGAAGTGGTATTCTGCTTGGTAACCTGGATTACATCCAATTGCACTCACCAGTCAGGCATAGGACATTTTGTGTCAATAGTCCTATACTGTATACCTTTATGGCTTTTAAGCTGTGTACAAGTTGATGGAACAATATCCGACCTCCAACCTTTTAGTTTTTGATTTGCTGATTTGCCCACTCTCACATCTGTCCCAAGGGGAGATATTGTAGGATTTTGGCTGCAACACCATTCGCCCATTTGGTGTGTGGACCCCCAGATGGTTTGTTTGTGCTCCCCTATCCTTCCTGAAGAAGCAGGGTTTCCTGAGAAAACGTGTTGAGGTGCACTATCCCCATTGGAGGCACCCTCAGCAAATTGTCAATCATCTGAATGTATATTTTGAGGTTATTTTCAACATTGGGGTTCCTGTTCTTGCAAATAATAAGTAAAGATTATTTATGTTGTGTGAATGTTTTGGCACTAAGAAAATCCCCATTCATTTTTAATTGTGTAGTTCCTGATTTACAACCATTTTGCACAAGGCTGCAGAAATGGCAGTCCAAGTTACAGCTAGACTGGAGGAAAGGAGTGAAGAGACAGAGAATTTGACTGCAAAGTCAAAAGGTCCAGTAGGCTAGGTGAAGAATTAAAAAAAAATATGCTTAGTTTACATGCTATACTGCTAGGCCATGAGGGACCCCAAAGTCAATCAGCTCTGTTGCCAGCTAGACAGGAAGTCAAGGTAAAGCTCTTTAATGGAGTCCAGATAAAAGTAGGAGCCTGAAAGGAGTTCTAACCTTTCCTACTCCAAAACTAGAACATACATTTTAGGCTTGACATACACTTTAAACACTGAACACAAATGAATGGCTCGTTGCTAAACTTTTGTGCAAATTTTTGTCTTGAAGTAATGTTAGTAAATAACATTATCTGAGTTGTTTTAGCTTTTTGGTGCTTATTTCCTCTTCTGCCCTAACTCATTTATCTTAATAATGCAATGCTATTTTTTGCCAGGAAATGTATATAGTGTATATTTTTCTTCCTTTTATATATATTGGATTTGTATTGTACTTCCTGCACTGTTATATCTTAGTTTACATATACTGCATTCCTATTCAAGTGAAACAGGCCAGTAATTCAGAAAAGATACTGTTTATTGTTTAGTTATGCCCAGTTAAAAGCACATTATAAGGGAGTGTTTTCAATTAAAGGTATGGTCTCACAATGCCTGGGTTCTGTAAATATAGCTACATGAGCTGGATTTAAATTTTAGATAAACTTCAGTAACATTAAAAATTAAACCTTGAAATACATACAGGGAACACAGCTATTTGGCCAGTACTACTAGAAAATGATTTATTGCACCAATCTATTCTTTTCCCTTTTGTCATTAGTTTTGTGATCTGAGAGCCCCTACATTGTGATGCAGGAGAGCTATACGCAGACACCCCCACAAATTTCATGTTGTCTCTCCAATACAGAACATACACTGCTCAAAACAAAATAAAAAAACACTTTTTAATCAGAGTATAGCATCAAGTCAATTAAACTCCTGGGATAATGATCTGGTCATTTAAGTAGCAGACTGAGTTGTTAATCAGTATCAGCTGCTTTGGTGTTAATGAAATTACCAACAGGTGCACTAGATGGGCAACAATGAGATGACCACCAAAACAAGAATGGTTTTACAGGTGGAGGCCACTGACATTTTTTTCCCTACTCACCTTTTCTGACTGTTTTTCACTAGTTTTACATTTGGCTAGGGTCAGTGTCACTGCTGGCAGCATGAGGCGGTACCTGGACACTACAGAGGTTGTACAGGCAGTCCAACTCCTCCAGGATGGCACATCAATACGTGCCATTGCCAGAAGGTTTGCTGTTTCTCCTAGCACAGTCTCAAGAACATGGAGGAGATTCCAGGAGACAGGCAATTACTCTAGGAGAGCTGGACAGGGCCGTAGAAGGTCCTTAACCCTCAACATGTCCAGTATCTGCTCCTTTGTGCAAGGAGGAACAGTATGAGCACCGCCAGAGCCCTACAAACTGACCTCCAGCAGACCATTAGTGTGAAAGTCTCTGACCAAACAATCAGAAACAGACTTCATGAGGATGGCCTGAGAGCCCGATGTCCTCTAGTGGGCCCTGTGTTCACTGCTCGGCACCATAGAGCTCATTTGCCATTGAACACCAGAATTGTCAGGTCCGCCACTGGCACCCAGTGCTTTTCACAGATCAGAGCAGGTTCACCTGGTACACATGTGACAGATGTAAGAGAGTCTGGAGAAGCCGTGGAGAATGTTATGCTGCCTGTAACATTGTTCAGCATGACCGTTTTGGTGGTGTGGTCAGTGATGGGTTGGGGAGGCATATCCATGGAGGGACACACAGACCTCTACAGACTAGACAATGGCACCCTGACTATCATTAGGTGTCGGGATGAAATCGTTGGACCCATTGTCAGACCCTATGATGCTGCAGTGGGTCCTGGGTTCTTCCTGGTGCAGGACAATGCCCAGCCTCATGTGGCAAGAGTATGCAGGCAGTTCCTGGAGGATGAAGGAATTGATACCATTGAATGGTCCCCATGCTAACCTGACCTATATCCAATAGAGCACTTCTGGGAAATCATGTTTCGGGCCATTTGATGCTGCCAGGTTGCACCTCAGACTGTCAAGGAGCTCAGTGATGCCCTGGTCCAGATCTGGAAGGAAATACCCCAGGACACCATCCATTATCTCATTAAGAGCATGTGCCGACATTGTCAGGATACAAGCACGTGGGGGCCATACAAGCTACTCAGTACCATTCTGAGTTGCTGCAATGAAATTTAAACGAAATGGACTAGCCTGCTGCATCATTTTTTCACTTTGATTTTTGGGGTGTTTTTGAATTCAGCCCTCTGTAGGTTGATCATTTTCATTTCCATCAACCGATGGGGCATCCTTACGTTCCTAACACATTACCCAGTCCATATCAGTATATATATAGATATACAGCATAATATTTTTCCCCATTAAGATCTGATGTGTTTTCAAAGTGTTCCTTTAATTTTTTTGAGCAGTGTATATCAGGAAATGTTGGAACCAAGATGATTTTCACAGACACCATCAAATTCAAACCTGCCCTGGATGTACAAACGTGCTAAGTGATACAGAGAGAAGAGTAAACAGATATTTCAAAGCAATAATACAAAAAGAGAACAGCACCCAAGGGACTTTATGAATCACACAAGAAAAGTTAAAAGTATTACATTTTATTCAAAAATAGGCACGTTAACAATACTCGGAATAAGTGTACAAACCATAATAAACAACAACCATTTGCTGTGCAAATAATATAAATAATTGTTCCACCCATTTCATGTAACAGTGTCCCGCAGCCGCTACCCTCTCCGCTGCATCTAATGACAGCTAGCAGGAGATCTTCTTCCCTCCCGCTAACTGTCACTATTTTTAAAAAAACAACAACTACCCGGAGGGCAGGCTATGCATACATACATTATATTGCCAAAAGTATTGAGACACCCCTCCAAATCATTGGGTTCAGGTGTTCCAATCACCTCCATGGCCACTAGTGTATAAAATCCAGCACCTGGGCATGCAGACTGCTTCTGCAAACATTTGTGAAAGAATGGGTCGCTCTCATGAGCTCAGTGAATTCAAGCGTGGTACTGTGATAGGTTGTGCAATAAGGAAAAAATGTCACCAGCACACCGAGGATCACCAATATGGGTCCAAAGGTTTAAATAAACCATCACATAGTTACAGCAAGGCAACGTTTCGGAGTCTCGCAGGACCCCTTCATCAGGCATGTGACGTCACATGCCTGATGAAGGGGTCCTGCGAGACTCCGAAACGTTGCCTTGCTGTAACTATGTGATGGTTTATTAAAACCTTTGGACCCATATTGGTGATCCTCGGTATGCTGGTGACATTTTTTCCTTGCTGATTCTGTTCGGTTCCAGCCGACGGTCACTGCAGCACCCACTCATACAAACAGCCATTTTTAACGCAGGAAAGTGTGCGTTTGGATCATACACTTGCAGGTTGTGCAATAAGTCTATCCATGACATTTCCCTGCTACAAAATCCACGGTCAACTGTTAGTGGTATTATAACAAAGCAGAAGCAACTGGGAACAACAGCAACTCAGCCAAGAAGTGGTAGGTCACGTAAAATGACAGAATGGGGTCAGAGCATGCTGAAGCACACAGTGCACAGATGTAGCCAACTGTCTGAGTATTTAATAGCTAAAGACCTCCAAACTTTGTGTGGCCTTCAGATTAATACAGCAGTGCATAGAGAGCTTCATGGAATTGGTTTCCATGGTCGAGCAGCTGCATCCAAACCTTACATCACCAAGTGCAATGCAAAGCATCAGATGCAGTGGTGTAAAGCACACCACCACTGGACTCTAGGGCAGCAAAGACGTTCTCTCTGGAGTGACGAATCACACTTCTCTGTCTGGCAATTTGATGGACGTGTCGGGGTTTGGCAGTTGCCAGGAGAACGGTACTTGCCTGACTGTATTGTGCCAAGTGTAAAGTTTGGTAGAGGAGGGATTATGGTGTGGGTTTATTTTTCAGGGGTTGGGCTCGGCCCCTTAGTTCCAGTGAAGGAAACTCTTAAGGCGTCAGCATTCCAAGACATTTTGGACAATTTTATGCTTCCAGCTTTGTGGGACCAGTTTGGGTACGGTCCATTTCTGTTCCAGCATAACTGTGTACCAGTGCACAAAGCAAGCTGCATAAAGACTTTATACTGGGAGTCTAGAGCTCTCATTAGGATTGATGGGCTCATACCAGAAGCTTTTCAGATTCATGGGAGAACCAGACAGAGTCACCCTTTATCACCTCTCTTATTTGCACTGGCCATGGAGCCACTGGCTGTGAGGTTGAGAGAGGATGTAGGAGTCCAAGGTCTACATGTAGGAGGGTTTGAGGAGTGTTTATCACTGTATGCAGATGACATGCTATTATATTTAAATGATGCCCATGTGTCACTATTCAGGGCCTTTTTGCTGATTCAGGAATTTGAAGTTACTCAGGGTTTAGAATAAACTGGGCTAAATCTACTTTGTTCCCATTGGATGGACAGCGGATGTTGATTTCAGATCTAGGGTGCCCCCTTGTGTTATTGGATAAATTTAAATATTTTGGGATTACTGTACAGCTTCCATTAGATTAGTATCTGGACAATAATCTCTGGCCTATTATACGAGTATTTAAAGAAAGGGTTTGTAATTGGAAAGACCTGCCCCTGACCTTTTTGGGAAGAGCAAATTTGTTAAAAATGATTTATCTTCAGAAGTTTCTGTATGTTCTCTCCAATGTGTTCATTTGTATTCCCAAAACAATTTTCAAATTTATTAATTCTTTACTTAGTTCCTTTTTGTGCAGGGTATCCCTTGAAGGGGTATCCCTTGAAATACTTCAATTACCTATTCATGGGGGGGTTTGGCCCTGCCTGATTTACAGTACGTATGTATTACTTTGCCTCTCAGTTGATGTATACACATTAGAGAATGTTTCCTCAACTAAATAATGTCACCAGTGCGATAGAGGCGGCAGTGGCTACTTCCTATGAAGCGCTTCTAATTTTTTTTTTATCGAGGAGAGGTTCCACCAAAAGAAGGTATGGCAATCCTATCGGTATCCAAAAAGATTCTTACCATCTGTGCTGGACATGTTTCAGATACAGCCCTATCAATGTCTCCAAATGCTCCTCTCTGTGTGACCCAAATATGGTTGAATTTTATAGACTTGAGGGGGGACACCACCGGGCTCAATAAGGTATTAATATGCTCATCCTATCTATGAGGATGGCAGGTTTAAGTCCATTTTACAACTAAGGTCGGAATTGGGTGTACCGAGCGCCTGGTATTTTCAGTATGCTCAGCTCAAACATATTGTAATAGCCCAGTATTGCCTTGGGGAGGTTAGTCTAAACAGACTGGAAACCCTTCTCTTACAGCCAAAATATACTAAATTGGTGTCCTCGTACTACTCAGAATTAACTCTCATAGATAGTAGGCAATATCATTGTGCATGTGAGCAGTGGTTTAACATTGTTCCTGACTTGACAGAGGATTTGTGAAGAGACGTTCTTGTCACGTATGTGGGTACAGTTATTTCCTCTAGGGACTAAATGATACAATTGTGTTGTCTACATCAAATGTACTATACGCCTCAGCGTCTCTTTCGTATGGGGAGATGTGCTACAGCCACCTGTCATAAGTGTCAGGCTAGTATGGGATCCTTTTTACACATGGTATGGGAATGCTCTAAAGTTACTGCATTCATATCTGATGCATTTGATTTACCTAATGTGTGTAGTCCTATGGTATGCCTTTTAGGGGTACTTGAAGATGATACTGTGAATAATGCTACCAGACTTTTTCTGAGACTCCTGTTTTTTTATGTACGAAAGTTGATAGCGTTGCATTGGATACGTACTGATGCTCTTGACTTGATGGCATGGAAAAAATTGGTTAACTTGGATCTTCCGCTGTATGAAATGACGTATGAAGCTAGGGGGTGTCCACGGAAGTTTGTGAAGATATGGTCTAGGTGGGTGGACTCCACTGCAACAGTTGCTGGCAACCCTTAAATGATAATTATAATTAATTATTCCTCCCCCCCTTCTTTTTTTATTTTTAAGACTCTTGGAGCAGGTGGGGTGCTCTGCAAACATATTATTTTTGATGATAGGGAGTGTTATGAATCCCAGAGATACCTTTTCCAGCTTTTGGATGCATGGAATGCATTTACCCCAGCTAAATAATTTTTTTTTTTGTTTTTTCCTTTTTTGTTGTTGTTAGTTTTCATGATTCCCCTTTCTTTTTTCTCTTTTATGAGTGAATTTTAGTAGGGGAATAGTTTGGTTTTGTATTTTTTTCTAATTGTATGTATTCATATACTATATGCTTTATGTGAATATGATAATTGTCACCCTATAATACGTGAAAATACTTCTGTTCGTTTTTCCAGACAATAGCTTGGGTATGCATTCAGTATGTCATAAATGTTGGGGTTGAATGATATTCTTATTGTATTACTGACTGCTAATAGTTTTGGCATACATAAATAATTTTTGTCTGATGTATAAACATTTGCATATGGCAATAAAGCGTTTTTTATTTTTTAAAAAAAGGTCCATAAAGACATGGATGAGTGAGATTGGGGTGGAGGAACTTGACTGGTCTGCACAGAGTCCTGACCTCAACCCGATAGAACAACTCTGGGATGAATTAGAGCAGAGACTGCGAGCTAGGCCTTCTCGTCCGACATCAGTGTCTGACCCCACAAATGCGCTTCTGGGAGAATGGTCAAACATTCCCATAGACGCACTCTTAAACCTTGTGGACAGCCTTCCCAGAAGAGTTGAAGCTGTTAAAGCTGCAAAGGGTGGGCCAACTCAATATTGAACCCTACGCAATTAAAGTTCATGTGCGTGTAAAGGCAGGAATCCTAATACTTTTGGCAATATAGTGTACATCTCAATTATTCATTTTTAAGTTTGACTTACCTGAAATAATATGTGCATAGTATACAGACATAGGCTACAACTATAGGAGAAGATTTCTGTATATATTGACAACCTTTAAGATTTTTGGCCCAACCAAATCTGAGGCCCAAGGCTGAAATATCTTAAGTAAAGCTGTAAGAATTGAGCTTGAGATAACATTTAGGTTGATTTTTTTCATCTGTAGTGATTTGCGTCACACCTTTATATGATCATTCAAGTAGAAAAGCTATCTGTACAGCTTCAGGTAACAGTCCACCATCAATAAAGGGAAACTAATGCAAAACACGCTTGCAAATATGAGTTTTTTTACCAAACGCTATCAACTGATACCATAATCTTTTAGCATTTCCTGAATTATGGTCTCATGATACAATTCGCTTTACTTTGTAGTCTGTCTAGTCTAGACGTCATACTTGCCCTCATCTGTTAACTCCTAATAATTATTATTATTATGCTGTCATACTAACATATCTTTCAGCATTTAATGAAGTAGAAAACACTATGTAAATAACTATGTAAACTAGGATCTGGTCATGTTTCCCCATTTACCTATCTAGGATTAAATAAAGCAATGCAACAGCTAAATTGGCGCAAACATATTGTGCCATTGGCTGGACACATCCCATTTCTTTCAGCAAACCTTTGAAGTTGCTAGGTGCATAAAGCTGAACAAAATAAGATCCTCTGTCATTGTACAAACTCCCTTTTTCTAATACCTTGAGCTCCCACACAAGTTAAACAAAGTTTCTCCATTATTGGATAATGCCTATAAAAAAAAATAAATTGTTTAAACTAGAGAATGAATTTAAACATGGAGAATGAATGTGAATTTAGTAAGTGTAGGAAAATCTGGGGAAATCCAGAATCATACTATGTATTCCCCTGCCAGGGAAAATAAATCCCCCATGCCCCCCAGGTCAACATTAAAAATACTTTCCTAATGAAACCTTATAAAAAGGTTTTTTTTTCCATGCTAATCTCATAAACATCCCATGTAGTTCTTAATGTCTATGTTTGGCAATCAACGAATTTTGGAACATCCATGCTATACAAATTAAATTCCTAAATAAAGCTCTGAAAGAGAACTATAAGTAAATGTATTAGGTGGAAGGTGTTAGCAGTCAGGAGAAAATCTGATTTAGCTCTGTATTTCCAGTACCCACATGCCGATGTAAAAAGCACATGAATAAAAGGTCTTTGTTACTTTGTTCTGCCAGAGGGTTCTCTATATTTTAATCTGGGGAAGTTCTCTACTGTGTACACTATGTGCGTTGTTGTCTTAAAGTATAACTAAAGGCAAAACTTTTTGTTTTGTTTTGGATAGAGTGGATGGGAATTTGAACCCCAGTTAGGTTTTATTGCTATTGCTATCTGTGCCCCTGTTAAGGAGATTCACCTTCTCCATTTGTCCTGTGTCATTATCATTGAAGTGAAAGTAAAAGAAAATCCTGAATTTAGGGTTGTCCCCAGAAAAGTGATAAAGGGGAAACCTTCCAATTGGAACACTGGTTCTGATGACATGGGGTCCCCAAGAAATTCCCTGAATTTGCAGGCATTTCCTCTAACTTCCTGTTTGGCTATGGGGCAGGAAGTGAAATCTCTGCAACGGGACAAAGATGGTTAAGTACAAATCTGACAGAGGTTATACCCTCTGACAAGTGCAGAAGCGGGTGGCCATTTATAAACGTCCTCCCGCTTCCATGCCTGTGCGCACTCTCTGGGAGTGCGCGTCACCGCGATCCAGTGCCTGTGTCCGCGAAACACCAATTGCTGTACAGGACCTCTGTGTGAGGTTCTGATTCATGTGAACACTGATTGGCCAATCAGTGATCACATGAATAGTAGTAAGCAAGATGTCACTTCTGACATCATTGCTTACTACGTGTGAAATCTGTGAATGATCACAGATGTCACATGGTACAAGGCTATTCACAACAGCCTTGTACCATGTGACAAGCTGTGACCAATCACAGCTCTCACAGTATTTCTCAATGGCTGCAGGAATGCAGCCAGAGAGAAGGAGAAATTATTGCTTTTACAGCCTTTATGGGTGTAAAAGCAATCAGCGTAGAAAAAAAAAATCTTCATCACCCCCCAAAAGTAGTCACTATGGTGACATTGTACTGTTAGGGTGACAGTATGTAAAAAAAAACAACATAAATAATAATGTAAAAAAATAAAATATAAAAGTAAAAACATTTTTGAAAATTTTTGGTTATAAACTAATTTTTTTTTTTTACTAAAAAGATAGCTGAATACATTTTGGCCAAGATTTATGAAGAAAGATTATTTATTTGCAAAATTTTATAAGAAAAACACATTTTTTAAATGTTTGGACTTTTTCATAGCAAAAAAATATTCCTCCCACTGATACCAATGATGGTGCCCCATCATTAGTGTCAGTGTGTGAGGAAAAGTGCCCCATCATTAGTGTCAGTGTGAGGAATAGTACTCCATCATTAGTGTCAGTGGGAAGAATCGTGCCCCATCATTGGTGTCAGTGGGAGGAATCGTGACCCATCATTGCTGTCAGTGAGAGGAATAGTGGCCCATCATTGGTGTCAGTGGGAGGAATAGTGCCCCATCTTTGGTGTCAGTGGGAGGAAGTGCCCCATCATTGGTGTCAGTGGGAGGCATAGTGCCCCATCATTGGGGTCAGTGGGAGGAATAGTGTCCCATCATTGGTGTCAGTGGGAGGAATAGTGCCCCATCATTGGTGTCAGTGGGAGGAAAAGTCCCCTGTCATTGGTGTCAGTGACACCAATGAGGGGGCACTATTCCTCCCACACTGACACTAATGATTGGGCACTATTACTCCCACTGACACCAATTATACTTACATTGCTGTGCTAACCCCTGCTCCAGCCCAGGCTCCCTACTTCAGGCACAGACACTTACCCATCAGCTGTCTTCCTTCTCCAGCCGCTCCCCTCCTCTTCTCCGGCTCCAGCTGCTCCAGCTACTGCCTCACTCGATCTTCCTCTCCAAGCCCCGCCTCCTCACCTGTGATTGGCCGCCTGTCTGCCTTTTCTGAGTTACAGATCTGGCGGCCAATCACCGGTGAAGAGGCGGGGCTTGCAGAGGGAGTGACAGGCTGTCATAGGCTGCCCAGTGATCCCAGGGGTGTGGCCAGATTTGAGGGGCGGCTTGTTATCCCGCCCACATCACGATCAAGATCCAGGAAGATGAAGACACCGGACAGACACCCTGTGCACCCCTCCTCCAGCAGCGCCTTGTGGACTGGATCGACATGGGACACGGAGTCGCTGACACAGGTAAGACACGGCAGCCCCTGTCCCTTTCCCACGGAAGTGCTGAAGGGAGGGAAGCATCAGAAATGGTACAGACTGTCCTGAGAGGTCAAACTATTGCCAGGAGACACAAAAGTGTTACACTTACAAAGATTGTGTCTTATCCTGTCTCCCTGATATTCTCTCCTTTCTCCTTGGCACTGGCAGGGATATGAGACAGAGCCATGTGCAGCTACTGTCAACCTTCCTCTCTAGCTGAGCCAAAACATACACTCGATGCTGAAATGCACACATTTTAATTGCAGAAAGTGGCATATAGTATTTGAGACTAAGAAGAGGAGGAGAGTTTTCAATGAGGAAGTGACTGCACTGGGCATCAGAAAAATGGCGAACTTCAACTAGAAGAAACAGGAGCACCGCTAGAGGCAATTTGCAGCACACACAAATTTTGCTAGCATAATTATTAATGTGAATGTATGTTCTTTTGTAAAAGAATAATAATTGTTTTCAAATTGTTATGTTAAAGTGCCGCTTTACAGCTACATGTCATTTTGAATAGGTTTTTGTCAGTTTTCGTTTTGTCTTAATAGAGCAGAGACATGCCAACCCTTACCTGCAACCCCAACACATGCTGTCACATTGCAGCTGTGATCACCCTGTTGCTCTTTCACTTCCACTGTATTTGTACATGCATGTAGCACATTGGTCAGTTTCAAACTATTCTATTTCACATTCACATCATGGTCATACCAGAAGCGTCAACAAAATGTGAAGAATTTCATAAGCACATTACAATCTTTGCTATATTAAACACAAATGAAGGAAGAAGAAGTTGACTGCAGATGAGGTCCTCTCCAGGTACTATGTCTAGCATCACTGTTGCTCCAGAGCCAACATTTACTAAAAACATCCTGCCTTTATATCAACAAATTCACTGTCAGCCAATCTGTTTAGATAAACTTTAAGTTCCCATGCTATTAGCAATATGGTGACTACATATTTAGAACCTGTCAGGAAAGTCAATAAATCTGACTTTCTTGGAGAAATCCAGACAGCCAGAAAATGAGTGTTTATTGTGTAAAATCATATCCTAGCGTCCATTTACTTCTTTAGGTCTGCTCTAAAGACTACAGAAAACGTTTATCATAATGCAGCTGATCTGTTCATAGCAAAGCCATATTATTCGAACTTTCCAGTTAGGACAAGTGATGAGTGCAAGTTTGCATCGCCATTTGTGAACACTTTTTTTTTCACCTGGAATATGTTTATAATTTGCCTGTGATTTCATGAACTTGTAAAGGGGTCCAGAACAGGAGTGGACTGACCATTTGGAAACTCGGGCACTGCCCGAGGGCCCAAGGTCAGTAGGGGGCCCCATGAGATGCCCCTGGTACCTTTTTCATAGGCTTTTTTGAGTTTGGGCAAGGACACAGAGGCCCCATGATCCCATATTGCCCAGGGGTCCCATGAGTTGTCTGTCCACCCCTGGTCCAGAAGCATTCTTTTAGTTCCAATATTCCAATGGGATACAGCTATTTTTATGTTAGCATTAAGTGCAGGGGGTTTTAGGATATGATTCCCTTCCCTTGTGATAAAATGGCCCTGATACGGAAAAATAGTAGGTTTTCCAGTGCTAATGGGGATGTATTGTGAACAAGTTAGTAGTGTAGAGGACCCCCTCACCAGCTAAGAAATAGAGCTAAAAAATTTTATATATTGCAGCTTACCAGTCCTTTAGATGTGGTGGCTGCATTTGTTTTATTTTATTGACAGTTTTTCTTTTATGCTCACATAGTGATCTTGCCAGTAACACACTTCCTTTCCTAGGGAGACACTACTCACTCACTATACTATCTATGGGGAAACAGAGTGGCTATACAGGGTTGACTGCTCTTAACCACTTCAAAGCCAAGCACTTCCTGGGCTTCCTGCCCAGGCCAATTTTCAGGTTTCAGCACTCTCACACTTTGAATGACAATTGCGTGGTCATGCAACACTGCACCCAAACTTAAATGTTAGCATTTTGTTCACACAACTAGAGCTTTCTTTTGGTGGTATTTGATCACCACTGGGGCATTTATTTTTTGCTATATTAAAAAAAAAAGACCGAAAATGTTGAAAAAAAAACACATTTTTCTTTGTTTCTGTAATAAAAGTTTGCAAATAAATAATTGTTCTTCATATATTTAGGCCGAGATGTATTCTGCTACATTTCTTTGGTGAAAATAACCCAAATCAGTATTTATTATTTAGTCTATAGGAAAGTTATAGAGTTCACAAACTATGGGATATATCTGAAAATTGATCAATCCTGAAGTACTGACAGCCAATCTAATTTCTTGAGGCCCAAAAATGTCAGAACAGTACAGATATCCCCCAAATGACCCCTTTTTGCAAAGTAGACAGTCCAATGTATTTCATAAGAGGCATGGCGAGTTTTTTGAAGTTGTGATTTTTTTGTCATAATTTTTCTGAAAATTATTTTCACACTTTTTTTTACATACTGTCACCAGTGCAGTACAATGTCAGCATATAATTGGTGTGGCGGTGATCAGGGACACTGACTGGTGACAGTACGAAAAAAAAATTATAATTAAAAAGAAAATTTTTTTTTTTTTATTATTATTTATTACTTTTTTCTCTTTTTTTAAGATTTTTTTTCATATTACACTATGACCAAAGTAGTATAATGTTACCATAGTAACACTGTACTACTTTGGGGAAGTGATCAGTATTTTATTTTTTTTTAAACAATTTGATTGCTCATAGCAAAGAATTTCTTTGCTATCAGCAAGCATTTAACTGAATGCAATTGATTCATTCGGGTGTTTTTTGTTGCGATTAGCTGTGATTGGCCACAGCTAATCACATGACACAGATGGGCTGTGACCATTCACAGCTAGACAATGGATGGCATGAAATGAAGCCATCCATTGTATACAACTGTGTATGTGACTAGATGTGATTGGTCACAGCAGGTCACATGGTACTGGCAATGGGGTCGGTACACAGATCTGTCATGGGCCGTAACCGAGGTACATGGCCGGTGAAGATCTCGCCAAAGCGCAATCCGGGAAGGACGTCATATGACGCCCTCCCAGAGGGACAAAGTGTTCACCCGGCTGTCATTTGACTATAGGCTGGGGGGCAAGTGGTTAATGGTTACAAACACCCTTTTTCATCTTTAGAACACAGGAGAAAGGTGTTCTACAGTTCAAAGAAGGTTGCTGAGAAGCCTGTTAAAATTGAGAATTCAGTTCAGTGCACAGGAAGTTACAAGCACAATGGATTTCTGGCAGGTTCAACAGGAAAATACACTTAGATTGAAACAAGGAAAATGAATGTACGCTTTGTGTAAACTAAACAAAAGGCGTCACACAATGAAGGGCTACAATGGCACTCAGACTACCATTGTCACACAAGAGGCCATTATCCTTGCAGGTCAGCAAAACATATAGTTCATTTGGACCGAAAAGATTGCATTTATTTGATAAAACATAAGGGCATTTATATATAATGGTATCAAATTTATATATAATGGTATCAAACTATAATGGCTGTGGGTTGCAAAACATATGGGGAATTTATCAAAACTGAAGCTGACAGAACCTGGAGCAGCTATGCATGGCAACCAAGGCAACCAATTAACTTCTATCTTAAGGCTGGGTGCATGTGGGCCAAAAGTCGGCCAAAAGCAGTCAGTTTGGCAGGAACTGAACGACTTTCGACCCGTCTTTACAGCTTCCTGTCCGACAAAAGCCAGTTTCACGACTTCTCTGGCTTCTGTTGAACAGGCATGCTGGAAAACCAGCAGCCAATGGCTACTAGTGCTAATCAGTGTGTTCTGGCGGGGGAGGTGGGGGGCGTTGTGCATTCAGAATAAAATAGGGAGAATTGCCTCATTACCATCTGTTTTGTTAGTACAAATATCTGTAGGTTTTTTATTGGTCAGCCCACTGGGTTGCACAAAGAAGAACATTTAGCGTGTACCCAACATTAGCCTGCTAAGCACTGAAAATTAAAAATAGAAAATCTAGAAGCTGACTGGTTGCCATGCACAGCTGCTCCAGATTCTGACTTTTCCAGCTTTGATACATTTTCCTCTATGGATTTTCTAAAATAAGAGCACCATAGAAGCAGTTTGCTTTTCAATACTCTCCCTCTTTCACTTTCTCTCTGACATCGTTGACTTGTCAAAATGTGTTTCTGAAATATTCGTATCTCCCACGCAGTGAATTTTAATCACATTTAAATTGTACCTACCTAATAAAGTACAGTGCGTTATAAATTACATGAAGCCATCGGGGGCAGCACAGTGGCTAAATGGTTAGCACTTCTGCCTGGCACTACTAGGGTCGCTGGTTCAAATCCCAACCCCAGCACCACCTGCCTGGAGTTTGCATGTTCTCCCTCTGACTGCGTGGGTTTCCTCTGGGTACTCCGGTTTCCTCCCACACTCCAAAGACATGCTGGTAGGTTAATTGGCTCCTGTCTAAATTGGCCCTAGTATGTATATGTATGAATGTGAGTTAGGGACTTTAGATTGTATGCTCCTTGAAGGTTAGGGACTGATGTGAATGGACAATATATGTATGGAAAAGTGCTGCGTAAATTGATGGCGCTATATAAGTACCTGAAATAAATAAATAAATTCATATCAGTCCCTGTTTGAAGGAAAGCTTGCATTTTTAAGTTCTTTCTTCTTTCCACAATTGCAAAAACATACACATGCACATTCTACAATTAGTTTCTTCATTTTGTAGTTTTGTATTCTATGGGTCCTTATGCTGTATATTACATGTTGCATGTTGCATGTAGCACTTATTCCATGCAATTAAAGACAGGTTTAGTCTGACTGAAGTGATCTGACATCTGCTAGGGTTGCTATGGTAATGTAACTGGCCAGTGGTATGCGGTGCTGAAATGGCCATACACATTAAAAAGAATCCTGTACTCTACGAGCATATATTCTGAAACCATTTGTTGTAATGGTGACTAACCCTTCCTGAGACCTCTATGCCTGGCCTGTATATAGCAAAGACACTCTTCATCAGATAGCTGAACTCACCAAACATTGGAAATCAATGAATGTCTTTACTGCATGCAGAATGCTGTGGAAATACAATAAGGTCAAAAAGGAGTACTGGCTTTTCCTAGCCCCAGTGTGTGTCTTATAGGAGAGGGAGGATAAAACTCACACACAAGCAGGAGGCAATTACATCACAAGAAGGGTAAAGGAAATACAGAAAATAACATGCAATCCAAAAATTGTCACAAAGTAGCAGCATAATGAAAAACGATTAACCACGAAGCAATACAAGCTATTTACAGAAATATGGCTACATTTTCTTTGTACTGCGAAGGCAGCACACTCTCCGTCTGGTATCATCAAATATTAAAAAAATAATGACATAACGCAAATGAACAAGATGAAATTTGCTGTTGTTGACTTAAAACCCGAAAGTCCAAATGAGGAAAAACAGACATACTGTATAATGCACCATCATCCTAAACTATTAAGGCAAAAAGTGTTATATTGTCCAACACATAATGGCTGATTGTTCTAGATATATACTCCTGCTGGTTATCAGAAAATGTCTTTGTCAAATGGAGGTAAAAAAAAAGTTCAGTCCCCAAGGGTAAAAGCAGTACAAGTTCTGTCATAGGCCTGAAGAAAGTTTTTACAGTACCTTATCTTGCGATCTTCACCGGTATATTGTATACCTTGCTGCCATCACTGAGTCCCATTCTTTCGGCTTGCTGCTTTTTGAGCAGGAAGAAGCCTCCAGCCTCTAGATTTGGGTTGACTTCTAGATGGATCTCTGGGTCATTGTCAGGCTCTAGGAGATTTAAGAAGTCAGTGGTACTTTCTTCTGCATGATCCAGCAGGAACTCTGGACCTGCTGACCAGGAAGAATCTGTAAAGGCACTTGTGGACACTAGCCTGGTAGCAAGAGCTCCCGGACTGATGTCCAGTGGAACATTATGCTGTTGTTCAGATTTGGAGGATCTCCTTATCCTTTTTCGCATGCTTGCAGACATAGACGTAGAAGCGCTATGTCTGATTGTGTCTATGTAGCCCAGAACAACCGTGTTGTCTGTACAGAATTTGATGTCAGCTACCTGAATGTCTAGCTCAAGCAGTATCAAGTCTGCTGTTTCAGAGCTAGCACAGTCGCACGAAGTTCAAGCCTAGGAATTGTACGTTCGGGCTTAGCCAAACAAGAACCCAACGTGGGTTTGATTAAAAAAGTCTATTACCTTGCTATGGCCTCAGTGACTTGCAGCAAGGGAAACTGAAGTGTAGCAACATAGTATGTGAATTCAGTCTAAGGCATGTAGATATTGTTTGCAGGACTCCCGTTTTGATTGTTTGTTGGTTGGAAGCAAACAGTCCCAGTCCTTAGTAGTCTCTGATAACTTAGGCTAGATTCACACCTGTGCATCCGTGCATGCCGCGATTTGCGCAGACACGAGAGCCCATTCATTTGAATGGGTTGCCATGCCCTGAGACACACACGAAGAAAGTCCCTGCAATATATTTTAAATCGCACCCACACAGGAACTGAGATTCCTAGTACTGTTGCGATTTCTTGTGCGTGGGCGGCATCCCATTAGGATTAATGGCATTTCTATGTGTGGGTACTTGTGGCTGCTGGTATTTGTGCGGGTCCTGCAGCAACACCACCAGCACAAATGTGAACCAAGCCTTAGCAAGGATTTGCCTTGTATGGTGATAGGAGCTACAAACCCCAGTGGATCATACAGGCTGTTCACCAGTAAGAGAACACCACGTTTGGTAAATGTTTTTCCTGCCAAATGAGTGTTTTAATAAATTCCACTGTATGCTCTGATTACTCTGAACAGGTGGATTGTCCACTGCCAGATTTAAGTCTTTAATTCCTGTAGCATGATTGGCTGGGTGAAATGCTTGCATCACAGCAGCACTGTTTGAGGCAATCTTGTGGAGACTGAGGTTGACTTCAGAAAGCATACCTGGTGTCCTTTGGAGAAGGTTGATGGTTTCCTTATCCGTGGGTAAAGATTTGAATCCATCGTCAACATAAAAGTCATTCTCAATGAAAGCATCTGCTCCATACTCGTTTTTGCAGTCAAGAGCAGGCCCCCGTAGGCCATTTGTTGCAACAGCAGGTAAGGGACTGTTATAGAAGATATACACCTTCATGCAGTATTCGATGACTTCATTGTTTCTGTCATTGTCACAGTGCCACAGATACCTGAGTACATTCATATGGTCTTCTTGAATAATAAAGCAATGAAACATCTGTTCAATGTTAGCTGTAATGGCTACCAGCTGTTTTCTGAATCCCATAAGTACTCCTATAAAGTTGTTGGTTAGGTTAGGACCAGTAATAATAATGTCATTCAGTGATACACCTTTGATACTTGGCACTACCCTTTTTTGGCTTACCAGCACTCATTGTGCTCTTGTAATGGTGGAGCTGGCTCAACATGATCATGACCAAATATCTTCCTCATAAAGGCTACAAAATTGTCTTTCATTGCAGGCTTGTACTTTACTGTTCGCTACAGTGAGGAAATTCTGAACAAGGCCTGCTCAAAAATGTTTGGAAGCTTGGCTCTTACAGCATCAAGGGGTAAAGGTGCAAACCAGCTGTTGGAGTTATCCAGGAAGAATTCATCATCCATTACTGTCCTCATCTGACAAGGCTATTTTATTGACCTCAGGTGTAGTACAGAACATTGTACTTCCTAGGTTATTATCACAGAGGATAGGAGTGGGCATCGGGCACTTGGATGATGTCTATAGTCTTCTCTTTTACTTCATAATGATGAAGATGTGGTTTGAAATGAGTGGTATAACCTTTATTTCTTAATACATGAGTTTTTAAAGGGCTAACTTGATATGGTTTTTGCATCTTGTCCAAACATATATCACCCACTATCACCCTGCCTAGATCAAGTCTTTGTGCATATGGAGCATTTTCAGGACCATTGCATTGTTGGCACACCTTATGTATGCTGAGAATATCTCTTCATAGCAAGACTAAGATTTCAGCATTCATTACCATAGCAGGAATTTGATCAGCCAGGCGCCTTAAGTGGGGATGATAATATGCAGCTTCTGGAGTAGGAATCTCTTCCCTGTTGTGGAGTAACTAATCACATTCAATTAATGTTGGAAAGGATATGTGCATAACATAATTTTATCGAAATTCCATGTACCCATTAGCCCTTCTACTGCAAGTTTCTATGAGACCAGAAGAGATGTTGAGTGTATATGGCATTCCATGACCTTTTATGCAGTAGTTTTCAAAGAATTAAGGTCCAAGTAGAGATCTGTTGCTTTGTCTATTACGGCATACACCCTGGTAGCTTTCTCTGGTTGCCCCTTCCTGTATATCTTGACTAGACATACTTTGGCACAGCATTTGGAATTGGGGCCCCACAGGCTTCAGTACAGTCTTTGGTACATGCTATATATCAAAATTAGCATGTTATTTCTTCCTTTAGTTTCTTTGCTATCTCCAGAGTTATCCTGCAGACACAGTACTTGTGTACATTTTTAAGCTTTATAAGTTTATTTTATATTTCACTACAAATGTTAAATAAGGATTAATAAAAAGCATGCCAATGCAATTTGGAGCATGTGATGATAATTTTCAGGAAATACACGAAGCATAGCTCGTATTTGGATCATAGATACGGTTCTTCTGACTGTAACTGAAGCTGAGATTTGTTTGTGTATACGTCAGTTTGAATCAGAAAGGATATGTTGTTTTCAGACTCAGAAATATGATTGTTGATTGTTAGAAAAATAAAAAGTATGCAGTTTAGGTTGAAAATCAACTTTCCAGAATCTACAAGCAAATACCATTCTCAAATTGGAGAGCTTTGTCTATCATGCAGCAGTTTTTTTTAATCAGAAAGCCTTAATCTAAAATGTGATATTATGCTCTTCAATGTATAATAAATGTAAGTTGACCTTAAAGGGTTTCTTTTTTAAACAAGGCCATGCCTCACTTCCTTCAGTGGATATCTTCTCTTGCTAACATCTTTTTTTGCATACTTACACATGTACATAAAGCAGCTGCCAAGGCTATTATATGGCTTGTTACAATATCCATTAATGCATTTTCTTCCTTAAATCTAAGGGTAAAGGTAACAGTAAAGTGTGTTATGTCTAAAACAACAGTCAGATTTTGTTAAGCGGAGAGTTTCCATGCTACTTCTTGGAGTTCTTCTCACCTGCTTCCATTGTATTGCCTCTTTGTTGGCTGAACCAGCAAGGTTTCGCTATATTGCTGCTCGCTTACAGAATTTCAATCAGCAATAGAGTGACACCATCAGAGCAAGTGATTGCTCTCTTTACCATTTCTGTTGCTGGTGAATTGTCACTCAGTGACAGGATCTGATTTTGCAATCCCCATAATGCATCAGAGGGCACATTCACAAAATTCATTACAGTAATTTGGTATTACTTTCACACTGTCTCAACAAAAATGAGACATTAAACAGCAGGGGAGTGTATTTTTCCTTATTTTACTCATTAGCAGCTGTTAAAAATAATATATATATAAGTATTTTAAAGTAAGTAATCTGTAAAGCAGGCCCTTACTGACCTCATTAGCTGCTGACCCTATTAAGCAATTCATCCTCAAAGTTCACAGCAGAAGAAGCCTGAAGATCTGAAGTCATTCAAGTTGTTCTTTCAGCTCAGCTGACCCTGCTCACTTTCCTAGCAGTGACTGACCAGTCCTTCCACATTTCATGTCTCCAATAAAGGCACAGAACTTGTGAATTTTCTGGAATAATAGCTTCACGGGACCAGCAACTACAGAAGTCAGTAAGGGTTTGTTTTGAAGCTTATTCCCTGCCAGTTAGGAATATGTAAATACTTGAAAATCCATAGCTTGGCTACAGGTTCACTTTAAATTCCCAGAACATTTGGTATGAAGGTCTGTGGCTAGTAATGATCATACGCTTCACTTCACCAGCTTACATGGAAAACACTATTAAATTATAAATAAGAAAAAAAAATTAGCAAACACAAAGCCATATTAACAAAAAAAAGTTGGCAGCCTTGGAAGTTACTTAACTTTTCACACCATAAAAGAAATTGGCGAGGAAAGAAAACTCACTAATAAAATACTTTTATACAGCCTTTCTTGATCCTCAGCTGAAATGGCAAACAAACAAAACTGTATAAGCCAGGGACACCAGTTGGTAATCATTGATCTCTAGTTATATATTTAACTACTAAACGCCAAGTTCAGGGGACTTGTTAGTGGTTAGTGGTAGAGGTCTAACCTTGCTGTGAACCTTTGCCTCAAGAGATGGAAGGAACAGGAAAAAATCTAACCAGTGAAATAATATTTGGATGCATCTATAATAGAGAAACTTCCCATAAAGCTCAGACCATATGGTAACTGACCCCTGCCAGACTTTACAAGTTTTGCTCTGACACCTGCCTATTATGCTTCAGACTAATTTAGACATTGCACTAATAAGGCTATTATGGGACACAGCTGGGGAGCCGGCTTCACTGCTCAGATCATTTGGGAACATTACAAAATCATTCTTTAGCAAAACTCACTCTTTGGTAAAACCAATCAGAAAAAAACATTGTCAAACTGGTGAAAGGTAAAATTGCATATCTAGGCAAACTATATTGTACAATCTAGAGTCTGGCAAAGGTTGTCCTAGTTCTGTTATAGGTGATGTGCTGATTTTTAAAAGTTTTTTTTAAACGTTCACTGATAATGCTACAAGAAAAGTGTCTGCTCAAATGCATATTTCACCCTGGATCATACTGAAAATTCACAGATCAGAACACATCATTGGAAAACAATGCTGGGTTTCTAAGTTCAGCTGCTAATGCTTTCAAGTATATTTAGCATATACAATAAAGTCAGAAAATGTGCTAATTTATTCTAATTTTAGTATTGTTTGATCCTCTGAAGAATAAGGACATTGAGCTCCAATGAGAGCTAGTAGGAAGGCAGTAAAAAGGTCCTTCTTGAATCTTGCTGTATTTAAAACCCAGCAGCCGTTCCATACGTTTTTAGTCCTGTTCCCTTAAATATAATTTTTAACTGCCTTTTGCTTGGAAATTGTTTTAAGAATCAATTTTGATGCTGGAAAAATGGATCCTTATACCCACTTCAGTGTTCTAGACTGGCGTAGATGAGTGTTGACCACACCCCTCATCAGGTGTCCTTACACATACTTAAATATTGAGAAGGAGAAAGTGCGCCCCTGTCTGAACAGATCTGATAGGTTACAGAGTGCCATAGGTCAAACTCTGCTGTCTATTGGGCAACACAGTCATATTAATGGACAACTTTAACTGTATTGACATTGTCCTTTATTAAACCTCCCCCTCTCCATCCCAATGAGTGCAGTCAGTGATGGATAATATTTACTTTCCTTCCTGATCCAGAATTTTTTTCTCTGATAGATCCTATGAGTAAGCTGTATTCATGGTGACTTCCAGTGATCAATTGGAGTGCGGCTTACCCATGGGAATGAATGAGGCCTTGGCACACATTTGCTGGATGGAATCATATTGAAGGAAAGATTATCAGATCATTGGGGAAGGTAGGTACTATCCCAGGTGGGCTACATTAAGAAGTTGGGGAATTTATTATAGAAAAACTTAACAAAGGAGAAGGTTATGGGTACATTGTATGAAAATGCAGGTGGATAGTACCAATTCTATCTATCTGAATAACTATTTTGGTGTTTTCACTTGGCCTTTAAAGTGGTTTTAAAGTCAGAACATTTTTTTACCTTAATACATTCCCTGCATTAAGGTAAAAAACATCCCACTATTTGTTCTAGCCACTGTCCCTCCCTAAACACCTTACTGAGTCCTCTCATGATCCAGCACTGTCCTGGATTGCAGCCTGCTCTCCTCCTGCTCTCACAGGAGAGCAGTGGGAGTCTTAAATTTCTGCTGCTGTCAGTCATATCCTGTGAGGAGAAAGTGGGGGGGCGTGGCGGAGCCCCGCTGTGTGTGCCAATGGATGCACACAGCCCAGCTGGGGAACGCACACAAATGGGTGCCCCATATAGCAACCAGATTCCTATGGGGGCAACCACAAGAAGAAGGTGCAGAGAGAATCAGCGGGGGACTTCAGAAAAAGGAGATAAGGAACCACTTTGTGCAATACAATTGCACAGAGCAGGTAAACATAACATCTATTTTTTTTAAATTACCTTTAGTATCACTTTAATTTCCCTTTTCCTTGTTTTCTGCATCACCAATCTCATTCAAATTTCTTAAGTAGGTCTGTATCTGATAGTTAACTATTAGGCATTTCACAGGGCTGACATTTTTTAAATCAGGGTTTATTTGTGTTAGAGGCAGCAAAGCGGGTGTTCCAGCATCAAATGCAAGTTTGTTTCACCACTACCACTCTCAATATTATTGTACAGCCAATAAGCACTAAGCGCAACCATATGTGACTTGATTTTCTCTGTTGTTTGTGATATGTCATTGCCAGCAATTCTCATGGGGTATAGAGCTTCATGATCTTGCAACAAGCATGCCTAAATAGTGAAACTATTCAGCATATGCCTCAAAGCATTTCCAACACACCTAGAGAGCAGGAACTACAATTTACTGTGTTGACTGGACTGATTCGGTAATGTGTTAGTGGGCTTTTTAGTATGAAAATTTCCATCTAATACAGACCTTTCAACATTCTATTTGATATAAATGTAAGCAAGACACATATGTATAAACAAAGTGAGGTAAAGGTACAAGAAAAATCAATTATCAGCCACAGGCCCTGAACTACACTGTAACCTATTTAGAATTCTTCAACTGAAAATAGAAAAAAACTGGAGACATGAGCTGACATTTTACAAAGACTACTTGATATGACCTTCTTTTGGCATCTAATATTTGTCTAAGAAAACTGGAGTCTAATCTAGTGGGAGCTTTCTTATTGTACTGGAGCTGTTATCACATTATGATCCCTTGTTGCAGGAACATTTAGCCCAGATGAACAGCAGCCAAAAGGAGAAAAATGGGGAAAAAAGGGCAACCCAAAACACATTTACATGAAAAACATGTATTTTATAGCACACAATCAGGGAAGGAAAAAATCAAGCTATTTCTTTGTGATACGTATGTGATGCCATGCCAGACGTCTTAAACACAGAACACGATGTAATTGTTTTGTGATTTGTCCACAGAGATTTGGTGACGAATGATTGTGTACTTCCTAATAACCTTTATTGAATTCCTTTTACTTTGAAGAACAAACACCGTAAAACATTACTATCATGGAACATTGCATTTCGCTGATTATTCAAGACAGGAAAGCTTTTCCGATGTGTTTATTTTACTAATAAAATAGAGCAAATCAATTCTGTACATTTTGATCTTCAGTGGTGATCATCAGTCGTTAAATGTGAGGAAAAAAAACGAATATGTAAATGCTCATCTTTATGTATGTATGTAGGGACTCTCCCCTATACTGCTGTGTCTCTAGCGTAATTTAAGCTGGCCATAGATGGATCAAAATTCTGCTAGTTCAGCAGTGACTGGTCGAATTTTGATCCATCTATGGCCAATTCTGTTCAAGAGGAGTTGACATAGTGAGACAGGAAGTGAAGTGAAATCTCCCCAATGGGACACTGACAAGGATTATGGCTCTCCCCTACTTTAATTAAATGAAAGAAATAACAACCCTTCTCGGCCTTTTGGCTAAGATACAGTGTAGTATCGACTTTAGCCATTAGGGGTGTCCCTGCTTCCAGCTAGGATGTTAAGAGCCACTTGTTTCTATCCAAACCATTTGGTCCTTGTGGGGTACCCTCTGCTCGGCCTTGCAGGATCGTTGAATCAGTTTGGCTTCACCTGCTTGCTGCTATTGGGTTAGAGCAGGGGTCCTCAAATTGCGGCCCACCAAAGACATTTATCTGGCCCACCAGGCCAGTTGAACAAAAAAAAACGGTGCCGGCCGGCAATTAGCTAGGCTGCTCACTGGGTCCTGCAAGCCCCGGATTTCACTTACTGCAGCCAGAGGAGCAACAGGACAGGAAAGGAGGAGAGCACACCAGGCACCAGGTACAGTGCATTTCTGTGTCCAGTGCATCAGTGTACAGTGCATTGAGGTGTACAGTGTCCAGTGTGTTACAGTGTACAGTGCATTGTAGTGTCCAGTACGTTACAGTGTACAGTACATTTTATTGTCAAGTGCAATACAGAATACAGTGCATTGTGGTGTCCAGTGTGTTACAGTGCACAATGCATTGTGGTGTCCAGTGTGTTACAGTGTACAGTGCATTTTGTTGTCCAGTGCGTTATAGAATACAGTGCGTTGCGGTATCCAGTTCGCTAAAGTGTACAGTGCATTGCGGTGTCTAGTGTGTTGCGGTGACCAGTGCACGGCGGTGTTCAGTGCATTACAATGTTCAGTGCATTGCAGTGTCCAGTGCAGTACAGTGTACATTGTATTGCAGTGTCCAGTGTGTTACAATGTACAGTGCATTGCAGTGTCCAGTGTGTTACAGTGTACAGTGCATTGCGGTGTCCAGTGCGTTACAGAGTACAGTGCATTGAAGTGTCCAGTGCATTACAGTGTACAGTGCATTACAGTGTACAGTGCATTTTAAATATTAAAAAGAGCAGCGCTCTTCAAATTAATATATTTCTGAACAAGTGAACAGAGAAAATATATATTGTGAATGATTCATATGCCACATAATATAAATGAATGTGTCACATAAATCACTGAAAATTCAATAAAAAATATGTGAATAAGTGTCCAAAACTTACATATATAAATAAATAGTGCAAACATTCGTGGCCATAAAACAATATTTCTTCTTTAAACTTCTTCTCTAATGTGAATCAAAAAAACGTGAAGAATCCACCACCACATGAATTGGATCCACTCACCAGAGCTCCATGCTGGTAAGATTATAAACCAGTTATAACGGCTTGTGCTCTGGAAGCCATGACCTGCAGCAGCACACCCCAGCTGATAGAAAGTTCTTCAAATAACAATTGGCTCTTCATATAGTCAGAATGGGACATGGAGAAAGAAAAAAAAAGAATCCACATAGTGTAAAACCATCCAGGCTTTATTCAATGTAAAAACGTGTTAAAAACTCACATTAGTCAGTGTCAGAGCCAACACTAGCATTACAAGCATAACACATCAATATAATAGATATTGCTCTGGTCTATGGAGACAATGGCAGCTCACCCATATGTGGTGACATCACCTCTGAGGCCCTACCTGTGACAATTATGCACAATAAAGACATGGACGCTGTATATGACAGCCATCTTGTTAGGCCTAAGCCATTTTGTCTTTCCTCTCCTACTTCCTCCCTTTTGAAATGGAACTTGTAGCTGTAAATTGAACGGACTTCAAAAGGGCCTCTTATCTTAAATAAAACATAGATAGATGAGCTCCAGAGCTGTAAACCGCTAATTAGTCTGGTGCAGGAGGTCTGCTTTGGAAACTACTTTCCTCTGCTCGATCGTAAAACAATAACTCAGTCAGTCATGACCTGTTAGGCCATTAGGGCTAGAGCATGCCATAAAATGTCCATTCCACATGTAACCATTTCACATACAATTCATAACGTTCAGCAGGAACTGGGCACATTAATATTAGGTATATATTTGGATAGATCATTTTAACCACTTGCCCTCCTGAGGATTTACCCCCCTTCCTGACCAGGCCTCTTTTTGCTACTCGGCGCTGCACTAATTCAACTGATAATTGCGTGGTCATGCAATGCTTCACCCAAACGAAATTTACGTCCTTTTTTCACACAAATAGAGCTTTCTTTCGGTGGTATTTGATCACCTGTGCGCTTTTTATTTTTCACACTATAAACAAAAAAGACCAAAAATTTGGAAGAAAAACTATATTTTTTACTTTCAGCTATAAAAAATATATAGTAAACTCAAAGTTAGTTATAAATTTAGGCCAAAATATATTCTGCTACATGTTTTTGGTAAAAAAAATCCCAATAAATGTATATTGATTGCTTTGGGTGAAAGTTATAGCATCTACAAACTATGGTATAGATACTGCAATTTACGCCATTTTTTTGCTATACAGCGCTGCGCTAGTTTAACGGACAATTGCGCGGTCATGCAATACGGTATGTAGCACACCCTTGGGTGATGCTTGGATACTTGTAATTCCCGGCACCTTGCGGGAAATGACCCGCCGGGAGCCGGTGACAGACACCCGCTGCCACGATCGGTGGGACGGGTATGGCGGGCACGCTCCTCGCGCGCGCCCCCTACCTGTTTTGCACTGCGACGTTAAAAGACGGCGCTGTGCGCACAGGTGCCGCCCTGCCGCAGTACAAACACTGCGGCAGGTCGGCAAGCGGTTAATGTGAGTCAAACAAGGCCATACATGACTATATTAGCACCTAGGAGAGAGGTTGCTAGAATACCACCTGTGCATACTGGAAGTTATTAATATTAGTATGAATCTGCAGTTGGGACTTGGTCATAACCTTGGTCACCGCCTAGCACCCATCCCCAAACTGGATGATTGGCCATTTGTTCTCAGGCAACACTCCTTTAATATCATAGAAAAAGACTGACAGGCCTGGAGAAGGAAGCTCTCGTTTAACATCAATCAAGAAACAATCAACGGACTTAAGAGCCAAGGCAATCTTTTTGCTCGGACAATTGGACTCTACTTAAACCAAGAACATTGCAAGTATTAAGCCTTCTTAACTCCTTTCTTTTATTTCTCTGTTGCTTTATTGTTCTCTTTATGTGTTTGTAAAGTATTTTTCTGTAAATATTTTAATTGCACCATTTTGACCTTTTTAGTACTAAATCATATTTTGAAAAGTGTTGAAACTGTTTATAAAGCTTATAATGCAAACTAAAGAATCCCTGTCTCTTGAAGAGTGCTACTGTGTGTAATAATCCTCTGAACATACTTGTCTGTGGTGACAGTGTGTGTTACAGACACTTATGCTAATATCATAGTGTTATTGCTAGGATTTATGAGTTTCCTCCTTCTCTGTAAAAAGGTGGTGGTGGCAGTGTGAAGGGTTAATTGCGTAATTAACCTGACCCAGTAACAATCGCTCTCAGGCTGCTGGCACATAGATTGTGGTCCTGCGAGCTGGAAAATCTTTGTACAGGGTACAGCTGAGAGTGGCATTGGTGCGAGATCAGCTGGTCCTTTGGTCACAAGTTAGTGAGAAGGGCAGGGTCGGATGCTGCATATCATCACATATTCTCCCTACGCATTTCATCATCCGATGTTCTCATTCTGCTCCTGGAGGACGTTGGATGAAGAAATGCATAGGATAGGGCCTTGGAGGTGATGTCACCATGTATAGGTGAGCTGCCGTTGTCTGCATAGACCAGAGCAATACCTATTGTATTGATGTCTTATGCTTGTAATGCTAGTGTCGGCTCTGACACTGACTAATATGAGTTTTTAACACGTTTTGGATTGAATAAAGCCTGAATGGTTTTACACTATGTGTATTCCTTTTTTTCTTCCTTCATGTCCCATTCTGACTATATGAAGAGCCAATTGTTATTTGAAAAAATTTCTATCAGCTGGGGTGTGCTGCTGCAGATCGTTGCTACCAGAGCACAAGCGGTTATAACTGGTTTATAATCTTATCAGCATGAAGCTCTGGTGAGTGGATCCAATTCATATGGTGGTGGATTTTTCATGTTATTTTGATTCACATTAGAGGAGAAGTTTAAAGGAGAAATATTGTTTTATGGACATGAATGTTTGCACTTTTTATTTATTTATATAAGTTATGGACACTTATTCACATATTTTTTATTACATTTTCAGTGATTTATGTGACACATTCATTTATATTATCTGGCATATGAGTCATTCAGAATATATATTTGCTGTGTTCACTTGTTCAGAGATATATTAATTTGAAGAGCGCTGCTCTTTTTTGTTTTTTTGCTACCTATACCCTGTCTACAGGGGTAAGATAGCGGCTCTTCTTAATATATATTTTGTTTTATATTTATATATTTTATATGTTTTCTTTTGTGTGCTATTGGTCCAAAGGCGCTGTCCCTATCTGTTATTCATTTTAAATATGGTATTGTTTTTTCCTGTTTTTTTTTGCAAAACAAATAAGATATGTGCGGTGTGCATATGAATTTATTCATATTTTTTCAAACTATAGTTCGGCCCCCCAACAGTGTTAAGGTCCATGAACTGGACCCCTGTTTAAAAAGTTTGAGTACCCCTGGGTTAGAGCCTTAGCGTCCACAGGGAACGAGTCTGTGATCCTCCCTCCTCCCCAAATTCTGCGTTACTACATCCAGGTGGTAGTCGCCAAAAGGCCTTTTTAAAGGCTCTAAAAGAGTGAAGACACCGAGGAACAAGAAGTAAGCCACTGAAGAACCTCTGACGCACCTTCTATCAAGCTCCTTGGCGACAATGGGGAAGAGTAAAGCCAAGAAGAACTCAGCTCCCGCCGCTTCTACCAAGACTCCCAATCAAGTCCCTCGACCTCCATCTCCCCAACGGCTGGTGCCAGCCTGTCAGCATCAGTGAAGCCAAATCTGCCTGCAGAAGGGCTCCCCACCTTGGAGCCCTGGATGAAGCAGATGGTGGTGCTACGCCTGAAGAAGGTGGATGGCCAAGTCCCGGAAATGACCGCAGAAATCTTCGGCAAGATCCTTGATCAAGGGTTCAGCAAAGTAGAGATACTGTCTGTACAGACCTTCATGAAAGGTATTTTCTATGTAACGTTTATATCGTTACAGGTCTGCAGAAGGTACTGGGAGATGGTGAAGTCCTGTGGGCCAGAGTCCCCTTTCTGCAACTTTGTTGCGAACTCTCCCATTCAACGGGATGAAAGGAGGGTGACAATTTCCATGATGATCTCCCATGTCCCTGGAAGAGACATAGCCACCTATCTCCAGAGATTTTGCACTGTATTGAAAGGCTCAGTCTTAATCCTCGATACATACGGCTTCTGTACTTTTAAGTGGACTGTGTTTTGCAGGTTGAGAAGAGACTAATCCTCAGTAGATCTCCATCATCTTCAGTCCTGCGTCTCACTGGGAGCCTCCGCAGGAATTCTACACTATGCAGATGAGCCCCACACCTACCGAAGGTGTGGCCAGCATGGTCACAAAGGTAAGGATTGCAGTGAACTTGCTTGCAGGTACTGCCAGGTTGCAGGCCACGAGACCAAGACTTGTTCAAGGTCCAAAGCCTGCAACCTCTGTGGATTGGCAGAGCATGTCTACAAGGACTGCCCACAGAGAAGCATAACGTATGCTGGAGACCTGACCCAGGGCAAAAGATCTACCAGCGTTGGAACGCTGCCAAAGGAACCCCAGCAGGCCACTTGTGGGAGGTAGACCCCTCCTGCCTCCCCCCCTCCCTCCAACCCATCTCTCCTCACCCCTCCGGTATCTGAGGATTCCCTCCCTGCTCCCTCCCTGTCCTCCCACAAGGACTTCCCTGCCCTGTCTCCCCCTGCCCCTTCCACCCCCTCCAGTGGCCCTGCAGTGGGGAGCCAGAAGTGGAAGAAGAAGCAGGCCAGCCCAGTGATGGAGGACACCTCCTCCACCACCAAGTGATCTGCTGTCCTTCAAGATGCTAAACTCAATGCCACTTCTATCCTGCTCCAGGAGATGATTGCGGAGGCTTCGTTGCAGGATGCCTTGGGATCCATGGGACGTGACTCCGTGAACTATTCGTGGAGTTGCCCTGATGGATCTGTGTTCCAGGATTGACTTTGTGCTCACCTCCTGGGCAGTCAGGAATCGTGCGTTCTCTGTGGTCCCCTGCTTTTTCTTTGACCACAGGGCCATTCACTTTCGGGGTGACCTGGGTGAGGGCTTCCGGCCCGGGTTTATGGAAGCTGAATTGTACCCTGCTGGAAATAGAGGAACTGCTGGAGGAGCTCAGGGAGGCCTACATCACCTGGCAGAAGGAGAAGAGCTTCTTCACAAAGGTAAGTGATTGGTGGGAGTTTGTGAAAGTTAAGCTACGCAGCTTCTTTCAGGCAAGTAGATGTCAGCAAGTGTGTGTCTGGAGAAGGGAATTCAGGAGACTGCATCATCAGTTGCAGTACCTGCAGGACCTTCAACACTGTGGCGGGGATGTGAGGCAGGACCTGGAGGACAGCAAGAAGTGCTTGAAAAGATACTACGAGGAAGAATCCAAGCACATTGTCTTCCATGCCAAGATGGAGAATCTGGAGAAAGGTGAGAAGTGTAACTCTTTCTTTTTCAGAAAACTCCACTCAGGACACACACCCTTGTCAGAGCTGCGCAATGAGATTGGAACACTCCAGAGGGGGAAGGAGGCCATGATGCAGGTGGTCAGCGACTACTACACCGACCTCTATTCCCCTAAAGAAACGTACACGACAACGGCCAACAGATTCTTGTCAGGTATCACTACCGTTATTGATCCTGCAGATTCATTGGCCATCAATGCTCTCTTACCATTGGAAGAGCTGCACTTTGCCATCAGATTCTTCAGGCGGGGCAGAACCCCAAGCTGCAACGGTCTTCCAGTGGAGCTCTATGTAGTGCTTTGGGATATCATGGGCCTGGACCTGCTCAAGCTGTACGAAGACATGGTGGTGGAGGGCAGGATGCCTCCTTCGTTCAGGGAAGGGATGATCACGATCTTGTATAATCGTAATGGGGAGAGATCTGGTTTGAAAAATTGGCATCCCATCTCTCTCTTGAACGTGGACTACAAGATATTCACTAAGGTTCTGGTCAAAAGGCTGAAGGCTGTCACTGGACAGATCATCCACCTGGATCAGACTTGCGGCATTCCCGGTCACAGGATTGCAGACAGTCTTGCTCTGGTCTGGGACAAGGTCCAGTTCAGCCTTGCACAGAGCTCTGGTCAGTCTTGACCAGGAAAAGGCCTTTGACCGTGTCTTTCATAGGTTTATGTGCAGAGCCCTGCGCAGGTTTGGCCTTAGGGAAGTGTTTTGTTTGCATGTCGACCTTATGTATACTGATATTTGTAGCATGGTGTTGGTGAATGGCTGGAAAACTGACCCCTTCCCAGTCCTCTCTGGGGCCAGGCAAGGCTGCCGTCTCTCACCTCTGCTTTTTGTTTGTTGTAGAGAGCTCTTCACCGAATGCATCAGATGGAATCCAGAGATTAGAGGGATCACTGCCCCCGGGACCAGACAGAAGGGAAGTGAAGTGCTTGCTCTACATGGACGATGTGATGGTGTTCTGTACGATCTGCGCTCCATCGACCTGCTTGTCCAGACCTGCAAGGAATTAAGCCAAGTGTCAGGGGCAAAAGTCAACTGCGGTAAGTCAAAAGACATGCTCTTCGGAAAGTGGTTCTTGCCCTCTTCTGCATCCATCCCTTTCAGCATCAATAAATATTCTGGGAGTCTGGTTTGGTGCTGAGAGTGCAGCCCTGAAGTTTCAGGAGGAGAGACTGTCGAAGGTGGAGCAAAAGTTTGGACTTTGCAGCCTCAGAGAACTTACCATCAAAGGGAAGACATTGGTACTTCGCAGCGAGATTCTCCCTGTGTTGCAGTACCTCGTCCAGGCCTGGCCCCCACGGGTCAACACCTGCAAGGCCATCACCAGGGTGGTGTTTTACTTAATCTGGGACACTCCTTGGTATTACTTGGACACTTTTATGTTTATCAAGGAGCAGGGGCTACATGGAGTCAAGCCCAACTTGTGGAAGCCAAAGGCTATCTACAAGCTGATTAGAGCAAAGGACATTTTGGAGTCAGTTCCAGGCCTGCCTTCAGGCACTTGCAAGGTTGTCTGGAGAAATTTTTCTTCAAAGAGACTCACCAACAGGCACAAGAACCTGACATGGATGGCGATCCAAGGGGGGTTGCCATTTAGGGCATTTATGCATGCCAGGAACTTGAGTAGATACAGACACTAGCCTTTTTGCGTCATCCAGGAGGAAACTGCTCAGCACATTTTCTGGGAGAGCTCTTTTGCTCAGGACCTACTGAGGGCCTTGGAACCAGAACTCAAGGACTTTGTGCCACAGGCAGCCATCACACACTTTGGTGTGTTGAACTGACTTTTCTGTGGGACTTTTACCCTGGAGGACATTGACGACGCCTGGCGGGTGCTGCGTTGTTTCTAAGACGCTTTATGGTGCACCGGGAAACGCCTCATCCACCAGTGGGAGAGGATGTCCACAGTCTGCTCAGAGACTATAACTTTATGGATTTTAAGGAGGAAGAGGATGTGTGAAGAATTCCCCTTCCCCCTACACTCCTTTGCATGTCTTTCTCCTTTCAATAAATCTTTGGGCCTGTGAACTCCATTTCTCCTCACTCAGCCCTCTTTCCTACCTCCCCATCACACCTTCCTACCCCCCAATTTGAATTGTTTTTGTTCATTTGGTAATGTTTTGCATGCTACAGTTTATGTTGCAGTGCCATGTAGGATGTGTGGGACAGGTGTCTAACTCAAGCACTGCACATCTGACATCGTGCTGCTAGGTGCTCTGGTGGAACCTTAGGGGGCCACAAACAGTCTCGGGGGAAGCGGCGTCTTGCATGACATGATGGTTTGGGAAACTTTTTGCTCCATACACCACGTTAGGCATCATACCACTGAGTGAATGTATTTATTGTATGATTGGAACTGTATTGTTATGTGGTGTATTTATTCACAGTGTCGTAGTACAGCGTGGAATGTACACCAATTAAGTATCTTGTTTTTTTATACTTATGTAAAAAATATAGTATATTTTTTAACAACAAAAAAAAAATCAGTCATAAATATCGTGGGGAGGGAGGGTGCAATATTTGAGTTATGCCTGCTCCATCTCACTTCTCATTATCTCCTTTGCTTTCTCTAAGCCCCCTTATTGCTTTAGAATAATAAACAGTGAGGTGACTAAATGGTACTCTCTCAAATTCTTTAACTCTCTGGTAGCATTAAGCAAAATTCACTAAACAATATATTATAATATTATATATTATAATATATTGTGCTTTGCCAGCCATGTTTCCTTTGTATGTATGAGTACTACTTCACAGACAGTAAGTTTTAGTGACTGGTGCTTAGGATGTATGGGACAAGGGCAGGGGCGGACTGACCATTTGGAAACTCTGGCACTGCCCGAGGGCCCGGGGTCAGTAGGAGACCCCATGAGATTCCCCTGGTACCCTTTTCATAGGCTTTTTTGAGTTTGGGCAAGGACACAGGGGCCCCATGATCCCCTATTGCCCGGGGGCCCATGAGTTGTCAGTCTGCCCCTGGACAGGGGTCTAACTCATTCACTGCACATCTGACATCACGCTGCTAGGCATTCTGGTGGAACCTTAGGGGGCTACAAACAGACTCGGGGTAAGCGGCGTCATGCATGACATGATGGTTCGGGGAACTTTTTGCTCCACACACCACTTTAGGCATCATAGCACTGAGTGAATGTATTTATTGTATGATTGGAACTGTATTGTTATGTGGTGTATTTATTCACAGTGTCGTAGTACAGCGTGGAATGTACACCGATTAAGTATCTTGTTTTTTTATACTTATGTAAAAAATATAGTATATTTTTTAACAACAAAAAAAAAATCAGTCATAAATATCGTGGGGAGGGAGGGTGCAATATTTGAGTTATGCCTGCTCCATCTCACTTCTCATTATCTCCTTTGCTTTCTCTAAGCCCCCTTATTGCTTTAGAATAATAAACAGTGAGGTGACTAAATGGTACTCTCTCAAATTCTTTAACTCTCTGGTAGCATTAAGCAAAATTCACTAAACAATATATTATAATATTATATATTATAATATATTGTGCTTTGCCAGCCATGTTTCCTTTGTATGTATGAGTACTACTTCACAGACAGTAAGTTTTAGTGACTGGTGCTTAGGATGTATGGGACAAGGGCAGGGGCGGACTGACCATTTGGAAACTCTGGCACTGCCCGAGGGCCCGGGGTCAGTAGGAGACCCCATGAGATTCCCCTGGTACCCTTTTCATAGGCTTTTTTGAGTTTGGGCAAGGACACAGGGGCCCCATGATCCCCTATTGCCCGGGGGCCCATGAGTTGTCAGTCTGCCCCTGGACAGGGGTCTAACTCATTCACTGCACATCTGACATCACGCTGCTAGGCATTCTGGTGGAACCTTAGGGGGCTACAAACAGACTCGGGGTAAGCGGCGTCATGCATGACATGATGGTTCGGGGAACTTTTTGCTCCACACACCACTTTAGGCATCATAGCACTGAGTGAATGTATTTATTGTATGATTGGAACTGTATTGTTATGTGGTGTATTTAAGCACTATCGTACACCGATTAAGTATCTTGTTTTTTATACTTATGTAAAAAATAAAGTATATTTTTCAACAAAAAAAAAATCAGTCATAAATATCATCATATCCCAGGCATAGTAATAAATAATTCTCATATTCAGAATTGTATGCACTATTATTCTTATAGTACTATTAAAGTAGTATTAAACCCCAAAATGTAATATATTGCAGCTTACTCATTAGATGTAGTACCTGCATCAATTTTCTTTTACTTTGCATTTTTCGCTCTGTTTTCAGATGATCTGGCCAATAACACACCTCTTGAAGTAGAGTGCCCCCACTCTGGATGAAGGAGCACTAAGGATCACATTTAGACAGAATTATTGAGCTTTTTTGGCTGTACTTCTGTGGATCACATGAGTGAAGTTCGTTCTGCACTCCTGTGGCCCATTTTCAGCTGACAGCGGACTGAAGTCGTCTGACATCACTCAAAGTCGGGATCTACCTGGCTCAGCCTCTTAGTGAGCCACTGAGAGCCTGAGCCAGTTGTTCCCTCCCCCTCCGCAGCTCAGTGCCCCAGTGAGCACTGAGGGGGCTGAGCAGACAGAGGTGACTGACAGTCCTGCTCTCTGCTCAGAGCAGAGAGGAGAACTCAGTGGCAAGCGGTCATGTGATTGCTGAGTTCTCACTGTTAGAGCCAGTGGGGAACAGATGTAGCATTGGACCGATGCTACATCCACTTAGGTAAGTATAAATAGGGGAAAAAAGCCCTACTTTTCTTTCAAATACACTAACATGTTGAAGCCAAACTCCAGCTAATACTTTATAAGCAGTTGCAGCAAACAGTTTTTTTTTTCCCTTTCGAGATAAAGATTTTACATAAAAAAAATAAAAGATGATCATTGTAAGCACCCTGATACTGTTAAATGTTTGTTCTCATCTCTGTAACTGATACATTCTGCTGCAGTGTTTGTTCTTTTGAAAAACAACAAACTTACTGGCTGGATCAGCAGATGAAAATAATTAAAGAAAGCCTAAAAAATAAAATGAATGCAGCCATCATATCTAAGAAATGGTAAACTGCAATATAATAAATGTCTGTGTTTGTATTTAATACCACTTTTTTTATTTGGTTGTTTTGCATAGATTAATGTGTTCTGTGTGTCTAATAATATGATCAAGTAAAAAAAAAAAGGCAAACATATTACCCCTGTAGAAGCCTCTGGATAATGCTTGTCCTCTGGCTTGACCCTGTAAACACCTCAACAATTCTGACATTCTAGGTTCAAATGTAGTTAGAGCAATAATGCTCACTAATAGTACCCAGCACAGAATAAAATGGCAATTGACTCAATTATTCAATAGCCACAGTATTGAATACCTTTTTAGAAATGGCTCAAGTCAGAGGCGTTCCTAGGGTAGGTGTCAACCAGTGCGGTAACACTTGGTGACACCCCCCCCCGACGATCCCAGCACAATGGATTGGATCTGCGGATTGAGAATAATGGATCGGACTCTCATCCATTATGCTCAATCCGCAGATCCGATGCATTCTGCAGGGATCGTCGGCTTTCTTTACAACTTATCTTTTCTTGGAGTGGGTCCGGTGTCACCCCATATAGGTTGCATGCCGACGAGGTTTGCATGCATGCCTGACAATGTCAGGGCATGCTCCTAATGAGACGATGGATGGTGTCCTGGGGTATTTTCTCCCAGATCTGGACCAGGGCATCACTGAGCTCTTTGACTGTCTGAGGTGCAACCTGGCAGTGTCAGATGGACCAAAACATGATATCCCAGAGGTGTTCTATTGGATTTAGGTCAGGAGAGCGTGGGGGCCATTCAATGGTATCAGTTCCTTCATCCTCCAGGAACTGCCTGCATACTCTTACCACATGAGGTCAGGCATTGTCATGCACCAGGAGGAACCAAGGACCCACTGCACCAGTGTAGGTTCTGACAATGGGTCCAAGGATTTCATCCCAAAATCTAATGGCAGTCAGGGTGCCATTGGCTAGCCTGTAGAGGTCTGTGTGTCCCTCCATGGATTTGCCTCCCCAGACCATCACTGACTCACCACCAAAATGGTCATGGTTGACAATGTTACAAGCAGCATAACGTTTAATTTTTTTTGTTTCCACCTTGCAGTAGCCAGCACCTGGCTACAACAGTTTCTTGCGTGTTTCTCTAACAATACATATGCAGCTTTAATTTAATTTGAAATAAAACGAACAAGATGTGCTTTAACTGCAGACTGTCGGCTTTAATTTGAGGGTATTTACATCCAAATCAGGTGAACGGTGTAGGAATTACAACAGTTTGCATATGTGCCTCCCACTTGTTAGGGGGCCAAAAGTAATGGGACAATTGGCTTCTCAGCTGTTCCATGGCCAGGTGTGTGTTATTCCCTCATTATCCCAATTACAATGAGCAGATAAAAGGTCCAGAGTTCATTTCAAGTGTGCTATTTGCATTTGGAATCTGTTGCTGTCAACTCTCAAGATGTGATCCAAAGAGCTGTCACTATCAGTGAAGCAAGCCATCATTAGGCTGAAAAAACAAAACAAACCCATCAAAGAGATAGCAAAAACATTAGGCGTGGCCAAAACAACTGTTTGGAACATTCTTAAAAAGAAGGAACGCACCGGTGAGTTCAGAAACACCAAAAGAATCTGAGACCACGTAAAACAACTGTGGTGGATGACCGAAGAATTCTTTCCCCGGTGAAGAAAACACCCTTCACAACAGTTGGCCAGATCAAGAACACTCTCCAGGAGGTAGGTGTATGTGTGTCAAAGTCAACAATCAAGAGAAGACTTCACCAGAGTGAATACAGAGGGTTCACCACAAGATATAAACCATTGGTGAGCCTCAAAAACAGGAAGGCCAGATTAGAGTTTGCCAAACGACATCTAAAAAGCCTTCACAGTTCTGGAACAACATCCTATGGACAGATGAGACCAAGATCAACTTGTACCAGAGTGATGGGAAGAGAAGAGTATAGAGAAGGAAAGGAACTGCTCATGATCCTAAGCATACCACCTCATCAGTGAAGCATGGTGGTGGTAGTGTCATGGCGTGGGTATGTATGGCTGCCAATGGAGCTGGTTCTCTTGTATTTATTGATGATGTGACTGCTGACAAAAGCAGCAGGATGAATTCTGATGTGTTTCAGGCAATATTATCTGCTCATATTCAGCCAAATGCTTCAGAACTCATTGGACGCCGCTTCACAGTGCAGATGGACAATGACCCAAAGCATACTGCAAAAGCAACCAAAGAGTTTTTTAAGGGAAAGAAGTGGAATGCTATGCAATGGCCCAGTCAATCACCTGACCTGGATCCGATTGAGCATGCATTTCACTTGCTGAAGACAAAACTGAAGGGAAAATGCCCCAAGCAGGAACTGAAGACAGTTGCAGTAGAGGCCTGGCAGAGCATCACCAGGGATGAAACCCAGCGTCTGGTGATGTCTATGCGTTCCAGACTTCAGGCTGTAATTGACTGCAATGGATTTGCAACCAAGTATTTAAAAGTGAAAGTTTGATTTATGATTATTATTCTGTCCCATTACTTTTGGTTCCTTAACAAGTGGGAGGCACATATGCAAACTGTTGTAATTCCTACACCGTTCACCTGATTTGGATGTAAATACCCTGAAATTAAAGCTGGCAGTCTACAGTTAAAGCACATCTTGTTTGTTTTATTTCAAATCCATTGTGGTGGTGTATAGAGCCAAAAATGTTAGAATTGTGTCGATGTCCCAATATTTATGGACCTGACTGTATATAGCCAGTGACTACAGTTATGATTTTTTTTAAGCAGTGCCAAACCTGTCATTTTTTCTTCTGTGATTCTGAAAGCAAGAGGAACTTAAAGTAACATTTCTTGCTAAGGAAAGAATTTTTAATTATAAAGCTACATTATATAAAAGGATGTGATGTTCACCAACTCATGCATTGCTGCTTGCAATAAATTGAATTCAAGCAATTCGAAAGAGAAATATAAAATGTGCTCTGCCAAACTGAACATATGTTGTGGGCATAACTTCTTTGAAAACACTGCTGCACTTCGGATAAACTGTGGTGCAATCCAGCGTTCACATTCCTATTCACACGCTGTTTATGTGTGGCCTCGTAAGTGATCAGCACTCATCATAACTCACGAATGCTGTTTAAAATTGTAGATCCACAAAGAACTTGTTGTGGCATCATTTAATAATAATAATAGACCAAATAATTATGTCTCATAGATATGTTTTTCATTTAGCTGTGGAACAATAGTTCACATGATTTGAAACAGATTTTTTCATAGAGTGGAAGAATGAGCATTGTTGCAGGAACTGACAAATATGAAAAATATGTCCTACAACACTCTGTTTCAACATAACAATGTATTGTATTGTCATTTTTTAAATGTTGCTAAACTGATGCATCATCCAGAATAGTGAGCACCATAAATTGCCAGAGGGTTCCTTTGTATTTTTTGTCCTACTCTTGCTTCAGGAGCCATATCTAAGTCCCCCAATAGTCATTAATCATATTTATAGACTTGTAATCCTAAAAGTAGCTCCAAAACCCTTCAAAAACTCTTCCCTCCAGGCACCACATTATTCATATTTGTTTGAAGGACCTAAATTGTGGGGGTTGAAAGTCTAAATATGGAAGTTCTAAATTAACTCATGTTTTATTTGTATAATTTACTTTTGCAGCATATTATACAGCCACGTGTCGGGCCTCTTTCAATCTCCCTTTGAGTCATGCAACATAGTGATTAGAGATGAGCGAATCGAACATGGCGAAGTGGAATTCGTTTCGAAGATCAGGAAAAATTCGATTTGCGCCGAATCCGAAAATTAGCAAACTTCAGATGCACGAATCGAATTTTCCCAAAAATGGCGGCGACATGTGTGGCGACGGAGCGGGGATCTCTGGGAAGGCACGCAGACAAGGCGCGCTGACCCATAATGCATTCATTCATGACATGTGATCGCATTAGCCAATCAGCAGCCAGCCAGCCAGCACTGTGTAATGGTGGAGCTATAAATTGCGGCCATCTTAGAATTCTCCATTAGCCTCCGGTCATTCAAGAGAGACAGACCTGTCTGTATTAGGGACAGAGTTAGGGCCACAGAGACTTTAGGGCCACAGGATCGTTACTCAGGGACACAGAATCGTTACTCAGGGACACAGAATTGTTATATAGGGACACAGAATTGTTACTCAGAGACACAGAATCGTTACTCAGGGACAGACACAGAATTGTTACTCAGGGACACAGAATCGTTACTCAGGGACACAGAATCGTTACTCAGGGACAGACACAGAATTGTTACTCAGGGACACAGAATTGTTACTCAGGGACACAGAATCGTTACTCAGGGACACAGAATCGTTACTCAGGGACACAGAATCGTTACTCAGGGACACAGAATTGTTACTCAGGGACACAGAATCGTTACTCAGGGACACAGAATCGTTACTCAGGGACACAGAATCGTTACTCAGGGACACAGAATCGTTACTGAGGGACACAGAATCGTTACTCAGGGACACAGAATTGTTACTCAGGGACACAGAATTGTTACTCAGGGACACAGAATCGTTACTGAGGGACACAGAATCGTTACTCAGGGACACAGAATCGTTACTCAGGGACACAGAATTGTTACTCAGGGACACAGAATCGTTACTCAGGGACACAGAATCGTTACTGAGGGACACAGAATCGTTACTCAGGGACACAGAATTGTTACTCAGGGACACAGAATTGTTACTCAGGGACACAGAATTGTTACTGAGGGACACAGAATCGTTACTCAGGGACACCGAATCGTTACTCAGGGACACAGAATTGTTACTCAGGGACACAGAATCGTTACTCAGGGACACAGAATTGTTACTGAGGGACACAGAATTGTTACTGAGGGACACAGAATCGTTACTCAGGGACACAGAATCGTTACTCAGGGACACAGAATTGTTACTCAGGGACACAGAATCGTTACTCAGGGACACAGAATCATTACTCAGGGACACAGAATTGTTACTGAGGGACACAGAATCGTTACTCAGGGACACAGAATTGTTACTCAGGGACACAGAATCGTTACTCAGGGACACAGAATCGTTACTCGGGGACACAGAATTGTTACTCAGGGACACAGAATCGTTACTCGGGGACACAGAATTGTTACTCAGGGACACAGAATCGTTACTTTCTGCTTCACAACCACTATTGAATTAAAGAGTATGTCAGACAACACGCAGAGGAGTGGCAGAGGAGGCAATGTTTCAGGAGCGAGCAGACGTGGCAGCAGAGGAAGGGGTCGAGGCAGCACTAGTCGCAGCCAGAGGCCAGTGCTCCCGGTGTCATCCAGCGGTCGTGTCTCCACCGACAACCCTGCCGTCATCGATTGGTTGACTCGGTCGTCTTCCTCTTCCCAGGTCACCTCTGACACCTACAGCCAACGGTCGGTGGGTACGTCAGACACAACCGTTAGTTGGCATGGCCCGGGAGCAAGCCCACTGAAATCACGTGTCCTCTACCTGCCCCTGTCCTTTGGTGTTCCCTCACCAAGCGAAGTATCACATGCTGTGGGCTCAGCCCCACTGTACAGTGAGGAAGAGCTAACAGAGGGCGGTCAGGAACGGGGGGAGACATCCGCCTCTTCAGCAGCCAGGCGAAGAAGTACTGGTGAGGAGAGTGGTTCGGTAGCCGGTCTAGAGACAGGTCTGTCTCCTGACCCACACGCAGCCGAGGGGGCTAGTAGTGACGCGGAGACCCTAATTGATGATGATGAGGCTGATCGCACTTGGCAGCCTCGTCGTCATCAGGCTATTGCTTCCGCATCATCAGGAGAAGAGGGTGCCAGCTTGCCAGCGAGCAAAACAGTCGGTGGGTTGCCCAGGAGGCAGCAGGGTCGCAGCAGTGTCAGTGGAGGCAAACGGCCACGGAGTAGAGCACCAGCTCCACTGCAGCCTACCACCACGGCCAGTAGTGGTGCCGGTGTGCACGGAGGAAGTAGCAGTCAGCCAGTGAGGAGTAGCGGGGGCAAAGTTTCCTACTCGGCGGTGTGGCAATTTTTCGTCAAGCCGCCCGAGGAAGTAAACGTAGCCGTATGTCGACTATGTGGCCAGAAAGTCAAGCATGGCCAGGGGGCCCATGTTGGGACTACAGCGTTGCGTCAGCATATGCAGCGTCGCCATTTGGTGGCCTGGGAAAACCGTGATGGAGATACGGCGGTTCTGCCTGCCCCAGCCCCCGCTCCATCACCCGCTCCGTTACTTGCTCCGTCACCCGACGTCAATCGCCCTCTATCAGCCAGTCAAGGCTCCAACACCTCTGCTGAGGGGAGTTGTCGCTCGTTGGCATCTTCCGCTCGTTCAGATGCTCCTTCTCCTGCTACTCCTCTTCACGGATTCCGTCAGCAGTCTTTCTTGGAATCCGTTTCCAAGAGACAACAGTTTGCGAGCACGCACCCGACGGTGCAGAAGCTGAACGTCCTCCTGTCCTAGTTGCTGGTGCTGCAGTCCCTCCCTTTCCAAGTGGTGGACTCAGCACCTTTCCGAGAAATGATGGCTTGTGCCGAGCCGCGGTGGAGAGTGCCAAGCCGGCATTTCTTCGCCAAAAAGCCAGTGCCAGCCCTGCATTCACATGTAGAAGAGATGGTGGGCCAGTCTTTGAGCATGACGGTCTCTGCCAAAGTGCACGGCAGCGCCGACGTGTGGAGCTGTAACTACGGTCAGGGACAGTACATGTCATTTACGGCCCACTGGGTGAACGTGGTACCGGCACAGACGAACCAGCAACTTGGACAGGTCACGCGGCTTTTGCCTCAACGTTTGCACGTCCTTGGTCCAGCAAAGATGTCCGCCTCTACCACCTCTTCTTCCGCCGTGTCCTCAGCCGCCACCCCCGTACCATGTCCCATTACCCGACCGGCATATCACATGTGCAGGGCGCAACGGTGTCACGCTGTGCTGCACCTGGTATGCCTTGGCGAACGTAGTCACACAGGGGAGGAACTTCTGAGTGTAATGAACAGAGAAATCGACAGATGGCTGTCTCCGCACAAACTGAAAATCGGAACCATGTTGACCGACAACGGAAAGAACATGGTGTCTGCTCTGCGTCAAGGAAGGTTGTGCCATGCGCCATGCATGGCTCACGTGTTCAATCTGGTTGTCAAGCGGTTCCTAAAATCCACCATCCCACTGCAAGACATCCTTAAAATGTCACGTAAACTTTGCATGCATTTCAGCCATTCCTACACCGCAAAGCACACCCTCCTTGAGCTGCAGCGGCAGAACGGAATTCCACAGCATCGCCTGATCTGCGACGTTGCAACAAGGTGGAATTCAACCCTACATATGTTAGACCGCCTTTACGAACAGTGAAAGGCCATCACCGATTTCCTGATGTTACAAGCGGATAAAGGTACTCCCCTGTGTAACTTAGATGTCAGCCATTGGCAGCTCATGCGTGACACCTGCCGCTTGCTCAGGCCCTTTGAGGAGGCCACGCTATTCGTGAGTCGGCAGGACTATGGGATGAACGATGTCATTCCTCTGTTGCACGTCCTGGAACAAATGCTGTTAACAATGGCTGGTCAGGGTGCGGTAGACGTGGCGCACAGATCTCAACGCCACATGACCCCTGTGGGGGCAGGACAGGAAGAAGAGGAGGAGGTAGAGGAGGACATTGGTGCTCAGGAATTATTGAGTGAAATGAGTGGTTTTTCCACTCAGCGGACAGGAGTGGAGGAGCAGGAGCATCTGGTAGAGGAGGAGGAGGAGGAGACAGAGGACCCAGACGCACCGTGGCAGTATGCTGTGGAGATGGAGGCAGGGAGTCCCTCGCATTCCTTGGCACAAATGGCCCATAGCATGCTCGCTTGCTTGCGTAGCGACAGCCAAATAATAACCATCAGACAGAGGGATGACTTTTGGCTGTCCACCTTGTTGGACCCTCGCTACCGTTCAAAAATGGTGGCCTTTTTCACACCTGCTGAGAGGGAGGCCAAAATAAAGTACTATAAAAACCACCTATGTAGTCAGTTGGTCTCTGCCTTTCTGTGCCAACGTCCATCCTCAGACACTGTGGGCCCTGTGCGCTCGCGTTCCGCTGCCATGGCAGCAGGGGAGGGGTGGGGTGGTAGGAGCAGTGGCAGCTCCACCAGCAGCGGCTGCCTCAGTCTGCAGTCGATGATGAGTAGCTTTCTTCACCAGCGCAGTGAGGAAACTACTAACCAGCCGCAGCAGCAGCAGCATCAGGTGGACCTGGAGCAGGACCTCAAACAACAGGCTCGGGCCTACTTGGACAGCACCCTGCCAACCGAGGTAGACAATCCCCTTGACTACTGGGCAACGAAACTTGACCTTTGGCCCCAACTAGCTGAATTTGCCCTTGAAAGGCTGTCATGCCCGGCCAGTAGCGTGGCATCGGAGCGCGTGTTTAGTGCGGCAGGAGGTATTGTAACTCCGCGGAGGACACGACTGTCCACCCAAAGTGTGGAGAGACTCACGTTTGTGAAAATGAATCAGGCGTGGATTAGTCTGGATTTCAAACCACCAGTTCCTGACACAACTGACTAAATCCGCCATGAATCATGCCCCAAACATGTTATTATTTTTAACATAGGCCTCTGTATGGCCTTCAATTTAAGCTGCTTACGCTTCGCCACTCTGCCATGGGCCCCTGTACCGCCTCCTCTTGCTGCTGCCAGGTCCAGAGTCTCTCATGGGTCCCTGTACGGCCTCCCATTGCTGCTGACTTCATCGCCAGACTCTGCCATGTGCCACTTTCAGGTCTCCTTACACTGTTGGTGGGTTCCATTTTGTGATAGGGTGCTGTATGGCCTTCCATTGCTGCTGCCTCCACCGCCACCCTGCGCCATGTGCCTCTGTCGTCTGCTCACACTGCTGACGGCTTCCGCTTTTTAACCGAGGCCTGTGTTTGGCTTCCGAATACTGCTGCATCCACCGCCACCCTGCGCCATGTGTCTCTGTCGTCTGCTCACGCTGCTGACGGCTTCCGCTTTTTAACCTAGGCCTGTGTATGGCTTCAGAATAATGCTGCCTACACCGCCACCCTGCGCCATGTGCCTCTGTCATCTGCTCACGCTGCTGCCAGGTCCATACTGATTCATGGCCCCCTGTACCGGCTCCTCATGAACGTGGTTCAGCGGGTTTGCATCACTTAACGGCAAATCGTTGACAAACGCTGGGACATTCAGTGTTGTGCGCATTAAGCCAGACACCAAAGGGCAGCACAGACCTGTTATTACTCGCTCAAGCATGGCTGAACAAAACCAGTCTCTACCACAAATTGGACCCAGACCTGCCCAGGGTCTCGTAAGTAGATTGCACGGAGGAGTAGAGTTCGTTATTGGAATTAACTGGGAGGGACTTTTAAACCTAGGCCTGTGTATGGCCTTCAATTGAAGCTGCTTCTGCTCCGCCACTCTGCCATTGGACTCTTGATAGTCGACGACTATCAAGAGTCCAATGGCAGAGTGGCGGAGCAAAAGCAGCTTCAATTGAAGGCCATACACAGGCCTAGGTTTAAAAGTCCCTCCCAGTTAATTCCAATAACGAACTCTACTCCTCCATGCAATCTACTTACGAGACCCTGGGCAGGTCTGGGTCCAATTTGTGGTAGAGACTGGTTTTGTTCAGCCATGCTTGAGCGAGTAATAACAGGTCTGTGCTGCCCTTTGGTGTCTGGCTTAATGCGCACAACACTGAACGTCCCAGCGTTTGTCAACGATTTGCCGTTAAGTGATGCAAACCCGCTGAACCACGTTCATGAGGAGCCGGTACAGGGGGCCATGAATCAGTATGGACCTGGCAGCAGCGTGAGCAGACGACAGAGGCACATGGCGCAGGGTGGCGGTGTAGGCAGCATTATTCTGAAGCCATACACAGGCCTAGGTTAAAAAGCGGAAGCCGTCAGCAGCGTGAGCAGACGACAGAGGCACATGGCGCAGGGTGGCGGTGGATGCAGCAGTATTCGGAAGCCAAACACAGGCCTCGGTTAAAAAGCGGAAGCCGTCAGCAGCATGAGCAGACGACAGAGGCACATGGCGCAGGGTGGCGGTGGAGGCAGCAGCAATGGAAGGCCATACAGCACCCTATCACAAAATGGAACCCACCAACAGTGTAAGGAGACCTGAAAGTGGCACATGGCAGAGTCTGGCGATGAAGTCAGCAGCAATGGGAGGCCGTACAGGGACCCATGACACACTCTGGACCTGGCAGCAGCAAGAGGAGGCGGTACAGGGGCCCATGGCAGAGTGGCGAAGCGTAAGCAGCTTAAATTGAAGGCCATACAGAGGCCTATGTTAAAAAGTCCCCCCAGCAGCAGTGTGGGGAGACGACTATTAGTCGTCTCCCCACGCTGCTGCTGGGGGGACTTTTTAACATAGGCCTCTGTATGGCCTTCAATTTTAGCTGCTTACGCTCCGCCACTCTGCCATGGGCCCCTGTACCGCCTCCTCATGCTGCTGCCAGGCCCGTAATCTGCCATGGGCCCCCGTACCGACTCCTCATGCTGCTGCCAGGCCCCTAATCTGTCATGGGCCCCTGTACCGCCTCCTCATGCTGCTGCCAGGTCCAGAGTGTGTCATGGGTCCCTGTACGGCTTCCCATTGCTGCTGTCTCCATCGCCACACTCTGCCATGTGCCACTTTCAGGTCTCCTCACACTGCTGGTGGGTTCCATTTTGTCATAGGGTGCTGTATGGCCTCCCATTGCTGCTGCCAGGCCCGTAATCTGCCATGGGCCCCCGTACCGACTCCTCATGCTGCTGCCAGGCCCGTAATCTGTCATGGGCCCCTGTACCGCCTCCTCATGCTGCTGCCAGGTCCAGAGTGTGTCATGGGTCCCTGTACGGCCTCCCATTGCTGCTGTCTCCATCGCCACACTCTGCCATGTGCCACTTTCAGGTCTCCTCACACTGCTGGTGGGTTCCATTTTGTCATAGGGTGCTGTATGGCCTCCCATTGCTGCTGCCTCCACCGCCACACTGTGGCTCCACACTCTGGTTTTGGCCCCGTGACTGCCCAAATGAGTGAAGTGTGCGGTGATTCTAAGATCGACGGCACTCATCTGCATGTCATACTGACTGACAGTATTATTTCTCTTCTCCAGCAGACTCCAAGGGCATTTAAATTAAAGGTACAGTGTTCTGCACTAATATAAAGGCTCTCTGAAGCCTAGAAACACCATTTTTACACGTTAAATTCGCAGCGAATATATTCGCCTCGAATCAAATTTATTCCGCGAATTCGGCAAATCAGCCGAATCAAATTTTTGAATAATTCGCTCATCTCTAATAGTGATAGTCACTTTGATATGCCATTCCATCGCTAGTATCAGCCAGCTGGATCAGTAGGGAAATTCAAGGTAGGAGGAACCAAAGGCAGAAGACAGTTGGCATTCTCCAGTTTAAGGCATGTACCATAGCTCCCATATTTCAGCTTCATATTTTCATAGAACTAGTAGGGAGTGTTCCCAAAACATCTAGTAAAATATTCAGGTAAGCATCCTAATCTGAATGATATGGGATATTGTTAAGCAATCCTGACAGCTGTTTAAAGGATAACTGTACTTTTAGGAATGTTTGCATGGCTATATCCACTGAAATAAGTAATAAATATTTTTTGGATTTCTGAGGGCAGGGAGGCATGCAGATACCTTTTGTTTTATGAAGGTTCCACACTCCTTTGCACTGATGTAATGGAGGCCTTTTTGGTTCCTTCTGGCCCACCACCTCTTTTTAATAGGTCTGTTGTTAGAGGTTAATATGCTAGTGTAGCGCCCTCCTAGTTAGCTAGGGGAGCTATAATCCTGATTGTCAGACAGGAGGGCTGAGTAGCAGCCTGGGTGTGATACTCAGGAGGTTAAATTTGGGTCAGGGCTGAAAGGCCAGCCCCTCTGGAATTTTCCACTGCTCTAGAGCTTTGGACAAAGGTCTAGAGGCAGTGGGTGGATCTGAGGAGTGGATGGCTTGTACTCTTGAGGGCTCCTGGCCAATCCCCAACAGGAGGCTTGGCAAGGGCTAGGACAACCCTTAAGGGTAAGAGAGCCTGCTCAGCAGGAGGAGTAGGAGGAGGAGGGAGGAGGTGGAAGAAAGAGGTTGAGGTTCAGGAGCCTGGGAGGCAGCTTTCCTCCAGGAGTGATGCTGGAATGGAGGAAAGCTTTGGACTTCACTGGCCCCCTGAGAGAGGACTGCCTGGTGGCAGGGAAGGAGTGGCCCAGCTTAAAGGCCTGGTAGCAGCCACCGACTCAACAGTAGAGCTGGAGAAGGTACAACTACACCCCCCCGGCCAGAAAGAGGAGAGAGCATTTTGGTGGGAAACCCAACTCGCTCTGCAGTTGGGACTATTGTCCTTCTAGTAGTTACTACTGGAACCCCTGTCCAGGGGTTCCTTCATATAGCCGGACTGAAGAGTATCTGGGTTTAGAGATGCTGACTAGCTCTCCAGAAGAGGATTCTGTGTACAGACTTGTAACAGTTCAGGAAGTTTGTCCTCAGTTACTACTTAGGCATCCCATACACCCCTTACCCCATCCGAATTCTAAATCCCTAATAAAACTTCAAAAAAAAGCTCAAGGACTGGTTTCTGTCTCCTGATACAAGTCTGAATGGAAAATGTGTATTACTTGGCTGTGCAGGACTATACAGGGACCCAAAAATGCAGCAACTCCTAAGGGGGGGGGGGGGGTGCTACACTAGTACTAACAAAACCTCAAGAATAATCTTTTGTCGGACAAGACCAGTTGACCAAAATCTCTATGTTGGCAGATCTAGTTGCTGCTTGTTTACAGAAGAACAAGCAAATTTATATATATAGACAAAGTTTTTAGTCCTTTTTTCAGGCGATAAAAGTCTGTTTAGCAGTATCCTACCATGCTTATCCAGCATGGACAGCAACGTAATTAAAGCAGTTTTAAATCCAAAACGTAAAATTTAATATATTGCAGCTTACCAATCATTAGATGTGGTGTCTGCATTACTTTTCTTTTTTAGCGATTTCTGCTCTGTTTTCCTCTGGTGATCTGGCAAGTAACACAATTCCTCTATTAGAGTGTCCCCACTTTTGGATGAATGAGCACAGGGGGCACCTTTGTACAGCAGCATTGTCAGTCTGGGGGGAAGGGAGTGATAGATGTACTAGCAGATTTAAATACACAAAAAATTGAAGCCAAACTCCAGCTTTTTACATGAATAAATAAAAATGACCATTGTAAGCGCCTCTGCCAGTGGTAGATGATTTATCTAATCTTTGTTACTTCAAGAGAGTATGTTCATACAAATATTAGAGAAGATGTCACTATATGCCTTCATCTGCTCTCCCAGTGTTCCTGTATGTTCTGGGAGCTAATTCTAAATTGAAACTCCAAGTAGTTTTCCTTCTTTCCAACCTTTGCAGGTAGGAATCATGGTTTTTACTGAATATCAATAAAAAAATTATCCAAGGCTGGTACTAGGTGAACCAGAGGCATCCCTAGGGTAGGTGTCACCCGGTGCGGTAACACTTGGTGACACCCGCTCCGACGATCCCCGCAGAATGGATCGGATCTGTGGATTGAGCATAATGGATCGGACTCCGATCCATTATGCTCAATCCGCAGATCCAATCTATCCTGCGGGGATCGTCGGCTTTCTTTACAACTTATCTTTTCTTGGAGCGGGTCCGGTGTCACCCCGTATAGGTTGCATGCCAACGATCCCCGCAGGATCATCGGCATACAACCTATACGGGGTGACCCCTCCAAGAAAAGGTACGTTGTAAAGAAAGCCGATGATCTCCACAGGATGGATCCGATCCATCCTGCGGAGATTGTCGGCTTGCTTTACAACTTACCTTTTTGTGGAGGGGATCCGGTGTCATCCCGTGCGGTCGGTGTCACCTGGTGCGGACCACACCCCTTGCACGCCACTGAGGTGAACAGTATTATTCTGGATATTAACATCAATTAAAGTGATAGTGTTTATTGTCTGGAACCATTTCATAACCCCTCCATGCAGCCTTTATAGAATTAAGGTTGTATTCTCTGTAGTTGGAGGAAACTGCCATTTGCCCTGGGTTCAAACTTCACATAGACCTGTAATGTGCTCACTAAACCCCAGAGGAAGTTTTGTTGGACATTAGCTTTCCTTACATCTTCCAGGGGAAATGTCAGGGCTACCTAAAGAGATTCCCCAGCTTTGATTATATAAGCCTTTGTAAAACAGCTTCCACAGATTTACCATTAGAGTTCATGATCATAGGAAAATAAAGTAATCATTTTAGAGGGAAATCCTTATCAGCAATCATTCTTGTAAAGTGAAGCTCCACTTCCAGGTAAACATTCATAAAGACTTTGCTAAGTGTAGAGGGGATAGCCAGCTATTCTGAGAAACTACAATATATCAGCAGTCTCAGTCTATTCAGCAACCTCTGGCATATCTCCAAAAGCACATGCACACCTGGACTCCTAAGCAAAAATCGTACTCATAGTGTCCAAGGACAGCTGTCATTCACCTAGCTTCCATGCGATAATCTTCAGTGAGACAAAAAAATCCTTCTCCAGTCCAGCCTCAACAGGTGATAGCCTCCAGCCAATATCTTTCAGTTCAAATTCCTTCAGGCTCGCAGCCAAGCACAAGGCTTAACAACAGCTCGTCAGTTGCTTCCCAGGAGAAAAAATCCTGCTGAAAAGCCTTCCCAGACATTTACCTTCTCCCCAACCACCTTCTTGGTGCTTCCTCCCAGGAATTGGCTGAGATAAGATGAATATTCATAACTTCAGTGGCTGACCCTCCCAGCTATTTCTGGATGCTTCTTTCACAGGCAGGAGCAATCAACCACCAAGCTCGGGGAAACCAGACCAGACCAAAAAAATAATTTGCCACCACTGAGTACAGCAGAACTAAAAAGTAAATTTAGCCTTAGTAGGGCAGGGCACTACATAATATATATAAATATATATATATATACAGTTGTATTCAAAATAATAGCAGTCAGACATCACTAACCTGATCATTCACTGTTTTTGGTAGAAATGATATTTCTACATGGCAAATAATTTACTAGCAGGTGTAGTAGAGTAATAGAAATCCAACAGACCCAACAGTCATGACATGCATGCTGCTGATTCTGTGTAATTGAATCACTAATTGAAAGGGGCATGTTCAAAATAATAGCAGTGTGGAGTTCTATTAGTGAGGTCATTCGTTCTTTGAAAAACAGGTGGCAAGTATCGCCCTTATTTAAGGAAGGAAGGCAGCAAATATAGTACATACTGGTTACAGTGCATTTCTCTCTGAAATTCTGAGGAAAGTGGGTCGTTCCAGACATTGTTTAGAAGAACAGCCTACCTTGATTAAAAAGTTGATTTGAGAGGGGAAAACATATAAAGAAGTGCAGAAAATGATAGGCTGCTCAGCTAAAATGATCCCAAATGCTTTAAAATGGCAACCAAAACCTGAAAGACGTGGAAGAAAGCGAAAAAACTACCATTCGAATGGATAGAAGAATAGCCAAAATGGCAAGGACTCAGCCAACAATCAGCTCCAGGAAGATCAAAGAAGGTCTAAAGTTACCTGTGAGTACTGTTACAATTAGAAGACGCCTATTTGAAGCCAAGCTATCTGCAAGAAGCCCGTGCAAAGTCCCACTGTTGAAAAAAAGACGAGCTGAAGAGGCTACAATTTGCCAAAGAGCACATTGACTGGCCTAAAGAGAAATGGCGCAACATTTTGTGGACTGATGAAAGTAAGATTGTTCTTTTTGGGTCTAGTGGCTGGAGACAGTTTGTCAGATGACCCCCAAACACTGAATTCAAGCCATAGTACACTGTGAAGACAGTGAAGCATGGTTGCACAAGGATCATGATATGGGGATGTTTCTCATACTATGGTGTTGGGCCTATTTATCGCATACCAGGGATCATGGATCAGTTTGAATACATCAGAATACTTGAAGAGGTCATGCTGCCTTATGCTGAAGAGGAAATGCCCTTGAAATGGGTGTTCCAACAAGACAACGACCCCAAACACACCAGTAAACGTGCAACATCTTATTTCCAGACGAACAAGATTGACGTTATGGAGTGGCCAGCCCAATCCCCGGATCTTAATCCAATAAGAAAAATTGTGGGGTGACATCATAAATGCAGTTTCTGAGTCAAAACCAAGAAATAGAGAAGAACTGTGGAATGTAGTCCAATCATCCTGGGCTGGAATACCTGTTCACAGGTGCCAGAAGTTGGTTGACTCCATGCAACACAAATGTACAAAAGTTCTCAGAAAGAGTGCTTATACAACTAAATATTAATTAAGTGATTCAAAGGAAAGCAAAATCTTCAAACATTTTTCAGTTTATATAGTGAATGTTTGAGTTTGTAAAGAAGAATACAAACGCTGCTATTTTTTTGAACAGCCTAATATTCACTTTTATTCCATTTTGTTAGAGAAACAACACAAATTTTATATATTTTTCTTCATGTTTTGATTTGGAATAGAATGTGTAGTGTTCCCAATGCATTTGTGTGTATGGAAATAAAAGCTATTAGAAGGATTTTCAGCTTTATTCACTTTTTTCAACACACTGCTATTATGTTGAACACAACTGTGTATATATATATTGTGGCAGTGCGGTATCCTGCCACCGTGGAAAGCACGATGGAGGCCCAGGATTCTCAACCTTACAGGTTGAGGGGCTCCAGGCAGATCTCCTAATGCAGAGAAAACTGGTTTATCAGTTTCCTCTTTGGTTGGTAAAGCCTGTTTTGGGACCTGTAGCCTGGAGATTTCTTAGAGATTTGGGAGGGATGAAATCTCCAATCCTGGGCCCATATTTTGGGAGCAGCCAGCGTGCTGATTGCACAGGTGTGTGCAGGCCTTTTAGGGGAAGCCAGGCCATGATTCTGGGCTCCACCCCGGCAGTTAGGAGGACTCCACCCAGGCAGACGGGAGGTCTCTGCCGTGGAGTCAGGTGGGCTACACCTAGGAGAGGTGGAATCCGGACTAGCTGTGTGCTAGTGCCATACTTTGGGAAGAGTCTGCAGGAGGCAGACTTAAAACTGCGTACAAGCCAGGAGGCTGAATACTGTTCATTTGAATTCGTGTGATGGTGGATACCCCTGCGTGGGAAACCTTTATGTTATTGAACTGACATTTAAATAAAAGTGGGCAAACAGGCCCTTAAAAAATAAGCGAGTTGCCGTGTGCTTTGAAGAATCTCTACCACTTGAAGCGAGGTCCCACATATGGTGGAGGATGCGGGCATAATTGGAGATCCCTGCAAAAGTAGGTTCATCAGTTATATGAACTGTGTTTCTGTGCAATGGACAGCACAATTTGGTGTGTGTGCAGGTGAGGAGAACCTGCCTTAAAGAGGCAGTACTTCATTTCTTTGTTGCTGGACTGTGCAAAAGTGTTGTGAAGTGACTGAAGATGGGGCGGTCAAAGCAAAGAAAAGAAGAAAGATTTGCGGAAATGAGAGACAGAGCCCTATGGCTGGAGGGGTTGTTATCACCAGAACGAGCCCCATACATGGATGAACAAAGTTTGCCAAAGTGGGAAGTGCATGTTGCTGCTGGCAACACTGGTGAAAGGAGACCAGCTATGAATGTGCAGAGTCCTAAGCTGGAAAAAGGCTGCAATGTGGGGAGCCTGGACAAGACACGCTGGCAAGAGCGATGCTTGCGGTGCAGGGAGTGGGGGCACACTGTCTCTAAATGCCCTTTGTCTCAGCCTCCATTGCAAAGTTGCATATCAAAGCAAAGGACTGCATCTGTGTTAGGCAAGCCGGCTCTGAGTGCAAGGAAGGAGCGACAGCCTGACCACAAGTTTGAGAAGAATGTGGTTGCCCATAGCAACACATGTGACTTCAGGCCTGCGGACCCTGTAAGAGGAGTGTCGTCTGCAGAGGATTGTGACAACGCAGAAATGAGAGTTCAGCGCATCTGGAGGAACCCACAAAGTTCAGCTGGGAGAATGCCATCTCCCATAGCAACAGGAGAAAGCCTGCCAACCAGGAGAAGGGGCTACAAGGGAGATGTGGTTCCGTGTCCCAAGAAGGTTATCTGTGGAACCATACCCTGCCTGGAATGTGGTCAGTTTGGGCATGGTATCTTTACCTGCCCCAGATTATGGAATACCACTGATGAGGGTGCTACTGAGCAAAAGTCTTCATCTGCAAGCCCAGATTCATTTTTAAAAGTGTTGGCAGCTACCCCTAGCAACAGGGATATGGTGTTACCTGCAGGGGGTGTAAGTTGGTCCGGAATGGATGCAGTGTTGCTCCGTGACCACATGGGGAAGTCAGTCTGTGGAGAAACCACAGAGGAGAGACTACGTACTCAAGTGAAGGCTATGACATCTGCTGCAGGAAATGGTAAGACTGTTTCAGTTTGTGGGACTGATTCCAAGGAAGTGAGAGTGTGTCCTTCAGGGAGTTCCACAATACAGATGGACATGGACTGGCTGCTGTGTGCTACCCTGAGTAGTGGGGAGGCACAAGGAACAGCCCAACAATTAGGACTAAATATTGAAAAGGACATGGGGACTCTGCAGGTACCTGCTATAATCCAGCAGAAGGCTGGGGATGGTAACCTAGGGGTGACCAAAACTGCCATGGCACCGTGTTCCCTAGTGATAGGTGCTGCAGAGATGCCCAGGGAAACCTCCCAGGAGCCCGCAGTGACGGAGCAGAGGATTTCCCAGGTCAGCTATGGAGCTGCAGTCATGTCTATAGGTAATGAGAATGCTGATGGTCATGCCAACAAAAGTGTTACTGTTGGTAAATGTAAGGTTACGGTTGGTGATGGGCTAGCACAGCTCACTAAGGATAACAGTGTTGATGTGAATATGATTGAAGATATGTTGTTGCCCTTGGCAACAGTATCCAAGGCTGCAAAGGTGTCCATGGAAACTTCCTGGGAGCTCTGTGTGTTGGAGCCAGAGGTTGCCTGGGACAACTATGTTGCTGCTCTGGACAAGAGAGTACTTGACACAAATGATTATTTAAATGCTAAAACTGAAATCTTTGAAAATGCTCATGGTGATAATGGGTTAATGGAGTCTGTCAGTAATGACAATAGGTATGGAAGTGTTCATGAGGTGAATGAAGCGCCATCAGAGTACGGTGGTGAGGGTGTGGTATTGCAACCTGTTGAGGTTAAAAATTTAGTGCCACAGTTTTGGTTGAACAAAAGTGATATATGTGATGTGTCTGCTGAGCCACTCTGTCCTGTGTCTCCTCCGGCAGTTGGTGCGGTACTGCGTAGTACCTCTGATTGGAGCGCAGAGAAAGTAGACTGGGACAGATGGGCTGAAAACCTGTTGGCTTTGTTGAAAGGGACCTCTGTTTCCAACAGTGGAGTAGACACGACTTCTGCTGTGCTAAATGGAGGGACGGCAGATCAGCTTATAGACAAGGGCACACTTGCTGTTGCTGCAGATGGTCTCCCTCCCAATATGGACGAGCCAAGTGAGATTGAGCACATAGCAGAGATCGTGCCCACAACCCACAAAGGATCCAATGGTGTAGGATCGAATAGTGTGATACCAAATGAGCCAGTGTTGGTGGAAGTGTCAGATGGCACAAATCAAGTGATTGGGGTCAGTAAACCAAATGTGGAATTGTGTTATGACCGTCAGGTGTCAGGACAGTTGCTGGAAGAGGTACATGTGCCAGTGGAGCTGGTGGATAGCGACGTTGCCATGGGAGACAACCACTCCACGCTGTGCACTTGGTCTCCAGACACTGCCCTGCCAAACTTTGAAATTAATTCTGACAAAGGTGTGGATGTTTCTGGCCAGGAGGAAAAATGCAAGACCCGTGTAAATGTTGATGATGAGGAAAAGTGCGATGCACTGGTACATTGTAAATATAATGATGTGGTAGACACAGCTGAGGAAAAAGCTGCAGCTGAATTAGGCCCCCTACAGTTTCAGGAGGGTAGTCTGGGAAGGGAAACTTTAAATAGCTTATCTGCCCAGAGGGAAAACTTTAAGGAAGTGGATAATTTAAAGAGGTCCCCTGACATAAAAGCATCTGAAGGGCAAGGCAATTGGGCTGTCCTTCAGAAGGAGAGTAGGACATTGTCATCTGAGAATGTCAGTGACAAAAGGAAGTGTGCAGTGTACGGGGGGAAACCAACCGAGCTAGGTTTTGTCAGTAAGAGGATGCATGTACATAGAATGCAGAGAGGGACTAAGGGAACCCCAATAAAAGAGCCCACACTTTTTGTGTTTAAAAGCGTGACCCCTTCAAAGGTAAAGGGAAACCGGCAGTTGAGAGTGCAGCGTAGCTTTAATGTTATCCGACACCTAAAACTCAGGCGTCAACCTCATCCTCAGAAAGGTCCCAAGTTTTGGAAATTCCTTAATGGGAAGGTGACTTGGGTGGCCCCAAGGAAAATAGAAAGGCAACGCTTTTGGAAGCGAACCCGTAAAAAGGCGCAGTGTCTTTTTAGAGCCCTAGTCCGTGTAGTAGGAGAACACAGGGAAAGTTGCCTCGTAAGACAGGAAGGAAAGTTTCCCTTTGAAAGTGATGTCAGTCAGGAAGGGGCTCATATAGGTGAAAGCTGGCACAGAGGTGCCAAAGTAAAGAGTTTGGGCTTGTGTGTTCTGCCCCCTACGGGATCAAAACAAAGGGGGGGGATATGTGGCAGTGCGGTATCCTGCCACCGTGGAAAGCACGATGGAGGCCCAGGATTCTCAACCTTACAGGTTGAGGGGCTCCAGGCAGATCTCCTAATGCAGAGAAAACTGGTTTATCAGTTTCCTCTTTGGTTGGTAAAGCCTGTTTTGGGACCTGTAGCCTGGAGATTTCTTAGAGATTTGGGAGGGATGAAATCTCCAATCCTGGGCCCATATTTTGGGAGCAGCCAGCGTGCTGATTGCACAGGTGTGTGCAGGCCTTTTAGGGGAAGCCAGGCCATGATTCTGGGCTCCACCCCGGCAGTTAGGAGGACTCCACCCAGGCAGACGGGAGGTCTCTGCCGTGGAGTCAGGTGGGCTACACCTAGGAGAGGTGGAATCCGGACTAGCTGTGTGCTAGTGCCATACTTTGGGAAGAGTCTGCAGGAGGCAGACTTAAAACTGCGTACAAGCCAGGAGGCTGAATACTGTTCATTTGAATTCGTGTGATGGTGGATACCCCTGCGTGGGAAACCTTTATGTTATTGAACTGACATTTAAATAAAAGTGGGCAAACAGGCCCTTAAAAAATAAGCGAGTTGCCGTGTGCTTTGAAGAATCTCTACCACTTGAAGCGAGGTCCCACAATATATATATAGTTAGTTAGTCTGGCTGAAAAAGACAAAAGTCCATCCAGTTTAACCATTAACAAAAAAAAAAATTATAATCCTACACCCAAAGTTGATCCAGAGGAAGGCAAAAAACCCAACGCAGCATGATCCAATTTGCTCCTGCAGGGGAAAAAAATCCTTCCTGATCCACCGAGAGGCAATCGGATATTCCCTGGGTCTATTTTACCCATAAATAGTAACCAGTTATATTCTGTGTATCCAAGATTGTTTTTTTAAAACAATCCACTGAGCTGACCAGAACCAAGTCTTGAGGGAGTCTATTCCACATTTTCATAGCTCTTACTCTAAAGAAACCTTTCCATGTTTAGAGATAAACTTTCTTTTCCTCCAGACGTAAAGAGTGCTCCCTTGTCCTCTGTGATGACCTCAAGGTGAATAGCTCTACACCGAGTTCACTATATGAACCACTGATGTATTTATACATGTTGATCATATCTCTGTCAAGGTCCTACCTTTTCCCTGAGGTTATGTTACTCCATGTGCTGGCATCCATCTTGGATTCTGCTGTGCATGCTGGGAATCATTTTTATGCCTTCAGGTCTCTGAGGTCCACCCCCCAGAGGGGCGTGGCTGATGACATATAAGCCTGTGGCCTGCACATGCTCTTTGCACTTGTGTCTTGTGTCTTTGTGTTACTATTACTCTGTTCTGACTCTCGTGACTCTCCTGGTATTCTGATTCGGCTTCGGACTTGACTATTCTTTGTATTCTCCTTTGATCTGACCCTCTGTTGCTGAACCCGGCTCATGACCTGTGATTCTCGTCTGCTGTCCTGTACTGTTTTGTCCTGTTGTTGTTGACCTCGGCCTGTCTGACTACTCTTTTGTCTCTTCCACCAGCTACACGCCATTGGCGGCGGCCATTACCGCAGCTGAAGTGTCTCGGGGGCCGCGACCTGGTTCCTGGCTGTGTCAAGTCCATCCCCACCATCAGGGGCCCTGGTGAAGGGCAGCCTGGGACTTAGACTCCGCGCCCTGAGGGACTTCGGTCTGTGGGTGGTGGTTGTCGTCAGCCAGTGCGTTACATTGTTAGGCCTGCCTGTCCGTTCCTCGGCTCCTGCCCTGACAATCTCCCCCTAATCTCCTCTTCTCAAGAGAGAATAGATTCAGTTCCTCTAATCTTTCCTCATAGCTGATCTCCTCCATGCCTTGAATCAGTTTGGTTGCCCTTCTCTGCACTTTCTCCAGTTCCCCAATGTTCTTTTTGTGAATTGGTGCCCAAAACTGAACCTCATATTCCAAATGAGCTCTTACTAATGATTTGTACCCGGGGTAAAATGATATATCTCTCTCTGGAGTCTATACCTCTTTTAATACAAGAGAGGATTTTGCTCGCTTTAGAAACCGCAGCTTGGCATTGCATGCCATTATTAAGCTTGTTATCTACCAGATCCCCCAGATCCTTCTCCACCATTGATTCTCCCAGTTGTACTCCCCCTAGTATGTATGATGCATGCATATTCTTAGCCCCCAAGTGCATAACCTTACATTTATCAACATTAAACCTCATTTGCCACATAGTTCCCCAATTAAACAGTGCATTGAGGTCGGCTTGTAAGTTGGAGACATCCTGTAAGGGCGTTATTCCACTGCACAGCTTGGTGTCATCTGCAAAGACTGAAATGATATTTAAAATCCCAGACCCTATATCGTTTGTAAATATATTAAAGAGTAAGGGTCCCACTACTCTCTGAATACGATCTTTTAGCCAGTTTTCTATCCATTTACATACAGATTTTCCAAGCCTGTAGACGTTACCTTACACATTAGCCGTGTGTGGGGAACTGTGTCAAACGCTTTTGCAAAATCCAAGTATATCACGTTCACAGCCACCCCTCTGTCTAAGGTTTTGCTCACCTCCTCATAAAAAGAAATCAGATTTGTTTGATAACTTCTGTCTTTCATTAATCCATGCTGTCTGTTGCTTAAAATATTTTTTTCCAGCAAGAACTCATCTATATGGTCTTTTATTAAACTCTCCAGTATCTTCCCAACTATAGAAGTTAAACTAACAGGTCTATAAATGATTTTGACCCCTTTTTAAATATTTGCACCATATTGGCCTTACGCAAATCCAGTAGTACTATGCCAGTCATTAAAGAGTCCCTAAAAATGAGAAACAATGGCTTTGAAATGACAGAGCTCAATTCTTTAAGGCACCGTGGGTGTATGCCATCGGGTCCAGATGCTTTATTCATCTTTATTCTGTCTATATATTTTTGGATCATATCAATTGTGAGCCAATGTGGATCATCTGGAGCTGTGTCAATACCATGCCCATTATGGACAAGAACTCCCCAATGCTCCTTTGTATACACAGAGCTGAATAAGGTATTTAATAAATTTGCCTTCTCTCTGTCCCCAGTCACCCACTCTAGATTATTTTGTAAAGGGCCTACATGCTCGGACCGAACATTTTTACTATTAATATATTTGAAGAATTTATTGGGGGTTTGTCCTGCTATCTTTTGCAATCTGTCGTTCGTTTTCAATTTTCCTTGTTTTCCTTTTTGCATATTCTGTCATATTCTTTGTAATGTTTAAACGATGATAGTGTTCCTTCATTTTTATATTCAATAAAAGCTCTTTTGTTATTATCCATAGCTTTTTTTTAACTTTGGCCGCAAGCCACATTGGTTTGATTTTTAGCCTTTTAAACTTGTTGCCCATGGGAATATATTTTGCAGAGTGTTCACATACAGTCTTTTTGAAGAGCTCCCATTTCTATGTTGTGTTCATTAGTGCCAATATTCCCTCCCAGTCTAAGTCTTGGAGAGCAGCTCTCAACCTTGGAAAATTAGCTCTCTTAAAATTGAGCGTTTTTATTTTTCCCGTATGTGCTTGCTGTTAACAGCTAACAATAAATTAAATCATGGTATGGTCACTGCTACCCAGATGTTCTTTTATATGGATATTCATAATAAGCTCTGCATTATTTGAGATTACCAGGTCCAGCAGAGCATCATTCCTAGTTGGGGCCTCTTTGAACTGTACCATAAAATTGTCCTGTAGTAGGTTTAAAAATGTTTGCCCTTTAACTGTTCCTGCAGTACCATTACTCCAGTCAATTTCCGGGTAGTTAAAATCCCCCATTATTATCACTGTCCTAGTCCTTGCAGCCCTTTTGATCTGTGCAAGGAGCTGAGTCTCCACCTCCTCATTAACACTGGAAGGCCTATAACAAACTCCAATGATTACCTTTGTAGTACACACCCCCATGTGCAGTTCCACCCATAATGCTTCAGCCTCATCACACTCTCCTTCAACTAGGTCCTCTTTCACACTCGCTCTGAGATCACTTCTCACATAGAGATATATATTTATAGAGCTCAGCAGGCTCAGGCCTTGTGACATTCCTCTTCCATGTGATGCCATTGCAGACAGCATGAAATGGGAAGGGATTTTCTTTGTTAAGTAATGCCATTTTAAAATTAACTGTCATGCTCGAAACCTGTTTAATGGATAACTGACGCACCTGTAGTTGAATTCTTGTTAATTAGGATTTTGTTGTCTAAAATTTAGCATTGCTCCTAAGACTTTCATTGGGGTATATTAATTTTTGCAACATGATCTTGAATTAATTTGTTAGGAAAAATACTTTTTTGTGTGTGCAAATTAACAAATCATGTTTGCAATCAATGACCCGCATTTGTGGGAATATTGTGTCCCATAGAAAATGTTGATTCTGAAAGGAAAGTAAAGGTTTACTGACAAATCTGTTGGGGTGTACTCATTCATGCTGAGCACTGTATATTGTACAGAGGTAACACATTCTGCCCTTGATTTTTCAGATACTGCATAGAAAATTGCCCCATTTCTAACAACATACACCACACAGAGACTGACGCAAGCCTCCATTTTGTTGAGAATCTCCATTTTCTCCCTTCTTACCTCCCTCCCTCTCTGAGAGGCACAGTGACATATGGCAGCGTGTGTGAGTGTGTGTTAGGAGTGTCACAGGAGGCCAGGGCCCAGCAGGGGGCTGAGAGCTATAATGTCCCCAAGGGAGCTGGGGTCTCTCTGGCCAAAGAACCTGTGCAATTTAACACCTCATAAAAGATAAAGCAGCCTTCCCAGGAGTTCAAAAGACATAGAGCCAGATAACCTTTTAAAAAAAAACATTTTTCCCCTCTGTCTCATATCTTGGAATATGAGAGACTTACATAAAAACCAGACATATCGTCAGATTGGCCATGAGAAGACGAACAGTTTGGTCACTCGCCTTGTCTCGAATACATAGGAAAGCATAAAAGTAGATCTCGTGAACCAGGCAGTGTATAATTTCATATTTTATATCTAATCAATCCTCAGACCAGGGGCGGACTGACAACTCATGGGGCCCCCGGGCAATAGGGGATCATGGGGCCCCTGTGTCCTTGCCCAAACTCAAAAAAAGCCTATGAAAAAGGAACCAGGGGCATCTCATGGGGCCCCCTACTGACCCCGGGCCCTCGGGCAGTGCCCGAGTTTCCAAATGGTCAGTCCGCCTGTCAGGGCCTGGACTTGAACCTGGGACTTCTACTGTGTCAGGCAGTAACTCTACTCACAGAGCTACCTAGGATGCTGGACAACACTTTGCCTCATCTATTGGATAATCCTGCCTTGTTCCTTGTTTGCTCTTGAACCTTGAACTCCTTGCTCCTCCCATGAACTTCCTATAGAAGCAATGTCCTTGGACTTCCTCCTTGCCAGATTATTGTGCCTTTCCAGCCAATATCCTGCTACGTTTCCTGCTGCTGTCTACACCTCCGCTACTGACCTTTGGCTTGTTCCTGACCACGATTGATCTGCTACCATTTGTGACCGACCCTTGGCTTGTGATCGACTCTGCTTTCCTCTGATCCCTAACCTGTTGATCCGCTATTGGTTCCCAGTCTGCTCATTCCCTGGTGGGGTGATCCTGAGATCTGCGACCTGGTATTAACACGCAGCCCAATCCATCTCCACCATTAGGAGCTCTGGTGAATACCGGTTAATACTTAGACCCCGCACCTCAGGTGAGCCTGCGTCATTCCCAGGGGGATCCGCTGGTGTACCTATCCTGCTGGTTCCAGGTAAGCCTTTTACTGCTATAGCAACTGGTCTCTGAACCTGACCTTACACCGTGACACCGCCCCTGCCTCAGACGTGTCTGCATAATAATCTACCCGCGGGTGGAATGTCACTTGTGCAGATGGAAAGTTATGGGCCAAAATATGAGTTATGGGAGATTTTGGCTCTAGTTGAGGTATCCGCCCAGACCTCCACGCCCAAAACGGAGTATTAGTTCTTGACTTCAGAGACACCCCCTGCTGGGGAACTACGAAAATGGGCTGTCAGGCTTAAGAGAGTAAAAGTTGAAGACGTGTCCCATTTTAACATCAGTACCACCTGGGGAGACCTGTGCCCTTTCGCTCTTAAACTTGGATCTGCTAACCCAGGACTTTGGCAAGTACCTTAACCCTGTCACCTCTCTCTGATATCTCTTTGCTGTGCTGTTGGTCTCTGTATATTTATATATATTAGTTACATCTTTTTCTGTAAATATTTTATTGCACCCGTTTGACCTTTTAGCCTTTTAGTAATAAATCTTTCCTTCTGAAAGTGCTAAACTGTTTCTATAGCTCTTAATTGCAATTTACGAATTCCTGCCTCTAAAGAGAACGCTACTGTGTTTGTTTAACTGTCTGTATAACCGACCTGTGGTGACCGTTTTATACAGACAATTATCTCAATCATTATAGTGTTATAGCTGATATCGCCGAGTTTCCTCTTTCTCTGTACAAAAAGGAGGTGGTGGCAGTGTGAAGGGTTAATTGTGTAATTAACCTGACCCAGTAACAATCGCATTCAGGCTGCCGGTGCATCAATTGTGGTCCAATTAGCTGGAAAAGCATTGTGCAGGGTGCAGCTGAGTGTGGCATTGTTACGCACGTGACATCGCGGTTTTAGATTGGCCAGTCCTTCGGTCACGAGTTCAGTGAGAAGGGCTGGGGTCTGACGCTGCGTTCGTCACATATTGGTGACAGCGATCGTGGGATCGTCGCATATTGGTGGCAGCGATCCAGCGTTTGTCACAGATGCAACCCCCTCCCATACTGGGAAGGGGTTTCAGTTTTTTGGAAAATGTTCATGAGAAATAGGATGAGTCTTGCAACACATCAAATATTTTGCTGTCCAGAGCTCTTGTGGTCTTCAGTCATTTTCTTTATCAGGAAGTTATTTTCGTGGCTCTTTCCATGAATCAAATAGGAGAGATCTTGTGCATTTCCCCATAGAGCATTTCTGTTTTTCTTGGAAGGTTTGATGCTATAAAGCCTCTTACTCCACTCTGGCTGAGAGTGGTGAGAGGCCACTTAGCCACCATTTTGGTTAAGCAATGACTTGGTACCTGTAAGCTGCACTTCAGCTGTTTAATCTGTGCTCCGACCCCTTCTCCCCCCATCCTATCATACTTTTGGCTATTTCCCTAGAAATTTAAAACAAAACTGCCTGTTTAAGGACCTGTTCCCACCTCCTTTAATCACTTCAGCCCCAGTGACATACTCTTTAGTTACCTGGTTAGCTACAGGCATGCTACAGCTACAGGCATCATCCTGGTATTCTTTTTCAACTGCTGGTGGGCTTTACTGTAAAAGAGATCCTAGCGGTTAATTATGGATCTCTTATACAGTATAAGCAGTGGAAGGGTTGCCCCAGCTGCCTACCGTCACCTTTCTGGGCTGTCCTGTCTCATTGGGGAGCCCATTACTGAAGCTGACAGTTCCGTCGGCTGACCATAGAGATGATTGAGGACCAGACAGTCCCCAATCATCTTTTTGGTCTAAGAAACCAGAAGCGACGAGTATTTTGTCACATCCACTTTCACCAAGCTGTAAACAAGCCATCAAAGGCTTGTGAAAGCATCAGATAAAACAAATCTGGGTTTGTTCTGATGCTTTGAAGGACAGAGGAGAGACCACAGATCTCTCCATAAAAAGGACTTGTCACTGCTCCAGCTATCACAAGGCATGTAATTCAACCCTTGTAATAGCCATAAAACTGATAAAAAAATTAGAGACAGCTTAAAAATAAAAGAATAAATATATAAAGAATTAAATTAATTAGGGCACCCTGTCTCCCTGTGCTCGCACAGAAAGGCGAGCGCTTAAGTAGGTCTTTGAGGTTTGAAGCTAAAGGAATGCCAGTGACAACAGACCTCTTTGAACCTCACTGACCAGACATCCAAGCAGGTGTACTTAATTTTTAACATGACTGTTACATAACTTTACATTAGTATAATTTATCTAAAAATTGTTTTGTTTCTTTTCAGACTATCCTTTCTAAAAGCAAGTTTAACTGCCAACTCCTGAAATGACATTGAACAATTTACAACTACTGCTAATATAGATTTAAAGGAATCAACATTAAATCTGGAATGATGTGATGTTCACATGATATTCAAATGAGAAAACCTTCATTTTACAGGGGCATTTTTTGCAGACATACATAGAAATAGCTAAACTAGCTTCAGGAGTTAATTGCAGTGTCCTATTCTTTCATTGGAGTAAGAAGAGGCTTCACTCCATTTGTTTACACATTTTTTACACAACCTTTTGACATTTTATTCCTGCAGTTTTTCCATCAATAACAAAATTCTGTAGACATTAATGCCATTAACAAGATCATTTTTATCCACTACATTGAATCTTTTACTAATAACAAACATTGCTTGTTCAAAAGATTCTCTAATAGACTTGCAGTTTAACAGAACACACTCCAGTGATCTGAGGGTTTCATGGTGAACACACCAGGCATTCAAGTACTTAATAATGGTAGTGTAAAATGCCAGTAAAATACTCATAAACAAACCTTTCATACATAATACTTTTTCTCTAGAGGTAGAAGAAACTTTTTAACAGCTTGAAAGGATGAAATTGTGTTGGAACACATTGTTCATGTACTTTGTGGAACAACTACATCAACCAGTAGATGGCAGTGTTTATGAGTTTAGCTGCATCTATGATAAAACTCTGTCTTTTCTCTATAATAAAGTTCCTGTTTCCTGTTTAGCGGAGAAACCGCAAATAAACACATGTAGGGCTATATACAGAACCTCTAACAGGTTATGGGCCAAGACACCGAGCCAAGTATCCAGTCTTAACCGACTACGGAAAAGAAGTGCAAGATACAGTAACAGAATATAATATTATGAAAGTGTGAAACTGCTAAAGAAATGTGGGAAGGATTACAAAAAGTGCATGAAAAAGCTAATCTCATCAATAACCCATATTTGATTAGAAAGCTATATCAAACCAAGCTGCTAAAATCCCAGGATATGCAGGACTACATAATACACACCTTAAAAATTGTTGGAAAGAGGTATAGGAGAAGAAATAAAAGATTTTCATGTCACAGCACTATTTCTTAGTGGTTTACCAGAATGTTATGAAACGCTTGCCACAACACTTGATGCCCATCCAGATGATGAACTGACATTGGAATATGTTAAGGGCAAGCTTATGGATGAATAAAAGCTTAAAACAGAAACCATTAATGGTGATGGTGCTTCTATTGCAGGGTCTGCTTCAAAGACAAAAAATAGACATAAAAACAGTAACCTGCAACAAGAAACGTGAATGTTTTGTGTGCAAGAAACAATGTCATTTAAAAGCAGATTGCAGAATCTGGAAAGCTAGAATGCAAAAACAAACTAAACTACAAAAGGCCAAGAGTGTGAAGGAAGAAACTGATTTTTCTTCATATACTGAATATGTTTTTCAATCCAAAAGTTGCACCTCATCTTTTCTGGCATAATGTGTTGATTCGGGAGCTACAAATCACATGACAAATGACAGAAATATCTTTATTCCCCTTCTTTATTAAAATTAGGCTAGCTGTTATTTGTTCCAGGCAGAAATATCCGGCAGGGAGGATGTGTTCATTTCAGCCAGGACACAGAAGTTGATCTTTTCTTTATAATGCCATCAAGCTTCATACAGACATGGAGAAGGTGGTTAATATCTTGTGATTGGAGGAGGTTGAAGGATTCTGCAGGACTGTGCATTATACCTAAGGCATACAGGATCTGTGTTTACAAGCTTGCGGGCTGCTTTGTTGGCCGAGTTGATCTGGGGAGTTCCCATTTTAGCCATACAAGGTGGTGGAACACAGTTTGGAGTTGAAAGAATTAGACACCAGTTGGACTGTTACATTAGAAATGACTTTTTGGGATTTTGAATTTTACGTTTTTTGTGACACAGTATTTTCTATTCACGTTATGATCATTTATACTTATTTTATATGACTTTCACGATTGCACTAATTTGGTGAGCGCTTACTTTTATTAATTGCACATCAATATCCTATTGCAAAACTTAAATAGCCAAAAACATTTAAACTGCTAGTGCGTGGCTTGCATCATCTTCCTGGACTAAGAGAATTGACAAGTTCCGTAGCCTGCACCAATTACATCCACAGTAGAGGAAAGGCTTTATTTCTGGGGCAGTGCCCCATGCCACTTGTTTTAGTTAGCTTGAGTTCTTATTTCAGTGTAAACAGAATAAACAATTTTTTCAGGAACAGTCCAGTCCAGGACTACGGATGCACCCTTGCCATTCAATCCCTACAGTACCCTCATGCTTGTCTACCGCTGCTCAATTTTAACAGATGTCTGCTACTGGAAAATCAACATAGGAAGTGTCCACATCACACAGACAATAACATGGACACCTAAAGAAGGACCCTAATAGATGTCAACAAAGGAAGACAGAAGACTTGGGACTGAAGAGTAAAGCGACCATGTATATAGGCTTCCAAAAAGGACCATTTTTTTTTATCTATCAGTAAGTTGGGGAGAGGGGAGAGAGCTGAGAGCTCTTCAGTAAGAAGAGAGAGAATTGTCCTGACTGCCCGAGAACCAGATCAGGCCACAGAGCCAGAGATAGGAGAGGCAAGAAGGAGTCACTGACCACTAGCCTTGCCACCCTGTTCAGTGATACAGTCTACCAGCAGGTGACCTGGAGCGCAGTGACTGGACAGAACACTGCAAGTGAGGCTGGAGAACCTGTGGAGGCCCCCATCCGCTGACAGAGAGAGACATCTAGGACCAGCTGGAAGCCACCGACAGGGTGAGAGAGTCCCATATGCCAGATAAGCAAGAGAACACTGACATTCTCCTCATACCTGCTACTTTACCTGCACACAGTTATGGACATTGCATTCAGTTAACACGTGTTGCAGCCTAGTTCCCATAGCTGCTACTGTTGAACACATTTGCAGCACAGTTCCATCATTAGAGCTGAACACAGTGCAGGCCAGATCACATCAGTGCTCTCTTAACCATTGTCCTACCCTTCTAAAAGAACTTTTACCACCATTGCCATTAGTTACTGCAGCCCAGAGTGGAGTTGTCCTCTGCTAACAAGCCTTATTGCCAGTTTGACACCTTATTTGCCTAAAGCTGCACTTTTCTCAGTGCATTAAAGGGAACAACACCCAAGTCAACTGCCACTTAAAGGGAAAACACTTGTCCTTACTTCTTCCTCCCCTTGTGTTGATCCTGTAAGGAACTGTCACATACACCACTCCCTACTTGTGCACCAACTGGGTCCCAGCGAGCACACACTGCATTTAAAGGGACATTGATTACCCTGGACAAAGAGCTCTTTTATATTAGATGTAAGCTTTGCCATCAGATTCTGAGGGCCCAAAGTGAGCTAGTTATCTTGTTGCTAGTTTTCATAGCTCACTGGGGTGGAAACCACCTCAGGTTGAATGTATTGGGTTAACTTCTGAAAAGGAGGCCTGCTAACACTGATTGAGATTCTGCTGGATGCGTTGTTTCTATGCTTAGAGTTACTAAGAGTAATCATTGTCATTCCACTTACCTATACCATTTTGTACTGTTTAATCAAGCTTACATTGAAGTTTAATATCAACTTCATATCGGTTTAGTCTAATTTGTGTGTGAGTCTACTTTCTGGTGGTAATTTGCTCTGGTCAAAAAGAATCCTGTGGTGTCTGCAGGGTTTGGGCTTTCAGAAAGGGGTTCAGGGAGCTCGAAAATAACTCAGCGACTCCTAAGGGGGTAGTGCTACAATCTATGGTCAAAATGTAAAATCATATCTATTTCCACATTGTATTTCAATTATTAGCCTACTCCTATTAATCTGAAAAATTTGTAAAATTACTTTGCTTCAATTAAATTGTGACAAGACTGAAGTCATGCTTTTTGGCACCCCCCATCAATTATGTAAGGCCAGCCTTGGTAGCTTATCTATAGATGACACTGTACTTCAGTCTAAATTGAAAAATCTAGGGGTGATATTTTATGCTAGTTTAATCTTTGATCCACATGTACAAAATGTCAGAACATCTTTTTTCCATTTGAGAAACATTGCTAGGCTGCATCATATGCTATCATACACTGTAGCTGAAAAGCTGATCCATACATTTGTGTTCTCCTCACTTGACTACTGTAATGCTTTGCTCGCTGGTGTACCTAAATCGACTATAAATATTGTACAATATGCACAAACTTCTGCAGCCGGAATCCTGACTAGGTCTGGTACAAGAAATCATATTACCCCTGTCCTGGAGTCCTTGCACTGGCTACCTGTCAAGTTTTGCATTGACATTAGGATCCTCTTACTCACCTATAAGGCTCTTAATGACTTGGCACCCCATTATCTATCTGAATTTTTATCAACTTACTCCCCTCCTCGTAACCTCCGCTTCTCAAATTTTGTGTTCCCCCCTACTCACCTACGCTCAATGGGAGACAGAGTCTTCTCCTGATATGCCCCACAACTCTGGAATGCACTTCCAAAGAACATCAGAGTCATCCTCTCTAAACTCATTCAAAACGCCTTAGATAAGCGTTTTTGTAATTGCCCTGTTTCCCTTTATTTTATTCTGTCTGTTTCTTGTGTTTTCTTTGTAAAGCACTTTGAGAAGCTTCCTTTAAAGGCGCTCTATAAAATAACGTTTATTATTATTATTTATTATTATTACTTTGAGAAGATTTCCACACATTGACTTCCTTGAATTCGTTGACACATAGTCACTCTGCCCTGTACATGGCACTGCTGTGTCTCACATTTCACAGAGCCTACCTTCTGAGCTACAGAGGTGCTGAGAGGAGGAGTTTTAGCAGGGGAGATCAGTACTGCTTGTAGGCAGCAAGGTACCATGGGATATATAGTCCTTACAAATTGAGAGGGAACAGAGGAGGAGAAACTGCAAGGCTTGAAAGTAATCCGATTATTTGCGTAAAATGGTCAGCAGACAGGCTTACCTCACAACATGAATTGTGATTTCTCAAGTAATTTTATGTGGAATTGTCAAAAATAACAATTGTTTGCATTGCCTATACAATGCTAATATTAGAAGTGACTGCTCTGACTGAAGAATTTCCTTAACAGTGTCCTGTAGATGGGCCTTAATCTCCAATTACTGTACCTGAGAAGCACTGCAGCACATACTGGGTGCTCACATACCACTGAGGGTTCAGTGAGAGATAAAGGATTGTCCAGGCAACCTGAAGGTTCAAACATGTCAGTTGAGTATGCATGAGAATCATCAGCGATGTGGAGGACATGCTTAACCCTTTACAGGCTGATTCACTCCTTGCAACTACTACAGACCATACTTCTAAACTGAGTGACATAGAGGATAGACTCTGACTCAATAATCTGCACTTTATTTGATTGCTGGACAGATCTGAGCATAACGGAAAGTTTTTTGGAGACCTGGCTTAAATTTATCATGAAACCAGATACCTTCTCTGCTCTCTTTGTAGTGTCAGCAACTTTAAAAAGCACATTTATTGAAACCATGGCTTCCAGATAAAAAACGAGCACTTTACAGCCTCCTAATTCAGGAATCCCACATCACAGCCACAGGATATAGCAGAGGATCCACACAGGGACCAGCACAGTTCCCAAAGATGGCCGCTGGAACGCACCGCTCCACTCACCGGAAATGACATCAGACGCATGGAGTGCAGACCGGAAATACGTCAACGCGTTTCGCCCCTCTCATCGGGCATTCTCAAGACCTTGAGAGTTAAAGTTGCTAACATGTGAATGGCCTTAATCTTTGCTTTTAAATTATACTGTTGATTGGCAATATTACACTATTTGAGATTTTTTTCTCCAGGTTGAACAGTGGAGCCTATTCTGAGGGTGAAGAATTCCATAGAGTGGATGCTAAAGAGGGTTTAGGATCCCTTTAAAATCCCTAAAGGCTTCTCATTCACCAATATCTGGTGAGTGTATTTGATGTTGGTTTGCACGGGTGGAAGGTGGAAGCTTCTTTACATTTGAAGAATTTTTGGAAATTTCTATTTTCATCATACACAGACTTTTGGTGTTTATACAGGGACTTTTGGTGTTTATTATTATTGGGGACATTCACTATTAATTTATGGTTTATGATATTTATTAGTACTATTCACTTTATGGAAAAAAGTTTTTATTTCATTTAAAGGTCTATTTTTGCACTGTTTTTGTATATCTACCTTTGGAACTGTTTACTGTGAAACCTGTTGTAGCTGATGGGTTAAATTTTTTTTTAGGTGGAAACAATCCTGGGTAATCAAATGAGTTATAACTTCATATCCCAGCTTAATATAAATTGTAGCTTGGATTATAAAGTTCAGGGGTCAAGAGTATAATGTACAACCTAGTGAATACAGTGCAGTGGTAGGGGTATAATGTGCAAAATAGTTAATGCAATGCAGGGGTCAGGAGTATAATGTAGAAGGTAGTTAATGCGGTTCTTCAATACTGTGTAAAGTGAAGTGGTCAGTAAGTTTGTTCCTTCTATTGGTGGCCAGTTGGAGAAAATATGCCCCAAAGTTGATGAAAGACTGTGGAGTAACAGACCCCCACTATCCATCATTAAATAGCTAGTCCTTCTTTGCTTCTGTACACAAAGGACCCTAGTGCCCAGATGTCTAAGTGTGTACATGGTTTGGAAGGAGAGGGGAGGGGACAAGTAAACGAGTGACACACATTAAAAAGGAAAAGTGTTAATGTGCCCTCAAAATCAAGTAACAAATTCAATTTAAAATGGAACTGAAAACATAATAAAGAATTTTGTAAATCCCATTTTGTATTCCTAAACACTTATCCAAATAGGAATGCAAGATATTGTGACTACGGATACACGCAGCATACAGAAATCGATAAAGCAATGTGGTATAGGCACAGTACTCTGCTCAGCCAGTCCAGGTGCAGCTGATTTATATAAAACCAACACATTGGGCTGCTAGAAGCTACAGACAGAGTTTGTCTGGTCTGAGGTCTGCATTCTTATTTAGTGTAAGTCTTGAGCAGTGCTGGGGGGAGTTTACAAAAATTCTTTATTATAATTTCAGTTCCACTTTAATCATAACCATTTGCTACAGATTTTGAACTCGCCCTGGAGGTCCTTGAATAGTTCTCACATGTAACACATCAGTTTTGTTGGATTAAGCCTCTTGTCCTTTCTTTTCAAGTTGTATGCATTGTTGTTGTTAAGGAAGGAGTGTGCAGTATATCAGTAGAAGCAATCTTCAGTTTAGTATAGATGAGTTTAGGATTGAAAAGGTAACCATTGACATTACCACATGTGGCTGTGGCACTTTGTCCCCCAAGGCACTATCCATGGTTGTTTGCTATCAATGCGTGACCAGCCTTTGATGACATTACCATAGTCTCGGTATCATGCCAGACTGGAAAGGAAAATAGTGATTCCATTTTTTCCAGGCATGCAGCTGTTATAGTGTGTTCTGAGGGTACCAGATGGTATCCACAAAGCTGGCTTATGAGGATGTTGTAAAACAAGTGTTATGTGCAAAAGCCACACTAAAGGAGATTCTGATCATGAGTGAACTTGGCACCGGGAAAAATTAGTTCAGGATGTTATGTTTGAATCATGCACGTATTTATTTAGTCAGTTAATTGTATATATGTGAAGTCGTTTTCTCCAACCTCCCTTCAAAGTAACTTTGTATCCTAATCCTGAACGCTATAAAACTATTTGTAGATACTAATTGTTTAAAGAACTAAATGTTGTGAGCTAGAGAAGGAAGGACTAGATAAGGAAAATATTAAAGTGAACCTGTACTTGAGCAATGCACTACAAAGTTAGGCCTATATTTAATTAAGAAGGCACCTTAAAGCAGGCCATGGTGTTGATTTACTAAAGGCAACTGGAAAAAAAAGGCGCTGTGGAAAATGCTCTCAGACAAGCACCTTAGTGAAGGTGCATCTTTATTGGGTGAGACAAAGTAGCAAATATAATAAAATTGACCAGCCTAAAGTGGACAGTGTGACTCCAATGGACGGCCCGTCCGCTCTGAGGGGAGCTGAGATCAGGGAATGCTCCTGTCGGCTTCAAATCACATGGTGTCAGCGTACCAGAGTCCTGGGTGGTGTCACCATGGCAAGCGAAGGCAGTGTCCAGCGTTGGCTTTAGCTGGGAGCATATGTAGGGTTACCAAGACGACATGTTTCGTGCAGTTGCACTTTGTCAAGTCTCTTGGGCAAATTTGGTGTAACTTCCCTTGCAAAGTGAATAGCCTTCAGTAAAGCAACCTCCTGGTCTCATGAACATGTTTTAATCCACTACTTAACCCCTTGCCACCCCACTAACGCAGATGTGTGGCAGCAATGAGGGTGAGCTTTAATGCCCACAATCCACACATATGCATCTATGGGTGGCATAGGTTCCTGAACTGAGAAAGTCAGACAGCTCTCAGTCTGTACTAATGATCAGAAACCATTGTGGTCTGCTCCCAATCATGTGACCACTGTGACAGCTAATCCCAGTGGTCACATGATTAGACAGACCTACCTGCCCCCTGAGTGTAATTGTCCAGGTAAAGGGACACTATGGAAGGCAGGCGGTTAATGCTGTGTGGCTTCGACGCAATCACTATATTAGTTATAATGCAAGCTATCACCAGCTAGCCCTCTTTTTCTAGACTTGGGCCCTTGGTGTAATCCAAGGATCAGAAGCAGGAGACTGTAGAATATGTCTCTGATGAACGCACAGTCCTTATAGGGACATATGAGGCTAGAAGAATAGAGGGGTTTTACTGACTGATTTATTACATTAAATGTACTAATAAATCCTGGTTGGACAGGCAAACATTAGATGTTAAAGTTGTAGTAAAGCCTGTTTCTAACGATTCCTAAAAATGTTCCCACCCCCTCTTCCTACCTATCTTGCATACTCTGCATAAAAAAGATCTGTGTACTTACCTTTTTTAAACTCTTTTCTCTTTATGAATAATGGGATTCGGCAACTCCAGTTTTCTGCGTTCAACAACAGATATAAATTCCTGGAGCTGTGACGTCACCCATAGGCTCCCATGACCTATGCGTTGTTGGCACTTCCTTCTCTCCCCTGCAGCAGCCACTCACTGACACAGGGGAGCTGGGGCTGCTGGGTCACATGGCTGGACCAGAACAGATTATTTAAAAGTAAACACACAAATCTTTTTTATACATGTGTGGCACCCTCCTAGGTAGGAGCTAGGATTAGATAGCTAGGATTAGTTATGCTTTTGATAGGAAAATTTAGTTGTCTCTTTGTAGTCAGAGTGGCTGTAAATATTGTTAGGGAAAAGCATAGTTAGCTCACTGTATACTGAGTGAGCTGTGATTGTTTAGTGAGGTCTGCTTTGTATGCTCAGATGCTGCTAGTCTGCCTAGCTTCCTTTGTATCCAGGAGACTGCAGAAGTTACTAAATTGTAGGTGTGGAGCTATGCAGATAGCAGCTTGAATAATAATACAGCCTCAGCCTATCCCAGAAAGAGCGGCTCTAGTTTGGGTTCACACTAATGCAGTGCAGGACACCACATGTAATTCGCATAGGAATCACACCGCATTCCTGTACGAATTACATGCAATGTCTGTGCAGTGCAATTTTGTATGGCTCAAATTGCATCGCATCCACACCAAAAAGGTGCAGGAGCTATTTTTTTTATCCGTACCTGAATCACATTGCATGGGTGTTCTCACCCATGTGATGCAATTTCTGGCAATCGCATAGCGTTTTGCAAACTGTTTTGGGGTGTCATTAAATTATCATTGACACCCACAACAGACCGCATGAACGCCATGCAATTGCAATGCGGTGCGGGAAAAGCAAAGGATTTGCAGCATTTCCCACACCACATCAGTGTGAAACCGGATTAAGGCATGCTGGGTAACAGTGTATATTCACTGAGCACACTGAGTTTTGGGTCTTATCTGGCCAGGGTTGCCCATGCCTGGGAGAGGACACTTTGCCCTCCCAGGCAGCTGCTGCTGTAGGCCTCAGGTTCTGCTACTCTGACTGAGGGACTGTCTCATGAAGATCTGATCTGGTATCACAGAGGAAGGCGTCCAGTTGCTCCTGGGCCTTGTGAGTACAGACATTCCTAAGAATCTTTGATCCTTAGACTGTGTGCTGTTTAACCCCTGTGGTGCTTGGAATTCAGCTGCGGGTTTAGCAAAGGGAATACCGGTTGGTGTTCCAAAGCGCTTTTTCCATCTGCCTACTACTACTTAAAGGGACACTGCTCTGGGCTCTAAAGAAATTTCTGCTGTTACTGTTATTACTTGTTTCTACTGCTTAAGACTGAAGTCCACTGTTTGATATAGCTTGTTCTGAAGATTAGAAAAAGTCCTCATTGTACATATTTCCTAATCTGGAGTATTCCATCATCTCCCTCATCCCTATCCCCATTCTTCAAAAATAAAAACAACAAAAACAACACCCCTAGACTGATTATTGAAGAAATGAGTGCATGAGCCTATGTGCCTGGGTGGGAGGCAAAGTATTTGGGGAGTTCCTGGACAGTATTCCAGTGGTTCCTATTGGAGTACCGCTACACATGGTATGCAGGATAGGTAGGAAGAGGGGAAGGGAACATTTTTAAGAATAGCTAGATTTAGTTTTTTCTTCCACTTTACTTTTAGAGCAGCTTTAAGATGCCTCAGCATATCTATTAGCTGATTGCTCCCCTGTAGAAAACCACTGCAGCCACCCCAAAAACTAAACTTCAAAGTATGGTGGTGATGCCTCTCCCACCTCTCACAAGGCAGTACTTGTGCAATCAACCACCAGGCTTGGGCACAGTTTCTGTTTGGTAAGGGTGCACTAACTGTCAAAATTGTCAAAATGTCACAGTGGACAGCTTTTGCAGATATGGTAAGTTATCTTAAAACTGGACTACATGAAAAGCAAATATTGTCTAAATCCAAAAGGCATGTGTATTCTACCATGACTCTTTGTTGTGTGCCGTGTATTTCTTCCAGATCTGCATAGTAATCCAGTGTAATCCAGTGTAACAATTTGCCTCTGTACAGGAGCTTCCTGTATTAGAACCAGTAATTGCTGCTTCTCTCCTTGTGCAGGGTGACCGGTCTTGTATCCAACCCTTGTAATTTTCTGCAGGCATACCGTAGCTGGTGGAGCCTGCTGGGTCCCACTCCTAGCTCCAATTTCTGCACAGGCCTATGTGAAGCACAGTGATGAGGTAACCATAACCGTTACAAGGTAATACCTAGATTTGCATACACAAAGTGTATATCATTTGTGGCTATTAAGGAACATATGTTTAGGAAAGCTTTTATGCCCAAGGGTTTAGCTTTAATATTTTGTTTTTCATATTTCCCCCTACCCAGCAACATTTACTGGTGTATCCCTCTAATCCAGGGTTGTCAAACTCAATTTCATTTCCTCAAGGGGCCAGTTGTATCTGTTAGTGCTCGTTCACACTTGACTAATTTCTAACTCTTGCCAAACGCCCCTATAGCATTTGACAGGCATTTTGGAAGCGTTTTTAACACTCCTCAAACGCTCCCCAAATGCCCTATGCACATTTCTGAAGAGTTAAAACCACACCACAAATGCCTATAATGAATGTTAATGGTATTAACGCTCTGCAACCGCCTCACATGTGCCACGGAAACGCCTGCCCCCCTTACCTTGTGCTGATGCTGGGGGGAGAATCTGGGGGCAGAATTACAAGAGAGGTGCAAGGGCTATGTATAAATCACCTGTAATGATGGGTGTCCTACATGTGTGGATTTTCGCTGCATTATTTAAAACTATTAGTTTAGTTTTTACATTTTAGAATGGTGTGCAAAATTTTAAAGGGTGCCTTGACTGATAATAAGTTGAGAAACACTGATCTAAGCTTCCCAAGTGCCCCTGCTATCACTAAATGGCTGCAACATCACATATGGAGAGTTGAGAGCTTTCATTGTTGCAGACCTAGACCATACAAGTGTTTCGGCTTAGTAAACACAGCTCTTCCCCACTCAGACCTCAATTTTACTATATTAGTAATGACAGCTTCTACCCACCAGCCTGACAGCTCTTGCTTGAAACCTTGTGTGCATCCACTAGGGTATTCAAACGGCTTACTTTGACAGCGTAGGCACATGAGAAGTTGTCTTAATTCAGCTGACAAATGTTGGATGTGTTCTGCAAATAATAAGAAGAAAACCTGCATTTCCAGGAAAACTTTGGGCAGAGTGATGAAAGACCATTACTGTTACAAGTGTGGCTTTACAATATTCTCTCCAAAAGCTTGATAAATGACAACCACAGAATTCCATACCTTGGTTTTCACACACTCAGCTTGTGCCAGACACCGTACTATGTCATCTGACAGAATAGATGTTCTTGAAGACAAGAGAACCCTACTGTTCTATAAAACCCAATGGTAATTGCACTTAAAGTTCATATGATGATCAGAAAAGCTTTATAGGGATTAGAAAAGACTTGATTTCAAACAATTACATTGCTCTAATGATCTCACTCTCATCAGTCTGAGCTCCATGTTAACATTTAATATATGCTATAAATTAAAATAATAATAATGCATTTCCAGAAGATTTTAAGATGTCTGCACAGGATTAACAGAACATGGAAACATGAGAAAACAATGTCTAAGTAAGTAGGGCCCATACTAAAGAACAGGATGGTCAAACTATCCAACTGTCCTGTCTGGACTAGAGGAATAACATAACACATACCATTCTTTAACTGTGGGGAGTCCTGATATTCTGCCTAAAAGTAGATGAACTCTTCTGAGCATTGTTTAGAAATTTACAGCTCTAGTCAGGACTCTAGGCAGAACTCCAGGCACAAATTAATGCTACAAAGCAATCAATAATAATTCATAAAATATAGTTTCTAATGAAAACAGTATACATTTTTGAACTTGACCTATACAACAGAGCTCAGGGGAAGGGAGGAAGCAGCATGATCAGCCATTCAGGTGCTGTAATGCAAGGAGCATGATGATAGGAGCTGCTTCTCCTTTCACAGTCCAGTCATAAAGTGGGTAAGTGAAAAACCCTGTAAGGCCTTGTTTACATAGGCTGCCAAGGGGCAGTAGAAATAGACAGTTGAGACATGATTTTACCACCCTCCAAATGCCCAATGGCAAGTTAAAGTAGAACTATAGACAAAAACTTTTTTTTTCTTTTTGGATAGAGTGAGGGAGGGTTATAACCCACATCTGAACTTTTTTCCCCATCCATATCCTATTTCAGAGATTTCCCTTCTCTTTCTGTTCCATAGCCAAACAGGAATTTTAGGGGAATCCCTTGGGGACCCTCAGGTCTCCAGAACTAGTGCCCCCATTGGAAGATTAACCCCCTATTACTTTTTGGGGGACAACACAAAATTTGGAATTTTCCTTTACTTTCACATTCAATGATAATGGTAAACAGGACAAACAGAGCGAGTGAATCTCCCTAACGAGGCACAGAAAGCAACAAAAACCTGACAGGTGTTCTAACCCATTGCCACTCTATCCAAAACAAAAACAAAATTGGCATTAGTTATACTTTAACATGGCCACTGTCACAAGTTAACCTGCAGTTTCTTTTTTGTGTATTCTTACCTCCTTGCTGCAGTGCTGTTCCTGATCCCTTTCACATGTGTGTTTGTCTGTGCTCACCTATGGGCGTCGTCTGCTTCCTGGCCCGCCTCCTTGTTTGCCTGCCTATATAAGACATGCTCAGTCTGGGCCACTTTGCCTGAGCAACTTCCTAGTTGTCTGAGCTCCTGTGTGTTGCTATCTCCTGTATCCTCGATTGACGTCTCGTGTACCGACCCCGGCTTCATTCTCTCACTGTGCTTGTTTTCCATCTGTCCTGACCTCGTCTAGTCTATCGAATATCCACGACCTGGTCCCAACTTGCTGCAAGTCCATCCCCACCATCAGGGGCCCTGGTGAAGAAGCAGGCTGGGGCTTGGACTCCGCACCCTGGGGAACCCCAAGTTGACTATGTACAAGGGCTCACTACCACAGGTACTGACAGCCACTGATCATGTAAATTCCCAATGCCATCAGCAGGGTGGGCCGCAGCAAAAATGATACCACAGGTCACATTCAGCAGGCAGTACCATGCCTGAGACCTATTATTCAAGTGAAAGGGGCTGTATACAATTTGCAAACACATGTATTACACATGGTTGTGGGGTCGTACTGAGGCTGTTCATGGGTTAAAACAGGCATCCAGGAGATGACATATTGCCTATGAGCTGCCTGTTAAATGCCTTTGAAAATTGATCTACCACAGACACTTACTGCCCTAAGTGGTAGAAGACAGAAAAATCAGGTCTCATGCCCTGCACAAAAAAATGTGCTGTGTCGCAGAGCTGTATACGTTTATGTACTGGATTAACAGAAGTACAAATCCTCTGTCAGGTAAAGCAGTTCCCATATATGTTTTGCATCTCTGTATTTATCTGTTTGCCTGAAGTTCAGCTTTAAATGGTTACCAGTTACTTTGCTTTTAGAACTGGGCCTATTATTAAATTTCACACTTAACAATGTCAATATAGCATATAAGTATTTCCAAATAACATTGTTATTTTGTTACAAAAGTCCCTTTGGTAGGACCAGGTATGAATAGGCAAAAGTGGTCAGTAAACATATATCTGGCTCTGACCTTCATAATGGAAGTATGTGTAAAAGACACCATTTTGAAAAGATGTAAATTTATGTTGTAGAAAGAAAAGCACATGCCATGCCAGTTAACTCTATCAAAAGTCTTCTCCGTGTCAAGAAGTCTTGTAGGTATCAACGTCTTTTGAGCATGATTGATAAAATTTAGTATTTACATCTTCAGTATATTGAGTAAATAATTTAAGCAATAATTGCCACATGATAAAGGGTCTTGCCTTGTGTATACATGATTGCAATGTGGGCTTAAGATGCAGAGGCAGGTCAGAGCATTTTCATCAGAGACTTAATTAAATGTGTGTAGCACCCTCCTAATTGTTAGCAAGAAGGACTTAGTAGCAGCCTGGGTGTGATAGCTAACAGGGGTCAAATTGTGGTCAGGGCTGAGAGGCTCTGCAAGCCAACCCCTCTAGAATTTCCCCTGCTCTAGAATGTTGGAGAAAGGTCTAGAAGCAGCGGATCTGAGGAGTGGCTGATTTGTAATCATAGAGAATCCTGGCCAATCCTCAAGAGGAGGGTTGGCAAGGGGCCAGGACAACCTTTAAGAGTAGCAGAGTCGGCAGGAGAGTTCAGGTGGAAGAGAGAGAGAAGGATGTGAGGCTGGAGGCAGGAGCCTGTGAGGGGGCCTAGATGGAGAGGAGATCACCTGCAGGCAGAGGATCTTGGAAGGCTGAAAACTTGGGACTTCACTGGCCCCCTGAGAGAGCACCACCTGTGTGGCAGGTCCAGCTAGAAGGCCTGGTAGCAACTATTGTAATGGATTGTGATAGACAATCTGTGCTTTGTCAGATGATCAGTAAAATGACAATTTTATAGCCTTGCTTCTCTTTGCCTCTTGCTCTTTAAATTCCTTACTCTCTTAAGTAAGCAATCAGATATAGGTTAACAGAACAATGACAATTAAGATAGCGCCTTCATCCGGAGTCTCGCCCGAGGTGACTCATTAGCAGAAAAAGCAACTTTCGAGGTAAACAACCCCCATAAAAGGGAATGAGTCTCATTTGTGACAATGATTGGAAGATATCAACGCAGATGAAAGAACACACAGGAAACTTAGGGGACTTTTCCCCCAATCATCGCATATGCTTCGCTTATGTCATGAGACCTATAAATGTTACAATTAGTTCCTCAATAAAGTAGAATTTAGGAAGTTGGCAAACTGCAAACAGTGTCAGTGTCTTACTTCCGCGTGCATGTATTCCTATACCAATTAGGCTCACTGGTAGATCACAGTAAATGGTCTGTGAGTGACCGAGTTCAAAACACCACCGACCCAACTGCAACATAGGAAAGGGACCAAGTGAGTAAACCTGCACCCCTGGGCCAGTAAGGGGAAAGAAGCACACTAGTTGGGAACTGGATTTGCTGTCTTACCCGGGACTGTTCACAGTGCAGTGCCAGGCACTGGATCCCCTGCCCAGGGATTCACCCAGAACAACTGGATGAGGAGAGGAGTCATCTGGGATCTGGGTGATACCACAGGAGATGCTGGCTAGCTCTCCAGAAGAGAACCTTTGCTGTAAAGACTTGTACATAGTTGTTAAGGAGTTTGTCCTCAGTTACCATTTCCTTGGGCATCCCATACACCTCTTACTCCATCCAAGTCCTATATCCCAAATCCCAAAACTATATAGACCCTCATCCAAAAACTAGTACAAATAGCTTAGGAACATGTGTTCCTCAAAAAAAAAGCAAACTTTATTGGCACAACACGAGGCAACTTGTAAAATCACAAAATGTTTATTTCCACATGATTAACATAAAAGAATAAGAAAATCAATACAACACAATCTTAATGAATACATCTTAGATAACAAAATACCCAACCCTGAGAAGGAGTACAGGGATAAGCATGCATGTGTCATATGCCAACATAATGTCATAATATCAGTGGATGGTCATGATTAGATTAGATATCTCTGAAAAGTGTCACCAGTATCTCCATACTCAGTTTGTCAACGCGTTTCAAAAAAAGCTCAAGGACATGTTGCTGTCTCCTAATGCAAGTCTGAGTGAAGGAAATGCATGTTGCCTGGTTGTGCAGGACTATAGGGGGATACAAACCTCTAGCAATCCCTAAGGGAGTAGTGCTACTGTTGTATACGCAGTATATTTTTCAGTATGGCAAAATAGAGTAGTGCAGTTTTTTTAAAGTAAAGTTATTCTTTGTCATAGTTTCCTCTCTGCACTCTTTTGAAGACCTAATTTAAGTAACTCCATTTCTTCACCCGGGCAGCCTTCTCTGTTAGCCATTACCTGTAATTTAGGTCATCTTTATGAATCTTCATAACAAATTGACATACAGTTTATTCCTCTATTATACTGAATTGGATCATAACACTTTACATGTTTAATTTAATGGGTAGAATTTTCTAGGAGATAAGTTATATATTAGATAATACAAACAGTTCTTTAACTTAAACCAGTACTGTCTTTCTACCACCAAATTGATTACTATGTGCAAATGATAGCGACATCAACCCAGAAATAGACATTATCTAATTTAGTTATCGTAATTGATCTTTAACTGTTCTCATCAATCTTAGTTACATGTCATAAGAAATTTCATGGTGTAATGTCTCTGGGTGAGGTATAGGCTTTGGAATATTTTAGCTTCATAGAAAGCCTTTGAGATGGATTTAACCTGGACACAATGTGATGCTACACTTGTACTAGCCATTAGGCTTAGGCATCTTGCTATGTGCTGTATGTCAAGTCTATATATTTTATTAGAAATTTGAACGTAGAACTGACTTCATGCTCTTAGCACCAGGAAACAACATTATTGTTACTTGAACATTAGTCTTTGTTTAGGAGCTGGACATGTGTATTATGCTATGAACTTTTCTAACATTATTGATGCTCATTCATGATGAGCATCTTCAGTATTACTATAGCCATCAGTGTCTGATCAAATCTGATCTTTCTGAGGAGTGATGTTTAGATCTGCAAAGCCAACAGAAAAAGTGCATTCTGCATCAAAATAATCTCAGTGACCCTAACGTGATCCAAAGATGGCCCTGCTAGATGTAGACTTGGACACCTGGCCCTCAGAATACCATACCATTCTTACCCATATAATTATTGCATCCAGGTTCATAGCTCGCAACTGGAAACAAGCAACACCCCCAACTTTGTTTACCATCATTAAAATGCTAAATTATCATGCTCACCTTGAACGCGTGTATGCTAAATCTCATCGTTCATTAGAAAAATGTGACTGCTTATGGTCTCCTTGGTTATATAATCCCAACTGTGCTATTTTATTGTAGTTTACTTTTCTTATTATTTTCTCAACTCTTTTCTTGGTGTCCATACCTACTTCACAGAAATATCTCAGGCATCTGAAAGTTTTTGCCAACTTCACCCATACAATTTGAAAACCGTACCTGAATATTTGCCGATCAAAGGTCTGGTATCAGTCTCTTCATCCTCCTTCTCTCCTTTTTATGTCCCCTTTTATTCATCCCTTCTCCCGTTCCTCTCCTCCCTCCTTTCATCTGTTTTTTTTCTTCGATCTTTACTATTCCCTGTGACATGTCCAATGTGTCGATAGCTTCCTATATGGAATAACGTACATTTGCTAGTTTTGTTTTTCTTCTTTCCATGTACCACTTGCTTTGTATATGAACTTGCTCATGTCCTATGCCACCACAGTCCTGTTAAAACATCTCTTTCTCTTGTTAAAATTAATAAAGAAATATTGAAGCTAAAATAACCTAAGTGGCAAATGGTGGCAATATTTACCAAGCTAAGCCTAGGCATTATAGTTTTTAGGCACCATATAACATTAATACTGTATAGTAATAATTGAAAATAGAAAAGCTACAATTTCTGGGGAAATTGTGTGAAGTGTTCTTGCCTCCACCAGTAGTCTACAACTGGAGTGGGCGGAGTAACTGGGTGGAGTGGCTTGTCACTCTGCTGCCTGCTCACACACCTGGGTTCCTATGGCAACTCACTCTACAGCAAGGGCAGAGAAGAGCGGTTAAAAACAAACTGGTCCAATTTGCTCATTTTGTCATTTTCAAGTGGTTGTAGGTTAAAAATTATAAATCCTACACCGAAGAGCTTTATATTGTGAAAATAACAAGACCCAGACCTACATTTTGATGCATAGTATGTCTCTAAAATATTAAAAATGAAGGCACAGTTGCAGTTTAGAAATTGCCCGTCAAATTTGAGGTGGCTAGAGTAGAGTTTCAATGAATATCAATGGGCGGCAATCTTGGAAGGCTGAAACAAATGGTCCTATTGTGAAAACTATCAGGACTATGGCTTAGCCGTGGACATTTTTAGTGGCAGCAGGGATAGCTGAACGTTTTGATATAAGATTTGTGTAAGTGGGCTTGAAAATGAGGGAGTGATGGCAGTTTAGAAATCATGTCCTGATTTTTCAGCTCACACTCTAGCTTTTGTCAGCTCCCACTCTAGTTTTGAACATTCCACCATTCATTCCTATGGGACCAATTTCACCACAAAAACGCAGATATTTCGTGAACCATTCGGTCGAAACGTTCCACAAAGTAAAAGCACACCAATCAGGAACAATCCGCACGTTTCAGTATATTACTGTCTATGTAGTGTAAAAACTGTGGGAGGAGTTAGGGTGGTAAATTTGAGTATAATGATAAGAATATATATGTGAGATAACAGTAAGTGGTCTTGCCATGCAAGAACACTTAATAAAATAGCTTGTGTAAAAATGTGGATTGTGGAGTGATGACATGTTGCCTCTCTTGTGCTATTAATATGTACTTTCATTATGCAGACCTCAACTCAAATGTGGTGCATAAGCCCCATCCACTCTGCTGCATGACCCCTTGTCTGATGCGTGGAGACACATGTGGAGCCCGAATGTATGTGGTCAAAAATGTGATCCCAGTCTTCAGTTGACAAAGGTATTTGTAAATCCCGCATCCAAGCCTCACAAGCTTTCCGAGGCTGAGACATACTGGTAGTTTCAAGAAGGGAGTAAAGCTTGGATATAACATGTCTCTGGGGGGAGTTCGAAAAGCAGAGTTTCTCATATGGAGTAAGTGACCTTGAATAGTCTTTTAAATGCGAGGAGCTGTGTGTAAAGTGATGAATTTGTCTATACATCCATGGTGTTAGGTTCAGGGAGGGCCATAACTTCATAATGTCTTCTCTAGATAAGAACTTAGTATTTTTAAAAAGTTGATGCACTGTCAGATTATCTGGAAGATCATATCCGGCAAGGAAAGCCCGGGACATACCCGGCAAAAAGTCAGGGTTCATTTTGATTGGGGTTATTGGGCCAGGGGAGGAAGAAAGTTCAGTTCTCTGGAATAACTGGCGGCAACAGCCTAATGTAGGACCTACAAGAGAGTGCTCCCGAAATTCAGACGGAGTATGGGCGTTTCCCAGCCAAGGGGAGGAGGCAAGCGAAATCATCGAAAAATCAGACTCCACACCAACCCAAACCTTACGATTATAGTTCGAAGTCCAATCTACTACTCTTGCTAGATGACACGCCCTGTAGTAACGGGCAATGTCAGGTAGTCCAATACCTCCACCGTTCTTGGGCATAGTAAGTTGTACAAAGCTAATTCTGGGGTGTTTATTATGCCAAAGAAAGGAGGAGCAGAGCTTTTTATAAGATGTAAAGAAGGAATTCGGTAATGCAATCGGTATTGTTTGTAGTAGATACAGTATTCTTGGAACAACATTCATTTTGAGAATGGCTGCTCTACCAAACCAGGAAAACCAAGGTTTGTTACAAGTCTGGAGGTCTTTGGAAATAGTACGCAAGATGGGTAGGAAATTCAAATCATAAAGTTCTTTTAGGTTAGTTGGTAATTGGATTCCTAAATACGTGATTGCCTCCGACTGCCAGGTAAAAGGGAAGTTCGATTTCGCTTGTCTGATCACCGCATGGTGTAGAGAAACATTAAGGGCTTGGGACTTGGGACTTGGGAAATTTATTTTGAAGTTGGCCAGATATTGAAACAATTCAAAATCTTTTAGCAAATTAGGTAGAGTGATATGGGGATCTGTTAGAAAAAGCAGGATGTCATCTGCAAAGGCCGCTATCTTATGAATTTTGCCATTAATCTGGACCCCCTTGATATTATCATTTTGCTTGATGCAATTCAACAGGGGTTCCAGTGTTAGAATGAAAAGGAGGGGGGATAGTGGGCATCCCTGTCTGGTGCCATTGCCTATCGAAACGGAGTCCGAAAGTAGACCGTTAACTCGCACTTTAGCTGTGGGAGATGTATACAAAGACATGATAAATGTGCGAAAACGCTGAGGTAGTCCAAGGCCAAGCAGAACAGCCTCCATATACTCCCATGCTAGCCTATCAAAGGCCTTCTCGGCATCTAATGATAAGAAGAAGCCTGATTGTTGCTTTTGAGTTAACCAATGATGAACGTTTATGGCCCTTATAGTGTTATCTCTGGCTTCTCTCCCTGGTACAAAGCCCACTTGGTCCGTTGATACAATGGGATCTATAATATGTAATAGGCGATTGGCTAAAATTTTTGCAAAGATCTTTAAATCAACATTCAATAAAGAGATCGGGCGGTAATTCGCTGGTGATGTGTGGTCTTTATCCTCTTTTGTTATAACCGTAATATGTGCCTCAGAAAGATGGTGCAAGGGCTGCCCCGGTGTATCTAAAGTATTAAAGGCCCGCAAAAATGGTTGTGCCAGTATGTCGTCAAAAGTCTTTTAGTAGGAAGTGACAAATCCGTCGGGACCTGGGCTTTTGCCAGGTTTCAATTGTGAGATAGCTTGTTGTAATTCCGTCAGGGTCAGAACTCCATCTAAGTCTTTCGCTTGTGATCTAGAAATCGGGTTTGGGAGATATCGGTTCAGGAAAGGTCTGAATAATTGTCTTACGTGACCTAGTGTCACCTGGTGGTTTAGATGGTACAGGTAAATTGTATAGAGCGGAATAATAGTGTTCAAATTCAGCTGCAATATTCTTTGATGTTTTCAATAAGTGTCCCTGCTTGGAAGTAAGCTGGTGGATGTGTCGAGCTGCCTTTTTAGCTTGTAAGGCCCGGGCTAGAAACTTGCCACTCTTATTTCCATGTTCATAAAAAAGTTTTTGTTGAAGAGTAAAGTTACGTTTGGCTTTTTTGTCTACAATATCTAGAATTGGTCTAGTTCAGATGCAGAATTCAAAGCTTTAGAGCGTTTATGTGTGCATTCCAGCGTACAAACTTTTTGCAATAGGGAGGTAAAAGCTGCTTGAGCTAGACGTTTTTGCGATGCGGAGATAGACATAAGAAGCCCATGGGTTACACATTTGTGTGCTTCCCACTGTATGAGAGGGGTTGTTTCTGGAGATGTGTTTTCTTTAAAATAATTGGTCAAAGAATCACGGATCTGGAGTGTGGCAGAGGAATCTGTAAGAAGGAAGGGATCTAATCTCCACGTTTTGGACGTAACTGGTGCATCAGGGAGTTGTAGGGTCATCATAATTGGGTGGTGGTCAGATAAGATCATTGGTTCGATCGAAGCTGATTTTAAGTTATGTAAATCTTTCTGAGAAAGAAATAAATAATCAATTCTAGAATGGCGCTTATGTGGTGTGGAATAAAACGTGTAGTCTTTGTCTTTAGGGTGGAGAGTGCGCCAGGTATCATGTAGGAGAAGATCATGTAGCTCGAGTTTTATCTGTCTGAGTGCTTTGAAGGGTTTAGAGGAGAAACCAGTGGAAGTATCCTCCAATGGGTTCAAAGCTACATTAAAGTCGCCTCCAAGAATCAGAATACCTGATTGAAATGTGGCAAGTAATTTGGCGATTTTGCAAAAAAAGCATACTTGTGCAGTATTGGGACTGTAAATGTTAGCTAGAGTAAGTGGTTTATTATAGAGGGTGCCTTTGAGAAAGAGGAACCTCCCCTCAGGGTCCTCGAGAGATTCAGTGATTGTAAACGGGAGCTGCTTAGAGAGTAGAATAGATACACCTTTTGCTTTCACCTCCGTGTTGGTTGCATGATATACCTTTGGAAAGTTAGCGTCCGAAAATCTAGGTATGTGGTCTGATCGAAAGTGAGTTTCTTGGATAAAGAGCACGTCTGCTCTAAGGGTTTTCATATAAGTTAGAATTTGCAAGCGTTTCTCGGGTATATTTAAGCCCTTAGCATTGAGAGAGGCCACAGAGAGTGTGGGGACTGAACGTGCAAATGTGTGGTTAGTAGCCATTATTTTGTATGCCAAAGATATCTATTCGGAGTCTATTGGTGTATCAAATGGTTGTAGGTAAGGCGAGAGAGAGAAAAAAAAAAAGAAGTGGGGGGGGGGGGTGGGATCTAATAGGAAAAACTAGAATAAAGTCGTGTCAAGGTAGGAATATAGATAATAGATATATAGGAGAAGAACGGAAGAGAGAAAGGAAGAAGTGTCAGGCGTGTCACATAGAAACCCATATATATGTAACGTTTAAATGTTCCTTCAACTTCTTTTACATATTGAACTCCAGAGAAGATGTAGTCCAGCTACTCTATCTCTCAATAAAGCTCTAATAAATTGTAAAACTGTGTACTAGCATAAGAAATTATACTTGGAGTTGTGTCGAACCCAGAGACGGCCGTATTGTGAACGTGTAATATAATCGTGAGAAGGTTATGTATCCTCGAACGAGAGGTATGCAAAGGACTTTGACCAACATAAGATGGTCTTGACACACAGAGACACGTGGGAGGCAGCTAATGTGTATCGAGGGTAGCAGAAGAAGGAAGGTGGATAGCAAATGATATGTGTAAAGCTATAAAGATATATAAGCTAAAGCATTGCGGATGAGCACGAGGGCCAATAGCAATCTTTACAGGAGCGGATACAAAATGAGGAATATGCAATAGGTAAGTCGTTAAGGAGAGTTCCTAAGTAGTGGATTGTAAGTACGTTAATGTGGGTAGATATTAAAATTGTGCTAATCAATAAAATGAAGCATCCTCATACCTCGTAAAATAATAAACAAGCACAGGTTCAACGTTATGTAATAATGTAGTAATGTAGTTATGTAGTAATTAAGTATTCAATTCCTATAACCAACAAGGAATCATTTATAACTAACAATCATATCACTATACAAAGATCATCATTAACTGTATTAGTTTCGAGTAAGAATACCAACTATACGTAAATCACTGTAAGGATACAACGATAATATTAGCTTGAATATTCCGGGATGCCGGCCATAGGCCATCCATTCCGTGGAACCAATTTCCAAACAACATTGTAGGTGTAAATCCTAATCAAGGGAATCTGCGTTATTCAGCATGTTACTGCTAATAAGTGTAGACTAATCTTACGTTTACCAACCACGGGCGGCTTACTGAAAGGAAGGTACTTAAAATCCATGGCCCAATGTGAGCACTGGTCAAAGTCAATGATAGCGTAGGTCACATTTTAACATCCTAAAATACACCATGGGCGTGAACAACAACACGAAGGGCCCTTGTCTTACAGCTGAGACACTGGGACACTACCTGGTCTATGAGTAAGTTGGGGGTATGTAACTTGTCTGAAACTATTATTCATGTGAAGGAGATCGGAGTATCATTTGGGAGAGCCCATATTTGTAGTGGAAATGAAGGAGATGCAGAAGCATCATATTAATGCACTGTCTACCCCGCATCGATATTCACATAAATATCTATATGTATACATATATATAAGAGCTCAAGGATGGACACATAGGAACGTGGGCGTTATTAGTAGAGAATCCTATGGGAACATCTAGGAGTGGCCCATTCCGGGAGACATTAAGGACCCGTTATATATCTTAAGTATAAAACGATCATATATGAGTATTCCCATAGTGTCACATTGTAGCTAATAGAAAGGGAGCGTAAAAGCTCATTCCAAGACATCTCAGGGATTATAAAGTATGTAATCTCCAGGGAAAAAACCATTGCTTATACAAATCGTTGATATTAAGACACCATAAACACAGTCATATAGAGTTCTAATCCAGGTGTGTCTTGTTCATACTACATCGGAAGTCAGGGAATCAGGCTTAGGTCACGCAGAAGGGTTTAGGCTATGTCACCAGAACTCAAGCTGGCCTACATATCGGTTTTCCGTGAGGACTAAAAAAGTCGTGACAATGGGCCGTTGGTGATTAGGCGTGAACGCTCTAGCATCAGCAAGGGTATTCCCAATATCACCATTAGCCATTTTATCCTATAACCCCTCTGAAACCCATATCAAGATACCCTCATCAAGTACAAATAACTACACTCAATACATATGACTGGTTGAAAGTGTACAAAGGAAATATGACCATTTGATACGCTAAACATACCCAGAATGTCCGTTCTTCAGGATCATAGGTGGTTATTAGAGATGAGCGAAGTATTCAAAAATTCGATTCGACTGATTCGGCGAATTCGTGGAAAAATTTTGATTCGAGTCGAATATATTCGCTGCGAATTTAACTTATAAAAGGGTGTTTCTAGGCTTCAGAGAGACTTTATATTAGTGCAGAACACTGTACCTTTAATTTAAATGCCCTTGGAGTCTGCTGGGGAAGAGAAATAATACTGACAGTCAGTATGACATGCAGATGAGTGCCGTCAATCTTAGAATCACCGCACACTTCACTCATTTGGGCAGTCACGGGGCCAAAACCAGAGTGTGGAGCCACAGTGTGGCGGTGGAGGCAGCAGCAACGGGAGGCCATACAGCACCCTATGACAAAAATGGAAACCACCAGCAGTGTGAGGAGACCTGAAAGTGGCACATGGCAGAGTGTGGCGATGGAGACAGCAGCAATGGGAGGCCGTACAGGGACCCATGACACACTCTGGACCTGGCAGCAGCATGAGGAGGCGGTACAGGGGCCCATGACAGATTACGGGCCTGGCAGCAGCATGAGGAGTTGGTACGGGGGCCCATGGCAGATTACGGGCCTGGCAGCAGCAATGGGAGGCCGTACAGGGACCCATGACACACTCTGGACCTGGCAGCAGCATGGGGAGGCGGTACAGGGGCCCATGACAGATTACGGGCCTGGCAGCAGCATGAGGAGTCGGTACGGGGGCCCATGACACACTCTGGACCTGGCAGCAGCATGAGGAGGCGGTACAGGGGCGCATGACAGATTACGAGCCTGGCAGCAGCAACTTGGACAGGAGGACGTTCAGCTTCTGCACCGTCGGTGCGTGCTCGCAAACTGTTGTCTCTTGGAAACGGATTCCAAGAAAGACTGCTGACGGAATCCGTGAAGAGGAGTAGCAGGAGAAGGAGCATCTGAACGAGCGGAATATGCCAACAAGCGACAACAGGGGCCCATGACAGATTACGGGCCAGGCAGCAGCATGAGGAGTCGGTACGGGGGCCCATGGCAGATTAGGGGCCTGGCAGCAGCTATGGGAGGCCCGTAATCTGCCAGCACCCTATGACAAAAAATGGAACACACCAGCAGTGTGAGGAGACCTGAAAGTGGCACATGGCAGAGTGTGGCGATGGAGACAGCAGCAATGGGAGGCCATACAGGGACCCATGAGAGACTCTGGACCTGGCAGCAGCATGAGGAGGCGGTATAGGGGCCCATGGCAGATTAGGGGCCTGGCAGCAGCTATGGGAGGCCCGTAATCTGCCAGCACCCTATGACAAAAAATGGAACCCACCAGCAGTGTGAGGAGACCTGAAAGTGGCACATGGCAGAGTGTGGCGATGGAGACAGCAGCAATGGGAGGCCGTACAGGGACCCATGAGAGACTCTGGACTTGGCAGCAGCATGAGGAGGCGATATAGGGGCCCATGGCAGATTAGGGGCCTGGCAGCAGCTATGGGAGGCCCGTAATCTGCCAGCACCCTATGACAAAAAATGGAACACACCAGCAGTGTGAGGAGACCTGAAAGTGGCACATGGCAGGGGCATGATTCATGGCGGATTTAGTCAGTTGTGTCAGGAACTGGTGGTTTGAAATCCAGACTAATCCACGCCTGATTCATTTTCACAAACGTGAGTCTCTCCACACTTTGGGTGGACAGTCGTGTCCTCCGCGGAGTTGCAATACCTCCTGCCGCACTAAACACGCGCTCCGATGCCACGCTACTGGCCGGGCATGACAGCCTTTTAAGGGCAAATTCAGCTAGTTGGGGCCAAAGGTCAAGTTTCGTTGCCCAGTAGTCAAGGGGATTGTCTACCTCGGTTGGCAGGGTACTGTCCAAGTAGGCCTAAGCCTGTTGTTTGAGGTCCTGCTCCAGGTCCACCTGATGCTGCTGCTGCTGCTGCTGCTGCTGCTGCTGCTGCTGCGGCTGGTTAGTAGTTTCCTCACTGCGCTGGTGAAGAAAGCTACTCATCATCGACTGCAGACTGAGGCAGCTGCTGCTGGTGGAGCTGCCACTGCTCCTACCACCCCACCCCTCCCCTGCTGCCATGGCAGCGGAACGCGAGCGCACAGGGCCCACAGTGTCTGAGGATGGACGTTGGCGCAGACAGGCAGAGACCAGCTGACTACATAGGTGGTTTTTATAGTACGTTATTTTGGCCTCCCTCTCAGCAGGTGTGAAAAAGGCCACCATTTTTGAACGGTAGCGAGGGTCCAACAAGGTGGACAGCCAAAAGTCATCCCTCTGTCTGATGGTTATTATTCGGCTGTCGGTACGCAAGCAAGCGAGCATGCTATGGGCCATTTGTGCCAAGGAATGCGAGGGACTCCCTGCCTCCATCTCCACAGCATACTGCCACGGTGCGTCTGGGTCCTCTGTCTCCTCTTCCTCCTCCTCTACCAGATGCTCCTGCTCCTCCACTCCTGTCCGCTGAGTGGAAAAACCACCCATTTCACTCAATAATTCCTGAGCACCAATGTCCTCCTCTACCTCCTCCTCTTCTTCCTGTCCTGCCCCCACAGGGGTCATGTGGCGTTGAGATCTGTGCGCCACGTCTACCGCACCCTGACCAGCCATTGTTAACAGCATTTGTTCCAGGACGTGCAACAGAGGAATGACGTCGTTCATCCCATAGTCCTGCCGACTCACGAATAACGTGGCCTCCTCAAAGGGCCTGAGCAAGCGCAGGTGTCACGCATGAGCTGCCAATGGCTGACATCTAAGTTACACAGGGAGTACCTTTACCCGCTTTTAACATCAGGAAATCTGTGATGGCCTTTTGCTGTTCGTAAAGGCGGTCTAACATATGTAGGGTTGAATTCCACCTTGTTGCAACGTCACAGCATGAGGAGTCGGTACGGGGGCCCATGGCAGATTACGGGCCTGGCAGCAGCAATGGGAGGCCCGTAATCTGCCAGCACCCTATGTCAAAAAATTCAACACACCAGCAGTGTGTGAGGAGACCTGAAAGTGGCACATGGCAGAGTGTGGCGATGGAGACAGCAGCAATGGGAGGCAGTACAGGGACCCATGAGAGACTCTGGACCTGGCAGCAGCATGAGGAGGCGGTATAGGGGCCCATGGCAGATTAGGGGCCTGGCAGCAGCTATAGGAGGCCCGTAATCTGCCAGCACCCTATGTCAAAAAATTGAACACACCAGCAGTGTGAGGAGACCTGAAAGTGGCACATGGCATGAGACACTGTGGACCTGGCAGCAGCATGAGGAGGCGGTACAGGGGCTCATGGCAGATTAGGGGCCTGGCAGCAGCTATGGGAGGCCCGTAATCTGCCAGCACCCAATGTCAAAAAATTCAACACACCAGCAGTGTGAGGAGACCTGAAAGTGGCACATGGCAGAGTGTGGCGATGGAGACAGCAGCAATGGGAGGCCGTACAGGGACCCATGACAGACTCTGGACTTGGCAGCAGCATGAGGAGGCGGTATAGGGGCCCATGGCAGATTAGGGGCCTGGCAGCAGCTATGGGAGGCCCGTAATCTGCCAGCACCCTATGTCAAAAAATTCAACACACCAGCAGTGTGAGGAGACCTGAAAGTGGCACATGGCATGAGACACTGTGGACCTGGCAGCAGCATGAGGAGGCGGTACAGGGGCCCATGGCAGATTAGGGGCCTGGCAGCAGCTATAGGAGGCCCGTAATCTGCCAGCACCCTATGACAAAAAATGGAACACACCAGCAGTGTGAGGAGACCTGAAAGTGGCACATGGCAGAGTGTGGCGATGGAGACAGCAGCAATGGGAGGCCGTACAGGGACCCATGACAGACTCTGGACCTGGCAGCAGCATGAGGAGGCGGTATAGGGGCCCATGGCAGATTAGGGGCCTGGCAGCAGCTATGGGAGGCCCGTAATCTGCCAGCACCCTATGTCAAAAAATTCAACACACCAGCAGTGTGAGGAGACCTGAAAGTGGCACACGGCATGAGACACTGTGGACCTGGCAGCAGCATGAGGAGGCGGTACAGGGGCCCATGGCAGATTAGGGGCCTGGCAGCAGCTATAGGAGGCCCGTAATCTGCCAGCACCCTATGACAAAAAATGGAACACACCAGCAGTGTGAGGAGACCTGAAAGTGGCACATGGCAGAGTGTGGCGATGGAGACAGCAGCAATGGGAGGCCGTACAGGGACCCATGACAGACTCTGGGCCTGGCAGCAGCATGAGGAGGCGGTATAGGAACCCATGGCAGATTAGGGGCCTGGCAGCAGCTATGGGAGGCCCCTAATCTGCCAGCACCCTATGTCAAAAAATTCAACACACCAGCAGTGTGAGGAGACCTGAAAGTGGCACATGGCATGAGACACTGTGGACCTGGCAGCAGCATGAGGAGGCGGTACAGGGGCCCATGGCATATTAGGGGCCTGGCAGCAGCTATGGGAGGCCCCTAATCTGCCAGCACCCTGTGACAAAAAATGGAACACACCAGCAGTGTGAGGAGACCTGAAAGTGGCACATGGCAGAGTGTGGCGATGGAGACAGCAGCAATGGGAGGCCGTACAGGGACCCATGAGAGGCTCTGGACCTGGCAGCAGCACGAGGAGGCGGTATAGGGGCCCATGGCAGATTAGGGGCCTGGCAGCAGCTATGGGAGGCCCGTAATCTGCCAGCACCCTATGTCAAAAAATTGAACACACCAGCAGTGTGTGAGGAGACCTGAAAGTGGCACATGGCAGAGTGTGGCGATGGAGACAGCAGCAATGGGAGGCCGTACAGGGACCCATGAGAGACTCTGGACCTGGCAGCAGCATGAGGAGGCGGTATAGGGGCCCATGGCAGATTAGGGGCCTGGCAGCAGCTATGGGAGGCCCGTAATCTACCAGCACCCTATGTCAAAAAATTCAACACACCAGCAGTGTGAGGAGACCTGAAAGTGGCACATGGCATGAGATACTGTGGACCTGGCAGCAGCATGAGGAGGCAGTACAGGGGCCCATGGCAGATTAGGGGCCTGGCAGCAGCTATGGGAGGCCCGTAATCTGCCAGCACCCTATGTCAAAAAATTGAACACACCAGCAGTGTGTGAGGAGACCTGAAAGTGGCACATGGCAGAGTGTGGCGATGGAGACAGCAGCAATGGGAGGCCGTACAGGGACCCATGAGAGACTCTGGACCTGGCAGCAGCATGAGGAGGCGGTACAGGGGCCCATGGCAGATTAGGGGCCTGGCAGCAGCAATGGGAGGCCCGTAATCTGCCAGCACCCTATGACAAAAAATGGAACACACCAGCAGTGTGTGAGGAGACCTGAAAGTGGCACATGGCAGAGTGTGGCGATGGAGACAGCAGCAATGGGAGGCCGTACAGGGACCCATGAGAGACTCTGGACCTGGCAGCAGCATGAGGAGGCGGTACAGGGGCCCATGGCAGATTAGGGGCCTGGCAGCAGCAATGGGAGGCCCGTAATCTGCCAGCACCCTATGACAAAAAATGGAACACACCAGCAGTGTGTGAGGAGACCTGAAAGTGGCACATGGCAGAGTGTGGCGATGGAGACAGCAGCAATGGGAGGCGGTTCAGGGACCCATGAGACACTGTGGACCTGGCAGCAGCATGAGGAGGCGGTACAGGGGCCCATGGCAGATTAAGGCCTGGCAGCAGCAATGGGAGGCCCGAATGGCGACGCTGCATATGCTGACGCAACGCTGTAGTCCCAACATGGGCCCCCTGGCCACGCTTGACTTTCTGGCCACATAGTCGACATACGGCTACGTTTACTTCCTCGGGCGGCTTGACGAAAAATTGCCACACCGCCGAGTAGGAAACTTTGCCCCCGCTACTCCTCACTGGCTGACTGCTACTTCCTCCGTGCACACCGGCACCACTACTGGCCGTGGTGGTAGGCTGCAGTGGAGCTGGTGCTCTACTCCGTGGCCATTTGCCTCCACTGACACTGCTGCGACCCTGCTGCCTCCGGGCAGCAGCAATGGGAGGCCGTACAGGGACCCATGACACACTCTGGACCTGGCAGCAGCATGAAGAGGCGGTACAGGGGCCCATGGCAGATTACGGGCCTGGCAGCAGCAATGGGAGGCCCGTAATCTGCCAGCACCCTATGACAAAAAATGGAACACACTAGCAGTGTGAGGAGACATGAAAGTGGCACATGGCAGAGTGTGGCGATGGAGACAGCAGCAATGGGAGGCCGTACAGGGACCCATGAGAGACTCTGGACCTGGCAGCAGCATGAGGAGGCGGTACAGGGGCCCATGGCAGATTAGGGGCCTGGCAGCAGCTATGGGAGGCCCGTAATCTGCCAGCACCCTATGACAAAAAATGGAACACACCAGCAGTGTGTGAGGAGACCTGAAAGTGGCACATGGCAGAGTGTCGCGATGGAGACAGCAGCAATGGGAGGCCGTACAGGGACCCATGAGAGACACTGGACCTGGCAGCAGCATGAGGAGGCGGTATAGGGGCCCATGGCAGATTAGGGGCCTGGCAGCAGCTATGGGAGGCCCGTAATCTGCCAGCACCCTATGACAAAAAATGGAACACACCAGCAGTGTGAGGAGACCTGAAAGTGGCACATGGCATGAGACACTGTGGACCTGGCAGCAGCATGAGGAGGCGGTACAGGGGCCCATGGCAGATTAGGGGCCTGGCAGCAGCTATGGGAGGCCCGTAATCTGCCAGCACCCTATGAAAAAAATGGAACACACCAGCAGTGTGAGGAGACCTGAAAGTGGCACATGGCAGAGTGTGGCGATGGAGACAGCAGCAATGGGAGGCCGTACAGGGACCCATGAAAGACTCTGGACCTGGCAGCAGCATGAGGAGGCGGTACAGGGGCCCATGGCAGATTAGGGGCCTGGCAGCAGCTATGGGAGGCCCGTAATCTGCCAGCACCCTATGACAAAAAATTGAACACACCAGCAGTGTGAGGAGACCTGAAAGTGGCACATGGCAGGGGCATGATTCATGGCGGATTTAGTCAGTTGTGTCAGGAACTGGTGGTTTGAAATCCAGACTAATCCACGCCTGATTCATTTTCACAAACGTGAGTCTCTCCACACTTTGGGTGGACAGTCGTGTCCTCCGCGGAGTTACAATACCTCCTGCCGCACTAAACACGCGCTCCGATGCCACGCTACTGGCCGGCATGACAGCCTTTCAAGGGCAAATTCAGCTAGTTGGGGCCAAAGGTCAAGTTTCGTTGCCCAGTAGTCAAGGGGATTGTCTACCTCGGTTGGCAGGGTGCTGTCCAAGTAGGCCCAAGCCTGTTGTTTGAGGTCCTGCTCCAGGTCCACCTGATGCTGCTGCTGCGGCTGGTTAGTAGTTTCCTCACTGCGCTGGTGAAGAAAGCTACTCATCATCGACTGCAGACTGAGTCAGCCGCTGCTGGTGGAGCTGCCACTGCTCCTACCACCCCACCCCTCCTTTGCTGCCATGGCAGCGGAACGCGAGCGCACAGGGCCCACAGTGTCTGAGGATGGACGTTGGCGCACAAAGGCAGAGACCAACTGACTACATAGGTGGTTTTTATACTACGTTATTTTGGCCTCCCTCTCAGCAGGTGTGAAAAAGGCCACCATTTTTGAATGGTAGCGAGGGTCCAACAAGGTGGACAGCCAAAAGTCATCCCTCTGTCTGATGGTTATTATTCGGCTGTCGCTACGCAAGCAACCGAGCATGCTATGGGCAATTTGTGCCAAGGAATGCGAGGGACTCCATGACTCCATCTCCACAGCATACTGCCACGGTGCGTCTGGGTCCTCTGTCTCCTCCTCCTCTACCAGATGCTCCTGCTCCTCCACTCCTGTCCGCTGAGTGGAAAAACCACCCATTTCACTCAATAATTCCTGAGCACAAATGTCCTCCTCTACCTCCTCCTCTTCTTCCTGTCCTGCCCCCACAGGGGTCATGTGGCGTTGAGATCTGTGCGCCACGTCTACCGCACCCTGACCAGCCATTGTTAACAGCATTTGTTCAAGGACGTGCAACAGAGGAATGACGTCGTTCATCCCATAGTCCTGCCGACTCACGAATAGCGTGGCCTCCTCAAAGGGCCTGAGCAAGCGCAGGTGTCACGCATGAGCTGCCAATGGCTGACATCGAAGTTACACAGGGGAGTACCTTTATCCGCTTGTAACATCATGAAATCGGTGATGGCCTTTCGCTGTTCGTAAAGGCGGTCTACCATGTGTAGGGTTGAATTCCACCTTGTTGCAACGTCGCAGATCAGGCGATGCTGTGGAATTCCGTTCTGCCGCTGCAGCTCAAGGAGGGTGTGCTTTGCGGTGTAGGAATGGCTGAAATGCATGCAAGGTTTACGTGACATTTTAAGGATGTCTTGCAGTGGGATGGTGGATTTTAGGAACCGCTTGACAACCAGATTGAACACGTGAGCCATGCATGGCGCATGGCACAACCTTCCTTGACGCAGAGCAGACACCATGTTCTTTCCGGTGTCGGTCAACATGGTTCCGATTTTCAGTTTGCGCGGAGACAGCCATCTGTCGATTTCTCTGTTCATTACACTGAGAAGTTCCTCCCTGTGTGACTACGTTCGCCTGGACCTGGCAGCAGCATGAGGAGGCGGTATAGGGGCCCATGGCAGATTAGGGGCCTGGCAGCAGCTATGGGAGGCCCGTAATCTGCCAGCACCCTATGTCAAAAAATTGAACACACCAGCAGTGTGTGAGGAGACCTGAAAGTGGCACATGGCAGAGTGTGGCGATGGAGACAGCAGCAATGGGAGGCCGTACAGGGACCCATGAGAGACTCTGGACTTCGCAGCAGCATGAGGAGGCGGTATAGGGGCCCATGGCAGATTAGGGGCCTGGCAGCAGCTATGGGAGGCCCGTAATCTGCCAGCACCCTATGTCAAAAAATTGAACACACCAGCAGTGTGTGAGGAGACCTGAAAGTGGCACATGACAGAGTGTGGCGATGGAGACAGCAGCAATGGGAGGCCGTACAGGGACCCATGAGAGACTCTGGACTTCGCAGCAGCATGAGGAGGCGGTATAGGGGCCCATGGCAGATTAGGGGCCTGGCAGCAGCTATGGGAGGCCCGTAATCTGCCAGCACCATATGACAAAAAATGGAACACACCAGCAGTGTGAGGAGACCTGAAAGTGGCACATGGCATGAGACACTGTGAACCTGGCAGCAGCATGAGGAGGCGGTACAGGGGCCCATGGCAGATTAGGGGCCTGGCAGCAGCTATGGGAGGCCCGTAATCTGCCAGCACCCTATGACAAAAAATGGAACACACCAGCAGTGTGAGGAGACCTGAAAGTGGCACATGGCAGAGTGTGGCGATGGAGACAGCAGATATGGGAGGCCGTACAGGGACCCATGAGACACTCTGGACCTGGCAGCAGCATGAGGAGGAGGTATAGGGGCCCATGGCAGACTAGGGGCCTGGCAGCAGCTATGGGAGGCCCGTAATCTGCCAACACCCTATAACAAAAAATGGAACACACCAGCAGTGTGAGGAGACCTGAAAGTGGCACATGGCAGAGTGTGGCGATGGAGACAGCAGCAATGGGAGGCCGTACAGGGACCCATGAGACACTGTGGACCTGGCAGCAGCATGAGGAGGCGGTACTGGGGCCCATGGCAGATTAGGGGCTTGGCAGCAGCAATGGGAGGCCCGTAATCTGCCAGCACCCTATGACAAAAAATGGAACACACCAGCAGTGTGTGAGGAGACCTGAAATTGGCACATGGCAGAGTGTGGCGATAGAGACAGCAGCAATGGGAGGCCGTACAGGGACCCATGAGAGACTCTGGACTTCGCAGCAGCATGAGGAGGCGGTATAGGGGCCCATGGCAGATTAGGGGCCTGGCATCAGCTATGGGAGGCCCGTAATCTGCCAGCACCCTATGACAAAAAATGGAACACACCAGCAGTGTGAGGAGACCTGAAAGTGGCACATGGCATGAGACACTGTGGACCTGGCAGCAGCATGAGGAGGTGGTACAGGGGCCCATGGCAGATTAGGGGCCTGGCAGCAGCTATGGGAGGCCCGTAATCTGCCAGCACCCTATGTCAAAAAAATTGAACACACCAGCAGTGTGTGAGGAGACCTGAAAGTGGCACATGGCATGAGACACTGTGGACCTGGCAGCAGCATGAGGAGGCGGTACAGGGGCCCATGGCAGATTAGGGGCCTGGCAGCAGCTATGGGAGGCCCGTAATCTGCCAGCACCCTATGACAAAAAATGGAACACACCAGCAGTGTGAGGAGACCTGAAAGTGGCACATGGCAGAGTGTGGTGATGGAGACAGCAGCAATGGGAGGCCGTAAAGGGACCCATGAGACACTGTGGACCTGGCAGCAGCATGAGGAGGCGGTACTGGGACCCATGGCAGATTAGGGGCCTGGCAGCAGCAATGGGAGGCCCGTAATCTGCCAGCACCCTATGACAAAAAATGGAACACACCAGCAGTGTGTGAGGAGACCTGAAAGTGGCACATGGCAGAGTGTGGCGATGGAGACAGCAGCAATAGGAGGCCGTACAGGGACCCATGAGAGACTCTGGACTTCGCAGCAGCATGAGGAGGCGGTATAGGGGCCCATGGCAGATTAGGGGCCTGGCAGCAGCTATGGGAGGCCCGTAATCTGCCAGCACCCTATGACAAAAAATGGAACACACCAGCAGTGTGAGGAGACCTGAAAGTGGCACATGGCATGAGACACTGTGGACCTGGCAGCAGCATGAGGAGGCGGTACAGGGGCCCATTGCAGATTAGGGGACTGGCAGCAGCTATGGGAGGCCCGTAATCTGCCAGCACCCTATGAAAAAAATGGAACACACCAGCAGTGTGAGGAGACCTGAAAGTGGCACATGGCAGAGTGTGGCGATGGAGACAGCAGCAATGGGAGGCCGTACAGGGACCCATGAGACACTGTGGACCTGGCAGCAGCATGAGGAGGCGGTACTGGGGCCCATGGCAGATTAGGGGCCTGGCAGCAGCAATGGGAGGCCCGTAATCTGCCAGCACCCTATGACAAAAAATGGAACACACCAGCAGTGTGTGAGGAGACCTGAAAGTGGCACATGGCAGAGTGTGGCGATGGAGACAGCAGCAATGGGAGACCGTACAGGGACCCATGAGAGACTCTGGACTTTGCAGCAGCATGAGGAGGCGGTACAGGGGCCCATGGCAGATTAGGGGCCTGGCAGCAGCTATGGGAGGCCTGTAATCTGCCAGCACCCTATGACAAAAAATGGAACACACCAGCAGTGTGAGGAGACCTGAAAGTGGCACATGGCATGAGACACTGTGGACCTGGCAGCAGCATGAGGAGGCGGTACAGGGGCCCATTGCAGATTAGGGGCCTGGCAGCAGCTATGGGAGGCCCGTAATCTCCCAGCACCCTATGACAAAAAATGGAACACACCAGCAGTGTGAGGAGACCTGAAAGTGGCACATGGCAGAGTGTGGCGATGGAGACAGCAGCAATGGGAGGCCGTACAGGGACCCATGAGACACTCTGGACCTGGCAGCAGCATGAGGAGGTGCTATAGGGGCCCATGGCAGATTAGGGGCCTGGCAGCAGCTATGGGAGGCCCGTAATCTGCCAGCACCCTATGTCAAAAAATGGAACACACCAGCAGTGTGTGAGGAGACCTGAAAGTGGCACATGGCAGAGTGTGGCGATGGAGACAGCAGCAATGGGAGGCCGTACAGGGACCCATGAGAGACTCTGGACTTCGCAGCAGCATGAGGAGGCGGTATAGGGGCCCATGGCAGATTAAGGCCTGGCAGCAGCTATGGGAGGCCCGTAATCTGCCAGCACCCTATGTCAAAAAAATTGAACACACCAGCAGTGTGTGAGGAGACCTGAAAGTGGCACATGGCAGAGTGTGGCGATGGAGACAGCAGCAATGGGAGGCCGTACAGGGACCCATGAGAGACTCTGGACTTCGCAGCAGCATGAGGAGGCGGTATAGGGGCCCATGGCAGATTAGGGGCCTGGCAGCAGCTATGGGAGGCCCGTAATCTGCCAGCACCCTATGACAAAAAATGGAACACACCAGCGGTGTGAGGAGACCTGAAAGTGGCACATGGCATGAGACACTGTGGACCTGGCAGCAGCATGAGGAGGCGGTACAGGGGCCCATGGCAGATTAGGGGCCTGGCAGCAGCTATGGAAGGCCCGTAATCTGCCAGCACCCTATGACAAAAAATGGAACACACCAGCAGTGTGTGAGGAGACCTGAAAGTGGCACATGGCAGAGTGTGGCGATGGAGACAACCCACCGACTGTTTTGCTCGCTGCCAAGCTGCCACCCTCTTCTCCTGATGATGCGGAAGCAATAGCCTGATGACGACGAGGCTGCCAAGTGCGATCAGCCTCATCATCATCAATTAGGGTCTCCGCCTCACTACTAGCCCCCTCGGCTGCGTGTGGGTCAGGAGACAGACCTGTCTCTAGACCGGCTACCAAGCCACTCTCCTCGCCACTACTTCTTTGCCTGGCTGCTGAAGAGGCGGATGTCTCCCCCCGTTCCTGACCGCCCTCTGTTAGCTCTTCCTCACTGTACTGGTTGACACCGGGAGCACTGGCCTCTGGCTGCGAATAGTGCTGCCTCGACCCCTTCCTCTGCTGCCACGTCTGCTCGCTCCTAAAACATTGCCTCCTCTGCCACTCCTCTGCATGTTGTCTGACATACTCTTTAATTCAACGATTCTGTGTCCCTGAGTAACAATTCTGTGTCTGTCCCTGAGTAACAATTCTGTGTCTGTCCCTGAGTAACAATTCTGTGTCCCTCAGTAACAATTCTGTGTCCCTGAGTAACAATTCTGTGTCCCTGAGTAACAATTCTGTGTCTGTCCCTGAGTAAGAATTCTGTGTCTGTCCCTGAGTAACAATTCTGTGTCCCTAAGTAACGTTTCTGTTGCCCTAAGTAACGTTTCTGTGGCCCTAAGTAACGTTTCTGTGACCCTAAGTAACGATTCTGTGGCCCTCAGTAACAATTCTGTGTCCCTCAGTAATAATTCTGTGTCCCTGAGTAACAATTCTGTGTCTGTCCCTGAGTAAGAATTCTGTGTCTGTCCCTGATTAACAATTCTGTGTCCCTGAGTAACGTTTCTGTGGCCCTAAGTAACAATTCTGTGTCCCTCAGTAACAATTCTGTGTCCCTCAGTAACAATTCTGTGTCTGTCCCTGAGTAACAATTCTGTGTCTGTCCCTGAGTAACAATTCTGTGTCCCTGAGTAACGTTTCTGTGGCCCTAAGTAACAGTTCTGTGGACCTCAGTAACAATTCTGTGTCCCTCAGTAACAATTCTGTGTCTGTCCCTGAGTAACAATTCTGTGTCTGTCCCTGAGTAACAATTCTGTGTCCCTCAGTAACAATTCTGTGTCCCTCAGTAACAATTCTTTCTCCCTCAGTAACAATTCTGTGTCCCTGAGTAACAATTCTGTGTCCCTCAGTAACAATTCTGTGTCCCTCAGTAACAATTCTGTGTCCCTGAGTAACAATTCTGTGTCCCTGAGTAACAATTCTGTGTCTGTCCCTGAGTAAGAATTCTGTGTCTGTCCCTGAGTAACAATTCTGTGTCCCTGAGTAACAATTCTGTGTCCCTAAGTAACGTTTCTGTTGCCCTAAGTAACGTTTCTGTGGCCCTAAGTAACGATTCTGTGGCCCTCAGTAACAATTCTGTGTCCCTCAGTAACAATTCTGTGTCCCTGAGTAACAATTCTGTGTCTGTCCCTGAGTAAGAATTCTGTGTCTGTCCCTGATTAACAATTCTGTGTCCCTGAGTAACGTTTCTGTGGCCCTAAGTAACAGTTCTGTGGCCCTCAGTAACAATTCTGTGTCCCTCAGTAACAATTCTGTGTCCATCAGTAACAATTCTGTGTCCCTCAGTAACAATTCTGTGTCTGTCCCTGAGTAACAATTCTGTGTCTGTCCCTGAGTAACAATTCTGTGTCCCTGAGTAACGTTTCTGTGGCCCTAAGTAACGTTTCTGTGGCCCTCAGTAACAATTCTGTGTCCCTGAGTAACAATTCTGTGTTTGTCCCTGAGTAACAATTCTGTGTCCCTCAGTAACAATTCTGTGTCCCTCAGTAACAATTCTGTGTCCCTGAGTAACAATTCTGTGTCCCTAAGTAACAATTCTGTGTCCCTCAGTAACAATTCTGTGTCCCTGAGTAACAATTCTGTGTCTGTCCCTGAGTAAGAATTCTGTGTCTGTCCCTGAGTAACAATTCTGTGGCCCTAAGTAACGTTTCTGTGGCCCTAAGTAACGATTCTGTGGCCCTAAGTAACGTTTCTGTGGCCCTAAGTAACGTTTCTGTGGCCCTAAGTAACGGTTCTGTGTCCCTCAGTAACAATTCTGTATCCCTCAGTAACAATTCTGTGTCTGTCCCTAAGTAACAATTCTGTGGCCCTAAGTAAAGTTTCTGTGGCCCTAAGTAACGTTTCTGTGTCCCTAAGTAACGATTCTGTGGCCCTAAGTAACGATTCTGTGGCCCTAAGTAAAGTTTCTGTAGCCCTAAGTAACGTTTCTGTGGCCCTAAGTAACGTTTCTGTGGCCCTAAGTAACGGTTCTGTGGCCCTCAGTAACAATTCTGTGGCCCTCAGTAACAATTCTGTGTCTGTCCCTCAGTAACAATTCTGTGGCCCTAAGTAACGTTTCTGTGGCCCTAAGTAACGATTCTGTGGCCCTAAGTAACGTTTCTGTGGCCCTAAGTAACGTTTCTGTGGCCCTCAGTAACAAATCTGTATCCCTCAGTAACAATTCTGTGTCTGTCCCTAAGTAACGTTTCTGTGGCCCTAAGTAACAATTCTGTGGCCCTAAGTAACGGTTCTGTGGCCCTCAGTAACAATTCTGTGTCCCTCAATAACAATTCTGTGTCTGTCCCTAAGTAACAATTCTGTGGCCCTAAGTAACGTTTCTGTGGCCCTAAGTAACGATTCTGTGGCCCTAAGTAACGTTTCTGTGGCCCTAAGTAACGTTTCTGTGGCCCTCAGTAACAATTCTGTGTCCCTCAATAACAATTCTGTGTCTGTCCCTAAGTAACAATTCTGTGGCCCTAAGTAACGTTTCTGTGGCCCTCAGTAACAAATCTGTGTCCCTCAGTAACAATTCTGTGTCTGTCCCTAAGTAACAATTCTGTGGCCCTAAGTAACGTTTCTGTGGCCCTAAGTAACGATTCTGTGGCCCTCAGTAACAATTCTGTATCCCTCAGTAACAATTCTGTCTGTCCCTGAATAACAATTCTGTGTCCCTAATTAACGTTTCTGTGGCCCTAAGTAACGTTTCTGTGGCCCTAAGTAACGATTCTGTGGCCCTAAGTAACGTTTCTGTGGCCCTTAGTAACAATTCTGTGTCCCTCAATAACAATTCTGTGTCTGTCCCTAAGTAACAATTCTGTGGCCCTAAGTAACGTTTCTGTGGCCCTAAGTAACGTTTCTGTGGCCCTCAGTAACAATTCTGTGTCCCTCAATAACAATTCTGTGTCTGTCCCTAAGTAACAATTCTGTGGCCCTAAGTAACGATTCTGTGGCCCTCAGTAACAAATCTGTGTCCCTCAGTAACAATTCTGTGTCTGTCCCTAAGTAAGAATTCTGTGGCCCTAAGTAACGTTTCTGTGGCCCTAAGTAACGGTTCTGTGGCCCTCAGTAACAATTCTGTGTCCCTCAATAACAATTCTGTGTCTGTCCCTAAGTAACAATTCTGTGGCCCTAAGTAACGATTCTGTGGCCCTCAGTAACAAATCTGTGTCCCTCACTAACAATTCTGTGTTTGTCCCTAAGTAACAATTCTGTGGCCCTAAGTAACGATTCTGTGGCCCTCAGTAACAATTCTGTGTCTGTCCCTAAGTAACAATTCTGTGGCCCTAAGTAACGTTTCTATGGCCCTAAGTAACGATTCTGTGGCCCTCAGTAACAAATCTGTGTCCCTCAGTAACAATTCTGTGTCTGTCCCTAAGTAACAATTCTGTGGCCCTAAGTAACGATTCTGTGGCCCTAAGTAACAAATCTGTGTCCCTCAGTAACAATTCTGTGTCTGTCCCTAAGTAACAATTCTGTGGCCCTAAGTAACGTTTCTGTGGCCCTAAGTAACGGTTCTGTGGCCCTCAGTAACAATTCTGTGTCCCTCAATAACAATTCTGTGTCTGTCCCTAAGTAACAATTCTGTGGCCCTAAGTAACGTTTCTGTGGCCCTAAGTAACGATTCTGTGGCCCTCAGTAACAAATCTGTGTCCCTCACTAACAATTCTGTGTCTGTCCCTAAGTAACAATTCTGTGGCCCTAAGTAACGATTCTGTGGCCCTCAGTAACAATTCTGTGTCTGTCCCTAAGTAACAATTCTGTGGCCCTAAGTAACGTTTCTGTGGCCCTAAGAAACGATTCTGTGGCCCTCAGTAACAAATCTGTGTCCCTCAGTAACAATTCTGTGTCTGTCCCTAAGTAACAATTCTGTGTCCCTAAGTAACGTTTCTGTGGCCCTAAGTAACGGTTCTGTGTCCCTCAGTAACAATTCTGTGTCTGTCCCTAAGTAACAATTCTGTGGCCCTAAGTAACGTTTCTGTGGCCCTAAGTAACGATTCTGTTACCCTCAGTAACAATTCTGTATCCCTGAGTAACAATTCTGTCTGTCCCTGAGTAACAATTCTGTGTCCCTAAGTAACGTTTCTGTGGCCCTAACTAACGATTCTGTGGCCCTAAGTAAACGTTTCTGTGGCCCTATGTAACGTTTCTATGGCCCTAAGTAACGATTCTGTGGCCCTAACTAACGTTTCTGTGTCCCTAAGTAACGTTTCTGTGGCCCTAACTCTCTCCCTGAATACAGCCAGGTCTGCCTCTGTTGAATGACTGGAGGCAAATGGAGAATTCTAAAATGGCTGCCATTTATAGCTCGACCATTACACTGTGCTGGCTGGCTGGCTGCTGATTGGCTAATGCGATCACATGTCATGAATGAATGCATTATGGGTCAGCGCGCCTTGTCTGCGTGCCTTCCCAGACATCCCCGCTCCGTCGCCGCACATGTCGCCGCCATTTTAGGAAAAATTTCGATTCGCGCATCCGAAGTCTGCTTATTTTCGGATTCGACGCGAATCGAAATTTTCCTAATATTCGAAACGAATTCCACTTCGCCTACTTCGATTCGCTCATCTCTAGTGGTTATATGATGGGCTGTACATAGGGACCATGGGTTTTTTCCCCATTCCTTTCTCCTTTTGTGAACGTATTCAGACCTTGTGTAAAGAGGCCTCAGGTTGAGAAGCTGTTGCTGCGCTTGTGTGTAGATAGTGGGTCTTGGAGCAGAGTCATTCGTGACGAGCTTTACGATGTATGGGGGATGCTGGTAAACTGTCACCAGCAATGAGCCTACGTCGTACAGGGGAGGTTGAGGTGTGACGAGGGGTTCTGCGTCTTCTGTCTCTGCCAGGGTAGGCAGAGAGTTGCGTATCCATAAGGTCTTCAGCTGATTGCGAGGAGGGGGGAGGTTCAATAGACCAGTTGGGTATATCCAGTAATGGGATATTCAGCGTTTCACAGAACAGCGTAAGATCTTCTGGAAATCTCATGAGAGCTGATTTCACCAAATGTGTTGCCGAGAGGCCAAACGTGAATTTCCAGCGATATGCTATTCCTTTGGAGCGAAGTAGATCAAACAGAGGACGTAGGTCTTTCCTACGTTGCAAGGTGAGGTGGGAGAGATCTTGAAATAATTTGATTTCTGTTTCATGATATTGCAAGTGGTGTTTGTCCCGAGCTCTGCGTAATATTTCTTCCTTAAGCCGGAAATCAACTAGACAGCAAATGATATCTCTCGGTGGGTCAGTGTCTCTACCTCTCGGGCGCAGTGCCCTATGTAGGCGTTCAATTTCAATCGGGGATTCAGGTGGCCTTTCCAAGAGATCGTTAAAAATGGTTAAAAGCACCTGGGTAAGCTGGGCAGATTCGATTGCTTCAGGGACACCACGCACCCTTAAATTATGCCGTCTTCACCTGTTATTCAGGTCTTCGATGTGACGGTCGAGCTCTCTCAAATGTAAAGTGTGCGTGTCCACCTGTTTGCGCATCTCATAAATGGTGCGATCTTGTGTGATAACTTTATCTTCTACTGCGTCAAGCCTGTTAGCTATTGCTTGCATATCGATATGTAACTCAGCTATAGAAAGAGTCCCTTTAATATCTGATGCAACCGCTTTCAAATCCCCTAAGGTGAGAGGGGAGGATTTAGTTTGTCCTGCTATGTTAGCCGTTGGTTGAGTTTGATACTGTGGACGAGTTTCAGTAAGAGGCGAGTGTAAGGGGGATTCATGGGAAGAAGCTTCCGTGTGATCTGGAGTTTGCGACCGGAATAGGCTGGACCATTCGGACGCCGAGGGGATCTAGAGCAAGGGGTGTTAGACTTCTTATCCAATTTCCCCATATTTACGGTTACTCTCTGTGTTATTAATGCGTAATCCCACCTCTGTGTGACAAGGATCAAGGTATTATGTAGACATTTTCAATGGGTGCCGGCTGGGACTCCCAGAATTAACGAGAAAAAGAAAAGGGAGTAAGTATTCCTGAACAGACCAGGAATCGCAGTGTATATCTCGGCAAATATGAGAGGAAGAGCAGAGTTCAGCAATGTTGGATCTGTGGGTCTTTGGCTTCTGCAGTGTATTGGGGATCTGAAGGAGTGCAGGGATTGCCTCTGCTTTCCCCTAGGGAACCTTTGTAGGGATGTCTGCTGCTTCAGGCCTAGCTGTCAGGCAGATCCTGGGGGGGTGTATATAGGCCCTTATTATAGGCCGACGCTCTCTGAGCTCGTGGGGGGGTGCCCCGATGGGTAAAGGAGAGGTGCCCACTTATTTATGTGGGGAGTAGCTGAGGACTTATAGTCCTTTTTCACGCCGGGTGTCTCACTCACCCGGCCTTTACAATGTGTGCGTCGTCGCGGTCTCGCCGGGCCGCGACAAGCTCCGCCGCTCCAGACGAGGAGCCGCCGACACTTCCAGTGTGGACGGGGAATCCAGCCAAAACCAGTCCGGACGATGGGGGGGGAGAGGCCCGATCGGCAATCCCCTCCTCGTGTTCAAACCGCTCTCCTCGTGTCCCCGGCCTCCCGCCGGGTGGCCGCCAGCCGGGCAGTCTCGCGGCTGTGCTCGGCCGCGACAGGCCACACTGGACTGCTGCAACAGATCCGGGCCAACAACTGTCAGACCCACTCAGCGCCCTCTCTGAGGGATACAGCAGGGCCTCCCACTCGATCCTGCCAGCCGCTGCCCCTCGGATGGCGGTGGATGTGGAACAGGCCTACAGGAGCTCCGGTTCAAGCGGCCTGTCCCGTCGCCATCTTGGACACGCCCCCCTTCTGTTTTCAACTGTTGGTCTGGCCAGTAACACACCTCCTGCATTAGAGTGCCTCTACTCTGGATGAGGAAGCACAGGGGGCACGTTTGAACAGCAGTATTATCAGTTTAGGGGGAGGGTAGTGTTAGTTGAAGAATTGAAGCCCAACTCCAACTAATACTAATAAGTAGCAAACAGTTTTGTTTTCTTTTGGGATAAAGGTTTCACATAAATAAATTAAAATTGATCATTGTAAGCACCGAGTCAGTAGTAAATGGCTTGTCTCAACCCTGTAAATGCTACATCTGCAGAACAGCTTGTTAAAAAACAACAGACCTACTGGCCAAATCACCAGGTGAAAATAAAGGAAATTAAAGTTTGAATGCCGCTTTACATATTCCCATTTTAATGCCACAGAATATACCCATGTCATGCAGGACTTGGTATATGAAAACAATGAGACAACATTATACAAAATTTATTGAACAGCCTGCACACACAGCTATTTGTGTATGCTTGTGTCATTCAACATTCTGTTATGAGCAGTATACTGTCACAGACACATTTCCAAGTTTAAAGTGATTCTAAAGATGTATTATTTTTAAAGAAAAAATAATAATTATTATTATTATACAGGATTTATATAGGGATAGGAGGACCCTGCTCCTTGGAGCTAATAGTGAACATGTCTATACTTACATGCTGTGTGCATTGGTTTTGAACAGAGCTGCCTAGATGCTCCTCTTCTTAAGTCCCCTGCAGGCTCTCCTGGCCCCTCCCTCCTGTCGCGTGCCCCCATAGGAAGCAGTTTGCTATGGGGGTACCCGCTGCTCCATGTTTCCACTCACACACAGAGACGTGGTTCAGCCCAGCCCCCTCTCTCTTCTCATTGGCTTACTGGCTATGATTGACAGTAGTGGGAGCCAATGGCTCCTACCTCTGTGTCAGCCAATGATAAGAGGGAATCCCAGGATTGCTGAGATTTCATTGTACATTGCGGGATCGAGAGGGGGGGCTTAGGTGAGTATTAGGGGGGCTGCTGCACACAGAAGATTTTTTACCATCATGCATAAATTGCAAGAAGGTAAAAAACCTTGAGCTTTTAGAACCACTTTAAAGCATAGTCCTTTTTGCCCAAGTCATGCTTACTATGTTCCCAGAACTTAGCATTAAAACCAAATCAGGGCTTTAATTCCTTCCTGTTATATTCAAGGCTGGAGTTAGCTTTATTTGTAATAGAATGTTTTTTAAAGCCATAGAGTCCATGGACTGATTGCTTCACCCTTCAAAGTGTCTTTATACTGTATACTTTATAAAAAAAACCTTTATGAAACACATTTTAAAAGCAACATTTTACAGTATAATTGGTTGATCACAATACCTTTACAGTATGCATGGAAACTTTGATATTAATGATGTAACTTAAGCAGTTTATTTAATAATTGAATGGCCATTCAAACTACAATACTTTTGGATAGGTGCTCTGACTGTAATAAACCACTCAGGACCTCGTTACCATTTTACTCATGAGGCAGTAATTAAATACAATAATTTATGTGGATTAGCTAATGGTAATAATTGGATTGATTTAAATAAAGTCTCAGCTTGCTCCCATTAATCTTTGCTCTGTGACACTTTGGTCTGTGTAGTGTAATGTCCCTGAAGGTTTAGAATACTGTGGGCACTGTTGTTGTACAATATTCTTTATTCAGTATTGAAATTAGACTCTGGAGATTGTGAGCAATGTGAACTCTCTAATGCAAAATACAGGATGGTGGCACCCGAGTTTAATTAATCAGGCTTAGGAACAGTACATTTTGACACAAATTACAAATAAGCACTTTAAGTTCAGTTCCAGTCTTAGAGAATTCTGTAATACTATGAACTGTAACCTAAAAAAAAAAGAGACTTCCTTCATTGTACTGTATAGCATGAACACCAAGAATTGTGCGTTTAAAGTATAAGTGGATCCAACTCCATTGCTTGCCATGAAAACACTTATGTCCAACATCTTGTGAACCTGATGTAATGAGCTATTTTCAAGGACAACCAAATTTCAATTTCCGCAAAATTATCCATAATATTTTTATTTGATCCATATTTAAAATCCTAAGAAAAAGTGTCTTGGCTAGACATGCCGACAGTGTAATTAAAATTTACAGTTAGCAGCCTTTACTTGTTTGCTTATTCAATGTACAGTACAGCCAACACTCAACCTAACATGCCCATTGACCAAATTATCTATTGAGCAGACCTTAAAGCCAAGCTCCAGCCACTTTTTTTTGGATAACCGTTAGAGCCTCTGCCAACTTTTTATTGCTGCCTGCACTCTAATTTGGGACAAACAGCATCTACACTAGTGGAGAAGGTGCGAAGGAGGCACAGCAGTGAAGCTCAGGCTGAATGCTTTAATTTGTAAAAAAAACTGCATGCTTAAAGTGGTTCTAAAATCAAAACTTTTATTTCTTTAATGCATTTCCTACTTTAATATAAAAAAAGTTTTATTGCTTTCTGTCCTCCCCCTTACCTGTATTAGGAGGAAGAGAGGGAAGAAGTGACACAGCGCTGTGCACAGCTGCATCTCTTCTCATTTCTCTTCCTCTTCATACAGAGACTTGGCAGTTGCAGGAGCCATTGGCTCCTTCTGCTGTCAATCAAATGCAGCGAGGAGGAAATGGTGGTGGGTCTAAGCCCTGTTATGTGTGTCTATGGAACACAAGTATGCACTGTGTGCCCCCATAGCAAGCAACTTGCTATGGGGGAACATGGAGAAGAGGAGGAGCCAAGATTACCGACGGGCGACCCTAGAAGTGGTTCAGGGCTACTCTGCAAAAACCATTGCACAGAGCAGGTGAGTATAATATGTTTATTATTTTAATTTAAAAAAATTACCTTTAGTATCACTTTTGCTGGATTTTTAGTTTGGTTTTATAAAGTATAATCATGACGGTTATGATGAAAAGGGACTAGCACAAACCAAAATGCTCTCCAACTGAAACAGCACATAGAGGCATCTTAGAGCAGAAAGTATTTATATGCCATGTTTCATCAAATATACTTACAATTTCTTTTCTTACTTTAAAGTGATATTAAAGGTTCGTTTTTTTTTGTTTTTTTTTAATACTGTATTAGCTGTGAAGTGGTTTTGCTCAGAGTAGCCCCGATCCTAGTATTGGTACAAAATAGATTAAAATAATTTGTAATCTAGAAATCTAGTTTATTTGGGGACCAAATACTAACATGGGGGGATTGTGTAGCCCTAGCTGATGTCCCTTTTAAGCTGCCAGGAGACACTCAGCCAAGGCATGCTCACCATCAGATCAGAGCTTGTCTCTCTCCCTGGCCATTTACTGATGAGTCGGTGGAATGAGATCAGGAGAAACACAGAGGGGAGGAGGGAAGTAGGCAATGGTGGAGGTAAGCCTGGGGGAATTTAAGCCATAAATTGCTGGGCAGGAGAGAGCTGCCAGGAGTCCATAACAAATTAGCAGACTGAGTTACTGTGCAAGAGAATACTCTATACACTAGATAGAGATAACTAGAAACAGGTTGCTGAGCAATGCAACATTGATGTATAGGTGGAAGGCAGAGAGAGGTGCATTGGCTCAGAGCTAGGGATTGGCTGCCAGACTGTAGAGCAGCTGTTTAGAAAAACAGTGCAGCGCTATAATAATACATGAAAATTACAAACTAATATGAATGTGTAATATAATCAATAATATTACTCTGTCAATTCATCAAAATAGTGATATATATAAGTGAATGAAGCGATAAGTTGGGCGCCAAAAAATAAAAGTGATACTGTGAGCATCCTTTTCACAAAAATAGTGTTCAAAAATTAGTGAAGGCTCAGGTCAGCATACAGTGCTCCATAAAAGTCCTAATGCACTTGTGACATCCAATAAATCCGTGTGACCTAATCCATGCGGAAGACTGTAAGAAATGCGCACTCACCAGATGCGCATGATTAATGCGCAATATGCTGAATAAGAATCTGTAGGAACCCCCTTTACATGGATCTGCCAGACAGCATGGAACCAGGATCCCTCTTCTGGACAAAAGCCTCCTCTGCAGCCAAGCTTCCACTGGGGTCTTGGGAATCCTCCAGCCCTGTGCAGCCTGCAAAGCTTTTCAATCTACTGCCCAGCTATGAGGAAGGAGGGGCTGCAGCAAATCCTGGAAGCTCTTCCACAAAGCCAATGACGTTTATGGAGCACTGTATGCTGACCTGATCTCGTCAAGCCTTCACTAATTTATGAACACTATTTTTGTTAAAAGACTGCTCACAGTATCACATTCATTTTTTGGCGCCCAACTTAGCGCTTCATTCACTTATATTATATATTGCTATTTAAATTTTGATGAATTTATCGAGTAATATTATTGGTTATATTACACATTAATTTTATTTTGTAATTTTCATTATTATAGCGCTGCACGGTTTTTCTAGATTTTTTGCAAGGCTTTACAGTTCCTTTTATCGGTGCATATGCAGCTTGCGCAATTTTTGTCCTCAGAGCTCGCTAATTTTTGTTTGATGTAGAGCAGCTGTGCTCACAAGGGAAGGGTTGGGTGTTGTAGTGCTGAGTCTAAGAATCATGAGACTACAGATACAGGTACAGGCTTAAGAGGGGAGGCCCAGGGCATTGCAGACTATTGCTGCACATGTAAACAATGTAAACAATGGTGAGGCATCTAGGCAGGAGTAGCCTGTGCTGCAGCTGCCATCATCAAGTCTGTTGGAAGAGAGTTTGGATGACATTTGCCATCAGGATAGCCACATATCAATAGAGTGATGAGAGTCCACCCTTATATGTATCAAACTTGCTTGATGTTACAAAAATGGTGTTGCTGCAAACAGAGTTCTGCATAAGGAGATTGCATCCACTCTTCCTTGACTTGTGGACTGCAAGTACCCTCGCTTGGAGGGTAAGTTCTCCAACATAAAGTTCAAGGACCGCAATGCCAGCAGACTCTTTTTACTATTCAATTGGCCAGTGGCTAGACAGGGTATGTACACTATAGTTAGGCAGCAATGTGACTATCTTGTATTTTAAGGATATTCACCTCTGTTACTCCTTATCACCTAACTGTTTAAAAGACGAAATTAAGGCTTCCCTTACAGCTGTGATCAAAAACATCCCTGGAAATGGTGACAGGGAGTGAAATGGTAAAACGTGGCATGGGTCCCAAGAGTCCGGTCCACAGATGATCATTTCTAGTAGGTAACTTAGCAGACATATACTCTTGTAGATTGCCAAGGAGATCACTTGAGAACAGGGTGAAGATACCACAAAGGAACAAACTAGGACAACATCTGACGGGTACCAGAAAACATGACAGGCTGGAGGCAGAATCTGAGGAAGCCAGTGGTTGACAACTTGGAAGGCAGTTATCAGGCAGGACAGAAGGCTGAAGTATTGCAAGGAGGCAAGCCAAAGTCAGAAATAGACAGCAGGATTGTGGTCAGGAAGCTAGTTGAGGTCAGCTATGTAAAATCAACAGGATTGTGGTCAGGAAGCAAACTGTGGTCAGCAAAGGGTAATAAACATGATTGTGGTCATCAAGCAAGCCAAAGTAAGCAATGAGTAGACAGATGAGCCAAAGTGAAATTTCACGCTATGTTCCCACATGCGTTCTCCCGCAAGTGTGCATGCCCATGTAACTTGTTGGCAGAGATGCTTGTTCTAAGTATTGATCCATTCATACATCTTCCCCTGAAGCTGTCCTGACACTGCTGTTAAATTCTGGCAGGGCCATTTCACAGTCATCTAGGGCAGAAGTCTCCATACTTTTCAAACAAAGGGCCGGTTTACTGTCCTTCAAAATTTGGGGAGGGGGGGGCAGACTGTGGCCAATGGGGGTAGAAAATATCCTGAATTCAGTGGAAATAAACAATGCCTTGGACTTTGTGGGAGGATTGGTGCCCCGTTATTGGTGTCAGTGGAAGGAATAGTGCTCCATCATTGGTGTTAGTGGAGGAATAAAGTCCCATCATTGGTGTCAGTGGGAGGAATAGTGTGCCATTATTAGTGTCAGTGGGAAGAATAGTGCCCCATCATTGGTGTCAGTGGGAGGAATAGTGCCTCATCATTGGTGTCAGTGGGAGGAATAGTGTCCCATCATTGGTATCAGTGGGATGAATAGTGTCCCATCATTGGTATCAGTGGGATGAATAGTGTCCCATCATTGGTATCAGTGGGAGGAATAGTGCCCCATTACTGGTGTCAGTGGGAGGAATAGTGCCCCATCATTGGTGTCAGTGGGAGGAACAATGCTCCATCATTAATATCAGTGGAAGGAATAGTGCCCTCTTGGTGTCAGTGGATTAATTATGCCCCACTCTTGGTGTCAGTGGGAGGAGTAGTGCCCCAAGGGCCGGATAAAGGACAGTAAAGAGCCACATTTGTCCCGCAGGCCACAGTTTGGAGACCCCAATCTAGAAAAAAGTTTGCTTTGATGCACTTTTAATTGTTTTAGTATTTGATAACGTTGTAGTGCTAGCAATGTTAAAACTGCTTAAACAGAACTTAATTTACAAGGGTCATTTTTGCTTAAACAAAGACCATTTTATTCACTCATGGTGTGTTGGTCAGTTGTCAAGTCTAATTCGTGTGGTTCATCACTGAGAATGGCCAGAGGACTAAGCAATCCAGCAGCTCCTTAGGTAGTCAGTGCTATAGTAGCATATCCATATACATACTGTACATACATGATCTTCTATCCATCTTGCCCCATGTATTATTATACATTTACCTGTGTTTTTATCAGCAAACTGGGACATGGGTTAGGGTCTGGCATAATTCCATATGATGGCATGATGTCATATCCCTCTACTCATTGCTCACTTTGGCTTGCTTGCTTGCTTGATAAGCAGGAAGTAATTTATCATGTTTTCTTTACCTATAGGATTCTAGGAGGTAAATCCAACCTTGTATACATTGTTAATACAAAGAGATAGAGCGCTTACTGCCCTTTCACACGGTACAATCTTCATTCTACATTATGCCTTTTCCTCAGCTACATATAAATGTAATAGAATGAAAGCTAATACAGAATTAAACAAGTTGAAGCGCATCATGCTATTGAGCATAAAATTGTTTCAAGCTGCAAAAGTTTCAAGAAAAGTATCGGAAAACCTGGCAAATTTCTTGACATTGAGTCACTATAATTCCGTAAAACTACAAACATAAAATTGGGTTGAGATTGTAATGAATTGAACTTTTATACATTTTAGAAAAACTGCCTTTTGTATTTTTTTGCTCAAAATGCAAACGTCACTAATATACAGTATATTTTCTGAATACTCCTTTTTCTTTTTTATTAAACTGAACAGGTAAGTACTCTTTATTTATGGCCTAACATACTTCTGGAAGGGACACCAAGGGACATTGACAACACATGTGTAAAGTGAAAAAATACTTTAAAAAGCAATCTAATGCTACTCCATTGGTCCGCACATTATTCCATGATTCATTTAAATCTACATAGATGCCAGATGTGGACGTCTTACCTTAGTACAAGTACTGTGCTTCTGGAGTTTACACACCTTTACCCTTACAAATAAAGGATTGACTGTAAAAACATCTTCAGTATTAATAAAGCTGAAGTTCAGTTGAAACATAATGTTGATCCTATTGCTGCTCAGAACTAAATAGAAGTATCACCACCAAAGGGAAAATTTATACTTGAGGGGATGCTGAGCTCACACCAGCAACAGCTGAAAGAGACCTACAACATAAGGTCAACAATCAAACACTGGGAATTTACCAAGGATCAAAAATAGATTCCTTGGACAGAACAGGTCCACAAGAAAGACCAGTACCATGATGGCATCAACGTCAACCAAGAATACAGAATTCCCCTGAAGGGGGGAATCAGAGTCCATGTGGGGAATAACTCCCAAAATTCCCTCCCAGGGAACCCACAGAAACCTGGATAGATAAACAGGTATGTGAAGTAGCACAGAAGACATGGTGAGGGGCAGCCAAAAGAAAAATGCCATAACCTAAACACTAGTCTGTGAACTTAAAGGGGCATCTTAAGCATCCAAGTTCCAAGGAGGCAGAATGCCAAGGGAATCATTCAGATGTACAAACAGACCTCCACTTATAGAAGTGGGGCACACCATCATGCAGGAGGCTTAGCAGAAGGGTTAGCTGACTGCTGACTTGAGGCTCCTTTGGCCTGAGTGAGAGTGAGGGGGTGCACAAGAACTTCCTGCCAAAGGAGATTAAGGAGAAGGGCAAGCTACCTCTTATGGTACTCTTCCACAGATCTTCTATGCTCAGGCAGGAGCACACTGAGGCCAACCCGTGGCATTGCTACTGACAGTGTCAAGAGCAGGTTCAAAGACGTAACGTTCCACAAAGATTAAAATCAGGTTACCCGTGACAGCTGAACTTTTCTGTATATGACTTGGGAAAGATATGTTGCACTGTGGGGCAGTCAGCTAAGGAAACTAGGCTCAATGTGAGGCAAGGCTTCAAGTAATTATAAGCCCCAGCAAACTGGTGAAAATGAGGGTTTCACAAGGTCAGGGGTGACCACACGATTGTAGGTGGCAGTGGAATCAAATTGGAGATCATAGTTCCATGCGGTGCTTCAAGAGTAGAAATAGCATTGGAATGGTAATTACTCCAGGCTGAATGGTAGGAAAGTGAGCATGATGCACAGCACACCACCTGAGATTTTTTAGCATAACTGCAGAAGATCCAGCAGTGGTGGGAATTTGAAAAGGTGCCCAGTGGTGCAAACTGTTTAGTAGTTACTGTTGCTTCAACCTGACCGGCCTTACTCCCTAAGTGAGTGTTCATAAACAGGGTCACACCAGAGGCTGTGTCAAGGTCTAGACCTGGAAATTGCTCCACAGATACCTAATAGTACACATAGTTCTAGAGAGCACTGCAATGCAGAGACAAGTGGCTTAAGTCTCATTTCAGGGTAGCCTACTCACAGAATGAGACAGAATTCCATCTGGAGTCTTTAAAGTAGCTGTAAACCCTAGCTAGAGAACATTCAGCTTGCTAAAGCACAGTGTATCATAATTAATTGTCAAACTGGAGGTCAAGTTCTTACAGAATATCTCTTTTAATGAATTAAAAGTAAATATAAAACTACGTCAGTCATGTAGTGGCCAGGCTACAAAATAAATATAATGAAAAAGGGATTTTTAATTGAAAAATCTTAGGGTGTCGACCACATTTTTTAATACAAACATCTTTATTATACAAAAATATTACATCAAAAGAATAGTTAACCAAACACACAAAATGATCATGTTCCTAGCTCTACTATGAAAACAATTAAATACTATAAAAATATTTCTGTGTCCACTGAAGCTGACCGACCAAATCTTCTTAATCTTGTTCCAAATTCAAACTGAACAATTTATGCCTCAGCTCTCAGATTTACCCTGATATACTTTTATGAATTGGAAGTATGTTCAATCCATGTATATACATATGGTATATACCCGTACGAGGCATTAACATGAAAGCAAACATAGAAGAAATTGTCCGTTAAAGTGTTACTAATCTCCGGACCCTGCATTCACTATGTCTGGTCTCCCACAGTACATAGAACATGGAAATGCAATTATTTTAGTAAATATAAACTGCTAAATACCTTTTCTCATCAACAGTTAGAGCAATCTTGTGACTTCTATCAGTGTTCAGCCGAGCACTGGTTAAAGCTTGTCGGAGCAGTTTTCATTCTACCCTGATTGTCCTATGTGGCAGCATAACCCTTGACCCTCTGTCTGTACAGCGCTAATTGCCCCGTACTGATCACATGTGCTCTCCCAGGAAAAAAAATTCTCTAGCAATACACACCAAACTGAGCATGCACAGCTTGCCCCCAAGGCTCTGTCCATCAGCAGGTAGACTGGGGGCAGTAGAAGAAGGGGAGAACCAGAGAAGACAGGATCAAACATCCTTTTTACAGTGTGGAGGATTAACCCCAGGATTGGATGGATGTCAGTCCAATAGATTTGCACGATTTCATCATGCTGTATATCATAACTTAGCAATGCAATATTTCACTTTTTGTATGATTCATATATGTGGCACCCCCTCCATAGCCCAAAGGGGCCTAAGGGCCATTTATTTATAAATGTGCATGTATACCCGGATTTATACAGTATACATCAATGGACCAATTAAAAGAGTTCTTTCATTTATATGCAGTCCCAAGTCTCATCCAGGCAGGTTGAGGGCTTCCAGGATGCTGGTCTCACAGAGAGGAAACTGGATTTTCAGTTTCCTCAAAGGATGGTAGAACCCGGTTTGGTGCCTATTGTCTGAAAGCTTCATAAAGACTTGGAAGGGATGAAGTCTCTAATCCTGAATAAAGGTTTTGTGAACAACCAGCACACTGATTGTTCAGGTGTGTTCAGGGCCAGGGGCGGACTGACCATTTGGAAACTCGTGCACTGCCCGAGGGCCCGTGGTCAGAAGGGGGCACCATGAGATGCCCCTGGTACCTTTTTCATAGGCTTTTTTGAGTTTGGCCAAGGATACAGGGGCCCCATGAGTTGTCAGTCCTCCCCTGTTCAGGGCTTTTATTGGAAAAGTGATTAGGATTCAGGGCTCTATTTCCACAGACAGATCAGGTCTCAGCCGAAGAGTCAGGAGGGTTCCACCTAAGAGGCAGGTAGCTGCTAGCTGTATGCATTGAGTTTGTAAGAGAAGAGTGTCTGGAGGAGACATACAAGTGCCTGAGTATTGAGGCCAGAGCAATGGTGCTGCAAGTGTAAGCCAGAAACCTGATGAACATTTGTTTTTTTAACAGAGAAATGCTATGAAAAACCCTACAAGAGAAACCACATGTATTAACCTGGAACATTATATGATTAAAAGTAGGCAAGAAAAGAAATATGTCTGCATCCTTAATGCTCTACCCATTTGAAGTTGATTATCACAAAAGGTAATGGCAAGCAGACACAAGTGTATCTAAAAAAAAAAAATAGAAATTAAAAAAAAAAAAAATATATATATAGATATATAGATATATGTATATATTTATATATATATATATATATATATATATATGTATACATATACACTATATTGTCAAACGTATTGGGACACCCCTCCAAATCATGGATTCAGGTGTTCCAATCACCTCCATGGCCACAGGTCTTAAAAAAATAAAGCACCTAGGCATGCAGACTGCTTCTACAAACATTTGTGTGAAAGGAGCTCAGTGAATTCAAGCGTGGTACCATGATAGTTTGCCACCAGGGGCGGATTGACCATTTGTAAACTCGGGCACTGCCTGAGGGCCCGGGGTCAGTAGGGGGCCCCGTGAGATGCCCCTGGTACCTTTTTCATAGGCTTTTTTGAGTTTGGGCAAGGACACATTGCCCCATGATCCCCTATTGCCCGGGGGCCCCATGAGTTGTCAGTCTGCCCCTGGTTGCCGCTTGTGCAATAAGTCCATCCGTGAAATTTCCTTGCTACTAAACATTTCACGGTCAACTGTTAGTGGTATTATAACAAAATGGAAGCAACTGGGAACAACAGCAACTCAGCCACAAAGCGGTAGGCCACATACAATGACAGAGTGGGGTCAGCACATGCTGAAGCACAGAAGTCGCCAACTATCTGCACAGTCAATAGCTAAAGACCTCCAAATGTTGTGTGGCCTTCAGATTAGCACATAAACAGTGCGTAGAGAGCTTCATGGAATGGGTTTCTATGGCCGAGCAGCTGCATCTGAGCCTTACATCACCAAGTGCAATGCAAAGTGTGGGTTGTAGTGGTGTAAAGCATGCCACCACTGTACTCTAGAGCAGTGGAGACGTGTTCTCTGGAGTGATAAATGACGCTTCTCTGTCTGGCAATTCGATGGACGTGTCTGGGTTTGGTGGTTGCCAGGAGAACGGTACTTGCCGACTGCATTGTGCCAAGTGTAAAGTTTGGTGGAGGGGGGACTATGGTGTGGGGTTATTTTTCAGGGGTTGGACTTGGCCCCTTAGTTCCAATGAAGGGAACTCTTAAGGCGTCAGCATACCAAGACATTTTGGACAATTTCATGCTCCCAACTTTGTGTGAACAGTTTGGGGGTGGCCCCTTCCTGTTCCAACATGACTGCACACCAGTGCACAAAGCAAGGTCCTTAAAGACATGGATGAACGAGTTTGGGATTTAGGAAATTGACTGGCCTGCACAGAGTCCTGACCTCAACCCGATAGAACACCTTTGGGAAGAATTAGAGTGGAGACTGCGGGCCAGACCTTCTCATCCGACATCAATGCTTGACTTCACAAATGCGCTTCTGGAAGAATGGTCAAACATTCCCATAGACACACTCCTACACCTTGTGGACAGGCTTCCCAGAAGAGTTGAAGCTGTTATAGCCACAAAGGGTGGGCCAGCTTAATATTGAACCCTACATACTAAGACTGGGATGCCATTAAAGTTGTGCGTGTAAAGGCAGGCATCCCAATACTTTTGGCAATATACAGGTGAAACTCAAAAAATTAGAATATCGTGCAAAAGTTCATTTATTTCCGTAATGCAACTTAAAAGGTGAAACTAATATATGAGATAGACTCATTACATGCAAAGCAAGATAGTTCAAGCCGTGATTTGTCATAATTGTGATTAGAGATGAGCGAATTATTCAAAAATTCGATTCGGCTGATTCGCCGAATTTGCGGTTGAATTGTTCCTTCACATTTACAGCGGTTGAAACATTGTATCTATTTATTTCCGAATAAAAACATCTGTATCCTAAATGGAAACAAATAGATACAATGTTTCAACCGCTGTAAATTAACTGTCAGAACTGTCAGAAATAGCGGAGCTCTCTGCAGTGACACTTTTGCCGGCTGATCGGGAAAAATTCGATTCGTGCACCCGAAGTTTGCTAAAATTCGGATTCGATGCGAATCGAATTTTTCCTGAAATTTGAAACGAATTCCACTTCGCCAGGTTCGATTCGCTCATCTCTAATTGTGATGATTATGGCTTACAGCTCATGAAAACCCCAAATCCACAATCTCAGAAAATTAGAATATTGTGAAAAGGTGCAATATTCTAGGCTCAAAGTGTCCCACTCTAATCAGCTAATTAAGCCATAACACCTGCAGAGGGTTCCTGAGCCTTTAAATGGTCTCTCAGTCTGATTCAGTAGGAATCACAATCATGGGAAAGACTGCTGACCTGACAGTTGTGCAGAAAACCATCATTGACACCCTCCATAAGGAGGGAAAGCCTCAAAAGGTAATTGTAAAAGAAGTTGGATGTTCCCAAAGTGCTGTATCAAAGCACATTAAATGAAAGTTATGTGGAAGGGAAAAGTGTGGAAGAAAAAGGTGCACAAGCAGCAGGGATGACCGCAGCCTGGAGAGGATTGTCCGGAAAAGGCCATTCAAAAGTGTTGGGGACTTTCACAAGGAGTGGAGTCAGTGAATCAAGAGCCACCACACACAGATGGATCCTGGACTGAGGCTTCAGATGTCGTATTCCTCTTGTCAAGCCGCTCCTGAACAACAAACAACGTCAGAAGCGTTTTACCTGGGCTAAAGAAAAACAGACCTGGTCTGTTGCTCAGTGGTCCAAAGTCCTCTTTTCTGATGAGAGCAACTTTTGCATCTCATTTGGAAACCAAGGACCCAGAGTATGGAGAAAGAATGGAGAGGCACACACTGCAAGATGCTTGAAGTCCAGTGTGAGGTTTCCACAGTCTGTGTTGATTTGGGGAGTCATGTCATCTGCTGGTGTCGGTCCACTGTGCTTCATTAAGTCCAGGATCAATGCAGCCGTCTACCAGGAGATTTTGGAGCACTTCATGCTTCCTTCCGCAGACAAGCTTTATGGGGATGCTGATTTCATTTTCCAGCAGGACTTGGCACCTGCCCACACTGCCAAAAACACCAAAACCTGGTTCAATGACCGTGGGATTACTGTGCTTGGCCAGCAAACTCGCCTGACCTGAACCCCATAGAGAATCTATGGGGCATTGCCAAGAGAAAGATGAGAGATATGAGACTGAACAATGCAGAAGAGCCGAAGGTCGCTATTGAAGCATCCTGGTCTTCCATAACACCGCAGCAGTGCCACAGGCTGATAGGTTCCATGCCACGCCACATTGAGGCAGTAATTGCTGCAAAAGGGGCCCAAACCAAGTACTGAGTACATATGCATGCTTATACTTTTCAGAGGTCCGATATTGTTCTATGTACAATCCTTGTTTTATTGATTGCATATAATATTCAAATTTTCTGAGATTGTGGATTTGGGGTTTTCATGAGCTGTAAACCATAATCATCACAATTATAACAAATTACAGCTTGAACTATCTTGCTTTGCATGTAATGAGTTTATCTCATATATTAGTTTCACCTTCTAAGTTGCATTACTGATAAAAATGAACTTTTGCACGATATTCTAATTTTTCGAGTTTCACCTGTAGTGTATATATATATATATATATATATATATATATATATATAGTATTGATACTCCACCCATCACAAGGCAATGTATTCTGGGGTACAGATGATAGCAAACTGAAGCAAGCCCATATGTTCCATACATATATACAGTAGGATTGGTACTTCATCCATCATTGTGAACTCCATTGCACGAGGGCTCAATGCCTAAATTTAATTAGTAGTCACATATTGCAGGTCTTCTTCTTTTATTAAAACCTTCAAATTAGAAAAGATTTAAAACATTTGAAATGTCATTAACAGAACAAAGCTTATGAGATTTTAGTGATTGGGTTTACATCTACTTTAAATGAGTTAGTTAACTGCTGTATGTCCACACCATCTTTACAGAGGGACAGGCTGGCCAAAATTATCTTCAAAGAAGTGTGCTGAAAACAAGCAAGCCTTACCTTTGATCATTTGTGCCAGAAATAATATTTAGTAGTTATTTTCAAATCTGAAACATGATAGATATTAACAATTGTACATCTTTTCTTCCTTGTACATTGTCTATATCAACCATATACTGTACTGCAAAGTTTTTAAGATTTGATCTATTCATATTTAAATGCACTTTTGTGCATTCGCAGTGTGGTTCATTTGGCCAAGCTGTAACTGCTAGATGGTTGATGAGAATACCAAGCACTTCTGACATGTAGCCAGTAGCCAGAGGGAGCATAACATCATATCCTACCCGCTGTGTGCTGCCAGTGCCAGTGTTCTGTGAAGACATTATCTAAGACAGCAAGCACAACAGGCCTTGATTACTCAGAAACATTGCAGATCACCACCTTAGAATGGCAATACCCATCTGAAGTACTTGGAACAAAATGTGTGTGTGCCACATATTAGATTAAAACTGCACAAAGTCACAACTTTCTTACTGAAAGTGTTTATGTGCGGGTACAATTAGGCAAATATGAGCTCTCTGAGACACTCAAAACCCCAATTATACTTTAGTTTGAGACTTGCATTTTTGTTCAGTCTGCACTGTTTAAGTATTTTTTTTTTTAATTTCTATGCTTAGAGTTGTTCATAATGATGAGTATTCCAAGAAAAGCTATGGCAACAGATATCGGTTAAAGTCTGACTTTGATGTTTACATAGATCACAAAGGTTTGCCAACCTTTCCACCTCCTTCCTTTTAGCGGCAAGTCCCTGTTGAATCCAGAGAAATCCTTTTTAAATATCAATGTTATTAGGTTTGAGTTATACACTGCCAGAGCTGACATTATTAATAAAGCTAAAACTATTTAAAGTGGAGTTCCAATAATTTTTAAGAATTACCCACATTGTAAATGTATACCGCTAGTGAATTAAGGTTTGGATATTGATATGTAGAAATTCCTGCAGAAAGTTCCTTTTTTAGTAGTGTTAGCTATGACCTCCAGAATCGAGGAGGACAAAAGAAAAATAAGCAGTTTGTAAGTCGTTACAATGTATACATGAGCAACATTATCTATTATCTGCTTGCCGACCACACACTGTAGCTTTTCTGCTACAGTGCGGGCTGGCTGTGCAAAATCATGTATGTATATATTGCTTTTCTGGGTAGGGGGCGAGTGTGCCCAGTTACCTGCGCTGTCTTTGGTTCCCTGACATGAGGATCAGTGGGTCCTGGCCAATGATTCACAGCTGGGACCCGCCGATCGTCGGAGCTAGTGACAGGAGAAGGATCCTTGTTTGTAAACAACACAGATCTCTCTAATGACAGTGGGGATGTGCTGGTTTTTGTCTCTTTGCAAAACCACAGTGGCATGCAATGATACAAACTAGAGATGAGCGAATTTTTCAAAAATTCGATTCGGCTGATTCGGCGAATTCCAGGAAGAGATTCGATTCGATGCGAATTAATTCGCTACGAAGTTAACTTATAAAAAGGGTTTCTAGGCTTCAGAGAGCCTTTAAATTAGTGCAGAACACTGTACCTTTAATTTAAATGCCCTTGGAGATGAGGAAGGAGAAGGAGAAGGATGAGAAGAAGGAGAAGGAGAAGGATGAGAAGAAGGAGAAGGATGAGAAGAAGGAGAAGGAGAAGGAGGAGAAGGAGGAGAAGGAGAAGGATGAGAAGAAGGAGAAGGAGAAGGATGAGAAGAAGGAGAAGGAGAAGGATGAGAAGAAGGAGAAGGAGAAGGATGAGAAGAAGGAGAAGGATGAGAAGAAGGAGAAGGATGAGAAGAAGGATGAGAAGAAGGATGAGAAGAAGGAGAAGGAGGAGAAGGAGAAGGATGAGAAGAAGGATGAGAAGAAGGAGAAGGATGAGAAGAAGGATGAGAAGAAGGAGAAGGATGAGAAGAAGGAGAAGGATGAAAAGAAGGAGAAGGATGAGAAGAAGGAGAAGGATGAGAAGAAGGATGAGAAGAAGGAGAAGGATGAGAAGAAGGACAGTTCTGTGACAGTTTCTGTCTATTTCTGACAGTTCTGTGACATTCACTCCATACAGCGGTTTCAACCGCTGTATGGAGGGAATGTCCCAGAACTGTCAGAAATAGTCTATTTCTGACAGTTCTGGGACATGTATGGAGTTAATGTCCCAGAACTGTCAGAAATAGTCTATTTCTGACAGTTGTGGGACATTCCCTCCATACAGCGGTTGAAACCGCTGTATGGAGGGAATGTCCCAGAACTGTCATAAATAGTCTATTTCTGACAGTTCTGGGACAATCACTCCATACAGCGGTTGAAACATTGTATCTATTTGTTTCCATAAATGGATCCATTTATGGAAACAAATAGATACAATGTTTCAACCGCTGTATGGAGGGAATGTCCCAGAACTGTCAGAAATAGTCTATTTCTGACAGTTGTGGGACATTCACTCCATACAGCGGTTTCAACCGCTGTATGGAGGGAATGTCCCACAACTGTCAGAAATAGTCTATTTCTGACAGTTCTGGGACATTCACTCCATACAGCGGTTGAAACATTGTATCTATTTGTTTCCATAAATGGATCCATTTATGGAAACAAATAGATACAATGTTTCAACCGCTGTATGGAGGGAATGTCCCAGAACTGTCAGAAATAGTCTATTTCTGACAGTTGTGGGACATTCACTCCATACAGCGGTTTCAACCGCTGTATGGAGGGAATGTCCCAGAACTGTCAGAAATAGTCTATTTCTGACAGTTCTGGGACATTCACTCCATACAGCGGTTGAAACATTGTATCTATTTGTTTCCATAAATGGATCCATTTATGGAAACAAATAGATACAATGTTTCAACCGCTGTATGGAGGGAATGTCCCAGAACTGTCATAAATAGTCTATTTCTGACAGTTGTGGGACATTCACTCCATACAGCGGTTTCAACCGCTGTATGGAGGGAATGTCCCAGAACTGTCAGAAATAGTCTATTTCTGACAGTTCTGGGACATTCCCTCCATACAGCGGTTTCAACCGCTGTATGGAGGGAATGTCCCAGAACTGTCAGAAATAGTCTATTTCTGACAGTTCTGGGACATTCACTCCATACAGCGGTTGAAACATTGTATCTATTTGTTTCCATAAATGACATTCTGCAGATACACTTAGAGGAGCTCTGCAGATACACTTTTTGCCGGCTTGGAATTATTCTTATTTTCATCCTACTTCTTCTTCTTCTTCTTCTTCTTCATCCTCATCCTCTTCTTCTTCTTCTGAGGATGAGGATGAGGATGAAGAAGAAGAAGAAGAAGTAGGATGAAAATAAGATTAATTCCAAGCCGGCAAAAAGTGTATGTGCAGAGCTCCTCTAAGTGTATCTGCAGAGCTCCTCTAAGTGTATCTGCAGAATAGAGGAACTCTGCACATACACTTTTTGCCGGCTTGGAATTATTCTTATTTTCATCCTACTTCTTCTTATTCTTCTTCTTCTTCTTCATCCTCATCCTCATCCTCTTCTTCTTCTTCTTCTGATGAGGATGAGGATGAAGAAGAAGAAGAAGAAGTAGGATGAAAATAAGATTAATTCCAAGCCGGCAAAAAGTGTATGTGCAGAGCTCCTCTAAGTGTATCTGCAGAGCTCCTCTAAGTGTATCTGCAGAATAGAGGAACTCTGCACATACACTTTTTGCCGGCTTGGAATTATTCTTATTTTCATCCTACTTCTTCTTCTTCTTCTTCATCCTCATCCTCATCCTCTTCTTCTTCTTCTGAGGATGAGGATGAAGAAGAAGAAGAAGAAGAAGAAGTAGGATGAAAATAAGATTAATTCCAAGCCGGCAAAAAGTGTATGTGCAGAGCTCCTCTAAGTGTATCTGCAGAGCTCCTCTAAGTGTATCTGCAGAATAGAGGAACTCTGCACATACACTTTTTGCCGGCTTGGAATTATTCTTATTTTCATCCTACTTCTTCTTCTTCTTCTTCATCCTCATCCTCTTCTTCTTCTTCTGAGGATGAGGATGAAGAAGAAGAAGAAGAAGAAGTAGGATGAAAATAAGATTAATTCCAAGCCGGCAAAAAGTGTATGTGCAGAGCTCCTCTAAGTGTATCTGCAGAGCTCCTCTAAGTGTATCTGCAGAATAGAGGAACTCTGCACATACACTTTTTGCCGGCTTGGAATTATTCTTATTTTCATCCTACTTCTTCTTCTTCTTCTTCATCCTCATCCTCATCCTCTTCTTCTTCTTCTGAGGATGAGGATGAAGAAGTAGAAGAAGAAGAAGAAGTAGGATGAAAATAAGAATTCCAAACCGGCAAAAAGTGTATGTGCAGAGTTCCTCTATTTCTGACAGTTCTCTGACAGCTTCTTCACATGTACAGCGGTTGAAACATCTGTATCCTAAATGGAAACTAATAGATACAATGTTTCAACCGCTGTACATGTGTTCCTTCTGTCAGAGAACTGTCAGAAATAGCGGAGCTCTCTGCAGGGACACTTTTGCCGGCTGATCGGGAAAAATCCGATTCGCGCACCCGAAGTAGGCAAATATTCGAATCAAATTTTTCCTGAAATTCGTATCGAATTCCGGTTCGCCTGGTTCGATTCGCTCATCTCTAATACAAACCAATGTGGGTTCTTCCTGGTTTTCATTCTATGAGAGACTATAGCGCTTTTTGGCATGCTCCTCCACCTATGACTATCCAGGACTGACTATCCATTGGAACCCAAGCTATGATGCCACCAGCTGGAAATTTTTAGTACATTACCTGTTGCTTCAATTACTACGCTTAAAGCAATGCACTCTCCCTTTGGTTTCTGTTTTTTGCACCATATTTTTACATCCACTGATGAAACCATCCACCAGGAGCAACTCCCTATCCACCCTCTATACGTCTCCATTGGGAACATCAGAAGGATGGCACCTGCTGGATACTTTGAGTATACTTTTGATACTTCCCCCAATCTCCTCTATCTTATTGTTTCCTATCCATCTGAGTATTGTTAAGAAGCTTCCATCCGTTGATGTCTCCAATGAACATATTGATACGCTGTGTTGTACTCATGTGTATGAGAGTGCAATACTTACCATCCAGTTTTGTTATTGATTTTCCTAACACTACTACGCTTAGACAGTTTTCTGTTTTTACATCACCATCATGAAACAGACTGTAACCAGGAGGACATTCTTCAGACTCTGGGGTGATTAAAGCCCTTTGGCCACCCTTTTTTGTGTTGAAAGTTGCCTGCACTTGTTTGGGAAACTATTACCTAATCAATAAAGGTAAACTCTTCATCCCTTTACTGAGATTTGCTTTGGGAACCTTATGTGAAGATATACAGTGCTCAGCATAAACGAGTACACCCCTTTTTTAAAAGTACAATTCTATTCAATATCTCAATGAACACAAGAACTATTGCCAAAATTTTGACAAAACTGAGTTTTACAGAACAGTTGTTTAGCTCATAACATGAAAGTAAGGTTAATAATATAACTTAGATTACAAATTTTTCTGTTTCACTCAAATTAGCGGATGCGTAAATGAATACACCCCACAACAAAAACTACTATATCTAGCAATTTGTATGACCTCCATAATTTGTAATAACAGCACCAAGTCTTCTAGGCATGGAATGAACAAGGTGGCGACATATTGCAACATCTATCTTTTTCCATTCTTCAAGAACGACCTCTTTTAGAGCCTGGATGCTGGATGGAGAGTGATGCTCAACTTGTCTCTTCAGAATTCCCCATAGGTGTTCGACTGGGTTCAGATCAGGAGATATACTTGGCCACTGAATCACGTTCACTCTGTTCTTCTTCAGAAATGCAACAGTGTACTTTGGATCATTGCCATTGAAAAGTGCACGATGACCAAGGGCACAGAGTGATGGTAGCATCTTCTCTTTCAATGTAGAGAAGTATATCTGTGAATTCATGATACCATCAATGAAATGCAGCTCCCCAACACCAGCAGTACTTATGCAGCCCCACAGAAGGACACTGCCACCACCATGTTTCACAGTAGGCACCACGCATTTGTCTTTGTACTCCCCACGTTTGGGATGCCATACAGTCAAAACTGCCATCAGTTTCAAAAACATTTATGTTGTTCTCATCACTCCGGAATACAAAGTCCCAGTAGTCTTCTTCTTTTTCAGCATGGGCCCTGGCACATTCTAGGAAGGCTTTTTTGTGCAGGGGCTTTAGGAAAGGATTCCTTCGTGGACGACACCATTGCATCTCAATCCTCTGCAGTGTTCACCGTATTGTGTCACAGGAATAAATCATCCCAGTTTGGCTTTCTATTTCTTTAGCTAACTGCAGTGAACTTGCATGGCGGGTTTCTCCAACCCTTCTCATTCTGTTGAGGTGTTAACTTCCATGGACAGCCTGGACATCTCTGTGAGATGGTTGCAGTTCCATCTTTGTTAAATTTTTTTATCACTTTTGCTACAGTATTCTGATTGATAAGTAAAGCTTTGCTGATCTTCTTGTAGCTTCACCTTTCTTGTGTAAAGAAATGATTTTCTTTCTCAGGCCTTGTAACATTTCTCTTCCATAGTATGTTGCCATTGCTGACAGCAGGGCTGATAAAAGGCATAGGTGGAAGGGGCGCCTCCTCTTGGTGCAGTGTCTCTGTGTAGAGGCAGAGGCGCACTTAGAGCTCCATCAGTTCTCTTTGCTTTTTCTACAGTAGCCAAGGACAAATACAGGGAAATAAAGTGTTAAATCTTATCTCCTCACATGATAACAGAATGTTCTCTGCAGCCTTATTTATTGTGGCTGACATTGGTATCACCATCTTCAGATCTCCTGCTGTCACAGGCTGCGCTCATGGGCACTGCTATATTTTTTCTCTTAGCAACACCGCTGACGCAGGAACATTTTTCCTTCCAATGACACCACCGACACAGGGACATTTTTTTATCCACTATTGTTAACCCCATGTTTGTGATTCAGTTTGCTGCAGTGTACCATAACAATTTGTACTATTTCAGTGCATACCACAAACATTACATACATGTAACTCTGTGCATTGCTATTAGCCCCGCCCCCTCCTCCCAGGTAAGAGGGGGCGCAGTCTACCATCTTGGCGCCGACACTGGCTGACAGCATGAAATGGGAAGGGGTTTTCTTTGAGTAACACCCTTTTATAATCAGGTGTCTGCTGGACACCTGTTTACTGAATAATTAGACTCACCTGTACTTCAATTCTTATTAATTAGGATTTTGTTGTCTAAAATTAGCTTTGGTCCTAAGACTTTCATTGGGGTGTTATCATTTTTGCAACACCATCTTCAATTCATTTGTTAGGAAAATTGTTTTGTGTGTGCAAATTAACAAATCTTGTTTGCAATCAATGTCCCACACCTGTAGGAGTATTTTGTAGTATAGTATCCCATAGAAAATATCGCTTCTGAAAGGAAAGTAAAAAATTTCTGACAAATCTGTTGGACTGTACTCATTTATGTTGTGCACTGTACTTACCCTTCTGGATTACAAATAACTCCACTGAAAGTTTAAGAGATCCACCGTTATATTTATTATTGCTCGCATTTGTCCAGTATGTTGAGGTAAGGCCCTTCTTGGGTGGTAAAGAAAATTAACACAAGTCCTCTCCATTTTATGGTATTATTAAATATGACCAATGTTATTGAACTGTTTTTTTATTGTTTGGCCTGCTTAACCAATGCTCTTTATGGGACTTACAGTATGTCTGCTATAATAAAGCCCAGAATACAGCCTGTGAAAGACCCAACCGAGACAGGGGCTTTTGAAGGGGACTGCAGGCTAGCCTCTTGCCTACTGACAATGGGCCCTGGCATTTGATGGGGCTCTATTCTTTGGAGGTGTGTGCCTGGGGGACCTTTTGGAGTAGTTTTATTTTGGATTAAAATCCATGTCTCCCTGAAACACACAGAATTTGAAAACTGGAGAGCCCAGATACAGATTAGGGGCCTCTGTGTTTTGTTGGGGTATAGAATCCACATCCCAAACCAGCATTGAATGCTTTAATCCTCTCCTAGATTCAGAGACTCAAAGCAGAAGATAATAATCAGCTCAAAACAACCTGATGCTGGGGTCTCCTGCTGTTATGTGTATTCTGTTTATTTGGGTGTTCTGAGTTTACTACTATAATGTGTACTGCACCTGTATTTGTCTATCCTGCCCAGGTGTGAAGTCCTTCTGCCATTATGTAATTTCTCCATTGTGTGCCTTCTAGGTGTGAATTCCCATTGTTAATTGAGCAATCTATTGTTTCTGTTTGCTTAGCCTCCTGGAGCTTCCTACAGGATGTGATTAGTCTTGTGTCAACTTTACCTCATTACCTAACCAATATGGGATGTTTACCCCAATAGGTAATATTTGTTTTTATTGTTCATGTGGAGACTGTCCCATGAAGTATATAAAACCTGTATTTCTGTTCAATAATGTTGTTCTTTTGGTTTTGCCTTAACATCTTGTCTATGTATGATGCTTGGGGCAAAGGACTGGTATTAGCTGTTGGTCTGATGGAAGAGTTTGGAGGGCAGGAAGCACTGTTTAGGAGAGGTATCCAGAGAGGGTGCCATGCTGTCTGTCACATAGCCATTGGTGTGTTAGTGTATTGAGAGGTCCGGTTACAGGGTGAGAAACCACTGGGAATGAAAAGACAGCATATCATTTACCAGTATCATAATATAGTCAAATAAGATAGTTGTAACAGATAAACAAATATGGTAGTTCTGCTACATGCAATCCTAAAAAAGATCATCTATGAACTGGTTATATACAAAGATAAAAGTAAATGCAGTTTGCAAAGCACGAAACGGAGTACCTGCCCTGAAGTTTACACTGTATGTCTGTTAATCCCCTGTGAAAATGATTGTTGTAGACATAAAATCACTTAATGTATACAATGCCCATTCAGAATATCCAAACGTTAACTGATCCATAACCATATAATGCCATAGTTATATCACTTAATGTTAAATCGCTTAATGTATACAATGCCCATTCAGAATATCCAAACGTTAACTGATCCATAACCATATAATGCCATAGTTATTTATATCACGTTCTTAGGAGATTCCTGTCAGCAGATGTTCCATATATCATATATGAAATAGAGCCAAACTAGAATTAGTAAGATCCATGATCTTGGTAATAAAAATTACAACAAACCGCGTATAGTAGTGAAAGTTAGGACAGAGTAAAACTCAGTACATGCATAATAGAATGGTTAGGTAAGACAGTCAAGCAAAGTCTTTCATAAACATTGGATTAAGTTAATGTCTTATTCTCTATGAAGATTATAAATGGCTGTTTTTTTTAAATCATTTCTATAATAAGCAGACAGAAAATTACAGGGTTTAAAACAAGCACTTGTATTTTGCTAATATGAGGTATTACCCTGAACTTTGTAATACAAATTTGATGTAAAACTCAACCACTCTTTAGAGCAGGGGTCTCCAAACTTTCTAAACAAACGGCTGGTTTACTGCCCTTCAGAGTTTAGGAGGGCCTGGAGTGCCCAGTGGGAGTAGAAAATGTCCCAGCGTCAGTAGGAGTAAAAAAAATGAGAGTGCTTGCAGTCAGTGGACGGAGGAATAGTGTCCAGTCATTGGAATTAGTTGGAGGAATAGTGCCCCATCATTGGTATTATTTGGAGGAATATTGCCCCATCACTGGTGTCAGGGGGAGGAATAGTGCCCCATCATTGGTGTCAGAAAGGAGGAATAGTGCCCTATCATTGATGTCAGGGAGAGGAATAGTGCCCCATCATTAGTGTCAGTGGGATCAATAGTGCCCCATCATTGGTATCAGAGGAAGGAACAGTGCCCCATCCTTAGTATTAGTTGGAGGAGTAGTATCCCATCCTTGGTATTAGTGGGAGAAATAGTACCCCATCCTTGGTATTAGTTGGAGGAATAGTACCTAATTGTTTGTATCAGTGGAAGGATTTGTGCCCCATCATTGCTGTCAGTGGAAGGAAAAATGCCCCATAGTTGGTGCCAGTGGAAGAAATGGTGCCTCCTTGTTGGTATCAGTGGGAGGAATAGTACTCCGAGGGCCGGATAGAGGCAAGCAAAGGGCCGCAGTTTGGAGACCACTGATTTAGAGGAAGATTGTGTTCATCTTCAAGAAAGCTACAGCAGTTCCTCTGCCCTGGTGCTCCATGCTTTAGTCTACTTACTGCATACTTTGGGTAGATAAAATAAGATTGTCGGCTGTTGAGGAATGCAAATTGTCACGCATGACAACTTATTCTGGTGCATCGTATGTCAAACTATGGGGGCACAGCACATATAGTTTACTTGCTAAACAGTAGAATGTGTGACTGCCTATACCATAGTTCTCTTGAAGACATACTGCCCACCTCTTTTGTGCAAAACATGAGTTTGGCACAGATTGTAAGACTTTTTTTGGCAAAAATCTGCACAAATGACACACTAGTCATGTCTTTCTTTTCAAACCCTTCAAATAAAACTATTACTTTGGACATCCCCAAAAAAAATTTGGCACATTGACAGTGGTTTATTGTTCATTGTACTGTATCTTCATTATAGTGCCATAACATCAGGTTACACTTTAGGTTTCGTTCGCATCACATGTACAGTATTAAGCTGCTCTGATCAACAATTATTTTTCATAACTAAATATTAAATGAACCGTCCTACAGAAAGTATAATCAATGCAGCAGCTGTCAGTATGTGGAGTTAAAAACTCCTTTATTAACTGCTTCTGTGCCACCCTATAGCAGAAACACTGCTACAGGGCAGCACCAGTGCTCAAAATCATGTATATATACTTGATTTTGCAGTACCAGGTAGGGGGCATGCGCAGCCATTTGCGGCCTCGGCTGTCAATCATTGGGTCCCAGCCGGTGATTATTAGTCAGCACCCAGTGATCGCCGAGTATCTCTGATGGGGGAGAGACCTGTGTATAAACAACACAGATCTCTGCCCTGTCAGCTCCTGCACACTGCTTTGCATGGCTCTGCATAGCACAGCAATACAAAGCAGTGTACTTACAGTGAAACACAGCCTCATAGTAAAACAGCACACAGTTAACCCTTTGATCAACCCACATATTAACCCCTTCATGCCCAGTGCCATTAGTATAGTGTCAGTGCTTTTTATTAGCACTGATCACGGTATTGGTGTCACTGGGGATGTCAATGACACCAAGTTAGTTCCCTCCAGTGTCAGAATGCCCACCGCAGTCCCACTATAAGTTGCTGATCGCCGCCATTACTAGTTTAAAAATAAAATTCCAGTATATACAGTTACAAGAAAAAGTATGTGAACCCCTTGGGATTACGTGGAGGTTTGCATGAATTGGGCATAAAATGTGCTCTGAACATCATTTAAGTCACAACAATAGAAGAACACAGTCTGCTGAACATAATACTACACAAACATTAGATGTTGCCATGGTTTAATTGCACATAACATGTAAACATTCACAGTGCAGGGAGGAAAAAGTATGTGAGGCCCTAGCTTAATGACTTCTCCCAGAGCTAATTGGAGCCAGGAGTGAGCCAACCTTGACTCCAATCAGTGTGATGATATTGGATGTGTTGCTGACAGCTGTCCTGCCCGTAAAAAACACACACCTGTTTTGGGTTTACTGGTTTCAAGAAGCACTGTCTGATGTGAACCATGCCTCGCAGAAAAGAGCTCTCAGAAGACCTACGATCAAGAATTGTTGACTTGCATGAAGCTGGAAAGAGTTACAAAAGTATCTCCAAAAGCCTTGATGTTCATGTGTCCACGATAAGACAGACTGTCTACAAATGGAGAAAGTTTAGCACTGTTGCTACTCGCTACTAGGCGTGGTCATCCTGTAAAAATGACTGCAAGAGCACAGCACAGAATGCTGCATGAGGTAAAGAAGAATCCCAGAGTGTCAGCTAAAGACCTACAGAAATCTCTGGCACATGCTAACATTTTTGTTGACACATCTACAATAAGGAAAACATTAAACAAGAATGGAGTACATGGGAGGACACCACGGAGGAAGCCATTGCTGTCCAAAAAGAATATTGCAGCACATTTGAAGTTTGCAAAAGAGCACCTGGATGTTCCACAGCACTACTGGCAAAATATACTGTGGACAGATGAAACCAAGACTGAGTTGTTTGGGAAGAACACACAACAATATGTGTGGAGAAAAAAAGGCACAGCACACCAACATCAAAACATCATCCCCACTGTAAAACATGGCGGAGGGAGCATCATGGTTTGGGGCTGCTTTGCTGCCTCAGGGCCTGGACGGATTGTTGTCATTGATGGGAAAATTAATTCCAGAGGTTATAAAGACATTTTGCAGGAAAACGTACGACCATCTGTCCGCCAACTGAAGCTCCACAGAGGATGGGTGATGCAACAGGACAATGACCCAAAGCATACAAGTAATTCAACAAAACAATGGCTGCAACAGCACAGAATACGCCTTCTGGAGTGGCCCAGTCAGAGTCCTGACCTCAACCTGATTGAAATGCTGTGGTATGACCTTAAGAGAGCGATTCACACCAGACATCCCAAGAATATTGCTACACTGAAACAGTTTTGTGAAGAGGAGTGGTCCAAAATGACTCCAGATCGTTGTGCAGGTCTGATCTGCAACTACAGGAAATGTTTGGTTGAGGTTATTGCTGCCAAAGGAGGGTCAACCAGTTATTAAGTCCAAAGGTTCACATACTTTTTCCTCCCTGCACTGTGAATGTTTACATGTTATGTGCAATTAAACCATGGCAACATCTAATGTTTGTGTAGTATTATGTTCAGCAGACTGTGTTCTTCTATTGTTGTGACTTAGATGACGTTCAGAGCACATTTTATGCCCAATTCATGCAAAACTCCACGTAATCCCAAGGGGTTCACATACTTTTTCTTGTAACTATATATATATATATATATATCACTTGTTACTGTATATATATATTTTGAGCACTTGCCACTTTTGTTACATTGTATAATCATTTTAAGATATTATGGTTTGTTGAATATTTTAAACAGTTACATATTCTATATTATAGCATAGTCAGAGCAAGCGTTGCCATTATTTGTGAATTATTTTCCATGCACCCTGTTCTTACCATACAGATGCATTGTGGTGTGCTGCATATACATGTAGCAGGCCGGCATTTTTACACAGCACTCTGTACCTCACAACACAAGCTATTGTGCATAGAGTTGAAGGAAATGTTTGTAGGCAGGTGCAGTCTGTTTACTCCATTGTAAATGGCGCTCAAACAAGTGCTACTGCAGCCTTGATAGGAAGTCAGGGGAAACCTGGTTTCTCTGTGGTTTCCTGGGTCATGAAGCAGCGTGCTGGTCGGCTATGCTGCATCCATGTAAGCTCTGGTGGCCATCTTGGGTTAGCAGGGTCTTTGTAAGTATCTGCCTCCAGGTTTTTGCGTGCTTTTTGCGAAGAGGGCAGAGCAGGGACACAGACCCCATCTGACTAGTGGCAGGGAAAGGTTCCTGACAAGGAGAGACAAGTTAGGAATCCACTATCCATAAGGATATCCATAAGCCTCCTCTTTTGAGACCGGACTGGCCAGACCGCACTTCACCCTCTGAAACAGATGCTGTCGGTGCATCTCTCCCCACTGCATCTCTGCCTGTGAACTGAATTGTAGGTATTTTCTCCAAGCGACGTTATCCTGTTGAGATGTTTGTATTTGGCATTCTCCTCAATGCAAGTTACAAGTTTTATTGCAACCAGACTTTTGTGACCTTTCAATAGAGTTAAAAAAAAAGGTAAAATTAAGCCCTCATTGAAAAATGTAGAGAGTATGGATAGATGGATCCTCCTGCCACTCCCAGGGTTGACTTGTCCTGTACCTGGACCCAACAGTCTTCAACACATGAGTAGAATAAACTCAGCTTTATTAACCACTTGCCCTCCAGATGATTTACCCCCCTTCCTGACCAGGACATTTTTTGCTTTACGGCATTGCGTTACTTTAACTAACAATTGCGTGGTTTTGCAACGATGCACCCAAACTAAATTTACGTCCTTTTTTTCCCCACAAATAGAGCTTTTTTTTGGTGGTATTTGATCATCTGTGCATTTTTTATTTTTTATTTTTCTATAAACAAAAAAAAAAAGGCCGACAATTTTGAGAAAAAAAACAATATTTTTGACATTTTGCTATTAAACATCCAGTAAAAAAATAAAAAAAAATCTAATTTTGTCATAAATTTAGGCCAAATGTATTCTGCTTCATGCCTTTGCAAAAAAAAAATCCCAACAAGTGTAAATTATTTGGTTTACGTGAAAGTTATAGCATTTACAGATGGCTGTATATATACTGGGATTAAAAAAAATGTTTATCTTTACTAGTAATGGTGGCGATCAGCAACTTATAGCGGGACTGTGGCTGGCATTCTGACACTGGGGGGAACTGACTTGGTGTCACTGACATCTCCAGTGACACCAATACAATGATCAATGCTAATAAAAAGCACTGACACTGTACTTATGGCATTGGGCAGGAATGGGTTAACATGTGTGGTGATCAAAGGGTTAACTGTGTGCTGTTTTGCATACTGGGCTGTGTTTGTGCTTCACTGTGAGAACACTGCTTTGCATGGCTGTGATATGCATAGCAGTGTGATAAAAAAGCATGAGCAAATGAATGCTGAAACGATGAGCTCCACAATGTCAGTAACCCCACATGGAGTACTTTTTGGGAATGCAAGCCTTGCTGCCCTTAAAGGACCAGGGAAATCTGTGTGCAGGGAAGCTGTGTGCAAAGAAACAGAGAGCACATGGGCCTAGTACATTACCTTCTAAAAATGAGATTTACAGAATAAAAATAGTATACTCACAAAAGAATAAAATCAAAGGCACATCACAAAAAAAACAGCATGGTCCAATCTCCCTAGATGGCGGTTGTTGGGGGACTGTAGGCCTCCAAATGGCTCTCTCGTTTTGAGGCAGAACCTCTTCCTTGGCTCTGAGTTCTCCCCCCCCCATCGCAGATGGTCGGCAATCACTGGGCGCCAGCCCATCACTGCAGCCTCATTAACGCACATCAGTGAAGGAGAAAAATCACTTATTTACAAAATTTTACAAAAACTAAGATAAAAATTTTTTTTTTTTTTTAATTTTCAGTGGTTTTTGGTTTGTTTAAGAAATAATAAAAAACCCAGAGGTGATTAAATACCACCAAAATAAAGCTCTATCTGTCACAAAAAAATGATAAAAATGTCAGATGGGTACAGTGTTGCATGACTGCACAATTGTCATTCAAAGTGCAACAGTGCTGAAAGCTGGAAATTGGCCTAGGCACAAAGGGGGTATAAGTGTTCTGTAGGCTAGTGGTTAAATAAATCCTGAAATATAAGTTGTATCTATTTTTTAACAGCCATTTTCCTGTAGAGCATTCTACAATGTAAAACACACATATGAAAGGATTTTTCTCAGCTCTAGCAGGCAGGGAGCAGGCATCTAATGTCACACACACTTCAGAGCTAGAGCCACAGAATTCCCTGGTATCTGATAGCTGAGTGAAGTGAATGGACACACTCCCTCTACACACTTCCATAGGCAGTGCACAATAGAGCCGTGGGAGTGATTCCCACCCGTGGTAGAAGGAAAGAAAATTGTATAATCTATGGCCTGCTTTACAGTCTTTTAAGTGCAGATAGCAAAGGGATCAGGGGTCATAGAGGAATTACACATGGTGCTTTGGATTCAGGCAAGTGAACACTGTAGAAGAATGTGCTTTGTCATTTTTCATGTCTGAGGTTTACAATCACTTTAAAGCAATATGAGAATACCAAACAACTTAAAAACAATCGTAAGAAATAGTTATGGGCCAAACACTCCCCTGTTCGGTTCTTGTTCGAACCTACCGAAAGTTCAACTGCGAACTTCGAACAAGGATAATTTACTGAGCTGTATCTTACCGCATCTGGGTATGCGGTAAGATACTGTTCAGCGACTAAAATACCGCATGAGTTATATTATTAAGTCATGTGGTGTTTTAGTAGTGAAAGCATTCTTTAATGTTTCAGCTGTCAGTGGGGTTCCCCACTGACAGCGGAATGTCAAAAGCATTGCTTGACAATTAAAAATAAAAAAAAACACTCATGGGGTCCATCCATACCAAGCCCTTTTGGTCTGGTATAGAACCTCCACGACCACAATTTAAAAAAAATGGCGTGGGGGTCCCATGCAAAATTAATACCAGACCCTTATCAGAGCATGCACCCCCCCCCCCTCCTGAACCATACTAGGCCACATGCCCTCAACATGGGGAGGTGCTTTGGGGCAGGGGGGCAAGGGCCTCTTCCTCACAACCCTTGCCAGTGGTTGTGGGGATCTGCGGGCGGGGGGCTTATCAGAATCTGGAAGCCCTGTTTAACAAGCGGGTTATCCTTGCCCTCTTTGTGACATCATCATGCGCTGTGGTTTGGTCAATCACAATGCACTTTCACGACGCAGGGCAAATAGCCCGCTGAACGCCTTTACTGTTCGTGTGTTCAGCAAATACACGAACAGCCAATGTACTGCAATAACCAGAGTTAAGCCATAATTATGAGGCCTATTTGATAACTTTGCCTCTGAACATTGCAGGGTTGGCTACAATCTGATGGGGTTGGAGCCTTTTGACTCTCTCTGGAGTGGGCAGGGACAAGATCCAGCCACAGTGCCAGCCGATCAGGATCCCCCCTCCCATTGCTAAGGGCAGACTACAATCTGCGGTTGCTGCCAATTATCATCCTCCGTCGCTGTCAGTCTCCAGCATGGAAAGAGAAATGAGCTGGGACCAGAGAGGAGATGCTCAGCTCTGTAGATTAAAGAGCTGACAGCCAGGGCTACAATCATAAAGTATTTTTTAATGAAAGTTGCAGATTAACAAGGTTGAAAAATGTTTTAAAAGCACACATTTAAAGGAAAGTATGGACAAACCTTTTGTTTTCCTGTGACCAAGAGTCAGCTGATAATCAACTATGGCAGAGCTGTGCCAACCAGGGGCGGACTGACCATTTGGAAAATCGGGAACTGCCCGAGGGCGCAGGGTCAGTAAGGGGCCCCATGAGATGCCCCTGGTACCTGTTTCATAGGCTTTTTTGAGTTTGGGCAAGGACACAGGGGCCCCACGATCCCCTATTACTCGGGGGCCCCATGAGTTGTCAGTCCGCCCCTGGTGCCAACTATAAGAAAGATCCTCTGTTGTTGGGATCCACCCAGCTACATGATCGACAGCTGGCCGTGCCTTCCAGGGCCAGCCATATCCACCCTCATCCCCAGTCTGGTGCTCCAGTGAGTGCTGGAGGAGAAGAGCAGAGAGCTGACTGAACAGCAATCATGTAAGCTTTCAGATCAGCTGAGCATGTTTTTTTTTTATCCACCCCAAACTAATCCTTTAACAGGTTAAAGCTTATATGACATCTTAATTATTGAGTTTAGATCTATTGCTACTATTAACTATTCCTTTATACAATTGTTAAATTGATAAAACTTTAAGGCTCCATTCACACTTGCTCGACTTGCCACGCAACTTTGGATACATAAAGTCACATGGCAAGTGGTAGCCCATTTATTTCAATGGAAGCCGTTCAAGTCTATGCGATTTAAAGTTGCAGTGACTTTAAAAAGGTTCCTGCACTACTTTGATGTGATTTCATGTGACTTGAGTGCCATAGACTGCTATGTAAACTCTCAACAGTCGCATGAAAGCCACATCTTAACCTCCCTAGTGGTAATCCTATGTGTGGCTCGGGGTTAAGTTTCAGTACCAAAAGCGGTAACCCCCGAGCCATACTTGGAATTACACTGTAGTGTAACTTACCTTGTCCTGCGATCCCCCGGTGTCCTCCCGCTGTGTCCTCCCACGATGTCCTCCAGTCTCAGGTCATACTGGTCACGTCCTTTAATGTATAGGTTGTAACTAGATGGGCAATCTTCAAGCCTGTATGTGAAATACATTCACAGTCAGAAACATGTGTGAAACATCATGTGGGAAATAGAAGTGTGATATACAGAGGCATCCATAGGGTTGGTGTCACCCAGTGCGGTAACACGTGGTGTCACCCCTCCAGAGAGGAAGGGAGGAGCAGTGCCGGTGTAGCGGTAAAATGAGTATCCCGACCCGTGAAGATATGTATCCCCTGAAGCAACTGCGCATGTGCCGGTTTCAGGCTAAAGAAGTCGATCTCTGCCTTTAGCACAGAGCTGCCACAGTAAACCCCTTACAGGCTGCAAACCACTGAAGCTGCTTCCCCGGATCACTATGGGTTGCAAGATCAGTTAACCCTGTATAAGTTGAACCTATGCGGGGTTAACTGATCTTGCAACCCATAGTGATCCACAGGATCAGCTTCAGCAGTTTGCAGCCTGTAAGTGGTTAACTGTGGTAGCTCTTTGCTAAAGTCGGAGATCAGCGATCGGTTTCTTCGGCCTGAAACCGGCATATCTTCACAGGATACTCATTTTACCGCTACACCGGGGGACAGTTGTCATGTACCGGGAATCAGGGATCACCCCCAATAACTGGCCAGGACCTTCACAGAGCCCAGAAGCGATTCCGGTGCAGTTTTGATGCAGCTTGCTATGTTCCACAACAGTTCTGTGCAGAAAAAATGCACCATGTTCTACTTTTTTTTTCTGCATGGGAAACTGACTGCACTAGTGTGAACCGAGGCCATTGGAATACATGGAAAACACTGTGCATGCATTTTTTATGCATAAAAAAAGCGCACTGAAATGCATCTAGTGTGAACTAGCCCTTAGTTTTTCACAGGAACACAGGAGGTGGCGTGAACAGATCTGCAGACTGAAAGGTGTGGGGAACGGAAAATCACTTGTGGGAAGCCTGGTCAAAGGATTCGGATCACAGAAAAGACCCATTGGTTAGGAGTTGACTTCACTACTATATTCGGTGCAAGATATGTAAGGAAGGAAGGTCTTCTACTCATTTTCATCTAGCACTTTGCCATGTCAGTGTGGCTGAATTCCAATCCAGGGCCATGCCTGTCCTGAATTTGACCAATCTAATAATTTTGGGTAAAACTTGCTAACCAAGGTATACCCTATTCAAAATTGCAGAGTGTCAGATTCATTCTCCAACCAGGGTCAAGTGGGGAGTGAGCTTCTCTCCTATGTTTCTCACTACAATAAATTGATGCTGGTCATTAATTTCACTCCCACACAATGGGGTCGGGCTGTTGCCCCAAACGTTCCAGCATTTTTCGAACTTTTCCCTTGTCCCACCCACTTGTCTCTTGTAAAATTATTTGACACAGTCATGTTAAAACAAACATCTTGAACAGTAAAATAATATTATAAGTTGAAATGTAAAACATCAGCCAGAAGCCCTCATCACTTTCTTTGCCTCTGAAGTCAGGCTTGACTGTTCCACATCCTGACACCCACACACATTTTGCTCATTTTTTCATTTTATAAATATTGCATTTGTTATATAAATGAAGTCTGGGGGACCCAGGACCCTTTTGTCCCCTTATAAATCTGGCACTTACAGCAGCGTTATCAGATGGAGGAATAGTTGCGGCTGAAGAATGCAGTGGGTGGAGACAGGAGGCCTTGTAAGTAGTGAAAATAGAGGCCCCTGTAAAAGTGACCCTACCTCCCAAGAGGTGCTTACTTATTTTTTGATTGAAAAGATACTTTTATTGCAGAAGCATCAAAAACAACATGTTACGTGTAATCGGGGTACATCTCACCCTGTACTGCGACGCAGCGCACCACATAGCAATACAGTTCCAAACATACAATAAATACATTCAGGCAAATAAATACATTCGCTCAGCGGTATGATGCCTGACGTGATGTGCACAGAGGATGAACCCCCGGATCACCACGTCATGCATGACGCCGCTTACCCCAAAAACTGTAGCATCCTAATACGATATACATTTCCTAGTCACTATGTCATGCACGAAAACGATAACTGAAAAACACTATCAACAATAGGCATCGGGTGTGTGGGGGGGGGGGGAAAGGGGAGGGAAGGGGGAAACACAGGCCCGAAGCTTTATTGAAGGGACAAAGACACGCAAGGGGGGAGTAGGGGGAAGGGGGAAATCTTCAGACGTCCTCTTCCTCCTTAAAGTCCAACAAGGAATAGTCTCTGAGCAGACTGAGGATCAGTCTGCGACAGTCCTCAATGGACATCCTCTACCGCTGGTGGATGAGGCGCTTTCTGGCGCACCATAAAGCGTCCTTAAAACAGCACAGCACCCGCCAGGCGCCGTCAATGTCCTCCAAAGAAAAAGTTCCACAGAATAGTCCATTCAACACCCCAAAGTGAGTGATGGCTGTCTGTGGCACAAAGTCCTTGAGTTCAGGTTCCAGGGCCCCCAACAGGGCCTGAGCAAATGAGCACTCCCAGAAAACGTGGTAAGACGTTTCCTCATGGATGATGCAGAAGGGGCAGTGTCTGTATCTGCTCAGGTTCCTGGCATGCATAAATGTCCTGAGAGGCAGTCCCCCCTGGATAGCCATCCATGCCAGGTCTTTGTGCCTGTTGGTGAGGATGTTGGAAGAAACATTCCTCCAGACCACCTTGCAGGTGTCTGAAGGCAGGCCTGGAACCGACTCCAAAATGTCGCTGGCTCGGATGAGCTTGTAGATCGTCTTTGGCTTCCACAAGTCCGGCTTGACTCCCTGCAGCCCTTGCTCCCTGATGAACTTGAAGGTATCCAAGTAGAACCAAGGAGTGTCCCAGTTGTAGGGGATGGAACTATCCCAAGTGTCCCACCCCAGGGACCTCCAGAGAGGCAACAGGAAGAAGCGAGACATTGCGTTCCCGCCAGAGTCCGTAGTCCGTCTTGGCAAAGTTCTGCGGACGCAGTTGCAAGCAAAGAACACCCTCAGCTGGGTGGCGATGTCGGGCACGCCCTTACCGCCCTTGAGGGGTTCCTTGAACATGACTGCCCGCTTCACTCTGTCCATCTTGGAGCCCCAGATGAAGTGAAACACCGCCCTGGTGATGGCCTTGCAGGTGTTGACCCGGGGGGGCCAGGCCTGGGCGAGGTACTGCAACACAGGGAGAATCTCGCTGCGGAGTACCAGTGTCTTCCCTTCGATGGTGAGGTCTCTGAGGCTCCAGAGTCCAAACTTTTGGCGCATCTTGGCCAGTCTCTCCTCCCAAGACTTCAGGGCTGCGCCCTCGGCACCAAACCAAACTCCCAAAATCTTCATGAAGTCTGTCTTGATGCCAAAGGGCATGGATGCAGAAGAAGGCAGGAACCACTTTCCGAAGAGCATGACTTCCGACTTCCCGCAGTTGACCTTTGCCCCCGAAGCTTGGCCGAAGTCCTCGCAGGTCTGGACGAGCAGGTCGATGGAGCGCTGGTTGGCACAGAACACCGTCACGTCGTCCATGTAGAGCGAGCACTTCACTTCCCGTCTGTCTGGTCCCGGTGCGGTGATTCCCCCGATCTCTGGATTCCGTCTGATGCATTCGGCGAAGAGCTCTATACAGCAAACAAAAAGCAGAGGTGAGAGAGGACAGCCTTGTCTGACCCCGGAGAGAACCGGGAAGGGGTCAGTCTTCCAGCCGTTCACCTGCACGGAACTACAGATGTCATTATACATGATGTCAACATATGAACAAAACATTTCCCCGAGACCAAACCTGCGCAGGGCTCTGCACATAAACCCATGGGAGACACGGTCAAAGGCCTTCTCCTGATCAAGACTGACCAGGGCCGCGTGCACACGGCGGTCCTTGATGTATTGGACCGTGTCCCGGACAAGCGCTAGGCTGTCCGCAATCCTGCGGCCAGGAATGCCACAAGTCTGATCCGGGTTGATGATCTGTCCGATGACAGCCTTCAGTCTGTTCGCCATGACCTTGGCGAGGATCTTGTAGTCCACGTTCAGAAGAGAGATGGGACGCCAATTTTTCAAGTCACATCTCTCCCCCTTACGCTTGTACAGGATCGTGATCATCCCCTCCCTCAACGAAGGAGGCATCTTGCCCTCCACCACCATCTCCTCGTACAGCTCGAGCAGGTCCGGGCCCACGAGATCCCACAGCGCTACATAGAGCTCCGCTGGGAGACCGTCGCAGCCCGGGGTCCTGCCTTGCCTAAAGGATTTAGCGGCAGAGTGCAGCTCCTCCAACGTCAAGGGGGCGTTGGTGGCCGACAAACCTGCAGGATCAATAGTGTTAGAGATACCTGACAAGAACCTGTCGGCCGCTTCCGAGTTTGTTTCTTTAGGGGAGTAGAGGTCGGAGTAGTAGTCGCTGACCACTTCCATCACGGCCTCCTTCCCCTTCTGGAGTGTTCCAGTCTTGTCACGCAGCTCCGACAGGGGTGTGTGTCCTGAGTGGAGTTTCCTGAAAAAGAAAGAGTTACACTTCTCACCTTTCTCGAGATGCTCCACCTTGGCACGGAAGACAATGTGCCTGGATTGTTCCTCAAAGTGCTTTTTCAAGCACTTCTTGGTGTCCTCCAGGTCTTGCCTCACGTCCCAGCCACAGTGATGAAGGTCCTGCAGGGACTGCAGCTGACGCTGCAGCCTCCTGAGTTCCTTCCTCCTGGCACACACTTGCTGGCGTCCCCTGGCCTGAAAGAAGCTGCGCAGCTTGACTTTCACGAACTCCCACCAGTCGCTGACCTTAGGAAAGAAAGACTTCTCCTCTCGCCAGGCACCGTAGATTTCCCTGAGCTCCGTTAGCAGTTCCTCATCGCCCAGCAGGGTGCAATTCAGCTTCCAGGAGCCTGGGCCCGGGGCAAAGCCCTCTCCCAGATCACCTTGAAAGTGAATGGCCCTGTGGTCAGAGAAAAAGCAGGGAACCATGGAGAACCCGCGGTGCCTGACTGCCCTGGAGGTGAGCACAAAGTCAATCCTGGAGCGCACAGATCCATCGGGGCGGCTCCATGAGTAGTTCACGGAACCGCGCCCCACGGATCCCACTGCGTCTCGCAGGGAGGCCTCTGCAATCATCTCCCGGAGCAGCTTCGAGGTGGCGTCGAGTTTTGCGTACATGCTGGAGCTGCGCCCATCCTCCTCTATCGGACAGTTAAAATCACCGCCGATTACTACTGTTCTCGTTGTGGCGAGTTGCGTCCGCAGGGTTTGGAAAAGTTCCAGCCGCGCGTTCTTCTCCGGGGGGGCGTACACGTTGATGAGCCTAACGGGCTCCCCCGCCCACGAACCATCTATGACCAGAAGGCGGCCACAGACGAGCTCATGGACGGAGTCAACAGTGAAACGTCCTCCCCTGATAAGAACCGCAACCCCTGCGGACTTGCAATCGCCACCCCCAGACCAGTAGGAGGGACCGTGGGTCCACTGGGAGGACAAATGAGTGTACCTCCTCAGAGGGGGAAGTGCGCACTCCTGAAGCATGTACACATCACTCTGCTGTGTGGAAAGAAAGGTCAGCACAGTCTGCCTCCTAGACACGTCCTTTATGCTCCTCACATTAATGGAAAAGATAGATATCTCAGCCATCATGGGAAAGAGATGAAGGGGTTAGTCGGCAGGGGCTGTGCTTACCTCCCCTGGGGAAGGGGGGCGACCTCTGTGACCTCTGCAGCCTGACAGGTGTCCTGGCCCAGACCAATCTGATTGAGGACCTCGTTGAGGACCTCGTTGAAGTCGGTGGAGAGATCTGGTTCCGACTGGGTCAGAGCCATCTCTTCCTCCACCTCTTCTTCCTCCAGCGTGTCGAGGTCCTCCCCCACGGGGTCGGGGCCTGCGGCATTCTGGAGGACGGCAGGCCGCTTGGTGGCAGAGGAGATGTCCTCCGCCGCCGGGCTGGCCTGCTCCTTCTTCCGCTTCCTGTACCCCGCCGCAGAGTTGCTGACAGGGGTGACAGGGGGAAGGGGCGGGAAGTCCTCCTGGGAGGACAGGTCCGGGGGGGTGGGGCAGGGGCAGGGGGGCAAGGGGGGGTAGGGGCAGGGGGACCAGGGGCCGAGGGGCCGGAGGCCGGGACAGAGGGACCAGGGGCAGGGGCAGGGGGGCCAGGGGCAGGGGGGCCGGGGGCGGGGGGACCAGGGGCAGGGGGGGGAGGGGCAGGGGGACCAGGGGCAGGGGGGGCAGGGGCAGGGGGACCAGGGGGGGGGGGGCCAGGGGCAGGGGGGCCAGGGGCGGGGGGGCCAGGGGCAGGGGCAGGGGGACCAGGGGCAGGGGGACCAGGGGCAGGGGTACCTGGGGTCTGGGGGGGGTTCCTCTTACCCGGGTCCTTTGGAGGCTTTTGTGGCGCTGGTTTGGTGGCCGGGCCCTTGCTCAGGGCCCCGGCGTACGTCCTGCTTCTTTCTGGGCAGTCTCTGTAGACGTGCTCGGACCGTCCACAGAGGTTGCAGGTTCTGGACCTTGGGCAATCCTTGGTCTCGTGACCTGCAGACCTACAGAACCTACAAGAAAGCACACTGCATTCCTTACCCTCGTGCCCCGGCTGGCCGCACTTGCGGCATGACTGGGGTAGGTCTGGGTAGTGTAGGAGTCCTGATGACGATCCCAGGGAGAAGCATTGTTGCAGGTGTTGGAGATCTCCAGCGGGACGATCTCTTAGTAGCCTGCAAAACACAGCCCACTTACCAGTCCAGAAGCCGTTGGTGTCTAGTATCCGGACTGGGTCCTTCAACACGACACAAAACCTCTGGAGGTAGGTGGCTATGTCTCTACCGGGGACGTGAGGGTTCCTCATGGACACCGTGATCCTTCTTTCGTCCCTTTGAATGGGAGAGTTCGCAGCGAACTTTCGGAAGAGGGAGTCGGGTCCAGCGGTCTTCACTGCCTCCCAGTACCTTCTGCACACCTGTAGGGAGACAAATGTGACAAGGAACAAACCTTTCACGAATGACTGCACTGACAGGGTCTCTGCTTTGCTGAATCCTTGTTCAAGGATCATTTTCTTGCCAAAGACTTCCGGGGTCATCTCCGGGATTCTGCCGTCCACCTCTTTCAGCCGCAGCACAACTGTCTGCTTCATCCAGGGCTCCAAGGGAGGGAGACCGTCTGCAGGGCCGGAGCGGTCTGGGGTGGAGGTGGAGGCGGAGGGGGCTTCTCCCGGGGTCTTGGCGGTGCTTACTTATTAGAACATCTCAGCCTACCACAGTCTTTATAAACTGCAGTGAAAATATTTTTCACCACTGGCTGCAGAGTTGGCCCTCATGGACTTCCTTGGGGCTATCTCGAAATGCCTAGCACGCACGATGAGAAAGTCAGCCAAAAGATATTTCTAAACTATTGTCCAATAATCTATTCATTAGTACACAGCTTTCAAGAGTCAGTCTCAACAATTCATGGCATTCAAGGGATCCAAAAGGGTCAAGCATGAACATTTCCAATGGGACAAGCATGACAATTTTTTTTGTAAGATAAGAATGAACAATTTTCATTTAATCAGTACAGTATTTATCTGTAAAAAATCGAATGACCAGGACATTCTTTGTTTGCAGTGAAAATGTTCACAAATAATTATCATTTTCTGGACAGAAATATGTTTAATTGCAATAATAGAATGATAATCTTCTTGCTACACAATTTTGGTTATAATCTGCAGACCTTCTTATAATTATTTATACCATTTAAATATTTTTTTTTTATGATAATTTTGACATCACTTCCGATTACACGCTAATACATTGCTACACACATGGGAAGTTGTACTAGATCGTATGAGAATTTCCGTATGCTTAGTAGCACTCTTGTATTCGATATGAGAGTAGCATGCAAAAAAACCCCCATGAACGATCACTCCAATTTCCTCATTGTGTGTACTAGGCATACAACTGGAGACCAAAGAAGTCTGTAAGCTCTCAGTGAGGAGAAGGCACAGCCAGCAGCACAGGTAAGAGCTGCACTGTACAGCTAGGTAGGTGAAGTGAGGTTGACTGCTTTAATTGGGGGGGGGGGTTTAGGCAGCGTGGGTAACCATACGCGGTCCAAAACTGCATTTATCCTTAACCCTTCCACACCATACTGTGAATAAAAAAAAACATTTGAAATGCATGTGCATTAACATGCATTTGCATGCCTTTTTGCATGTTGCACTGCATTTATATAATTAATGTGTAGTGCTACCCTTGTGAGATCCGTTGTGTTGTGGGTATCCCTAAGTTTCCCTCCTCTCAGCCAAGCACCTGGTATTTTTACACGGACTTGCATCCAGAGACAGTGACCAGTCCATGAACTTGGTTTTGATGTTTTATTATTTAGGGAAATAGGGATTATGAGATGCCCAATTTGGCTTGAACCAATGGAAGAGGGACACCTCCTTCCTATGTACAAAGCAGATCCTGGACTGTTCTATTTCTGAAATCCGTCAGTCATTGCGGATCAGTAGCAGCTGCCCTTTGTAAGCGAGGAACTAGCAGCCCCTCAAAAATCACTTTACTTTCCATAGCTACATGCAGAGATGTCTTCTCTCTCCCTACAGTGCTGCTCCAAGTTACCCGGGCTGCAGAAACTACAAGCCCTCCTGGTTTCTTGAAAGATCTCTTGGATCAGAGATAAAGGGATTTAGCTCAATGATGTCCTTAGAAAGCTTGCTACACGTGGCAGTCTTTCCCCCAAAGTGTGCTGCTGTACTCACACTATTCTCTTTGCTCCCTGCTGCTCCAGGCCTGGTCTCATCCACACCTCTCCACAGAATATACCCTCCTGAGCCAGCCCAAGCCCAGCCTATAGGCTGCCCCCCCCCCAACCTAGGGGACCCCTTCAAGACTCTGACAGTCTCCTCAGCACTCCTCCTTCCACCTGACTCTGTCAACCTGACTTTCCCATATTTATACGCTAGCCCACCACTCAGCCTCCAAAGCTGGGATTGGCCGAACCCAATAAACATGCAGATTAGGCCTCCACCCCTTCCTGCTCACTTACTTCTGGAAGGTTCTATGATCCTCCAGAGTCAGGAGGAGACAATAGAGTCACAACCTGTAGAGTCATCCAGCTAACTTGCAATAACCCAACCCAATTAATCACATGACTCACACAACTACCATGAGTCATAAACAATGATTTTACCTGTAATACTCTACACTATTCTATTAGCACCCTAGAGAGTGCTACAAATGTATATTTTGATGTGAATGGGGCACATAGATAACAATGGTTTTATATGTGTCCTTGCAGTGTCCTGCATTTATCCAATGCAGAAAAAGGCAGATCACCAGACATGGTGTGAACAAGTAAAGTTGCCTTTCTTACTTTGAACCATAAAATAAGAAAAATAAAAAGTTAGGTAAACATCTTTTAATTTGATATGAATGGCACGTTAATCACTGTGTGTCCCTGCCGATAAATTAGATTTATTGCTTTAGAGGTCACAGTGGAACGCTAGTAACTGGCTCAAGACTCTATTCTTGGGCATACCATTAGATCAGTCTGATATACCCCAAAAAGCTGTATGTTTCCCTTGTCTGGGAACAGTTTGGGAGACGGTTGATTATATGGTGCTCTACTTTCCAACCTAAATAACACAAGAATCTTTCTAACTCCCCAAGCAACACAATTTACCATGAATCTTCTATTTGCCAACAGTCAGAGGTTTTCCAGCTGCATTCCACAAAGTTGTTTTTAATGAGGGTGAGAAAGTAAATATTGGTTATTTTTACACTGCTAAAGATCTGTGCACTCATTTCATAGTTTACATTCTGCGTAATTGACTCCTAGTTTGTCCAGAATATCAAGCATCTTTATAAAGGCTTGCATGCTGAAGGCCAGGTGCTCCACTGACAGAGTCGATTTGCTAAATTCTTTGCACAAAATTTAGAAAGGGTTTCTATTACAATTAATTACCGTTTGTTAAAATATTGCATCTCTGGGAATGGATCTCTATATATCACCTATTGAATCAGCTAGCAGAAGTGTGCCGTTCATCAAATGGGCTAAATAGAGAAGGGCAGGGAGTGCAGAGGAGCACATTGCTACAGTGGCGGTCACCATGAGTAGATGTAGTGGCAGGGAGTGCAGAGATAGGTGTTAGTGCAGTGGAGACTGAAGTGTGAATATGCACTAGAAGTGGTGAAAACAGAAGGGGGTATGGGGATCAGACCCATTGGTTATACTGGGGGTGGGTGTGCAAGTCTGGTTTGGGGAGAATAAAATGAGGGTCATATGCAATGGTGAAAGCAAGAGGGGTAGGGTGGAGGTTGGCATGATGGCACAGTAGTGAGGGGGCTGTAGAGCATTGTGTTGTGCTGTACTGTCATTATAAGGGGGGATTACTAAAACTGGAGCACTCAGGATATGGTGCAGCTGTGCATTGTAGCCAATCAGCTTTGAACTTCAGCTTGTTCAATTAAGCTTTGACAATAAAACCTGGAAGCTGATTGGTTTCTATGCAGATATGCACCAGATGTTGCACTCAACAATTTTAGTAAATCAACTACTATGTGTGAAGAATGCTGATGTACTTGGTGCTGGAACTGTGTGAGTATACACCAGAAGAGATTCTTCAGCTTCACCAGTTACGATATGGATGACCCGAGACGTGCCTAATGCTCTCTAATTACCTCTGTTTGGAACCAGCGGTCAGCAGATCGTTGGTGCCATGCAGGACTCCTGCAAACTGTCAGCATATCTCTGTGCCCGTACATCCCATACGGGCAAGCAGATATAGTCTGACAGGAAGACTCAATGAACTACCACAGTGCTGTGGTAGTTAATTGAGAACTACAAGCTGACATCTGCTAAGGCTGTTGGAACTTGTAGTTCATGCATTCACAGAACTCTGTGAATGAATGACACAGCCATGTTGGCTGAGCCCACTTTCAAAAAGTGACGCATAGTACGAGGAACTTCTCCCTGTACTGCTGTCACAGGGAGGGATCGGCAGCAGCTGCAGTAGTGGGAACATGTGACATGTTCCACCCGTTTTTAATATGTTCCCAAAGGTGAACTTATCCTTTAAAACACATGGAAAGCACATACTGTCTGCATATTGGAAACCCCCTCTTAAGTCCTCATAGTCCACACATCACAATGTCAACAGCACAGATCCAAATATTAAAGCTCTCTTCATACTGTGTCATTCCATTGCAGCATACAAGTTATTGTGAATAGCATTAAGGCAGCCATTTCATATACAAAAGTTCTTATCTTGATCGCTCATGCAGATGATGCTGGCTTGGAAGTCTTCCTGTCCAGCTATTAAGTTCCCTATACATATTCACATAGAAAAGTCCATTTAAGGTCCTGAAGCCCTGATGGTGAGGGGGGCTTTTTAATGCAGCACTCCAAAATGAAACACATATATGTTGTGGTGCGCTGCAGTGGAAGACTGTGAGTGCCTAAAGTAAGTGCCATGTGTCACTATTATAGTAAAATGCACATTACCATTACTGCCACGTATACCTCTGAAGTTGGACAAAAGGCTAACTATATTTTCAAATAACCTATTTCTAATGACCCCCCCCCCCCCCACCACACACACCCACACCCGTGCTAACTGAACTCCCTGCACATACTTTAGATTACCAGCTCAAATAAATGGGTTGGCAACATACTATTGCTGGACATGCACCATTTTTGAAAATGCATGGTGGAGTATTACCATGTGTTGTGGTGCTTTGCAATGTATGTGAACGGCATTGCAATGTGCTGATGCATGCTTTATGGTAATGCACACGTTCCTGTGATGCGCCGCACAGGCAAGCTGTGAATGGGCCCTTAAACTTGTATTGGAATGCAAAACCCATCTGACGCAAGAAAAAAGCCTGTTAGGATGGAAGGGATTAGGCTTGTCATGGCACTGGGACAACTTTGATGCCACACACTCACACTCACAAATTATTATAGAATAATGAACATTATTTGATTTAGAGACATCATTTAAGAGAATTATTGCTTTTGTAGCACACTCCTGGCTTAGAGCAAATTTAGTTTGGCTCCTCTGTAAACAGTGATTTGCTTAGGGCTGCTCAGTGTTTTACAGGCTGCTGTTCTGCTACTTCCCCCTGTCTTCTAGAGGCTTCTGGAAGCACTGGAAGCATAGTAGGAGGGAGAGCAGAACAGGCAGTCGGAATATTTATGGAACTCCAACCAATCCCTGAGAAGATGTGACCAGAATGTGGAGGGAGAGCCAATAGGTTTTCTGAGCAGAAGTGTAGTGTTTTCCTGGCAGTCCAGTTGAAGATTCTGCTAGTTTCATTAAAGTGGTTGTAAAGACTCAAGGTTTTTTTTACCTTCATGGATTCTACGCATAAAGGTGAAAAACCTTCTGTGTGCAGAGGCCCCTCCAGCCCCCATCCTTACCTGAGTCTCTCCGATCTGCTGTCTGGGGACTCTTCCTCCTTAATGGCTGAGACAGAAGCAGGAGCCCATTGGCTCCCGCTGCTGTCCATCACAGCAGGTGAGCCAATGAGGAGAGAGTGGGGGGCGAGGCTGAGCCACAACTCTGTGTGTTCTGTGGACGCATAGAGCAGTGGCTCAAGGACTAGCATACAGCAGTGCCCCCAGGGCAAATGGCTTTCCCTGGGGGCACTACTAGAGGGGGAAGAGCCAGGAGCACTTGGGCGGACCCAAAAAGAAGAGGATCGGGGCTGCTCTGTGCAAAACCACTGCACAGAGCAGGTAAGTATAGACAAGTTTGTTATTTTAAAAGAAAAAAAAATAAGTTTTAGTGTCACTTTAAGGTCCCAACTGTGCATGTAGCTGGGGGCCTATTCTACTGCAAATTCTTTGAGAGCTAAAAGAGAGGTTTCATTGAGGATCCAGTCTGGAGGTTTCACTGAGGAGACTGTCTGCCTGAGTCTGGAGAGAAGTCCAAGTCCCAGAGATACTGTGAGTTCAGACCTAAAAGAAGGATCCTAATAATTGTTGCTGCTGTTAAGCCTTGGTGCACTAATATTAAGGCTTGCCTGGCCTGGGACATTGCTGATGGTGCCCCAGTGCTGTCCACTTTATGTCCTGTTGCTGAAGGGACTGAGACGTAGCTGCAAAGGAAAGAGTGTCCTCATATTCTTGTTCAGTGTTCTGGAGTATCACGGATCTACCCTAAATCCCATTCCAAGTTAATCTGCAATAAACTTTAAAACGGCAGCCCGTAGACTGTTTACTGAGCCAAAGGAGTGAATGTTACTGTTTGCCTGGCTGCCGCTACACTATTGGAACAAGAACCTGGGACACAAATCAGCAGCCCATGCAGGGGTTAGCACTTCACTTCATTTGTAAAGTCTCCATTGTCTTTTTAGGTATCAATTGAATAGATCATCTAATTCACTGCAGAGAGCCAGAGAGCTATCTTGGATTTCAGCTGCTCTGTGTTACTATGTAACCTTTTGATTGAAAGAACATTTAGAAATAATGTAATTGGATTGCAAAGCTTTTTATTTTTTTATCCCTTTGGTTTTCTCACTTTTATCTCTGAATAATCTGCTGTGTGTAAAAGATAATCCAAAATAATAGCTTTTGATTTTCTCTCAATTTGAGCTGCGTTTTGTCAGTTTTGGCACCTTTGAGTGCAATGTGCACCTCGTGTAATATCTTGCTCTCTGCACAGTCCAGGAAACATTTGTGCGAGTAAGGTTAGCATCTGTTTATGATAAAGTCCATGAATTTTTACTTGCATGGTAATATCAATATTATCATTAGAGATCTGACATAGACTTTTGAAACCCCTTACATTTGCACTTCCATTACGACTAGTCTAGTCTAGGGATGAGCTCAAGGTTCAATCTGAATGCTGGAATTTTTGCTGCTTGTTCAACAGTACGGTTTGCAGCAGCTTCCTGTCAGTGGTTTTTAACCACTTGCCCTCCTGAGGATTTACCCCCCTTCCTGACCAGGCCATTTTTTGCATTACAGCTCTGTGTTACTTTAACTGACAATTGCGCAGTCATGCAACACTGCACCCAAATTACATTTACGTCCTTTTTTTCCCACAAATTGAGCTTTCTTTTGGTGGTTTTTGAGTGCCTGTGTTTTTTTTTATTTTTTGCGCTATAAAAAAAAAGTCTCACAATTTTGAGAAAAAAAAGAATATTTTTGACTTTTTGCTATTAAACATGTCCAGTAAAAAAATTTTAAAAATCATATCTTTGCTGAAAAAATATGTGTAAATTAATTGGTTTATGTGGAAGTTTTAGCATTTACAAATGGCAGTAGAGATACTGGAATTTTTATTCTTTATTTTTACTAGTAATCAACGACTTATAGCGGGACTGCAGTGGGAATTCTGACACTGGGGGGAACTGAGTTGATGTCACTGACAATGACACCAATACAGTGATCAGTGCTAATAAAAAGCACTGACACTGTGCTAATGGCAATAGGCAGGAAAGGGTTAACATGATGGCCATACAAAGGGTTACTTGTGTGCTGGGAGTGTTTTACATAGGGGGCCGTGTCAGTGTGCTTCACTGTATGCACACTGCTTTGGATGGCTGTGATTTGCAATATACCCGAGCTGACAGGGAGGAGAACTGTTAGTAAACAAAACAGTTCTCCTCCCCGTGGGGAGGAGATCACCGGGTACAGTGATTGATCACCTGCCAGGACCCGGTGATTGACAGCCAAGGCCACAAATGGAGGCGTGGGTAGGGCGCATGTGCGGCTCACGTGCGCCCCCTACCCGGAGATGCTAAATCACTTATATAGACACTTGATTTGGTGCACCCTTGCTGCCCTGTAGCAGTATTTCTTCTATAGGGCAGCGGTTAAGGAAGCAGCAGGTGCCAGCACTCTTCATGTCTGTAGCAACCAGTAATGTCACCTAGCTCCATTACTTAGGGTTAAAAAGGTGGTACCTAGGGGCCCCCTCATTTTTAAGGGGGATGAACAAAAACCCCTCAACCGCCTGGCCAGGATTGTGGGGTAAAAGCTCATATCCTCATCAACATAGAGATAAGGTGCTTTACCAGGGGATTCCTTCTTCACAGGGTACCCCCATATTCATGTGACCTGGTATGGTTCAGGAGGAGAGTGCTGCCTGCTCATCCCCCCTTTCCTGTTTTTTTTAGGCTGCATGCTGAAATTAGGGTCTGGATTTTGAGGGGGACCTCACCTTTTTTTTATTTGTTTAATTTTTTTGTGCTGGGTTCCCTCTTAAAATTCCTATAGAATTTGAGAGGACCTCAATGAGTTGTTGTTTTTGTTTGTGTTGCCCATTGACATCCACACCAGATCCTAAGCAAGGATAAGGGTCTGGTATTTATTTTTAGGGTGAACCCCGTATTATCGTCTTTTTTTGTATGTGGGGTCCCCTATTAACATCTATAATAGCCTGCCATCTAGGATAAATGTAGGGTTGCTACCTCATCCTTTTAAAACCGAACACATATTTAATTAAGCATGTTCTGAGGCTAATTTAATGCAGACAAAGCACTAGGTGAGTTAATTACCACCTTAATCAGCCACAGAACCTGTGTAATTAATATCCCACATCGTTTTGTTTACAAACAGAAGGAAGCGGCCTGGAGCTGTCATTTACAGGCAATTTAACAATTTTTTTCTTTGTTAGTTTTACCGTAGTAGATTGTATATATTGTACAGATGTGCCACTTCACAAGCATGTTAAGGCTTTCCCCAGGCATGCTATTTAAAGTAATTTTGCATTTGTCATGTTTCACTTGGCACCCAAACTTCTGTAAAGTTTGTTGAACCTGCCTTGAATCAAACTCTGGTATGGTCAGCTAATCCCTAGTCTAGTCTGATACCTAGCACATGCTAGGTAGGTAACATTGAACTAAAATAGGTAACATCAAACTAAGTCACTATTATGACCTTTCAAGCAATAAATTAAAGTCAAATAAATTTACCAAACCTATATATTTTTACCTTTATAATAAATCATTCTTCTCATGAACAAAACGTAAACATTTTAACTTTTTGTTAATTATTATTAAGCCTCGTGCACACAACATTTTACTGCAGCTATTAGGAGCGTCAGGCGTTTTGTTTTTTCTTGCTTCTAAACACCCCTCCATGTTAGCCTAAGTGTCCATGCACACATAGACTTTTAGCAGCATTTAGTGGCAGGACAGTTTAGAGGCAGGAAAAAAAACCCACTGCCAGTGCATCCAGGAACAGCAGCATTTTGGTGAAAAAAATTTTGTAAATGTGTGTAAACGCACGTACACTCGTGTTAATGCTAGGTGCATTTAGCTCTTGAGCATTAATTCATTTCAATAGCCAGAATAAATTATTATTATGGCCAATGAAATTAATTAACGCCCAAGCGCTTGACGCCTGTAAACACGCCTGAACGCGTTAGTAACTTTTACAAGCGTCAGGTGTTTTTTTTGCAAAAACGCTGCTGCCAGGAGGAAAAGCATTTCCAAAAGTCCTGTGTACATGAGACCTTACTGTATATCACCCACTGGTGTCCTTCAGGTATTTGGAAATTGGGCTGATAAATCTCTGTGCAAAGCATTTCACACCTGCATCTGCCTTCTGTATTTATTTGTCTTTACAGAGAACATTGCTATAAAATGTTCTATCTTTCCTCTTTTATTGCTGTTGTAGGTAAACACAACTGGTAACTCTGAAGTTCTTAGTCTTGAAAGTCTTTGGAGACATTACAAGCCATTGTTAATGATTCCCAGACATCCACCCCAGTCTAAAATGTCAATTTTGGATGAACTTAGCCTTTGAAAGGACCTCTGGATAAAACTATTATTTCTTGAGTGGTTTGCAAAAAGGAAGGCTGTGTCCTAAATAAACTCATCTGTACAGCAGTACTGTTTAGGACCTAGCTAACACTTCCTCCATTACTACTCCAACTCATGTTTCTTTGTCTTGCTGTCAGGGGATTCATCAGAATTAAACCTATTTCTGAAGAGCAGCTTTAAAACACTTGGCACTATCCTCACCCCAAAACAAAATAAAATGCATTTTCACTTTCAGTAAAAAGTGCATTAGTTCACCCTTACTAATGAGATGTCAAGTTAGGGAGAAGCATTTTGTGCTGAAGAGTGGATCTGGTAATTTAAATAAGGGGTGTGGCTCAATGGCATAACTAGAGCCTTTTAGGGCACCAAGGCAAGAAACCATGAAGGGTCCCCCTGACCTCTGGTCACGGGCCCTTCCCACCAATTATGGGGCCCTTTATTATGGTCTCGCAGCAAGACCCTTTCACATGTCCTGCAGCAGGCACCCTTCCTGCCATCTTGGGTAGGGTTTCCATATTTTTATAAAGCCAAACCCGAACACTTTATCAATGCACAGCAAATATCATTTGGTAGTATACACCAGTGCTTAAAATTTTGAGTCTAGACCTACTAGCCAGGCACAAACTTTACTCTCCACCAGTTGCCCCACCCAACCTTGCCCAGGTCCGCCTCCAACCCCACTCCCATCCTGTCCCCCAACCCCGCTCCCAGCCCTGCCCCCAACCCCCCCCCCCCTTAAAGCTTATGAAATTAAATTTTTCTTTTGAATAAAGAGCCCAAAATATGAAAAACTGCAATTATAACATAGCTTTATTATGTCAATTAAACATAGCAGCAATAGCTTAATAGCATTAGGGTGCAATCAAAATACAGTTGCAAGAAAAAGTATGTGAACCCCTTGGGATTACGTGGAGTTTTGCATGAATTGGGCATAAAATGTGTTCTGAACGTCATCTAAGTCACAACAATAGAAGAGCACAGTCTGCTGAACATAATACTACACAAACATTAGATGTTGCCATGGTTTAATTGCACATAACATGTAAACATTCACAGAGCAGGAAGGAAAAAGTATGTGAACCTTTGGACTTAATAACTGGTTGACCCTCCTTTGGCAGCAATAACCTCAACCAAACGTTTCCTGTAGTTGCAGATCCGACCGGCACAACGATCTGGAGTAATTTTGGACCACTCCTCTTCACAAAACTGTTTCAGTGTAGCAATATTCTTGGGATGTCTGGTGTGAATCGCTCTCTTAAGGTCATGCCACAGCATTTCAATCGGGTTGAGGTCAGGACTCTGACTGGGCCACTCCAGAAGGCGTATTCTGTGCTGTTGCAGCCATTGTTTTGTAGAGTTGCTTGTATGCTTTGGGTCATTGTCCTGTTGCATCACCCATCCTCTGCGGAGCTTCAGTTGGCGGACAGATGGTCATACGTTTTCCTGCAAAATGTCTTGATAAACTCTGGAATTCATTTTCCCATCAATGACAACAATCCGTCCAGGCCCTGAGGCAGCAAAGCAGCCCCAAACCATGATGCTCCCTCCACCATGTTTTACAGTGGGGATGAGGTTTTGATGTTGGTTTGCTGTGCCTTTTTTCTGCACACATAGTGTTGTGTGTTCTTCCCAAACAACTCAATCTTGGTTTCATCTGTCCACAGTATATTTTGCCAGTAGTGCTGTGGAACATCCAGGTGCTCTTTTGCAAACTTCAAACGTGCAGCAAACTTCTTTTTGGACAGCAATGGCTTCCTCCTTGGTGTCCTCCCATGTACTACATTCTTGTTTAATGTTTTCCTTATTGTAGATGTGTCAACAAAAATGTTAGCATGTGCCAGAGATTTCTGTAGGTCTTTAGCTGACACTCTGGGATTCTTCTTTACCTCATGCAGCATTCTGCGCTGTGCTCTTGCAGTCATTTTTACAGGACGACCATGCCTAGGGAGAGTAGCAACAGTGCTAAACTTTCTCCATTTGTAGACAGTCTGTCTTACTGTGGACACATGAACATCAAGGCTTTTGGAGATACTTTTGTAACCCTTTCCAGCTTCATGCAAGTCAACAATTCTTGATTGTAGGTCTTCTGAGAGCTCTTTTCTGCGAGGCATGGTTCACATCAGACAGTGCTTTTTGAAACCAGTAAACCCAAAACAGGTGTGTGTTTTTTAAGGGCAGGACAGCTGTCAGCAACACATCCAATATCATCACACTGATTGGAGTCAAGGTTGGCTCACTCCTGGCTCCAATTAGCTCTGGGAGAAGTCATTAAGCTAGGGCCTCACAAACTTTTTCCTCCCTGCACTGTGAATGTTTACATGTTATGTGCAATTAAACCATGGCAACATCTAATGTTTGTGTAGTATTATGTTCAGCAGACTGTGTTCTTCTATTGTTGTGACTTAGATGACGTTCAGAGCACATTTTATGCGCAATTCATGCAAAACTCCACGTAATCCCAAGGGGTTCACATACTTTTTCTTGCAACTGTATCAAGCTTTACAGCTTTAAACCTGTAGTGAACATTTTATTTTTTTTTGTTTAGTAACTAAAGTCTCATTTAAAAGATGTAAGTTTAGTTTACAGAAGTATAGCATAACAAAAAGTGCTTATTTTGATGCCAAAAAACATGGAATAATAGTTACTGTAAACATGTTGTATTTTTTATCTCCAACAGAGACCTTAGAGAAGTGTGACATTAAGAAAAAAGTGCCTCTTTTGATGGCCAAAAAACATTGCATAAAATAAATAACAATAGTAAACATTTTGCATTTTATCTCCAGCATCTTATTAAAAGAGAGCTTATAGAAGTAGTGCTTTATGAAAGAACAAAAAAGTGCTTATTTAGATGCCAAAAAACATGGCATAACAATAGTAAACATTTTAACAAAGATTTGCTAATAGAGCAGCCATGGTTTGTGTTGTACAGCAGGACCAAGACTTGTGTAATACCCTTTTTCTGATGCAAAATACCACTTAAATGGCTGTGTGTGGATTGCAATCTATTCAATGAAGAAAAAACCTTACCTTAAGCTGGCGGGTGTAGAGATGTGCACTGTTGGTGGGCCTCTCCTCGCGTCCCCAAGGTGATGAAGAGCGCGCCTCTTCTTGTGTCCCCCAAGGCGGTGTAGAGCGGGCCTCGTGTCCCCCAAGGCGGTGTAGAGCGGGCATTGTGTCCCCCAAGGCGGTGGAGAGCGGGCTTTGTGTCCCCCAAGGCGGTGTAGAGCGAGCCTCGTGTCCCCCAAGGCAATGGAGAGCGGGCCTTGTGTCCCCCAAGGCGGTGTAGAGTGGGCCTCGTGTCCCCGAAGGCGGTGTAGAGTGGGCCTCGTGTCCCGCAAGGCGGTGTAGAGTGGGCCTCGTGTCCCCGAAGGTGGTGTAGAGTGGGCCTCGTGTCCCCCAAGGTGGTGGAGAGCGGGCCTCGTGTCCCCCAAGGCGGTGGAGAGCGGGCCTCGTGTCCCCCAAGGCAGTGCAGAGCGGCTTCACAACAAGGCTTGAAGCTCAAATGGAACGCAAATCGATCCCCAGGGTCTGGGGATCGCATTGCAAGCCACCCGCTCCATTGCAAGCCACCCTCTCCATTGCAAGCCACCTGCTCCATCTGTGCTCGCCACAAAGGGATTTCCCTTCGCATTTGGCAAGCGTAAATTGCAAGCTCTGGTATACACTATACATATATTTTGTGATTAACATTTCTAATCATAAGAGTCCCCCCTTACATCAGGGTCCACAGAGTTTCCCCTTTACATCTGAATCCACAGAGTTCTCTTTTACACCTGAAGCACAGTATTTCCCCTTTACATCAGAGCCCTTCCTTAAATCAGGGTTCCCAGAGCTCCCCTACATCAGAGTCTGCAGAATTTCTCTGCAAAGGGGAGTTCTATGGACTTTAATGTAAAGAGGAACATTGATATAAGGGGTGCTCTGGGAACCCTGATTTAAGGGGCACTGTGCACTCTGGTGTAAAGGGGAACTCTGATGTAAGGGGTTCTTTGCTCACCAAAGCCCCCACTTACATCACAGTCCACTGAGCACCCCTTACATCTGAGTCCCCCTAGCTTGTGTAGTGTACTCAGAGGCAGAAGAGAGAGAAGGGAGGAACAGAATTGGAATTCAGCCATTGCCTACTGAACTGGCCAACTTTTGATCCATCTATGGATGATATTGTACAGTGGTAGTTTATCGGAGATGTTAACCCCTTTCCAGCCAGTGTCATTAGTTCAGCAGGGACTGTCCAATTTCGATCCATGTGTGGCCACTGTGGTTGAACAAAAGTAGATTTACTGATCAGCTTCTGTTTAACTGCCCTGTCGTATAAAAGCCACTCAATCAGCACTGATCTTTGTATTCTGACTGCGGAGGAATCTCTCCGCTGTCAGAATACAATAGTGTAGTGGGGAGGTTTCCCCCATATATCTTAAATGTGTGAATGGGAGAATTGATTGTTTTTTGGTTGGTTGTTTATTCCAACGGGGTTGAACGAAAAAAAAAAACGGAACCATGCATGGCCAGCTTTACTGTGTACTGTCTATGATGTATTTAAATTGGGTATCACTAAATGGCGGACCACGGTCCGAATATGGACAGAGTGACAGTCCTGTCCGGACCACAGCCACATCACTTAGCAGCCTGAGTGGACTCCTCTCTTTCCGCTGCTGCAGCTGTTAGTAATCGGGAGGAATGCAGGGTTCTGTATGTACTCTTCTGCCGCGGCCGTCGTCGCCACTGCTGATGAATTCCACTAAGGAAGAGGGCATGAGGAATGGAAGGAAGGACTCCTTTTCTGAATGTATCGCTTGTCGCTACTGAACTCAGGGAGGATGGAGGGAAACTCTGCAAGTCTACAGGGGAGTGAGGGTGCCATAATGATAGCTGAGAATGTCCTCTGGGTGGTTCCCATGAGTATCCTCTGGGACAGAGATGACTCCTGGTACAGTAGTGTGAGTGGCCCGCTGGACTGCACGCCGGCCGCTCAGAGGTCAAGAACATGACTGCTGTGCACTCCACATGGACTGTGAGCATGGAGCTAAAACACAAGCCAGCACAGGGAAGCCTCGGGTGGGAGGCCAGCTCCCCCCCCCCCCCCCAGGAACCGCTGCAGAGCATGTCCTGTCAGGGGATGGAAGAGCCCGTCTGCAGTGGTTCCTGGGGGGGAGGAGCCGACCTGCCACACCAAAGCTTCCCTGTGCTTACTTGCGTTCCAGCTCCATGCTCACAGTCCATGTGGCGCACACAGTGGCCATGTTTTTGTCCTCTGAGTGGCCGGCGTGCACTCCAGTGGGCCACTCACACTACTGTACTAGGTGTCATCTCCGTCCCAGAGGACATTCATGTGAACCACCCAGAGGACATTGTCAGCTATCATTATGGCACCCTCACTCCTCTTACCCTGCTATAAGTGCACATCGAGGATGACATGGATGCAACACAGGATATTTGGTACGTGCTAGAAGTTGGTAACGTATATTGGTATTCATATTGTGATACATTCTGATATGTATTTATGGATCTTGCTTATGAATTTTATCCCCATGGCCACAGTGTGCCTTTTACATAGATCCCATACAATATTTTGGGTGTATATATGCTGAGGGGCAGACTGACAACTCATGGGGCCCCCAGGCAATAGGGGAACATGGGGCCCCTGTGTCCTTGCCCACACTAAAAAAAGCCTATAAAAAAGGTACCAGGGCATTTCATGGGGCCCCCTACTGACCCTGGGCCCTCGGGCAGTGCCCGAGTGCTCGAATGGTCAGTCTGCCCCTGTATATGCTCCATTTTCACAAGATCTGGCTTTTCGATGTTTATACATCCATCATTGATGTATTCTAATGTATTTCGGTGGGCGTTACTTATCAGCCTTGTCCCCGCCTCTGGGCCAGGGGGTGACAGCCCATCTGCAGCACTTAAACTTAATCTCTGACCATTTATAAAGGAGGCTTAGGCTCTGTGCACGCAGGCTGTGAGGAAGGGTCAAGTCCACAAAATACGTCAGCCTATTGGAGGTCCAGTGTTCCTGTGGGGATCACCGTAACAGGCAGACCGTTCATTGCTGTGTTTCATGATATGCTTTTTTATCATTGTCGTTTGTGAGTATATCACCATTCGTTACTTTTATCAATAAATTTATTTAGGTAATGCACTAGGCCGGTGCACCCTCTGTTTGTTTTTTTACATACAGTGTTTTGGACTTCCCCAGTCTTTTGAGGGCAGCAAGGCGTGCAATATCCAGGATCTTTCACACGGATTCGTACATACACGGAGTTCACCCCCAATCGCAGGAGTATTTGTGTTTAGTATTTGGCTCTGATGTGAAAAACCTGAGTCCACAGAAGAAAAATGAGAATCGGACCTCTGCAGAAAGAAAATGTTACCAACAGGATCGCCGTGAATTTTAAGGTAAAGGCATAATGTGCTAGTATGCATTGCTAGTATAAAATGAAACCCTCCAGAGGAGTGCTGTCCTGGATCCCCGGGGCTTCCATCTTCACCCGGTCTTCCTTCTGGATTTGAGAGCTCTGACTGTCTGACTGGCCGACAACGTCATTCCCTTGTATGCGCGGGAGTCTCGGGCCACAGCACGGTACTCTAAAAGAACAGCACGTGTATGCGCTGGCTATCAAAAAGAGCTAATATCTCCTAAACGGTGCACATTTAGAAGATGTTAATTTTACCTACAAGTAAGCTTTATTATAAGCGTCCCTGTAGGTAAAATTATTAAAGAAGAGTTTACAACCATTTTAAAGTCCTATTCACACTGTCACATGCACAGAGTACAGCAGCATGAAAACATACATTTTCATATACTACGTAGTTCAGGTCACAAAATTACAAACCAGCAAAAGGCCAAGTAAATATGCATATAAAATGAAACTATTAATGACTGTTCCACCAAGCAGACCAAACATAAAAATGAAGGAAATGTACTATGGAAACAGTGTGTAGGCACATAGGAAAGCATCTACTTTTAAATATTGTAACTTAATATATTTACAAACTTTCGTTATGTGAATTTAATATGGCCAGTACATCAAAAACAAAGTACACTTGCCCAAGCAGAGGAGTGGGTGGTAAAGATGAAAGGGGCAGGATTAAATTCTTACCTCCCAAATGGAAGAAAGAGAAAGCTCTCTCAGCACTCAGTGATGAACAGAACGCAGCAATATTAGTGTTGCTGTAATGCCAAAGATGAACATGACATCTGAATGTAAATGAGTACAATAAGAGTAGTATTGGAGGCCAAGAACGCTAGAAAACTGTATAGTGAATGGAAACCAGGGTAATGCAAAACAAAGTTCACAGCTCATATTTAGATTTTCAGCTGTATAAATGATGGCTTATTTTTATAAGTGCTGTATATTAAAACAAAAAGGTGTTGAGTGACTACTTTTTCTATACAGTAGCTAAGAGTAGAGGCCAATGCACTGCAAGAGGCTTAATGCATATTTAATAAAACCTAAATAGGGAGAGTCCAAAAGATATGGAGAATTATGCTGGATAAGACATTACATCATTATATTGAAGTCAACAGGTCCAAATCAAATATCCAAAGCTAGTTCTATTCATGTGGTATATTTCTAGTCTCCCTCTTTGCTTTTAAAAATAACGGGGCTACATTTGCAGAGTGCACATTCTTCTCTACTCTGCAAATATTTAGACCCTTTTCACACGTTCAGTCCAGTTGGGTCCACCTGTCTGTTTTTTATACCCATATTTTGGACCTGATCAGACCCTACATTTTCTTCTATGGAGCAGCGTATATAAATGGACCAGTGTCCATCTACACCCATCTACGTCCAATCTGATCCACTAAAAACAAATGGAAAGGGATCCGTTCCCCCTTGGTGTGGGTGGATCGGAGCACAGTCTGGTGTAAACAGACAGCCAGTCTATTTACATATGACCTTCTATAGAGAAGAGTATTCGTTTCTTCTTTACTCTGCAAGTGGAGCGGACATGGACTAGTCATCTGCTCGCACCGCTCTGCTCAGCTGGGGAACAGCAGATAGATCCCCCGCTGAGCAAGAGGATTCAAGCAGTTTCCACCCCACGTGAAATGGGCCATTTCTAGTTTTGGATAAAAGGAAGTATTAGAACCTCTGTAAGGTTTTTATTAATGCTGTCACCAGAACAAAAGGTGAAGGAAAATTCAAAAGTTTAGAACTGCCACCAGAACAGGAGGTGTGGGGAAATCTTCCATTACAGTCACCTGTTCCTGTAACAGCCTTCTGGACTGGGAATTCACTGCATTTATAGAGATTTCCTCTAACATCCTGTTGCACCTATGGGAAAAGATAATGAATTTCCCAAAAAGACAGCAAAAAATATATTGACAGGGTTCATATCAAATCCCCACTCTCTCCAAACCTAAAAAAAGGTTTGGGCACTACACATGATCCCCTGATCATTAAACCCTGACCATTATGTAAGCTTTTTTATAGATTATTGGGGCATACATTTGTAGCACTACCCCCTTAGGAGTTGCTAAAGATTTGGGTCCTCCTATAGTCCTGCACAGGAAAGCAACACACATTTTTCACAGATTTGCATTCTGCAGACAGTAAGTAGTCCTTGAGCTTGTTTTTTTTTTTAGTTTCATTAGGGGTATTGAACTTGGATGGGGTTGAGGGGTGTATGCGATGCCCAAGGAAACTGCAACTGAGGAGAGCTCCTTAGCAACTATTAGCAGATATATACAAATATCTTTACAGCAAAACTCTTCTTGGAGAGCTCTCCAGTCTCTCCTGGTGTACAACCCCAGAACCAGATTAATCCTCTCCTCATCCAGCTGTACTGGGTGAATCCCTGGGCAAGGGGATTCAAAGCTGCCTCAGTCCTTTCCTGTGAGCTGGTTGGGTTGGTGGCTGCCTTCAGGCCTTCTGTGGGGCTGGCTTGATCCCTGGCTCCACAGGTGGGACCGATGAGGCTGAGTGATCTTCCTTTCCATGTCCTGGCCTGTAGGTAGGCCCCTTCCCACTTGGCCCCCTCCTAGGCTCCTGCATCTCAGCCTTCCTCACATCTTCCACCTCAACTCTCCTGCTGCTGAGCAGGCTCAGGGCTGTCCTGACCCCATTCCAAGCCTCCTGATTTGGGATTTATCAGGATCTCTTAAGTATGCAGATCAGCCCCTCCTCACCCCTGCCCACTGCCTCCAGAATCCTCTCCAAGTCTCTAGAGCAGGGGAAGGTATCAAGGAACTGATCTGCAGACCCTCTCAGCCCTGACCTAAAGTTGACCCTACTGACTATTGCCCAGGCTGCTGCTCAGCCTCAGCCAAAAAAAACTAGGTAGCTCCCCCTAGCTAACTAGAGGGGTGCTACACATATAAGGCATATGTAATGTTCAGTTTAATGTGTTCAGTTAACTAAGTCCATTGAAAGATTATTTTTAGCAATATATTTCACACTCGGGTTGCCTCTTTCAGTCATTTAGGTACGGTCTGTTGCAGTCATAAAATCTAATCCAAATTCCTAATCTAGTCCAAATTTCCTTCACATATGGAGTAATAATCACATGTGTTTACAATATTTTAGACAATATATCAATATAATTGAAAGTGAAAACAGTTGTAAAGTCCCACCTAAGCCCAATCTTGATTTAGCTTTGTGCACAAGAGCACAATTTGTGCTCTCTCTCTTCCTCTCCTCATGAGATTCAGGGGCAACAGCAGGAGCCATTGTCTCTTGCTGATGTTATTCAAATCCAGTAAGGAGGGATCAGGGGGTGGGCCCAAATCAGGCTGTGTATGTCAATAGATGCTCACCTGCACGAGTGCCCCCCAGGAGCCAGAAGAGCCAGCAGGGGACTCCAGAGGAGGAAGTTTTGGGCTGCCCTGTGCAAAATCATTGCACAGAGAAGGTAAATTTTACATCTTTACTTTTTTTTTGTTAAATTGAACCTTTACAATCACTTAAAAGTTACTTAACATCCCTGGCGGTCTAACTAATCAATATTTTTGAATGTCAAAGCGGTACATTGTTTTGCATGAAAATTTGTTGTTTTATATTGTAGGCTTGTAATTCTTAGGAATAACTCACTTAAAACTGTCCAAACAAAAGTCTAGTAAACATCCCAGGTATGATAAAGTTTGAAACATGAAATCATAAATTATAATATAAAAAATAATTATAAAAAATAATAATATAATAATACTAAATGTAATTCAATAATGTAATCAAACCAAAAACACTGAAATTTGAAATAGAGCACCAAGTTCGCACATCACTGAGCTCAGTCGCAGAATAGTTTTCAGTGTCTGATAACGAATTTCCCCAGGAATCACTATAACTCAATTCTGCAAGTAGTTCTAATTTACTATCGCTGTTTTCTAGCTGGCCTAAAATCGCTTTTGACCTAAAGGGACGCTTTTTGGATGCCATGGACATTCTCAAGTTTCCAGGCAGAAAGAAAGGTAAAAGTGCAGCCAGGGCACTGGACAAAGCACTGGGGACAAAATTTAGGTGAAATGGTTTGATACAGTAATGTATTACTAAGAGATTACAATGTATTGTGTGTATGTCATGTTTATCTTTTTTGAATCTCCTGCCGGTTCTGCCCCCCTACGTCCCGACACTCGCAGGGAATGGAACCCGAAAGATGGATGCCGGCATTGGCCGGAGAACATGGCCCGGGACACAGCAGGATTGCAGGACAAGGTAAGGATCGAGAGATCACAGGAGAAGCACTACAGAGTAATCCCGAGTGTGGCTTTTGGTACTGTAAATTAACTCCGAGTCACACTCGGGATTACCTCTAGGAAGGTTAAAAGATCATTTTATTGTTAGTCATAAGGGAACATAAAAAAATTCAAATAGAAAACTATCCAAGGCCTTTGTGGGAAATAGATGAAATAAGGCAAGGTAACATCTAACTTGGCCTCATTCTAAAACGTGTGCAGGTTTGATTGTAAAGTTGGCAGTGCTTCCACCCAGGACAGAGCCTTTGTGATCAGAGGAGATTCCCTTAATGAAAAATACACTTTTATTGCACTTTTAATATTCAAAGCAAACTCCCCCATCCATCCATGTCTCCATACTTTTTTTTTTTGCTGAGAAATCATTTTGAAAAACACCCCATCTTGAGAAAGGGCAGATGATTCATGTCGCAATTACCTCCTGGAATCCATCTGCCCTTGACTGAGGCATAGGCTGAGCTGAGAACCCTCCCTCCTCTCCTGACTGCTGGGATATATGACATAATTTGCCTAGGCATAGAAACCAGGAAGCAACTGAAGAAATGAAAAAAAAACTTAAAAGAAGTAAATAAAATAAACTTTCCTATCTATTTACTAAGTCTAGCAACATAAGGATTAAAAATAGTCCATGTTGATTGAAAGAGTGATGTTCCACTGTAATGAGAACTTTAAGTGGAAGTAAATGCAAAACCTAACTAACGCTAAGCCTATTCTCAGCCACCTTCTAAGCCTAATCTATCTCGCCTTGCAAAGAAAAAATCGCTATACTTATCTATTCTGCAGCCACTCAGGATTCGATCTCCATCGCCGCCCTCTGTGTGCAGAAGAAAAATGCCTGTGAGGTGAAGGAACGCTATCGTCGTTTAAACATTACAAAGAATATAACAGAATATGCAAAAAGGAAATAAGGGCCGCAAAAATTGAAAACAAATGACAGATTGCAAAAGATAGTAGGACCAACCCCAAAAAATTCTTCAAATAGATTAATAGGAAACAGATTCGGTCCGAGGATGTAGGCCCTTTACAAAATAATCTAGAGAGGGTGACTGGGGACAAAGAGAAGGCAAATTTATTAAATACCTTCTTCAGCTCTGTGTATACAAAGGAGCATGAGGGAGATCTTGTCCATAATGGGCATAGTATTGACACAGCTCCGGATGATCCACATTGGCTCACAATTGATATGATTCAAAAACAGAATAAAGGTGAATAAAGCACCTGGACTGGATTGCATACACCCACGGGTCCTTAAAGAATTGAGCTCTGTCATTTCAAAGCCATTGTTTTTAATTTATAGGGACTCTTTAATGACTGGCATAGTATCACTGGAATGGCGTAAGGCCAATGTAGTGCCAATATTTAAAAAAGGGTCAAAATATTTACCAAGTAATTATAGACCTGTTAGTTCAAACTTCTATAGTTGGGAAGATACTGGAGTGTTTAATAAAAGACCACATGGATGAGTTCTTACTGGAAAAAAATATTTTAAGCAGCAGACAGCATGGATTCATGAAAGACAGAAGTTGTCAAACAAATCTGATTTCTTTTTATGAGGAGGTGAGCAAAACCTTGGACAGAGGGGTGGCGGTGGATGTGGTATACTTGGATTTTGCAAAAGCGTTTGACACAGTTTCCCACACACATCTAATGTGTAAGGTAAAGTCTACGGGCTTAGAAAAATCAGTATGTAAATAGATAGAAAACTGGCTAAAAGATCGTATTCAGAGAGTAGTGGTTAATGATTCATACTCTGAATGGTCTAGGGTTGTCAGTGGTGTACCCCAAGGTTCAGTGTTCGGACCCTTACTTTTTAATATATTTATAAACGATATAGGGTCTGGGATTAAAAATCCCATTTTAGTCTTTGCAGATGACACCAAACTGTACAGTGGAATAATGTCCTTACCGGATGTTTTCAACTTACAAGCTGACCTCAATGCACTGTTTAATTGGGCAACTATGTGGCAAATGAGGTTTAATGTTGATAAATGTAAGGTTATGCACTTGGGGGATAAGAATATGCATGCATCATACATACTGGGGGGAGTACAACTGGGGGAATCAATGGTGGAGAAGGATCTGGGAGTTCTGATAGATCACAAGCTTAATAATGACATGCAATGCCAAGCTGCAGTTTCTAAAGAGAGAAAAATCCTCTCTTGTATTAAAAGAGGTATAGACTCCAGAGAGAGAGAGATATCATTTTACCCCTGTACAAATCATTAGTAAGACCTCATCTGGAATATGCAGTTCATTTTTGGGCACCAATTCACAAAAAGAACATTGGGGAACTGGAGAAAGTACAGAGAAGGACAACCAAACTGATAAGAGGCATGGAGGAGCTCAGCTATGAGGAAAGATTAGAGGAACTGAATTTATTCTCTCTTGAGAAGAGGTTAAGGGGGGATATGATCAACATGTATAAATACATCAGTGGTTCATATAGTGAACTCAGTGTAGAGCTATTCACCCTGAGGTCATCACAGAGGACAAGGGGGCACTCTTTACATCTGGAGGAAAAGAAATGTAATCTCCAAACACAGAAAGGTTTCTTCACAGTGAGAGCTGTGAAAATGTGGAATAGGCTCCCTCAAGAGTTGGTTCTGGCCAGCTCAGTGGACTACTTTAAAAAAGACCTGGATTATTTCTTAGATACAGAGAATATAACTGGATACTAACATTTATAGGTAAAGTAGATCCAGGGAATATCCAATTGCCTCTCGGGGGATCAGGAAAGAATTTTTTTCCCTGCAGGAGCAAATTGGATCATGTTTTGCTGGGGGTTTTTTTTTGCCTTCCTCTGGATTAACTGTGGGTATAGGATTATAACTTTTTTTTTTTTAACTAGATGAACTTTTGTCTTTTTTCAGCCAGACTAACTATGCAAGTGGTATCACCCATAGAGTTACTATGGGGCTTCTGTTGTTGGCTGCCTCTCCTACACATTCCTACACACAGAAGCTGCCACTGACAGCTGATCCTGGAACCGGACCAGAGCTGCTGCAGAACAAGTAAGTATAGTGATTTTTTTCTTTACAGGGCTAGATAGATTAGGCTTAGAATGTGGCTGAGAGTAGGTTTAGAGTTAGTTGGGTTTTGCCTTTACTTCAACTTTAAAATAATTTTAAAGCAAAAGCTTTTTTTCTCATTTTGGATGGAGTAGGATTGGTTCAAAACATTAGAATTGTTCTTGCCATTTGTATCCTATTGGGGTTATTTCCCTTCACTTTCTACCCTGTAGACATCACAGAAAGTGAAAGGAGTTTTCTGGTGACAACTCAAAAGTTTGGATGTTTCCCCATTTTAAGTCCAGGTGACAATGGTAACCAGAAGAAACAGAAAGGGTGCATTTCTCTATAGAGGACACAGCAATAAAATTACCATAGCTGTTTCCATTTGCTGGGCAATCTTTCAATACTCTTTTAATAATGGTTTTCATTGTCAATTACATAAGCAGCTAAGCATTTTAATAGAAATAACTTCATGAACAAAATGTTTTAGAAACATAATACATGACATTTGGATAGTGTGATTGTATATGATAGCTGTAAGTTACTCTTAATAAATGCTGTAATTTTATGTGCCATAAGCAGTTGTTTTGTTTTTTTCAGGTCTATGTTGTTTGGCTAAGTAAACTATAGCAGTAATGAAATATATGACTATTATAATGTTTTTCTCTCCTAAAAAAAGCAAAATTATATAAAGTTTATAGTAAAGCCAACTAAAACTATGTCATAGGTGTGTGGAGCCTTTGTGTTCCTAGCAGGTTGTATGTACTGCCTTGGGGCAAAGAATCTAAAGCTGGTCATAAGTGGAGCAATTTTTCTTTCCTGCAACCACTGAGTTGATGGGGATATCCCTCCCGCAGAGCCATTGTGTTTTCCCGGCAACACAGTAATTACTGCTAGCAGCTATAACTGCTAGCAATAATTGCATGGAAAATCCAACAGGCTGGTTGTACCCAAGTTGATTGATTGATTAATTTAGGTACATTCAGCTTGCTCATACATGATTTACCATGGACACATTCAAACCGTCTATGGCCAGCTTTAGGAATGCCTGGTGTTCATAAGGATTCTTTATAATGAATTATGGTTTCAGTGCATGAATATCCCAAGTCATGGTCCTCAGGTTTGTAATTCTGGCTCCAGCTGAATAGTGGTTGTTAAACCAAGACAAGCTACTAAATCAGCAAACAAGGGCATTTTATATCATACTTGCAGCCTCTTCTCTTCAGTTCCCATGTCTCTGTCATGTCCCAAAATCTCTCCAGGTTGCCAATCCTGACTATGTCCTCTTTCTGAGGGGTCCCATCCCTAATTAAGTGAGATCCACCTACCTGCAGTCACAATCCCCTTCAATATACCCTTCTTTGAGTTACTGCACTTGCTAAGTACCATACATAAGGGTGAGGCTGTGATCTTGGGATGCAGCTTGAGACACAGCATCACTGGGACAGAGCACATAGATGTGGGATTGTCCCAGAAAACCAAGAACAGTTGGCATCTATGATATATTAACAGGCCAAGGTTAGTACAGTAAAGATAAAAGAATACAGAAGCCTAGCTGGGATTTTAACAAAGATAATAGCAAGAATAGCAGATGAAAATACTGAAATGCCACAACATGCCAGAAAAATACTTAAATTGGTGACACCTAACCATTAATATTCTGCACATCTTTGGAGAGATACTTCATAGCACAATGAATACTCTTGTGACACTTCTGACTGCTTTGCCAGACATCTTTATCATGTGTATTTACCTCATCTGCAATATGTCTACTGAATGGTTTCTGTTTATATCTGGTTGTGTCTGTCTGTTAGGAGTGGGAACTTTACCTACTTCACATACTGTATATATAGGGATGGGCTAATTTATCTTGTTTGATTGCCAGGAGGTTAAAAGCCATGAGATCCACCCCAAACCCAAGGTGGCACCAAAACTCATCTCGACCAGCAGAATAATATGCCTTGATAAAGGAATAATATTTCCTAAAAAGATGTCAATCTTTTTTTCAATTTTATCAGAGCTTTTCTGTGTAAACAACAGCACCCGATTGTAGTTTTAATGTGATATTAAAGGCATTTTTTTTCTAAAAAAATAACGCACATGTCATAGTTACCTGCTCTGTGCGCTTATGACCCATCCCTCCTAGAGAGTGCCCCCAGAGCAAGCAGCTTGCTATGGGGACACCCAAGCAGGCTCACTGCTGAGCCACTGCTTTGCGTGTCCATGCACACACAGACCCTACCTCCTCTCTCTCCTCATTGGCTCACTGGCTGTGATTGACAGCCAATAAGAAGGAAGAATCCTTGGAGGTCCAAAGCTCTCGTGCACATTGCCAAATTGTGATGGGGCTCAAGTAAGTATTGGGGGGGGGAGGGGGGGCTGGTGGGGCTGCTGCACACAGAAGTTTTTTTACCATCATGCATAGAATTCATGAAGCTAAAAAAAGCCTTGAGCCTTTACAGCCACTTTAAAGTCAATGCACCTATAATAAATAATTCTTCTAACCACTTATTACAACTTTTACTATAACGTTTTCTTGCTTGGCTAGACACTCCCCCTTTTTCCTCTATGCAGGACTGCATTTCCAAGCTGAAAATATTGAATATGAGTGTTCCAAGCTCATTGTTGTTCATCATCACCAAACATGATGACCATGTCTTACAGCAGCAAACACAGGACTCTGGGTGTTGCAGTTCAGTTTTTAATGCAGATGTAAATATAGAGGGAAGCTCACCATGCCTTCCAGGTCAGCCAGATGGAGGCAAGAAGGGAATAAAGGAAACCCAGTGTAAATCATAACCTGGAACTTACAGAGGGCTTAAGGCAAGCCATAGATGACATGGTTTTCTTTCCTTTCACCATAGGTAGAAGGAAAGAAAATTGCTCAATCCCCCCATCAACACTATTTTGTCCTGCCGGTAAAGAGCTTTCCCGGCTGGCAGGATACAATGATTACTGCTAGTGGCTATAGCTGCCAGCAGTAATCTCATGTAAAAAATTCAACAGACTTTCTATACCCAAGTCTATCCATGCATCGACTTGGGTACAACCAGCCTTCCCATAGATGGATTGAGTGTCAGCTGATCCCTGCTTAAATGGCCCAGATTCAATCCCCCCATGGTTGTCTTAAAGTGGAAACAAAACATACGGTGCTAATAATCCAGAGAAGGAAGCAGGCACAGTGGCATATATCAGCAGTGTGAAGACTTTTATTTAATGCAGAGTATTACAGACAGAAATAAATCAACATGTTTTGGCCATCCAGGCCTTATCCAGGACTGCCATGTACCTCCAACCAAACATGTTAAAAAGAAAATCCAAATCAAGTGTGCAAGGGTACAACACAGAGGGGGTAGGTGTATGGCTGATGTAAGTCTTGCTCCATCCCATTAGACAGCAATGGTTGCCTGAATAGCCAATTACCAAACACCAAAGCTGTAATTTGGGAGGCATGTGAGTGAGTAAAATACCCCCCACAACTGAAATACTCTCTATGACCTTCAAAGCTTTACACAAGTACCGTTTCATACATTTTGCTGTTTATGCCAGCTCTGAGAAAATGCATGTACTGTATTTTTTAAATGAATTGGGTGCCCTCACATAGGCGTGTAGTCGTGGTTTTCACAGTTCCATGAAGACAAACATCCACTAGCTTTAAAAGCCATCACCATATATGGTGAATAGCAGGCCCAGACTGGGACAAAAAATAGGCCTGGGCATTTTAGAATGATCAGTTCAAAGCCTTGGGTACCCTTTTCCTTGGAGCCCGTGGCAGAACTCCAGGGCCCTGTCAGAGAGACCTTTGCAACTCTGGTAGTTCCATCACAAGTGTAAGTAGGTATTTATTTTTTGTTTTTATTTTATACAATTGTATTATTATTTTTACATTTTTTTAGGAGCCCCATTGAGGGGCTTTGGTGAGAAAGGAAGAGAAAGGAAGGAAGGAAGGAAGGAAAAAAGAGGAAGTATAGAAAGAAGGAAAAAAGAGAAAGGAAGGAAGGGAGGAAGAGAAAGGAAGGAAGAGAAAGAAAGGGGGGAAAGGAAGGAAGGAAGAGAAAGGAAGGAAGGAAGGAAGGGAGGGAGGGAGGGAGGAAGGAAGGAAGGAAGGAAGGAAGGAAGGAAGGAAGGAAGGAAGGAAGGAAGGAAAAGGAAAGGAAAGGAAAGGAAAGGAAGAGAAGGAAAGGAAGGAAGGAAAAAAGAAGAAGGAAGGAAAGAAGGAAGAGGAAGGAAAAAAGGAAGAGGAAGGAACAGAAAGGAAGGAAAATAAACAGAAAGAAAGGAAGCAATGAAGGAAGGGAAGAAAGTAAGAGGAAGGAAGGGGGAAAGAGGAAGGAAGGAAGGGAAAAAGAAGGAAGGAAGGAAAGGAGGAAGAGGAAGGAAAAGGAACAGAAAGAAAGGAAGCAATGAATGAAGGGAAGGAAGTAAGAGGAAGGAAGGGAGAAAGAAGGAAGGAAGAAAGAGAAAGGAAAGAAGAGAAAGGAGGGAAGAGAAAGGAAGGAAGAGAAAAAAAGGAAGGTAGAGAAAGAAAGAAAGATACAAGACTGCCGGAGAATGTGAGCGGGGCAGACACAGTAGGAGAGGGCGGGAGGAGGAGGGACAGAACCAGCTTTCTCTCGTCTGTGGTGCCCGGCAGAACTGCAGGGGGATGAGGGGGCTGGCCTCCAGAAGAGTACAGGAGCCCAGGGCAGCAGGAGATGGATAGAAGGGGCGGCCTTCCGACACATAGAGGAACCGATCCGTGCATTTCTCTCCTGCCTCCACTGAATGCCTGCGGGAGGGAGAAGAGGAAAAGCGGGCATTGCCCCAATCCAATCCACACCCACTTCAGTCAGTGTGATAATAAATGAAACCCTCCAGTGGTGCACTGTCACTGCTGACAGGGCTTCCATCATCTCTCGGTCCTTCTTCCAGGTTCACGGGCTTCGGTGGCTTGAATGGCTGAGACGTGATGATGTCACTCCCACTCATGCGTGCAGGAGTCACTTTTTAGGACACATAGCACTGAAGGAATGGCACAGGCATGCCGTTATTTCAGAGCACATGCGCTGGTGCTCTACACAGGTAAATATCTCCTAAATGGTGCACAATTAGGAGATATTTAAAGTACCTATAGGTAAGCCTTATTATAGGCTTACCTGTAGGTACAAGTAAAAAAAAAGACTTTACTATCACTTTTAGAAGGACTTTGAATATAGAGTATCCAGGGATTACATACCTTTTCAAACAGCGCAGAACTATCCTTCAAAACACTGACTATTTATTCATTATTCATTAGCCATTATCCATGTCTGTTTTCATTTCATAACTAGCTGGTCCAGAGTTCTTCCAAGCAGTAGTGATTTTGGCTGCTAAGAGCATTAAATATATTAATATTTGGGCAGTCTGGGAATCCCTTCAATTTGTTCGTTGAGAAGGACAACCCTAGGGTTTTTGACATCATAGTAACTGAATAAATCAAGATGTGAACTCTCATCCAAAAGCATTTGACCTTGGAGCATGTCCACCAAGTATGGAACATTGCTCCCACCTACATTAAAAGGGAGAGAAGCAGCACGATCTAAGTGCAGCAATATAAGCAAATAATTTATTCCACAAAATTGGCAACTCACAAGAGTACCGGTAGTAGTCAAATGAGAGCTTGTCAAACTGATGTCAACCCCTGTGCAACTTCTGGCTGGTCCCACTGCGTCTCTTCTAGCTCTTTTTGAATTAGTGCACCAAATATTTCTCTTGTTCACCTGCCTGCAACCCCAGAAACAGAGAGAGGAGGAACCAGAGAACATTTTCGAGAGGTGATCAGGTACTAGATACCAGCGACTTAGTACTTTGCAACTGGCCTGGATAAATACAACATTCATAATACTTTATATATTCTAAAGAACCAGTTCCTCCATTCCTGTTCATCATTTTCTGTGCTTAAATACTTTTCTTATGCAATCGTATGGGCAAGCTAACATGTTGTAGTAAGAAATTGCTTATACAATATTGATATGCCACTCCTCTGAGCTTCACTGCAGAAAAAGCTGTTTTCATAAGCTGTGCTCAGTGTAATGTCTCTAGTAGAATTTACTGGATTTTCTGTTGGGAACTGAAATACAGAGTGCTGAGGTGACGAGCTGACTACTGTGTGTTGTGCACATAGTATGTATACATATAGTATGTACTGTTGTTGCTTTTTTCTAACAACCTATGTAGGAAGATAGGTTTCATCTCTGTGTCATCTGTGGCTAGTCACCTCAATGGATATATGTAAGGGTTTTCATTGACTAATATGCTGTAAAAGAAAGTTTTATGAATATAGTAGCAAAGCAGGTGCATTGCTAGTTAGAGCTAGTTAGAGCCTTGAAAAACTAGAATCAGAACCTATATACCACTAATTTGTGATAACAGAGTTTTAGATCATTCATCTTCCGCAATAGCCACCTTTTTTTAATCCAACTACCATGACCTTTACAGTAAACACCATCCCCGCCAGGTGAACCTCACATCACAAATCAATCAATACCTAGCAACCTTTGGTCTCGCAACCCTGTCAAGGGGTACCAGTCAGCCACTAGACACTTTGATTTCCACCAGCAAATTTTTACAGCATTGTTGGACATGAAGAATGGCAAAGCATTTGGTCTAGGCAGTTTCTCTTTGATTTACTATAGAACATTCAGTTAATCCCTAGCCTCCAGATATGTAAAGGCCAACAATGGGTTCTTGCAGGATTCTACTCTTTTGGCAGATACACTGAGAACCCATGTAGCAGTAATCTCCAAAGAGAGCAAAGACTCAAAATAGAAAAAGAACCCTCCTGATCAACTTAGTCAACACTACCAGAATGTGTATCCCAGTCCTCTGGAAACAAACCATACTACCTATGGCAAGTCAATGATTTGCATGAATCAAAAAATGAATGTGCATGGAAGACTTTAGCTTGTCACGACTTCACCACCAGTAGAAAAGAGTGAGAAGCACCTGGTACCATTCATACTATTTATATCAAACCTGATCACACTTGTGCAGACTTTAACATCATAAAAGTCTGCACATGTCCCTCCGAGTTCCTTTCCATATACACCCCTTGGCCCTCTCTCCTCCTGCTATTCTCCTATTCTACCCTCCCTTCTCTCTACACCCCCCCCCCCTTACCTACTTCCCCCATCCATCCCGCCATCCACCTCTATCCTTCTTTTCCACCATCACAACCTTTCCATGCCATCCTATTTTTCTTTCCTTCAACTCCCTATCCATTTATGAAACCTCCCAATCCCCCCCTATTCGTCTTCCCCTCTTTTTCAAATAGATTAAATATAAATAAGGCAATGTGGTAATGACAAGGGGTCATGGGTTCCTTCATTTACAATTGTGTGTACTTAATTTACAAAGCTTGCAATAGCGATGCTTAACTCTTCAAAATACTCCATGGTCAAGGACTAAACAATCCTCACAGAAATGTCATTGTATGAAATATTTGGTCTGTCTTTTTTTTTTTACTTTGAACTTATCTTATGTACAAACCATTATCTGAATAGTAAAAAAAAATAAGAGGAAGTGAACTTTATAGAGTGCCTAAACACATGAATCTGTTTCATTTTACTGACAGCAGATCAGAGATGACTAATTGGTTGCTATGGATGACTGCACTTTGCACATCAGTATTACACTTCAGACCACCTTGCTGAATAAACCTAGATGTGCCAGAGTGCCTTCATAGTGCTAGTGTGAACTGTTAAACTCCTTACTCTCACAACTTTTATGTGTATGTAATGCAAACAAGAATGTTGACAGACGTAAGGATGTTGGCAAACAGGACTGGCATGGAGAAATGCACATCAGGGGTCCTGGCATTATTAGCAACACTGACAGACAAAGAAACAGGGAGCAATGACAGACATGGACAGGGCCCCTGGCGAAAAAGGAAGTACTGACAGACATGTGAGAATATACAGACCAGCAGGTCATGGAGAAACCAACATGCAGTTCAAAGCTACGTGTGAAGTATCAGATCAGTTCATTAAAGCATATATGGGTTATTTTTTCCCCTTTGATTGTACCTTTGTGTTTTTAAAGACATTTACAGTAGTAAGCAGAGTTTAAGGTATGATAACTAAGTCTGCAGAGAACGATGATTGCATGTGTCAAAAATACCATTTACATGACCACCCATAAGTCTGCTGAAACTGTCTTGATGGGAAATTATGGTTTTCTCAATGTAATTTTACATTTTGTTACATATACAAAAGAAAGCGATAATGTTACGTTTATGTTACTGTGTGTAATTTTTTTTAAAAGGCTGCCACTATGTGTACTTAATAATGTATGTGTACATAATGTAAGATATCAAGGCTCTGCTGCTTGCTTAATCATGCTTACAGGCTACTAGACTGGGTCTGACTGAAGACAACGAACTAATGATGTCAAACATCTGTAATGTTACTTGTAGTCAGAGATCACTGGATCTTACCATTTGCCCAGGATTTGTAAAATTAGAGAGGTCAAAACAAAAAAATGCTCTACTTAAATGCCCTTACTTATTCAACTGGCTGGTGAAGGAGCGGGCAAACTCCAATGTTTGTCCAAGCTTTTCATCTGCACATATCATCTAGTAAGAAGACTGGCTAATGGTTGGTACATACACTATATTGCCAAAAGTATTAGGTCGCTAGCCTTCACACACATATGACCTTTAATGGCATCCCAGTCTTAGTCCATAGGGTTCAATATTGAGTTGGCCCACCCTTTGTAGCTATAACAGCTTCAACTCTTCTGGTAAGGCTGTCCACAAGGTATAGGAGTGTCTATGGGAATGTTTGACCATTTTTCCAGAAGCTCATTTGTAAGGTCAGGCACTGATGTCAGACGAGAAGGTCTACCTTGCAGTCTCCGCTCTAATTCATCCCAAAGGTGTTCTATTGAGTTGAGGTCAGGACTGTATGCAGGCCAGTCAAGTTCCTTCACCCCAAACTTACTCATCCATGTTTCTATGGGCCTTGCTTTGTGCACTGGTCCTCAGTCATGTTGAACAGGAAAGTGCCATTCCCAAATTATTCCCACAAAATTGGGAACATGAAATTGTACAAAATGTCTTGGTATGCTGATTCCTTAAGAATTCCCTTCACTGGAACAAAGGGGCCAAGCCCAACCCCTGAAGATCAACCCCACAACATAATCCCCCCTCCACCAAACGTTCTCTTTCCTCTAATTTTACAATTAATCTACATGCAAAGTAGTGATAGATAGTGGTGGTAGGAAGTCTCCTTAACGAAGACTAGGGACCAGAGCAATTTTTTAATTTCAGCTATGGGCCAGTTTATTCTGCAATAACTTTGTCATTACTTAAGATAAAAATGTAATATATATATTGTTTTTTAAAGGACAAACAAGGCTTTCTTTTCGTAAATATTGTCTTTCAACAATGGTTTTTTCCCCCCAAACCTTAAACAATTAAACGTTACACTTAACAAACTGCACTTTTTCTTGTTTTGAGCAGTGTTAGTTTAAAAATAAATAGTCTTACTGCACATAAAAAGTGCACATTTTATTTTGTAATTTGTCCTGTTTAATATGACACAAAAATTATGATTCTGGTACAAAGCATTGCAAAGGTATTCACAAATTAAATAAAGTGGGGTTTTTAAATGTTTGTGCTTTTTTAAATATGACAATTGTAAATATATGTTAAAGGAGTAAAAAATATCAATGAACAAAACAAACAAAAGCAACAATATTTAAAATATTATTAGTTAACCACTTGCCCTCCAGAGGATTTACCCCCCTCCCCGAACAGGCCATTTTTTTACGTTACTGCGCTGCATTACTTTAACTGACAATTGCGCAGTCATGCAGCGCTGCACCCAGATTACATTTTTTTACCATGAATTGAGCTTTCTTTCGGTGGTATTTGATCACCTGTGCATTTTTTTTTTGAGCAAAAAAAGACCAACAATTGTGGGGAAAAAACAATATTTTGGACTGTTTGCTATTTAACATGTCCAGTAAAAAAATAAAAAAAATCAAATTTCATCATAAATTTAGAACAAAATGTGTTTGGCTACATGTCTTTGCTAAAAACAATCCCAATATGTGTAAATTAATTGGTTAACGTGAAAGGTATAGCATTTACAAACGGCGGTATGGATACTGGGATTTTTTTTTTCCTACTAGTAATGGCGGTGATCAGCGACTTTTAGTGGGACTGTGGTGGGCATATTGACACTGGGGTAGAACTAACTTGGTGTCATTGACATCCCCAGTGGCACCAATACAGTGATCAGTGCTAATAAACAGCACTGACACTGTACTAATGACACTGGGCAGGGAGGGGTTAATGTGAAGGGCGATCAAAGGGTTAACTGTGTGTAGGGAGTGTTTTACTAGGGAGCGGGGGGGTGTGTGCTTCACTGTAAGCACACTGATCGGGATGGCTGTGCTGTGCCCGAGCTGACAGGGAAGAAGACTAAAAGCTACTATTTTAGATTTACAGAGGAGGTCTAGTGTTAGAATTACTGCCCTTGATCTGACATTCACGGCAATACCTCACATGCATGGTGCAACCACTGTTTACATACCGACACAGGGTCAAGGCTTGTGCACACAGGTGTGCGCGCATGGGATTTTGTTTTTAGTTATTTAGATTTTTTTTTATTATTTTTACATTGTACCTTTCATTTTTTTTAATCACTTTTAATGCTATAACAGGGAATGCAAATATCCCCTATAACTTCAATGTGCATTGTCATATATTCTTTTTTGAGAAATCTGGGGTCTATCAGACTCTGGATATCTCTTCTGCCCTAACATTATCTAATCAAACCAAAATCGTTGTGATCAGATGCTTTTGCAATTTACAAATGGAGCTGTTTATATCCTGCAAAACTGAAGTGATGAAATGCTTGTAGCTTCCGAATTCTTAGACTATAGAGATGATTGGCACCACTCTGGTCTCCAATCAGCTCTATGGTCAGCTGGCAGAAACACCGGCTGCTTTCTCAGGTTCCCCCAATGGCACGAGACTGCCCAAGAAGGCCGTGGAAGGCAGCGGGGGAGGGGGTCATCATCTCCCGCTGCTTGTAAAAGCAATCTTGCAGCTAATTAGCCACTAGGATTGCTTTTACATGAAAGCCAATCGCCGGCTGAAAAAAACAATACCAGGATGATGCCTGCAGCTGTAGGCATCATCCTGGTATAACCATTCAAAGTCCAGTGATGTACCAGTACGTCGCAGGTCCTTGTTGGGTATATATACTATTTTTTTTTTTTTTGTATGCAGCCTGTGGACTGAATAAAAAAATGAGAAGAAATCTCTGCCAGAAAAAGTGTGTGGTATGCCCACCATTAGAATATACCGCCCTGCATCCACCCACTTCTAATGGTGGGCACACATTAGGTCACACTTTGCCACAAGCGTCAGTTCCAAGATTGAACAAATGTCTAAATAGTGGCACGCTTGAATAAAAATTATCCACGTATAAGTGGTACCCCATATGGAAAAAGGATGACACCAAGTCCCAAACTATCTTGCCATCGCTCCCCATGTAGTCTGGGCATTCAGGGGGCTCCACGTGACTATCTTTTTCCTCGTAAATCCAAAACTTATAAGTATAGCCTGTTGTCCTCTCACAGGTCTTCTACATCTTGACCCCATATCTGGCACGCTTGCAGGGGAGAAATTGTTTGAATGCAAGGTGGCCAGAAAAATTAATGAGGGACTCATCAACGCAGATGTTTTGTTGGGGAGTATAGACATCTGCAAATTTTAGGTTAAGGTGATTTGCGAGGGGCTGAATTTTGTGGAGCCTGTCAAATTCAGGGTTACCCCAAGGATGACAGAGTGTATTGTCGTTGAAATGCATAAAACACATTATACTCTCATATCTATGCCTGGCCATGGCAGCAGAGAACACAGGATATGATGAATCGGGTCTGTGGACCAATACAACCGCAATTCATTTTTTTTTAGCAATGCCCATGTTGAGGGTTAGGCCCCAAAAAAATGTAAATTCAAAAACCGTAATAAGCTTCCATGCGAATGGTCTGGCAAGGTTTAAATTTGGGTTGGCGGCAATAAATTGTTGTGCATATAAATTGCTTTGATCCACAATCAACGCATACAGATATTCCGTGAAAAACAGCTCCAAAAATCAAGGAGGTATGTGAAAGACCAAGATGTACTAGACCGCTGGTACTCGCCAGTTCTCCAAAAGGTAGAGCGGCACTAGTACTGGCACTCTGCTGCATATGAGAGTCATCAAAATTTACCGGCAAGTGCTAACAGAGATCTGGCCTGATTCTGCGAACACTGCGGTTTTGTGTGCAATGTATCAAGTGACAGTGACCTACTGACACTGCACTTGCTTGGGGAGAAAGGGGGGGAGTAAGAGTAGGGGCTAAACGCAGGTGCTGGCAGGTGCCAGGGCTGATCCTGCTAACGCTGCATTTTTGGGGACGCTATACTAATGTGAACACTGATATAGTGCTGATCTAATCAAAGATATTGGCCCGTTCAGACACTATACTAGCAATGGAGGTTTATTGTACATGAGCGTGCTCCTGGCAATCAAGGGGTTTAATGTGATGACTGGTGTACTGATGGGCAATCTGATGCTATCTGGGAGGGGCGTGAAAACCATGGGAGCGCAAATCACATGTATATATATATATAAAGTCTACATCCTTTTTTTCCCACAAATTGAGCTTTCTTTTGGTGGTATTCGATCGCCTGTGCGGTTTTTATTTTTTGCGCTATAAAAAAAGGCTGACAATTTTGAGAATAAAAACAATATTTTAGACTTTTTGCTATAAAACATGTCCAGTAAAAAAATGTAAAAATCAAATTTAGTCATAAATTTCTGACAAAATGTATTCTGTGTCATGTCTTTGCTAAAAAAAATCCCAATATGTGTAAATTAATTGGTTTACGTGAAAGTTATAGCGTTTACAATCGGCGGGAAAGATACTGGGATTTTTTTTTTATTATACTAATATTGGCAGCGATCAGCAAATTACGGTGGTGATCAGCAATTTATAACAGTGATCAGCGATTTATGGCGGGACTGCGGGACTGCGGGACTGCGGCGGACATTTTGACACTGGGGAGAACTGACTTGGGGTCACTGACATCCCCAGTGACACCAATACAGTGATCAGTGCAAAAAAAACCCACTGACACTGTACTATTGGCACTGGGGAGGAAGGGGTTAACATTTTTGTAGGTAATGAAAGGGTTAACTTTGTGAGGAGAGTGTTTTACTAGGGGGCGGGGGTGTGTACTTCACAGGAACATGCTGATCCCGAGAGATAAAGTCTTCTCTCAGGTTCAGAGTGCTCTGAACTGACAGATAGCAGACTTGTAGTGTAAACACTGCAGCTGTGCTATCTGTCAGTGATTACCGGTAATCGCCGGGAGCCAGCAGGTAGTGACTCACCGGGACCCGGTCATAGACACCCGCTGCCGTGATCGGCAGGACGGTAGGGCGGGCACGCGCCTCGCGCACGCCCTCTACCTGTTTTGCAGAGAGACGTTAAAAAGACGGCGCTGTGCGCAGAGGTGCCACCCTGCCGCAGTAAAAACACTGCAGTTGGTCAGAAACCAGTTAATTAAAATAAGGTTGCTTTAACTGACTTCATTGCAGAACAAAGTGAATCCCTTTGATCTGTAGATGAATAAACAGATACAAAATGAAACAATATTTCTTTTGAGCAATGTTGTTGATAAATATTGCCAGACTGCTTTTCTTTGAAAGCTCCAGCTGTCAGAACTCTCTTTGTGTACTCAGCAATGGGGCTTTGATTAATTAGAGCTGAATTGCTGAGTACTGGGACAGGGGAGATCCTGGTAGCAGGGCAGGACTGAATGTGAACACACACAATAATGACTTTTTTGGGCATGTCCAACACCTCCAGAGTCTGCAACTTGTTGATAAATGACATAAGGATTAGGGAAGTGTTTGGTTTTTTTTGTTTTTTTTTTTAATTCCTGTTAAGAAAGGAAGATGTTTCTACTCAAAATAATATTATGGTTAATAATTGTGTTCTTCTGAATTAAATGAATTGTGAGTTTAAAGTGGAACTGTGGCTTCTCATTAAAAAATATGTTCCGAAGCACTTAATTATAAGTGAATTTGCAAATTATCTTAGTTACACAAAGTACACAAATACCTATTGATTTTGCCAGTGATGTCCACCTAATGTAGCTTCTTGCAGTGGGGTGACAATGCTGCTGCAGTGCTCCTGAATTAAGAGCAGAGTTGCCACTCTTGTGTAGGCTGAGCTAGCTTGCCCTACAGTGGAATGAAAAAATAAAATTAATGGGGTGCAGCTATCAGTATTCTAACTGCTAATTCACAATCCTGTAGCTTATAAATCAGCAACACCTTGTCCTTCCTAATGCTTTCTGGATTTGCAGGACTGCCTGTGTTGCATGAACATTTTGCACTGTGAGCCGCAGAGTCTAGAGAGGGAGCATGTGAAACAAAAATGAAGAAAGACTTGGCTCATTTATGGAATGTAAAGTTTTTAGTTACTTTATGAGTCTTGTCCATCACACAGTAACTAGAACCTGCTTAGACTGTCATACAAGAGCCTTTAGGTCCTAAGAGGACATTTTTCTGGGCCCTCTTGGGAAAGTATCATATACATCTGTTCTCTACAGCTTTTTTTTTTTTTTAACCACATGCATGCAAACTGTTGTCTACATGTCTACATGATTTGTTACTAAGAAACAGTAAAATAATGCAAGGCACTAAAAACATTCAAATATTGATAACAAACTGGAAAAAAACTCCAAGTGTCATGGTGCAATGGCAATGTTTTTACAAGTTTTTAGAACAGGCTTCACTATACTGGAATTCATTAAATTAAATTAAAGTTTTATTATGTAGCTAATTTTGAGCAAGATTTTGTTTCACAGATTCCTTCTAAATTCTGTTATCCTTGAAGGAGCACTAACTACAGAACTATTGGGAACTTCTCAGTCAACTGAATTTCTTTTAAAGCTGACCACCATATTAATGGGACAGTTGGATATGCAGGTATGATCCATTCTCCCTCAGGCAACCCAGTTGGCAGATCAACTGAAAACCTGAAATCCTGGCTCAAGCATTGAAATGTATTCTATAGGTAAAACTGTCAAAACTAATAAACTTGTTTGTGAGGTTAATTGGGATGACATCTATTAGAGGTCTGCATCTATAACAACTCCCACTTGCTGTGGATGGCATTAACACTTTCAGGCCATAGGCCACAAGGCACTTACAGCATCACACTCTTGCAGAAGGACCATGCCATCTTCCTTCTCTCAGCTGGTGAGATGGTTTGTTCCTACCTGTCCCAACATATGACTATGAAGCATTTAAGAAAGTATTGCTGAGCAAGTAATTATCTCCCCAAGCTAGTCTCATAACTTCATTCTGCTACTCTTAATTATGTCTTGCCCTTGGGCATAGAGGGAAGCCACTGTACTTCACTTTGGAAGAACTCACACACCATGACCATGAACATGAAGTACTAACTGTTCAATCCCTACCAGGACCTTCATCACCTGCCACCATCACCACTTCCACTGTCAGCTGGCTGCTCCTCCTTCTGATCCTCTATACACTCACATGATTTTACATAACCTCAAGGGTTAACTAGGTTGCATTGGTGACTGTACAACTCACTCTCTTCATAACCAGGAGGGTTATATATGGTTTCACTCCTAGCTCCCAGTCCCTTGTGATACACCATGACTACACAGTCTTAAACACACTTGTCTTTTCTCCCCAGTAAATTACACTGTCAACTCCTCTTTTGAATGAAGACTCTATTCACTGAACAGTTATTCAGCTAAATTTCAGTAGAACACTTCAGTGAAGAACATCATCCTCACATACATGGCTGTACAATGCACTCAGTAGGCTGTGCATCAGTTTAGTTGTGCATAGATTCGGCTGTGCTGTCCCTAGTATTGCTGCCCATAGCCTTTATTTAAGAAGTCCATGCAATAAAGTCCATACACGTGGATGCCCTAAAGAAACAGCCAGGAAAACAAATCACATGATACAATGTTCCTCACTGTACAACTTCCACATCACAGTCTCTATCAGAAGGTTGGTGCTCCTGTACAAATGCCCCAACAACAGAAAGTGACACACTTGCAGGGGAAACCATGTCACAAAATACATTAACCCTCTACATACGTTAGCTAAAACTTAAAGATACACAACACATTGATATTATTTATCAGCAGAAACACAATAGAAAGTAGTAATAACTGTATAATATGTTTCTATAAAAAAGCTAAATTGAATGATGATTGTTGAAAAGATTTTTGTCTCCATGCAGAGTTATGGCCATGACATATATAGTAAACAGGGAAACTTCAATTTATTCCATTATATAAAAACATTATTCTCTACATACGTTTGGGCTGAAACTCATGCTGGCAACCCATAGAGTGATTCTGTCTACAGATTTACAATTTACATTTCAGTTCTTGAATTTAGAGCAAGTTGGCACACTTCCGACTGAAACCCAGTTGTGTCCTGGATATGGTAAAAACTGTATGTTTTATAGTTCTTTAATAAGTCACAGGTGGTCTTAGTCTTTAGATGAACTGTGTAAAGGACGAAAAAAAAAGGTGTTCTAATAATTGTATGCAATCAGTGCATTCAACAATAGCATTTGGCATTCCGATTTTATATCTTTCACATTTACATGCATGCATACACATTATGCTGCAGCGGTACTTACAACATTTAACTTTTATTCACATGGTTTTAATCCAGTGGCATAACAATAGCCACAGCAGCCTATGTGGTCACTACTAAGCCTACGGGTTGAAATGGGGGGCTTATTACTGTGAACTGTTGAAGACGTTTAAACTTTTTTTTTTTGCATTATTATTAGTATGCATGGACTTTATCCACATCTTTGGGGCTGATACTACCAGAAGTTTGGGAAGCAACTTTATTACCTATATGCTTCAGGAAAGCAATCTTGTCTCTATGTAATGCTGAGTGTAAAGAGACATATGAGAAGAGGGTGCAATTGCTCAAAGGCTGCAGGCAGCCATGTACAGCAGTAAAGTCCTACAGGATCCAATGTAAAAGAGCCAGAAAGCCCATCAGCAACCAAGTTTGGGATTGGAGTGGTGATGATACATTAGATGGATCAGCAAGAGCTGTTACCAAGTAGCTTTCCCTGGTACACTAGCCAAAACAACTTTACCACAGCGTGGACACGACTCTCAGTTAATTGCATCTAAACTACTGCTGCATATAAGGCCTCTGCAAGAAAGTGTATACAGGCGTACCTCGGTTTTCAAATTTAATTAATCCGTTCTGGAGGTCAGAAAAAAGTCTTTTATCTGTTCAAAACTCTTTATAAAGGGCACTTTAAATGCATAAACACTGTACAGGGACATGATTAAAAATTAATTCGTAAATGCATTGAAAACCAATTAATCCATTCCGGAGGTCAGAAAAAAGTCAATAAAAGTCTTATCTGTTCAAAACTCTTTATAAAGTGCAGTTTAAAGGCTTAGTACTGTACAGGGACATGATTAAAAAAAAATTCGTAAATGCATTGAAAACCAATTAATCCGTTCGAATCGCAAAAAAAATTCGTAAATTGAGCCATTATTTTCAATGGATTTTCATTCATAAACCAAAAATTACATCAACCGAGGCATTCGTAAATTGAGGTATGCCTGTAGTTATCCTATCCAGGTCTGCAAAGAGAACCATTAAGAGACTGTGGTGTCCATTTATGAAACTGAGATCAGTGGCGATCCTGAGGATCGTTGCTGATCTCAGATCATTAGTGGTTTAGGAAACAGAGATGATCAGCGGAGAACATATTCTCCACTGATCATCTCTGCACACAGAGAATCTGTCACTGACAGAAACAGAAATGGACAGTGTATGAAGAAGTGATGTCAGCCCTTCACTGGCGGTCTATGTGAAAATTCTCCCTCCCAGATTCTCCAGCCCAGAGGTGGAGAATCGGGGAGAGAAGAGTGACTCCCAGGAGAACTGAGGAGGAAGGAGGAAGATTATTGTAACTTGTAACTGTCAATCTTGCAATGCCTCATGGGACTTGGAGGGCAACCAGTTTGACAGCTGTGCCCTAGAGAATAAAATGGTAGTCCTTGAAATTTTTTATATCACGTGGTATTTGCACAGTAGTGTATTTTTGGAAAGTATACACTTTAACCTCCTTAGCGGTATTCCCGAGTGTAGCTCGGGGTAAAATTTCTATACCAAGAGCGGTAACCCCGAGCTACACTCGGGCTTACCATGCGGCGTTGCTCTGGGGGTCCCTGCAGCACTTACCTTGTCCTTCGCTCCCGCGATGTGTCCCCTGCAGCGTCCCCGGCCATCTCCTCCGGCCGATGCCGGTATCCGGCTTCTGTGTTCTGGTCCCTGTGACGTCGGGACGTACGGGCGCTGGAACCGGCGGGAAATTTGAAATTTTAAAAAAATGTCATTCTTGCTGTCATTGCTGTTTCAATGCATTTCACATATATTTTGTCCCTACTGCTTTGTCCTGTCCGCTGCCTGCATTTTGAATGTTCTTTCTGCCTGGAAACTTAGAAAAGTCCATGGCGTCCAAAAAGCGTCCCTTTACGTCAAAAGCGGTTTTAGAACAGCAATAGTAAATCAGAACTACTTGCAGAATTGAGTGATAATGATTCATGGATAAATTCGTCATCAGACACTGAAAACGATTTTGCGACTTTGCTCAGCGATGTCTGAATTTGCCTCTGTATTTCAAATTTCAGTGTTTTTGGTTTGATTATATTATTGAATTAAATTTATTATTATTATATTATTATTTTTTATGATTATTTATTAAATTATAATTTATGATTTCGTGTTTTAAATTTTATCATATCCGGAATGTTTACTAGACTCTTGTTCGTACAGATTTCAGTGAGTTATTCCTAAAAATTACAGCCTACAATAAAAAACTACATATTTCCATGCAAAAAAATGGTACCGCTTTCAGCACCAAAAATCGGAAAGAATCATACCGCCAAGGAGGTTAATGAATTTTAATGAAAAAAACACAATATATAACCCAATTTTTGGTAAGGTATCAAAGATGTTATGCTGAGTAAATAAATACCTAACATGTCTTTAAAATTTTGCACACTTGTGGAATGGCGACAAACTAGGATACTTAAAAATCTATTTAAAATGTTTACAGGTTACCAGTTTAGTGTTACAAAGGATGTCTAGAGCTATAACATTCATGACGATACCTCAGGTGTGTTGTTCGAACACTGTTTACATATGCATGCGCGACCTACATATGCGTTCGGGGCATTTTTAAAATATTTTTATTATTATTTATTTTATTAAATTTTTAAAATTATTTTTATACTGTCTCTTTATTTTTTAGAACTTTTATTGTTATCACAAGGAATGTAAATATCCCTTGTGATAACAATAGGCAGTGACAGGTGCTCTTTACTGAGACATCTGGGGGTCTATTGGACCCCAGATGTCTCCTGTGCCCTAACCGCATCAGATCAAACCAAGATCGGTCTGAACCAATGATTGGTCTGATCCAATGCTTGCAAAAGCTAGTAATAGTTTGTTAACAAACGACAGAAATCGGAAGTGACAAAATACTCCTTGCTTCCTGTTTCTAATATCCTAGAGCTCAACAAGGACATTTTGGTCCCCTATGAGCTCAATGGTAAGCCAGCAGAGTCACTAGCTTCAGTTCCAGGTTCTCTGGTGGGACAGAGAGACCGGAGGGGACCCCACTCGCTGCCTGTAAAAACGATCCAGTGCCAATTTGCCACTCAGATCACTTTTACAATATAGAGAATCGCAATGCGATTTAAAAAAATGGGTTGATGCCTGCAGCTGCAGGCGTCAGCCTGGTATCAGCTTGCGAACTGGCTATGTACATTAGCCGGTCCACAAGTGGTTATCCCTACTATAACACTTTGTTTTGCTGAATACTAGCTCTGGCCCTTGGTAATGTACCAACTTTGCTGACAGCTCTCATGCTACCTGTCCTTGATGTGGACATACGTTATGATACAATTAATGATAGTAGGTAGTTTGCCAGGGGCCATCAGCAAAATTTTTTTATCTTATGGGGTCCTATGATTTTCTGCAACTGTTTAAATATACTTTACAAGAAAAAAATGTTACTACAATAACTCCAGCTTTCCACTTAGAAGTGTTATAGTTCATCCTAATCCCTGTCATAGCCATTCTTTATATTTTGACAGTTTGGCCTGCAGGCAGGAATATTGATGGGCCTGTTAAGGACCTGAGGCACCCTTATGCACATTGAATAGAGGAATTCAGCGCCATGTGTACATTGTGCTTAACAGTGTGAGTGGCTTAAAGGGTTAAATAGAACCTGAGTGTAAAGTATGTAAAAAACAAATATGCTCAGTAATAACACCCTGCAACTAAAGCTCTGTTTTTAGAGAGAGGGACATTTATCAAACCATTGGCATGCAGAAAGTGGGAAGGGGAACTTAGTTACTTGTTTCTGGTGGGAACTTCCAGTCAGTTACACCCCTGTTCCCTCAAAGTCATGAAAGTCCTCTATTCCACTGAGAGATTATTCTCTGAACTATAACTTTTCTGAGGTAGATTAAAATGGTCTGGTTTACGTTCCTGTGACAAGTAAACCAACACCAGTGGCATCAGAGAATAAGCTGCATGATACACTACACCATGCAGGAACATGTTCCTAACATACAGTGCACATGAGATTTTTGCCCAGTTCTACACAGTTTATATATGTGCTTTATATACTGTATGATTGGTCTGTTAGTTATACCTATGTTCCCTCAGAGTGGTGTCCACTCTTCTATTGCAGCTACCAATTATTAAAGCACCCTAATGTCACCTGCCCCACTTCCATACCGTGGAGTTTATTAACTATATGTGCAACAAAACTGGTGTCCAATGTGAGGTTGGGTGAATGTATCACAGAAAAGGAGCAAAAGTGAATACTACACAGAAAATAGTGAATGAAAGATAAGTGCTGTAATTCCTCTGACAGCTATGAATGCAACCCAACACAAAATCATAAAAATTTACTTTAAAATGTTGATTTGTTTTGGATTTTTTCTGTAAAAATGCATTTAAACTTAGCGAACACATGAGCCAAAGAAAAATTTGACAATATCTCTTTACTGGACTTTTTATCAATTTTATCTTGCCAATGAAATTAAAAATCGAACACTCTTCACAATCACGCCTTATTCATGTCATCAGTTTTTGGCAACACATATGTCTGTGAGCAACTGTTTTAAAGGATGAAGAACATGAAGTGCAAAATTAGAATCAAAACATCTGATGTGCACCTGGAGCATTCATTGAGAATTGCTACTACATCCAACGAGTTAGATATTTTTTTTTTTATTTGGTTTTACAAATATAGTTGCAACAACAAAAAAACTCGAAAACAAAAATAGGACAGTGAAAAGCTACACAATATCACAGTATAGGTGTTGCGGTAAAGTTTTCAAAGAGAGAAAAGGAAATGTTGAATAATTCTTAACAGTTCCACGAAATAATCATTTTAGAGTATCCAAAAAAAGGTTAAACATAATAATATCTTAGGTTACAGTTCTGAACCAGTTGGACCAGGGTTTCCAAGCTTTGTCAAATTTAGTAATTCTATCTGTCATGGTCTCCCCTGCTCTTCCTTCCTCCCCCCTCCCCTCAGTTCACAGGTGGCAGCAGCTCCCCCTCGCTCCCCTTTTATCCTCCCCCCTCCCTTCCCCTTGCAGATCCCTATGTCCTGCACAAGCCTACATCAAAGGCTGTGCAGGAGGGAAGGAAATGCCCCCTGTGGTGCAGTTAGCACCTCTCCTCAGCGAAGCCACTTTGGAGTCAGGCATCCCGCTGGGCCTACATGGCGCAGTCTGCCAGGATGTCTCTGTGCGCCCCCCGTGGGCACAGCGCGGGCATGAGGCTACCCGTGCTCTGCACCTGCCGGAGACAAAGGCCGCGCTCCCTGAGCGAGGCCAGAGTGAGGGGGTGTGCCTCGTTGCCCCAGCAACCTGACACTGGGCTGGCCATTGCCGGGGCAACCAGGAAGCATCCTGCCCCGTCCCCTGAGAGAGAGAGAACAGCTGTGGAGGTCCCTCGAGGTTACTCCTGTCTGTTGGTCCCTGGTCACGGTGTGAGTCGCTGCTAGGAGGTCTGCGCTGAGGCCAGACTCCCACAGCCAGACCCTGCTGAGCACTCTGCTGATCCCTGGGGCTAGGGTTACCTGCCGCTACCTGCTGCCTGCTGTGTGTGTCCGGAAGTACTCTGCCAGTTACCTGCTGTGTGCCACAGAGTACTGCTACCTGCTTCCAGGCTGTATGTGCCCAGAAGTACTCTGCCAGTTACCCGCTGTGTGCCAAGGAGTACCGCTGCCGGCTGCCTGCTGTGTGTGCCCAGGAGTACTCTGCCTGTTACCCGCTGTGTGCCAAGGAGTATCGTTACCTGCTGCCTGCTGTGCGTGCTCAGAAGTACTCTGCCAGTTACCCGCTGTGTGCCACGGAGTATTGCTACCTGCTGCCTGCTGTGTGTGCGGAGTGCTCTGCCTGATACTTGCTATGTGCCAAGGAGTATCGTTACCTGCTGCCTGCTGTGTGTGCCCAGGAGTACTCTTCCTGTTACCAGCTGTGTGCCAAGGAGTATCATTACCTGCTGCCTGCTGTGTGTGCCAGAGCTGACTCTTGCCTAAACCATGAGTGCCTATACCCCCCCCCTGCTGCCTGGACTGTACGTGAATCTCCCTATTCCCCCTGCCGGGACCGTCTGTGAATCTCCCTATTTACCCTGCCTGGACTGTCCATGAATCTCCCCATTACCCTGCCTGGACTGGTCCCATTGAATGCCCCCATTTCCCTTTCTCTGGCCCCATCGAACACTCACACCTTGTCTGCCTGGATTAAAACTGGCTCGGGCCATTGCCACCTAAATTGCCCTATCGTGGGCCAGGTTACAATTAGCTTGAGCTCCTCCCCTCTCTTCCTCTTTTTGGGTACCTGGACGCTACCTTCATGCCCTGATTGAGTGCCTCCCATAGTTCAATAAAGCTTTGTGTGTTCACCATCCTCCGTGTGTGTTCTGTCCTGCCTACGCTTCCGTCACACTATTGTTTAGGTAAGCTAAAGATTTCTCATAGATGAAGTGGGTCTGGACTAGCTCAATGACTTCTTTTAGGGAAGAGGTTAAGTCTTTTTTCCAATGTCTAGTAATGGTAAGTCTTGATGCTAGAATATGTGTCACTAAGAGTTGATAGTTGATAATGGATTGGATATGTATCTATATTTATATTCAAAATGGCTAAGGTAGAATCTAGTTGCTTTAACCACTTGCCGTCCACCTGCTGTTTATAAACGGCAGGACGGTGGCACTCCAGGGACAGGTTGCCGTTCATAAACGGCACCTGTCATTTCTAGCTGTGCGTGCTCCCTGGGAGCATGCAGCACTGCGATCCGGTGCCCGCTGTGTCCACCGGACACAGTGAAACACTGATCGTCGGACGGGACCTCTGTACAAGGTCCCGATCATGTGATCACTGATTGGCCAATATCCTGAGGAAGTCAAGTGGTCCAATCGTGAAATAATGCGTAGATACGCCAGTAGGAGGTGCCCGAGTGGCAGCGGAGTGACGTCATATCCGGCGTAGACGCCATCTTGGTGCACCCGGATCTATCCACATATACACTACACTCATGCTGTGGTGAACCAAAAAACGCTGGTATACATCTACACTTGTGAGTAGTTTTTAGTCTCTTTTATCTGAATAAATGTAAAAGGTTTTACACTATGCTGGATCTTCTTGCTTTGTTGGGGACGAATATGGAGAGCTATTGACCTTAAGAAGGAGGATTGCACAAGGGAGACCATGTATATAGAGGAGGAGAGAGTCCCAACACCACTACTAATAAGGAATCAATTCTTTGGGCACTACTAGGCCCATTGGCCCTGTGGGGCCGGGGCAGGAAGGTGAGGGGGCACCCCAGACACTGAGAATTGTCACATATCGGTCGCACACCTGCATGAAGAGTGTTTTATTCCATTTAAGGACACAGTTTTGTCTCGTGTTGTGCATGTCACAAATCCTTGATAGGGATTTATGCACCTATTGAGCACCTGTTGAGCACTTGATTCATCTAAGGATTATTGGAGTATTTAGTCATCTGTATCTTTGTTGTTATATCTGTCATATAAGGATTACTGGAGTATCTAGTCATCTGTATTTTTGTTGTTATATCTGTCATATATGTCTTGGGGTATAAATATGTGATATATATAGCGCTGCACTACCTATATATTTTATACAACTTTGTTTTGGTGCTTGGGTTACACCTATTTAGTGCTGGCTGCATAGCATCATTAGGTATTAGCGCAGGAGTCTCTTTATATCTATAAAATAGGGTTATACCACCTGATTTAGGAGTAGCGAAGCTATAGAACTGTACTTTGGGTATATATATTGTTTTTACTGGATGTTTCAGTAGCCAACGACTGATGCATGTATAGATTGATTTTTCAGACGGGAGCTTTAAATTCTTTCATAAGGAATTCAACATTTTTTAATGTAATTTTTAACACAAATATCTTGTATTGTGCGTATGCAATTATGTTTCCAATCTGAGAAATCTATGCTAGGCATTATGACTTCTAAGGGTGTTATAGGTATAGGAAGAGGGCTTATTCAGAGAGGATCTATAGGCATGGAGCTTAAGGATTTCCAGGCTTCAAATGAGGCTCATTCAGTTGTTGTTGTTTTACTAGTGGGAATCCTTTGCCACAAGCTCGCTAGTAGTATGGCGCTTAAATCTGTAGTAGAGGCTAAAGTTTTTTCAATGTCACCCCATTTTGTATCCTCTTCCACTATAAACCAATGTTTAAGTTGGTCCAGGGGCGGACTGACCATTTGGAAACTCAGGCACTGCCCGAGGGCCCGGGGTCAGTAGGGGGCCCCATGAGATGCCCCTGCTACCTTTTTCATAGGCTTTTTTGAGCTTGGCCAAGGACACAGTGGCCCCATGATCCCCTATTGCCCGGGGGCCCCATGAGTTGTCAGTCCGCCCCTGAGTTGGTCTAATAATGAATCTTTGTGATAGTCCCTAATGTCAACAAATCCCATTCCTCCTATTTTTTTTCTCTTTGATTAATATATTATGTGAGCATCTAGGTCTCATATTTCCCCAGACGTATTTTTTTAAGCATAGATTGTAGTTTTGTTAGATATGAAGATTTAATTGGGATTGGAATTGATCTAAATAGATATAAAATCTGTGGCAATATGAACATTTTAAATGCGGCCAGTCTGTCAGCCCAGGATAGTTCATGTTTGAATTTTTGGAATGAATTTAGAATAATTGAGAGTTCCTAGGTCAGAAGTTTTGTTTGTCAACAATATTTCAAGATAAGGAATGGCTTCATTTTCCCAGATGTAGGGAAATTTGTTTGTTGTGCATTTTTTGATCTACACCTAGATTTAGGATATTAGATTTGGTTGCATTTATTTTATAATATGAAATATTACTGAATTGTATGAGAGTTTGTTGAATTGCTGCTAAAGAAGTAGAAGGAATAGTTAGCATTAAAATGATGTAATCCGCAAAGAGCGTTATTATGAGGTGGTTTTTACCTTTATAGTAGCCATGTATATCTGGATTGTTTCTTATAGTTTCAGCAAGAGGTTCAATTGATAGGTTAAAAATTAGTGGTGACAATGGGCATCCTTGTCTGGTACCATTCGTAATTAGGAATGGTTTAGATAGCATGATAGATACATAGACTTGGGTGGAAGGATTTGAGTAAAGTGCTGAAATAGCATTAATAATTGTTCCTGAAAATCCAAATGTATGCAGTACTTGGAACATGTATGTCCAGTGTATCCTATCAAAAGCCTTTTCGGCGTCTAGAGCAAGTAATAAGGAGGGAATTTTATGTGAGTCTGTGTAATTAATTATCTTGATTAGTCTCCGAGTTGTGTTAGACGTTTGTCTACCTTTAGTAAAGCCTAACTGATCAGGCTTGATCAAATCTGGGAATATATTGGCCAGTCTGCACGCTATCATTTTAGCATAGATTTTAATATCAGTATTTAAAAAAGAAATAGGCCTGAAATTTTGTGGGTTATCTGGATCTTTACCTGATTTGGGGATTGTTACAATTAATACTTGTAGCATTTCAGAAGGTGATAAGGCGTAAGAAAATGTGTCAGTTTATAGTTGGTTTAGATGAGGGCTCAGGGTATTTTTGAAAATTTAATAGTATTCACTGGAAAATCCATCTGGTCCCGGACTTTTGCCAATGGATAGTTTTTCTGTTTATTTATTTATTGTGATAGGGGAGTTTAAGATACTTAATTGTGATTTTGAAAGAGTGGGTAAGCGAATTTCTGATAAAAATGCTTGTATGTTTTCCATAGAAGGTTGGAGAGTGGATTTGTCTTGATTTAGGTTATAAAGCAAATTGTAGTAACTAGCAAATGAATTTGCTATTTCTTGAGGATTAGTGATTTTAGTTTTATCTTTTGGGTTGATAAGATACGATATTTTAGTTCTAGTATGCAGGGATTTCATTTTATTTGCTAGGTATTTCCCTGCTTTGTTTCCATCAGAGTAGTAGTTGAGTTTTAATCTTTGTGTACGTCTATCAAATTGGTACATTAGTAAGGAGCGTAATTCATTCCTTAGTCTAGAGCAGGGGTCTGCAACCTTTAAGACATAAAGAGCCACTTGGACCCGTTTCCGAGAGGGAAAAAAAGACTGGGAGCCGCAAAACCATTGCAACATTTAAAACAAATCCGACCCTGCATATATTGCAAAAAACGCTCTGGTCATGAAGGGGGTTTAAGGGCCCAGTAAGCAAAGGGTTAATCAGGGCCACAGTGTATCATCATAATCACAATCATAGCCTTAGGTCAGTGGTGGGCAACCTTTTTTTTCGACTGAGCCAAATCTCGCCAAAACCACGATTGAAATTTATTTTGAGAGAAACATTTTTAAAACTGAAAATACATCCCCCATATAGTAATTCATCCCCCATATAGTAATTCATCCCCCCTATAGTAATTCATCCCCCATATAGTAATTCATCCCCCGTAGTAATTCATCCCCCATAGTAATTCATCCCCCCTATAGTAATTCATCCCCCCTATAGTAATTCATCCCCCATATAGTAATTCATCCCCCCTATAGTAATTCATCCCCCCTATAGTAATTCATCCCCCCTATAGTAATTCATCCCCCATATAGTAATTCATCCCCCCTATAGTAATTCATCCCCCCTATAGTAATTCATCCCCCATAGTAATTCATTCCCCATATTGTGTGAATTCACTTACCTTTGCTCCGCGCGTTCCTCTCGCTGGGTTCCCGCGCCGTTCTGGTCTTCAGGGCGGACTGTGAGAGGAGAGGAGTTCGTCACGCTGCCCCGCCTACATCCGGGCTGCCCCGCCTACATCCTGAAAGCCAATGTTTGCCAGCGGGCGCCCAGCACACAGAAGATCTGCATTAAAAGAGCCGCGGCTTGCCGACCCTATTTCCTGTCACCTGGTGGGCAGTGTGCTCCGGAGCCGCAGGAAAGGTGAAAAAGAGCCGCATGCGGCTCTGGAGCCGCGGGTTGCCGACACCCAGTCTAGAGAGTGTATTCAAGGTGGTTTGATTGATTTGAGCTTTATTTTGCCTTTCTAGTTTGCGAATATCCTGTAGTAAGTCATTAAGCTGTTTATTTTTTTGCTTTTTAGCTTTAGCGCACATATGTAAAATTATACCACGTATATATGCTTTGTGAGGGCACCAAAAGGTGCCAGAGTTTGATACAGATTGCGAATTTATATGGAAGAACTTCTCAAGATGTTTTTCAAGTATCAACTTGTGTGATTTCATTAAGTGGCTATCTGAAATAGTAATTGAAACCAGCGCTGGGTCTGACCATGTTATATTCCTTATGGTTGATGTGGTAACATTTTGCAGTAGCCATTTATCTACCAATGTAAGGTCAATTCTCTAATAAGGTTGGTGTCTAGCCTGAAAAAAGGTGTAATCTCTTTCACCTGCATGTTGACACCTCCAAACATCATAGACATCTTCATTTATTAGAAAGGGGTATAGGGTTGGGGTAGTCTTTTTTTGAGATTTTGTTGAGTCTAGGTTTCTGTCAACTATGAGGTTGAAGTCACCGCATAGCATAAGGGAACCAGAATGATTTTTGTATATTCATTTGAAGAGCTTGGTAAAGTATCTTTTTTGATGAGTATTAGGTGCATATGAACCTAAAATAGTGTAATCTGTATTATCTAAAGTACATATAAAAATCAGGTACTGGCCTTTGGGGTCTGAGATATTTTTATGAAGAACAAAGTTTAGTGTATCTCTAATAGCAGTGAGTACTCCTCTTTTTTTTCAGAGGCATTGGCAGTATAGACATGTGGAAACTTATTGTGTGAGCATTTAGGAGGGGCTGAATCTGCGAAATGAGTCTCTTGAACACGGTATATCACATTTATCTTTAAATGCCTGTTTCCACATGTTTGTACATTTGGCAGGATGATTCAAGCCATTGACATTAATAGAGATAATTTTTATACCCATTGAATAGGTATATTTACCGATATTAATCAGGGCTTAACCAAGGGGCCCCTAAAGTGGTAATACATTCTTAGGCACATGTCAGTTAAACCATTTAGACTATCAATAATTACACGATAGTAGAAACAAAAAGGAAAAAAAGAAACATACAGATAACTGAACAGATAACAAATCAGTAAAAAATAGGCCAAGATTAGCCAAGATTCAAATGCAATGAAATTTGCATAGTACTTCTGGGGAAAAAACAAAACAAGTTATCTTGCTATTGGCAGGCTTACTTACAGGTAAGGGTAGTACCCTCAGCCTTGCTTAAACATGTGAAATTACATCTAAGCGGGGACCATGAGATAAGATTGCAAATATACAGTCAATGTTTACTTTGGAGCTTGTGAGTGACCAGGTTCTACTCTGGAGACGCTCTGGTGGCGGTAGAATGTTGTGGGACACTTTCTGGGAGAATATCTCACTCATCTGCAAGACATTGCAGACCTTCCTCTAGGCTGTTGATTGTGATGATTGAGTCATTTCTGGAGATGATCAGTTTAGTGGGGTGACCCCAATGATAAATAATTTTGTGGTTTCCTAGAGCTTTTGTTATTGGGAGGAGATTTTTCCTGAGTTGCATGGTGCGCTTAGATAAACCTGCGAAAAGCTGTAAAGAGAAGAATTGTGCAGGCAAATTTTGGGGTTTGTGCACAATTTCCATGATTTTTTCTTTGACATGAAAACAATTCTCATTAAGACATCTTCAGGTATTTTATCTGGCAGATAGGAGGGTTATGGAAGGTGATGTATTCTATCGATGGTCATATCTGTGTTTGTAGCATCAGGTAGGAGGGCACAAAAGGGCTCTTGGGTATATGCTCTCAATTGGACAGGTTGCATAGATTCTGGAATGCCTCTTATTTTAATGTTGTAACGTCGTGATCTATCTTTCAGATCTGCGACTTTATTTTTGAGCTTTTCAATTTATTCATCCCTTTTGTTGTGGGAGTCTATTAGGGTGTTAAAGGAAGTGGCATATTGTCCCATTTTTGTTTCAACATGGTCAACTCTGTCGCCAAGATCATTAATTTCTGAATTGATTTGTTGCATAGAGTTAATGATATCTGACTGTATGGATAATTTTAATGAAAGGAGCATCTCCATTAATGTATCAGAAATAGGCTGACTTGTAGTAGGAAAGTTAGCTATTGGATCTGAGAAATTACTTTCAGAATGTGAAGTATTAGTGTGAGAATCTGTTACAGCATGCTGTCGGTTAATATCTGTCATTCCAGGTTTTAGATTTTGCTGGGCTCTCAATGGAGGAAGTAGAGAAAGCAGGGGAGACAGGCTGCATTAAGATAGAGCTGTTGTTCTGCTTAACAGGTGTCACAGAAGAAGCTGCAGAGACTTTCATGTGTGCTGAGTGAGAGGAGGAGGAGGATCCTGAGCTGCTGCTGCCATGTTGGGGATTGCTGTGATCCGGCTGAGGGGGAAACTCTGTTAATTTCAGGAGTGTCCTCTCAGCTTTCCTCTTCTTTGTCATCTCCCTGAGGGTCACCGGGCTGTTGCCTCTCCTCTGGTCGCTTTTGGAGTGTCAGGTCCACCGCTACTGTGTGCTGGTAGTGTGAGTACAGCAGAGCTGTGTGGCTATGCAACCATTCAGCTTCCGCTCCAGCCATGCCCCTATCCATCAAGCTAGATATTAATGTGCTAATTTAACAAAATCATTATCAAATTTTGCACTAGTTTTGTTGTCCTCTTTTACATTTATAATAAAAAATAAATAAAGTAAATAAATAAAGTTTTATTACTCAGATGGATACATTATCTATATCAATGATCATTAAGTTGTGATCTGTCTGACTTTTCTGCACATCAGCAATTCTTATTGTTACTGTATTTTATTTGGGGCCAAAGACAATTCCTCTTCTTCCAATGTGACTCAGGAAAATCAAAAAGTTGGACACCCCTCCTCTCCATCTTAGGACCAATAAACTCACAAAAGTCAAAAACTGCATGCATAAAATAAACTCAGTCCAGTCTCGATGTTGAAACGATGCCCATCCGCATGGGTGTATCTTACGTGTGCCCTCTTCATCACAGCTTTTACACTGCCTTCTATGGAAGCATGCTTAAATTAACTATTGTTTACTAATTATTTGTTTACTATTACTTCTTTGATGGTGTGTGACTACTGCAAAACTTAATTCAAATGTTGAAGTGCTTCCATCATGCCCCTATTGGATGACAATCCTAATTTTCACTGGGGTATGGGACTAAGCATGGATAGCCCTAACTAAGCAGAGATAAAGTAGGTTACTATTTAAAGAACCTACTGGCTACTGAAAATCTATATTCTTTCCTTGAACTGAATGAAAAACACAAGTCACCAGGTATCAAATTCTTTTAATTTTACATAATTCATTCATTGTCCAGAAAATTCTATTTATTTCTCTTTTGATGATCCCACTTTACTTCAAGAACCCAAGGACAGAAAATGTCATAACTGAATAACTTCCTTACCTTGTACCTTCATCATTCCAGGCTAGTCACTTCAGATGGTATATGTAAGTTTTTACAAACAGTTTAGAACACAGACCTAAGCATGTAATGGAAAACGGTTAGCTTCTACCTTTGTTTTACTCTTCTGGTTCCTTGAATTGCCAGCTCACTTTGTGACTGCTATACAACAGTAAAATAGCTGTTCATCCTTCTTGCCATAGTTATTGAAAGATTTCACAAATAGCAGGTGAAGGCTTTCCTATCATGGGACTGGCATGCAATCATCCAGGTCCCATCTGACATTGAAGCTGTGGGCATTTTGGGATCCCTATTAAATATGTGTGTCATGGATCGCCGCGGCACTGGTCCCGGCGCAGTGCGCCACCCTGCACGGGGATATGGGCACTAGGTCCAGGCCGGCCGCGGCGACGAACTCGCGCATGCGCACTAGGAGACACGGGTGCGCGCCGGGCACCAATGACAGTGCGGGGCGCGGTATTTAAATCACCCTGAGCTGTCACTTGTAGCCGTTTGGTCTTTCCTGTTCCCTGATCTGTGTGTACCTGTGCCTGATAAGTTGCTGACCCGGATTGCTCCTGACATTGCTGTATTCTCCTGCCCTGACCCTTGGCTTGCCTGACCTCTCTCCTGGATGCCCCCTGTTGGTTCTGATCTACCGTTGCTGACCTGGCGTGTGACCCGACTATTCTCTGCCCTGGTGCCCTGGTGAACAAGTGCTCCGGGACTTAGATTCCGCACTCTGGAAGCACCTGACCAGTGGAGTGCAAGAGGTACCGCCGAGCGGTCCCTTACACTGTGATTATACTGTGTATGTGCCACCTTTTGCTGTATGTACAGGAGTAGCTATAAATATGAACATATCTGTGTTTTCAGTCATGTTCACGTTTTATACCATGGTTTAAACAGCATTTTTGGAGGCAATCTTTAAAATAATTTGTGATAGGGCAGTTTATGGAAGGTAGTAGCTATAAGCCTGATATTTATAGACTGTGACAATGTTACATTTAAAGACAAATTCCACTTTGTTTTTAACTTCATATAACATACTGTACTTGCTCTTGTGCAGGGGCGGACTGACCATTCGAGCACTTGGGCACTGCCCGAGGGCCCGGGGTCAGTAGGGGGCCCCATGAAATGCTCCTGGTACCTTTCATAGGCTTTTTTTGAGTGTGGGCAAGGACACAGGGGCCCCATGATCCCCTATTGCCCAGGGGCCCCATGAGTTGTCAGTCCGCCCCTGCTCTTGTGATTTAGTCACTGCTTTCTCAGTAGATTTTTCTCTCATTACAACCCTGTCACTTAGCCATGTGATTATATCAGTTAGACCCCACAATTTATAACTACCATTTTCTTTCATTTAAAAATTGGGGTATCTCGGTATTTCCTGAACAGAGCCACATAAGGGTCCAAAATTTGCTAAATTTGTTGTAATGTATGTAAGAATCCTCATTCTCCTCTAGAAAAGCGGAACTCCACTTTAAAAACCTCTACAACTTAATTTTGCTAACTCTCACCAATCTTAAAAAAATAAAATTAATTGCATACACTCCCGGACAAATAATAGTAGAATGACAGGAAATATGTGCAGTGAAATTTAAGGTCACATGCTTCTGTGGGAATAGGAAATCCCGTTGATATGGAGATCAAATGTTTTGGTTTGTCTCCAAACAGTAGTAGCAGTGTTAATAAATGAGATTGTTGAGGGATTTATAAAGAGGCCAATAATGGAAAAACAACAATCTGTGAACGGAAGTGATCCTCCCTTGTTTTCAAGAAAAAATGATTTTCTCTTCTTAGTTTAAAGCACTGCTCTTACCAGTATCTCCCCCAAAAACAAATGTCTCCCAATCCCCCTCTAACTGCAGTAATTGCTGTAGTGTTTAAAAGAACATCTAATTGTCTGACAAACTCCCTTAAATTTTATGTCATACAATATGATCTAAATGTTGCATAGTTATATTTCACATTTTGTTTGTTACAGTTCTGTATTACAAGATTTACATCCTAGGGGATTTAGCTGTTTTACTCTTGTATTCAAGATAGTCATTGACTATCCCGTTCCTAACCTAACCCTATCCTTGCTCATGCCCCAGGTGTTAAATGACATTTATAGGGCATTGCATGCAGAGTTTATTTCTGTCCAGAGTATTGGAATGATGTTTGCTCAACTGTGCTTCACCATTGGTGGTAGACATAGGAGTTGATTTGCTAAAGCTGGAGAGTGCAAAATCTGGTGCAGTTCTGCATAGAGACCAATCAGCTTCTAGGTTTAATCCTAAATTCAGCTCACCAAACTATCTCAAAACCTCCTAAGCCTGGTCACTGTTCTTGCGAACCACACCACGAGAACTGAGGATGTCAAACCCAGAGAACTATAGAAACTGGTGATCCATCTTTAAGGCAACAGTCCAGGACCTCAGCATTCCACATATGCAAGAAATTGCTTTATTAATCAGATGGCTGGATTCTCAGTCATGTTAAGAGACTTAAAACTGTTTATATCCATGAACCATACAAAGGCCTTAATCTCACATGAGAGAGAGAGAGTGAGAGATTAGAGCAAACCTATGGGAGCTCTGACGTTATCATGCTTGTCTTGCTGAAGAGGCTGCAAAACTTTGCAAAACTATCCAACAAAGACAATCAGAAGTTCCAGGAACTAAGCAATCTTCTTCTTGAGCTTGAAATCACTAAGGAAGACCCACACAGTATCTACCAGGTCTTAGCTGCTTAAACACTGCACATGATGTAAACCTGGTAGTAGAAAAATGATCATACAAAATCTAAGCCAAATGGGCAACAGTGGGTTCTAGGTACAAGGAGCAGCCTCAAGTCTCCTTTCTGCCTTTCTCCTTCTTCATGAAACTTAGCCAAACCTAAGAATGATCCAAGCTTCTCAATTGTTGACTTGAGCTTTCCTAGCACTCCAACTACAAGAAGAGAAAACCTTGAAGTGATTCTAAAGGCTTAAATATTAAAAGGAAAATAACAAACATGTCTATACATACCTGCTGTGTGCACTGGTTTTCTGCAGAGCAGCCCAGATCCTCCTCTTCTCGGATCCCCTGCTGGCGCTCTTAGCCCCTCCCTCTCGTCATGCACCCCCACAGCAAGCAGCTTGTTTCCAGTTGCTTCCACTTTGTTATAATACCACTAACAGTTGACCATGGAATAATTAGTAGCAAGGAAAGTTTATGGATGGACATTGCACAGCAGAGAGATACAAAACATGATGTCTGCCTAGTATAACACAGCACACCGTAAAACACACACAGCACACAGTTAACCCTTTGATTGTCCTAGATGTTAACCCTTTCCTGCCCAGTGTCATTAGTACAATGCTTTTTATTAGCACTGATCACTGTATTAGTGTCACCGGGGATGTCAGTGGCAGTTAGTCAGTTCCTCCCAGTGTCAGAATGCCCCACCACAGTCCTGCAGTCTTGCTATAAGTCACTGATCACCACCATTACTAGTATAAAAAAAAAAATTCCAGTATATAAACCGCCATTTGTAGATGCTATCACTTTCATGTAAACAAATTAATTTACACGTATTGGGATTTTTTTATAGCAAAGAAAGCTATATTTGTGGGAAAAAAGGGACATAAATTTAATTTATGTGCAGCGTTGCATGACTGCGCAATTGTCAGTTAAAGTACCACAGCGCTGTATCACCAAAAATGGCCTGGTCAGGAAGGGGGGGGGTAAATCCTCTGGAGGGCAAGTAGTTAACGGTAAGCTAATCAACAACCAAGCACCCAGACCAGTCAGGGAGCCAACCCCAGACAGTCCAGCAAACACAGCTCTGATACACAAAGTACATTGCACATGCTGTCTTTCAGGTGTATGACTAGAAACGTCATCGTAAGACAAAACTCATACAATGTTCTAAAAGTCTGAAAAATTGGAAATAATTTATCTTCATAGATTTCTTGAGGGAGATTTTTGATAAATATTTCTGTCCCAAGTGGATGAGCTTCTCCAACCCAGTCTGCAAGAGGGCCACCATATTTCCTCTTACCATTAACCTGTACAAGATTAATATCACACCTTTGCATCTATTCTAGAAGGGAAGCTTTATTGTCTTTATTCAGAGAAATAATCCAAGCCTCGCTCTCAGCATTCATCACGTTGTTGTCCATCATTAGAGAATGATCTTCTCTCCATGGGTTTAGAGGCTGACCTGAGCTCTTTTCCATGCTGTGACCAGGAGAAGCAGACAAAATCCCCAATCTCCTCCATGGGCCATAATCAGTGGGTAGGAGGCTAGCCCCTAGTCCCCTCCAAAGCCCTTGACTTGGTTGGGTCTATCCAACATCCATTACCATTTACCACCAAATGAAAGCCTGAATTGGCCTGAAAAAAAACAAGGTATAATCCACCTGGATACACAAAATAGTTATGATGATATGAAAGGTTTTACTAACACATGTCAAAGTTGCAAAATTGTGCTTAGTCATTAACCTATATAAAACTAAATTTGTTGCTGGGTTTTCATTGGATAGTTTTTTGCATGGTTCTTATCAGAGCGAGGTTAGATCACATACATATGAAAGAGAACTGGACCAATCATACAATCAGAAACTTTGACAAGCCATATTTAAGGAGGAGGGTTATCAGGTAGCAGTTTGATTTATATACATTATTCACATAGATGTTAGCCTGTAGCAAGCCCTGAGTTATACAGTAGTATTTTTTGACACAATTAATACAGTGATATATTTACAGTATAAAAGTATTTAAGTATAAAATAACTGCTTCCATCAAAAGCTTGGGCTAAGAGAGAATCACAAGCTATTGTTAAGGGATTGCTGCTCTACACACTTAAATCCACATAACACTTTCCATTATCAGATGGTATATTTAGAATTTAATAATGCACATTTTTTTATTTAGTCGTATTCTGACTGCTGAGCTTTGTGTTGATTCTGCTGTTATGTTTGTTGGGTGTTATTCTCAGGATTTCTTGCATCCTTAGCCAACATTCCTTTTAAACTTTCTGTCAGGCAACAGATTTCTTCTTTTTTTATACAAGTATGATATGTTAACTGAGAGTATATTAAAGGTCTATTTCCCCAATACTTGCTGCCAATAAAATAGTTGTCTACATATATGCTTAATTGTTAACTTGCTTTTTAGTGTTTTGCTTTGCATATGGAATGCTTAAAATGGAAATGTGAGACAAAAAGAAATATTTCATTACAAAATACAGCTCCAGCACTAATTCCGCTCTCTCTTTTCCTGTTTCTTCCCTCAACACACACACCCTTTGAGTACCTGTGCACCTTTTTTTTTTAAATATATAAATACATTTTATTACTGGGGTCCTCTTCCTCTTCTTCTCCCTTTGACCCCGTGGGTGGGCACCTGATGCTGTAGAGACCAACACCATGTAATGACATGTACAAGAGTTATTCCTGTAGAAGGGTCATTGAAGCTCTGGGCTCACAGGAAATGGATTAAGTAATGATGATAATAACTGCCCAACCTAGATGAGGACTGGCACTGGATTGCAAAGCAGCCATCACGCGAAAGCATATAAGAGGAGTATTGAAGCCTAAGTATTGAAACCTAAGTTACCCTTTTCATTTAAACAAGGCATGGGTGCACCTTTTTTATACATGTTCTAACACAGTTGGAGTTGGGCTTTAAATATTCCCTGTGGTAAGAGAAGTTGAGTGGGTAATATGTAGGTTTTCCATACAAGGTATATCATGGCCTGTCAAAGTGTAGGGTTGACATCCCTGCACCCTTCATATTATTTGAAAATAAAGAATGTAAACTAGAACATTTACTCACATTTACTCACATAATATTTATTTTATTTTCCTTCACAAAAATATTTAGGTAAAGGTTTGTAAAATTTTGGGTGTATTGTATAATAATGTATGTACTATTGTACATATTCATGCACATATGAACCTGTTTTTTTTTTTCAGTTTGTGATGGGTGTTTGTTGTGGGGGCTGGCTCATGCTTGATCTATCATGTATTCTAATATGGAAATCCAGCCAATATATTTCAGCAGGACCTGACTGAGATTCTAAACCCACTGCACTTTACTAAATTGAGTTTTTTACTACTGTCTATCCAAATTACCCTAATCCCCGCGTCCTAATGTCAACATAGAAGGTGGTGAAAAATCATAGAAAGCAACACACACAGAAAGCAAAAAACACCTTACAGATGATTTAATCACATCTCACTCTATCCAGAAAAAAGAACAAAGTATTGATATTATTGAATCACCCTTTTTTTCTGTACCAAGCCATAAAATCCTAAATATATAAAATGTTGCTAGGCAGATTGTACCCATAGAAACTAATATTGTGGCCAGCATCCATCTATAGTAAAACAGAATATGCCTTGCAGAAACACCTTTAATTCATTTATCACACGTTCCTTGCCAGTTATTTACAGAATTTTTAGCATTTTTATTACATTACTAAGTTCATAAGGGAATAATTTGTTGAGTGTGACAATGAATTGCCTGCAGTGGCTTATGTCAAGTTTGGAATCTTTATAGGCTGCTAATGGGGAAGTATAAACTTATTAAAGGTTGGATGCAGTTTTGAGAGCAAGAGTATGCCTCAAGGTGACTGTGAAACCTGATTTAAGATTGTAGGAAATGATGGCGTTTAGTACCGTGTCAAGGCGTTAATGTGAATCATGGTAGGATGGGAAACATTAAAGACTTGCAGCTCAAATATTTGTATAGCTGTACTTTTTCTTTTTTCTTTGAAAGGCATTTTGAGTGGTCTAAAATTCAATCAATGCAGGTTTTTCACTGAGACATTGAAAAAGTCATCTGTAAAAAAATAAAAAAAAATAAAAACATATATTATTTTATTTTTGCTCATTTGTATATTTCTCGGAGCAATTACCCGTTTAAGACACCAGTCAGCTATATTTTTGCAAATGTTGTTTCAGATTGGCTTTAGCCTCAGGATGAGAGTGCCTGTTGGGGTTAAATATGTAGATAGTATACACCATAAAAATCGGCTGAGAACTACATTAATGTTGGCTCTTGATTGGTTTGTGACAGGTTAAGTGGCAATATGTCCATCTTATTAGGAAAAAATCTGTTCAAACAGCATTTATCCCATGTACTAGGCACACATAATGAAGATGTCATGAAAACAAAATATATATAGATGCACAAATCTAATATACAGCATCTTGGATGTTTATTAATATTAAAGAATGGATACCACTCAAAATTTTTGCTGGATATTGCAGTGATTACTCCACACACCACATCTGTATTTTACATTTCATTCATACAAAGTATGTGCAGTGTGCCTGCATTCTTCTGTTGAGTGTTATGTGTGTAGTGTTGCAAGAAACTCTTTGGTATAGGAGGAAAGTCAAAGTCATGTGTTATATTTTCTAACCCTTATCCACTTTTTCTCATTCATTAAAGCAATAGGGTCATTGTTTCAAAATCTCAATGCATAGTGCTGTGCTTAACAAACGTGTGAGAGTATGGTCTTTTTTAAAGCAAAGCTAGGACTGTTATAAGGCCCTACCAATGATTTAAAAATTGGTTCCCTAGTGGCTCCATTATTTCAAACAGGCAGGCTGGATGGATTCCACAATCACTTCATTTTAAATACTGTATACTTAGCTGTTATTTAGCCAAGCATTTGCAGTATACCTTAAAACTATTCAGCAAATATAGCAATTTGTATTCACCTATCTCAACTGATGCATTCTGTCTAAGGCTGCATTTGTACCAGATTACTGGAACTCTACAAGCTCTCCACTCCATCCATCCATGGCAGTTTTGGTTTGGCAGTGCGTCAACCATCCTAGTTTCTCCTTTCTCTAAAAGGAGTAGATATGAGAAAGTATGCTATGTCAGAGAGTAATAATGGTGGATAGACCTGCAAGTAATAGTTAGTTAGTTAGTTAGTTAGTTAGTTAGTTAGTTAGTTAGTTCGTTTAGTTAGTTAGCTGCAATGAAAATGATAATGTGTTATGAGTCTGTTTGCATAAAGGCTGTTCTCAACATTGAGATGACCCAGACCTTGCTAGTTTTAATGACAGAAAACCACTCTACGCTTTTGTGCAACAATCTACCAATAAACCCATTTTGTGAAAATATAATTTTAGGTCTTTCTAAATTGGTACAGCTGTTAGCATCTTGATTGTGTAAATTGTTGTCTGTCCCTGGAATTTAAATAAAAGTTGTAAGCGAATTTAAAAGCTTGTGGTCTGCTTGCTTGCACTATACTCTCCTACCCTCTCCCTCCCCACAAAACACATAAAATGGCAGCCAACATCTGGGTGCTAGCTTTTTATATGAGGCAGTGGCTCAGGCACTGTAACCTGGGTCAGAGGGCATAGTTGTGTATATGGTGAGGCATGCCAATTTCATAAAATCATTCACATGTTATTTATAAAATGGTGCAAACTAGGGCATTGTGAGTTGACCATGCATTGCTCATTACTTAAAAACCCAGCTGGAAAATTAAGCAGTTGGATTTGCCGCTAGTTCGCACATATTGACTCACTTATCCCTACTTAAGGTCTGAAACTAAATTCTAAAAATGTATTTGAAACCGTTGCTGCAGACTACAGAGCATAAATCTTTGCATTCCCTCTATGTGAACATTGCTTTGTTGTTTGCCATGAACCATAAAATATACAGTTTACATGACACCAAATCCTATAAATTTTCAGATGATACTCACCATTATTATAAGCCAAATATATTTCATCCCTATTGGTCTTAGTACTGTAAAATGTTTCAGTGTGTCTACATTCATGCACATCAGCACCTTTGCTTTCCTTTATTCCCACAGAGTTTGATTTGAAAAATAAGATATCTCAGATGATCCTAGCTGTTATTTTTGTTTTTGGATGATTGCCCATGAGAAGGTGGAGTTTCATTAAAGATGAGGTCCAAAGATAATAACCCATGAAGAACAATACACAAAAATCCCAGTGTGTTAAAAAAAAGTCATGATAGATCTATTTGTAAAGTATTTGAACTAAAAAAAAGGAATTTCCCAGACGAATGGTTAGGAATTGGCAAGTGAACTAGTGTCGGTGGTGGGGTGTGTACAGGCAATGATACAGTGTTACAGTAAGGAATATGGTGCAAATGACAGTGTTAGGGTGTTTTAGAGCTATGTAAAGGTGTTAGTGGTAGAGTCAGTGTCTTGGAAACAGAATCAATATTTGACGTGTATTGCCAGGGTATTAAGGACAATTTCACTAACATCTTTCTACACGTAAATCTACACTGCAGATACACATGAACAAGACATTGTGAAAAGTCTGCAGATTAATTATTGAAAAAGTTAGAAGTCTTATTAAAATGATTGTTATGTGACCCTATTAAATTGCAAACTCACTTTGGTATTGCAGAGCATACTCTTAGTATAGAAATAAGTGAAAGAATATGGTTTAAAGGTGCAAAGCTGGATTTATGCAGCTAAAGCAACTTGTTAAGCTTATCATTCTTGGGCTCTTTCATCACTTAACATGTATTATGTATAGTTACAGTACATGTATTTTGCTGTAACACCCAAGCTGCATTAGATTTCCTGCCTAAAGAGATTTGAATACCAGAACATAGCCCATTGCTTCCCCCTTCTCTCTGTTCTGCTTCTAGGAATGGGAAGGGAGTTGTCCTCAACTGAAATCTCGGCACTGCGCCTGTCCCAACTACGTGAAGGGTTGTTCAGGGTCAGGCTATGTCTGCCCGACACTGAACTTCCCTTGAAAAAAAAAAGCTGTGAATTTTCCAGATTTTTACTTAACAGGATACAAGTGATGCTCATTATTAGAAAGTGTAAATATTACTTATTACATAAATCAAATTTTCGTTTTTATTTATGATGATGCTGCAATTGGGGATACAATGTTGTAACGTGCATCCTTCAAAAATGTGAAGAATGTAATTATCTCCAGTTATAATATTTTAAGATTGCATTGGGTGGAAAGTATTTTGTACCTAAAAAAAAAATAATAAATAAATATATATATATATATATATATATATAATAAGCTTAAAGCCATAACTGTGTCAAAGGGGCTGATTTACTAAAACTGAAGAGTGCAAAATCTGGTGCAGCTATGCATTTTAGCCAATCACCTTCTAACTTCAGCTTGTTCAATTAAGCTTTAACAATAAAACTTGGAAGCTGATTGGTTTCTTTGCAGAGCTGAACCAGAATTTCCACACTCCTGTTTTAGTATTTCAACCCCATAGTCTTTCTGATTTATAAAACCAGTCTGTAAAGGCTTGACTTGGGAAAGACTGATCTTGCCTCGTTAAAGGCTAAGTTCACTTTTCAGTCATACCTGTAGGCCATACACAGCCTCTCCCATAACTGTCAGAAAAATTCTCTAGATTCCAAGACATGCCGTATGTTGGACTATTGCCCCCAGTACAGCAGAAATTAGTGCTCTGCTGCATTCAAAACTTGCATATGTGCAATGCACTCTCTCTCTCCCTCAGTTGGAACAGAGGATGCGCTCAGTATTGTGCAACAAAAGGAGAGAGTGCCTTAGGCATGTGCACGTTTTAACCACTCATTCCTACAGTGCTGGGAGCGTATGCCCAACATAAGGCACATCCTAGAATCTAGGCTGGATGGGGAGGGTCACTCACACTAGGAGTTTTTTTGCCAGGCTTGGTAGAGGTTCAGTGCTCCTTTTTCTGTTCAGTGATTTTTATCTATCGGGGATGCTTTAATGCATGGGAAATTTTATTGGAAGGGTGAACTTATCCTTTAATGATTAATTTTCTAAAAAGTTCTTGTTCTGTTTCCTAATAACTGCAAGAAATATAAATTCTCTGTGGTCACTTAAATCTGAAATGTAACCTCTAAGTTTATTTGTCGGTGTAATGTGAAACCCCATGGGTCTGGGATTACTTGGTTTAGGCAAACAGCATTTCACCTCCAGGACTGCCTTGCTGAGGGACATAGCTTATCACCTCTAGGACTACTCTTGGCCACAGAATATAGGACTTGTCACTCCTTGGACTACATTTATGAACCATGCAGTCACTACTTGGAGCAGGATACTGAAGAATGTGGCACAGTCATTGCTAGACTTGGACGGGATCCTCTGAGAGCTCTTGTTCATCTTGGGTGCGCATTCTTTTGTCCTGGCCCCCTGGACCTTGTTTTTGAAGAATGCTGTTTATGAATAGAAAGCAGCCTGAATTTGGAGAGGATCCCTGGTATAGCACTTTGAAAATAATGGGAGGAGAGATGGAAAAGTCTTGTGTGTTGCCAGCTCACCCCATGTTACCTGAGGTCCCTGCTAAAAATCTACTATCTCACCCCACTAAATGTCACGGGGGAAGATATTATTAAACATGCTGTCTTGATCATTAACACTTTCAGAAACAACAGGCTGTAAAGTATCTTAACTTACTTAATAATGTTATTTGTCCTGCAAAATTATGGGAACCCATTGCCAAACAAGATCAGTCATAGTTCAGTGATATTAATAGTGTCAGGAACTATTCTCCAGCATTACGTATATAGCAAGATGCCATGGACAAACTGTTATCCAAGAAAAAACTGAGACGCCTGGAATGCTGCATTTGGATTTGGATCAGAATCCTTACCTTTTATGTCGTATTTGGCTCTAGACAGCTAAATTTATCGTGTGGTGTGGTCAGAGTTGGAGCTGTGTAGGAAAAGGAGACTTGAGTCCAATCTCTAAAGATTTCAAGCACACTTGAGTGTCTCCAAACTAGTTTTATAGGATTAAACACTAAGTTGATTTTATAGATATACTGAGTATTTGGTAAGATCCTTGATCCATTGACTAAAACTAACAGCTATAAATAATGACTGCTGGCAAGGGCAGCATTGTACAAATAGTGTTTTTTAATAGTATACGCATACTCCTAGTGGAGTAATGTGAAAGCTTAATTAATATGTCTTGTCCATACTAAAAGCATGTTTTTAAGTATAAGGTTTTGGGCTGATGTATGAAGGAAAATTAGTTTCATATTTTTCTAAAGCCCAACAGTGCAGTAAAGGCCCGCTAACTGGTTCTGTATTTCTCCAATACTGTAATCTTACTGTACTCTTACTGTAAAAAAGCAGCAGAGGCAAGAATAACATTCTCCTTTTTTTTGTAGCCTTGCACAAATTGCAATAATTGTTAAAGAATATACTGTATCTCTCTAGAGTCTTTAAAACATTATGCTACCTTCATGAAATAAATTATATAGAGTCTACCAACACTGTAAATAGTATTGAATGTTTTTACTTACTTATATTATATGAGGTTCTTGGAAGTTTCAATAGGTCTGTGGAGAACTGCTCATATTTTGCTTGTTGCTATGAACTACCCTATAAACAACAAAGAATATGGGTGCCTGCACACAGTCTTATATTAGGTGTACGGCCATCCAGAGTAAAAAATGAGCTTGTTGATGTGGTGCTTAGAAGCCACAACTGCAGCATATTTTTGCCTATTGAGAAGCAATAAATAAAATTCCATGCACTGCTATACGTGCATAACCAAGAGCATTCATATGCACACACACATACAGTATGTATGACAATACTTTTTCATAGGAAGTGGTAGATGGAGCTCAAGAAAGTATTGGTACATTGCAATAAGGAACTTGGTAGGTTTTACCCCCACCCAGCTCCCGACCTCCCGAACTTGGCTGGAGCATAAAACCCGTAAACAGTAACAAAAAAACATTATGTTCAAACACAAAGTCAGGAGTGTCTAACTATCAGATCCACAATAACACTGTGAATCCTCAAAACTGGCACCCCAGACTGTGGGGGGGGGCGACTTCTCGCTGGTAGTAGCTACTGAACGAGGCACACAATATGTCCTTGTGATGTAATGCAAGGAGTATTAATGTGTGGATAAGGACCATGGTGGAGGAGAGGTAACTTCAGATGGGCATTGATATCAATACAAAATGGTATCCATATAAAGGGGGATTGCAGCTTAAAACATAAGGGAAAGGCATACTTGGGTTGGGAAGGAATGGATGAAGCGGTATTGGAGTAGGAGATATGAGCATTGAGCAAGTGCAGAAGGTCCATGCAGTCAATAGCGGTGGAGGGTGGATAGTCTCCAGGTTGGATGCTAAACTGCAGATGGCTGGTAGAAAGCCATGGTTGGAGAGTCGACCATGAGAGGAATGGGAAAATGGGACAATTGCTGGATCCCTTAAGATATGGTCATCTCTACCAGACAGGAAAGGAAGTGTAGGTAAGTACTCACGGAGAGACCTCAAGCCGATGGTGGTTAGGCTGAAGCTGCATCTGTCGTGGACCATTGATCGAGCCAGGTGGACGCTAGGTTGGTGTCTTCAAAGAATTGGACACAGTGTTCGGCTTCCACATGGAGTTTGGCAGGCCACATGGCGTACTTGAGATGGTGCATACGAAGGCATTGTTTGACCGCATCAAAGTGGCCACTTTGACGTTCTGCAATAGGATGTTGCTTTTTTCTCTTGCCAGTTGGAGAGCTATGTCTCAGTCGCGGACATTGAGTAGTTTGGCTATGAAGTTGCGTGGTGGTAGCGGGTGTGCAGGCATGCGGTGGGCTTTCTCTACCACAAACGTGGCAAAGAATGTGGCCCTGCCATAGATGGTGCTCAGGAGATTTCGAGGAAGGAAGCTGGGTTGGATCCCCTGGCTCCCTCTAGCAGGCTCACAAAGTGGAGATGGTTCTCCATGTCGTCCTGCGTCTGGGTGATCTGCTGTACCTGGCATTGTATATGCTCCGTTGTTTGTTATAGCAGATGTAATGTGTCCTCTGCTCTGCCAATGGCAGTCTTGACCTCAGTAACCCTGTCTCAGAGTTTATGAAAGTCCTGGCGTATTAAAGAAATATCAATCTTGACCTTGTCTATTTTTGAGGTAAGTGTCACTTGACACATGGAAATCGTTTCCAGGACCTTATTAGTCTCCGCCACTGGAATCTCTGTATCTGAGGTGGAAGTGCTGCCATCTTTCCACTGAGCGTCCCTCTCCTTGTTTCAGAATTTCTGGATCTTAGAGCTGGCCTCAGAGGTTTTACATGGGGGAGACATGTCGTGTAGAGTGGAGGAACACTCCAGGGCAAGAAGTAGGCAAGAAGAGGCAGAAAATTTAGCAGGATACCAGCTGAAGGATATTATGAAGACTGAGCTCCCCTCATGTGCGCCTTACTCCATTGAGTTCCAGGCCATGCCCCCCAACAATAGTTTTTAAACGCAAAAACTTTACTTTTTGTAAAATTTGCATAGAAAGGCAGAACAATGACAAATCATAATGACAAATGTATTTTACTCTGTAACGCTGTATGCCTGATATAATGCAATGCACAACAGCTCTATCAGTGTGGCAGAATACAATACATAGAAGTTTGTCCTACCTATTTGTCTTGAGTGCACCAGGGTGGGAAAAATGCTGCTACATCTAAAGCATAACTCGACTCAACTTGACAAAGAGGGATACTTTGGGATGGAGAAGACATGTGGAAACTGGGTATGGCTAAACTGTGCTGAAAACTGGGTATGGTCAAAAGGAGGCTACATATTGTAAACAGTGTACATAGTATGCAGTGGTGACCTAAATAATGTTAAATCTCTGGCATATTGTATTGAACAAAATAAGTCAGAATTTGTATTTTGCTTTATGGCTCCTTTAGGCTTCATTCACATTAGTTTTGTTTCAAATCGCAGACGGAATCCCCAAGATCAAGTTTTCATGTGCAATTCATTTGAATGACATCCGAAAATGCATAGTTTTTGCCATGATCAGGGGCGGACTGACAACTCATGGGGCCCCCGGGCAATAGGGGATCATGAGGCCCCTGTGTCCTTGCCCAAACTCAAAAAAGCCTATGAAAAGGTACCAGGGGCATCTCATGGGGCCCCCTACTGACCCCGGGCCCTCGGGCAGTGCCCGAGTTTCCAAATGGTCAGTCAGCCCCTGGCCACGATCATGGTGCGGCAAATGTTTCAGAACCTTTTTTGGGTGTTGCGTCAGAGAGGAGGGCTGATGATGTCACAACCCCTGATTCAGAGGTTGCTGTATTGATAGAATACATCGCTGAATGGCTGAACGCTGCTCAGACAAACCCTATTGTGTTCTGGGTATGAGAAATGAAGGTCTAGAATCGCACCCGGAACACAGTGCTGTATATAACCTCAGCTACATACAGTTTATACAGCACATCAAGCAGCCTCACATGTTAGTGAACAACATATTTCATTTGGGCCAGCCTGTAAAGTGTAACAAAAGCTGGAGACAGTGGTGTCTCATCCATGGGTGGAGGGTGTTCACTGAACATGGGCCCCAAGGGGGGGTGGGGAGCCACTGTGCTGTGAACACCCTGCACCCATGGATGAGATGTATCAGGAGCACAGTCAGGGAAGATTGGTGCAGCAGTTGGGACAGTTAAAAGCAGCGATCTCCTTGTATGGCTTTCAATGAAGCAGATGGAAGCTACCTCTCCCTCCTGCAGCTTCCACCTGCTTCATTGAAAGCCATACAAGGGGTCCACCTCTGCACCGATCATCCCCTGCCATCCATCAGGTTTCTCTTTGTGGGTCCCCCTGTGTGCTCCTCAGTGCCCAGCCCCTCCCCCCTATCCTCCACACCAATAGGAGAGGCTGGATCTGCTCTACCTGCTCCTTTCCCACTCATAATCCAGTGCAGAAGGAGATGTGTGGGTGGGAAATTGTATACAGAGCAGCCGACAGCTCTGTAATGCTTCTGACTGAGCCAGTGAACCAGGGGCCAGCCATGTAAGTCCAACCTTCCTCCCCTCTTTCCTTCCTTCCCTCCTTCCTCCCTTCCTCCTCCCCTCCCTTCTTCCTTTCCTTCCTCCCCTCCCTTCCTCCCCTTCTTTCCTTCCTTCTTTCCTTTCTCCCCTTCTTTCCTCCTCCCTCCATCCCTCCCTCCCTCCCCCCCTTCCTTCCTTCCTCCCCTCCCTTCCTTCCTAACCTCCCTTCCTCCCTTCCTTCCCTTCCTTCCTTTCTTCCTTCCTTCCTTCATTTCTTCCTTTCTCTCCTTCCTTTCCTTCCTTCCCTTCCTTCCTTCTCTCCCTTCCTCCCCTTCCATCCTCCCCTTCCTCCTCTCCCTCTCTCCCTCCCTCCCTTCCTTCCTTCCTTCCTCTCCTTCCTTTCCTTTCCTTTCCTTTCCTTCCTTCCTTCCTTCCTTCCTTCCTTCCTTCCTTCCTTCCTTCCTTCCTTCCTTCCTTCCCTCCCTCCCTCCCTCCCTTCCTTCCTTCCTCCTCTCCCTCCCTCCCTTCCTTCCTCCCCTCCCTTCCTCTCTTCCTTCCTTCCTTCCTTCCTTCCATCCCCCCTTACTTTCTCCCCTTCCTTCCTCTACTCCCTTCCTCCCCTTTCTTCCATCCTTTCTCACTTCCTTCCTTCCCTCCCTTACTTTCTTCCCTTCCTTTCTTCCCTTTCTTTCTCCCCTTCCTTCCATCCTTCCTTCCTTCTATCCTTACTTTCTCCCCTTTCTTACTCTTCTCCATTCCTTCCCTTTCTTCCTCCCCTTCCTTCCTGTGACGGGAGTCACTTTGGGTGGGGGCTCATGAAACCCAGCTTACTTTGTAGAAGTTGGGAGACCCCTGTCTCAGCTCCCCATATCCCTCTTATGTGTAAGTCACCCTGTGTCTCTTAGGGGTACAGGGTGACTAATGGACGCTGAGGATGCGGTTGGAATTACTTCAGATGGGACAGTAATATTTATCAGCCATATGAAGACTATTCCTGGCTGTTGATTCTGAACTAGACATGTGAATTGAAAGAGCTGATCACACTGGCCCAGGGGCGGACTGACAACTCATGGGGCCCCCGGGCAATTGGGGATCATGGGGCCCCTGTGTCCTTGCCCACACTCAAAACACACCCAAAAAAGCCTTTAAAAGGTACCAAGGGCATTTTATGGGGCCCCCTACTGACCCCGGGCCCTCGGGCAGTGCCCGAGTGCTCGAATGGTCAGTCCGCCCCTGCACTGGCCTCTCCTCTACTTCAGTGTAGGAGCCAGACCATTTGCTCTGTAGTGAGATCCTAATTCATCAAACATTGTCTAGGTGTGAATTCCCATTCACCTTTTGTTTAGATCACCCAGCTAGCTAACCTAATTAACTTACTGTTTAAAGTGTTAAGTCTATTTCTGTATATAGCTGCGTTTGCATATGATCATGTGATCAGTCTCAGTGTGTATTGTATAAAAAGCCCATTTGAGTTTAAAATAAAGAGTTCTATGTTCAGACAGACTGGTGTTGTCTAGTCTTGTATGGTCGGCTGTGGTGTCTGTTGTCGGTGTTTGGACGGGGAAGCGGTATTCTAACGGAAGTACTCAAGAGCAACCTGGGTCGGTTCCATTACATTGGTGGCAGCGGTGGGATGCTTCCTGCAGTCTGGGGCATCCAAACCTCCACCAGAATCCAAGGTTCAGATAGCAGGAGAGGAGAGATACAGATACTACCCGCAGTTATGGAAATGGAGGTCTTATGGCGGAATGCAGCAAGTGCTGGCTTACCTAGACGATCCTGTTCCTGCAGGGGACGAGCTTGGATGGAGGAATGCGTCTGTCCAACAGCTGGATGAGGGTATGGAAGATGGAGCAGTTGGCTCATCCCTCCAATTACAGATCCCAGAATGTATGGATCTAATGGATTTTTCACTGGAGGATGTTATGGGTGATGAGTCACTTGCCAAAGTTCTCGCACTGGGCCCAAGTGCCCTGGACATTTAGCCATTCCAGAGATTGGGGATTTGATAGACTTCTCTGCTGAAGAAAAAAAAACCTGGTGAGCTTCCAGCAGAATTGCTGGCAACAGGGCCAAACAGGGGCAGACTGACCATTTGGAAACTCGGGCACTGCCCGAGGGCCCAGGGTCAGTAGGGGGCCCCATGAGCTGCCCCTGGTACCTTTTTCATAGGCTTTTTTGAGTTTAGGCAAGGGCACAGGGATCCATGATCCCCTATTGCCCAGGGGCCCCATGAGTTGTCAGTCCGCCCCTGGGGCCAAACATTGCTGAGCTCTACCCAGCACCTACAGCAGCTTCAGTCTCCCTGAGAGAAGAGGCTGCTGGCCTTTCTCCTACACCACTGACAGGGACATGGGATTTCCTGCCAGCAGCATCTTTGGAGGTAAATAAATTTCTCCAACTGAAGCACTGACAACCGGAAAAAGGGTCCAGGACCTCTTCCCCACACCTCTCTTAGTTTCAGAGGCCCAGGGGGAGAATGGACAGGAGATTGTTGTCCTCCCTCCCCCACAGTCAGCCAGAGTGGAGGAAACTGTCTTCCCTCCCATGCCAGGATCTGTGCACAAGGGGGACAGTGACAGAGGAATGTCATCCCAGCAGCAGATACACAGTCTAGGGGCGGAGGAAGCTGGCCTCCCTCCCCCACGGTTAACCGGAGCAGATGTGGGTTCCCCAGCAGAAGTGCTGGCAACAGGACAGAGCGCCGCTGGCCTCTGCCTAGCAACTACAGTGTCTCCACAGAATCAGGGAGCTGAGGCGATTGGCCGCTCTCCCCAACAGCAGACTGAGCTCCAGAATGTTCAAAACCATACAGCCAAAGTGCTGGCAGCCGGACAGAGAGTCAATGACCTCTGCCCCACCCCCACTGAGGACAACTACCCCTTGCAGTCGAGAATGGAAATCAGGTTGACCATCTATGTGATTTCACTCTGCCCTCAACTAACCAAAGATGCATTTCCCACTACGGTCTCCACTGGTATACCCCAGGGATGCTGGGCAGTCGGCCCAGATCCCCAACAGCACGACGGATGGATAAACTTCCTTCCTCTCCTTCCGCCCTTCCTCTCCTTCCCTCTTTCCTTCCTCCCCTTCCCTCCTTCCTTCCTCCCTCTCTTTCCTTTGTTCCTTCCTTCCCTTCCCTTTTTTTCTTCATCACTTCCTCCTTTTCCTCTCCTTCCTTCCTCTCCTTCCTTCCTCTCCTTCCTTCCTTCCCTACTTCCTTCCTCCCCTCCCATCCAACTTCCTTCCCTCCTTTCCTCCCCTTTCTTCACTTCCTTCCCTCCTCTACTTCCTTTCTTCCCTCTTTCCTTACCATCCTTCCTTCCTTCTTTCTTTCATCCCCTCCCTTCCTTCCTTTCTCCTTCCCTCCCTTTTATCTTTCTTTCTTTCTTTCTCTTTCTTCCTCCCCCCCCTTCCTCGCTTTCCTTCTTTCCTTCTTCCACTCCCTTCCTTCCTTCCTCCCCTCCTCTTCCTTCCTTCCTTCCTTCCTTCCTCCATCCACTCCCTCCCTTTCTATTTTTCTCCCTTTTCTTCATTCCTTTGTTTTATTTCTTCCTTCCTTCATCCATTCCCTCCCCTTCTTTCTTTCTTTTCTTTTCTTTCTTTACTTTCTTTCTTCCTTCCCTCTTACTTTCCTATTCCTTTCCTCTTCCTTCCTTCCTTCCTTCTCTTCCTTCTTTCTCTTCCTTCCTTCCCTTCCTTCCCTCCTTCCTTCTCTTCCTCCATCCTCTTTCTTCCTTCCTCCATCCCCCTTCTTTCTTCCTTCCTTCCCCCATCCCTTTCCTTCCCTTCCTCCCTTGCCTCCCTTCCTCAATCCATTTATTTCCTTCCTTCCTTCCTTCCTTCCATCCTTCCTTCCTCCATCCCCCTCCTTCCTTCCTCCAAATATTTACTTATGTGTAGAAAACCTTGCAACTGATGCATGAGTGCCTAGGTCTTTGAATTCCTTAATTTCCTGAAGATCACACAAAACGACCTCCAATATTATATTGGTTTAGAGAGTGATGATTCAGTGAATTTTCTGATCCAGTAATTTCTGTTTTAATATAATCATTTTCCAACAGGGTTACAAGGGCTTGTCTCATGTGTTTTTTTGGAAGACACATGTTATGCATCCTTCCTCTTTTGCTCTGCTGTGAGTGAATTCTGAGGATGTAGAGAACAAGTGATGTGTAAGTTAAAAAATACAAACCACAATATGTTTGTACAGCACTAATACTGCATAAGCACAGTATTAAAGGGCATTATGGTTTTACTTTACTGATCCTGTTGATTTTGGATACCATTTGGTATTATACGTAAGCAAGCTGATAGCAGAATGGCTGCAAAAATATGCAAAAACAATTCTCCCAAGACTTATATTTCAGTTTGTGATAAATGCTGAAAGGATAAACGGTTTGTTGTATCTCTTGGGACTGTGATGAGGTCTCTGTGCTTGTGCTTACAGTGACTGTACGGGAACTGGAACTTTCAATGTGTTTTATATTATAAAGAAGGCAACAGGAGGAGCTGAAACGCACAACATTGAGTAGGAACACCAAAAACTTCCAGATGGACAGGAATGCAGTTGAAACTTATGGCAGCTGAAAAACTACAATTTGTTCTTCTTAAAATGCTGCTAAACCCACAACAGTAAAATTGGTCTGTATATGCAGTAAAGCATGCTTGTTATATTCATTGTCAAACCTAAGGGGTTAATCCTCTGCATTGTGTAAAAATGCTGTTTGATCCTGACTTCTCTGATCCTCCCCTTCTTCCAGTGCCCCCTCTTATCTCCTGATAAGACATATCATGTAGAAACACTCTGCACATGCTCAGTTTGGTGTGTATTGGTAGAGAGGTTTTTTTTTTTCTTGGGAGAGTGCATGTGATCAGCACAGGGCCAATCAGCACTGCCCAGACAGAGGTCAGAGGTTTTTCATCCTCCTAGAGCAGAAGAAAACTCCTCCTACAAGCTTTAACCAGTGCTCTGCTGAACACTGGTAGAACTCACAAGACTGCTCTAACTGCTGATGGGAAAGGGTATTTAGCAGTTTATATTTACTAAAATAATTGCATTTCCATGTTCTGTGTACTGTGGGAGACCAGATATGGAGTGGATGCTCCTGGGTCCTGGGTTTAGTTACACTTTAAGGGCTAGTTCACATTAGATGCAGTCTAGTGAGCTTTTTTTCTGCATCAAAAATGCATACAGTGTTTTCAATGTATTCCAAAGGCCCTAGTTCACACCAGTGCAGTCAGTTTCAATTAGTTTCCGCAGCAGAAAAAAAAGTAGAACATGCTGCATTTTTCTGCACAGAACTGTACTGGAACATAGCAAACTGCATCAAACTGCACTGAAACGGAGTGTGGTGTGAACTGTAAGCAAAAACATATCCGGAATGCATCCGGAGTGTGTTTTTGTGGTGTGAACTGGCCCTAGGGACAGAGAAAGATAAGTAATCTTTTTGCTCTTACTGCATCACCATATTTGTTGTGGCACAGGTAAATAATCAAAATCTTGGTTTGAAATTTAGATAGACTTTATAAAAAAATACAACTTCTAGGGGTTTACCAAATTTAGATGCATTTAGATGCATATGCTTGGGTTGCTCTTCATTTTTCCCTTTATGCCAACTTGTACTGTCATTTTTCTACTACAGTGGACTGGCATGCTTTAGTATTACACCAATACGATCAAACTTCATAGTAACTCAATGTATGCTTGGGTTGCTCTTGCTGCATTTTTCCCTTTATGCCAACTTGTACTGTAATTTTTCTACTGCAGTGGACTGGCACATCCAATAGAATTAACCAATAGAATTAAACCTCATAGTAACTCATTGTATGCTGTGAAAAAATAAACAGATGGGCTGAAGGAATCACATTGCCCACTCTGCAATGGAATACCCAGCACCTGGAACACTGTAAAAAGAACAAGTCACTCTTCTATATTAGCAGTTTTTGATGTACGGATCCAGAATGGAAGAAATGTAAGTACACAGTACAGTATTTCACCAAATAATGCATGTACAGGGAAACAAAAGTGAAGTATTGGCAGGCATGACAATGGCAGGCAATTTACATGTGAATGTTAGCAGTATGATGCAAGGGTGGCTCCATACCTTTGTATCCCATGTAGGTGTAGAAATTCAGCCCTGACTTACTATACAGCACCAACAAAATAGCAGGAACCAGACAGTGTGCATTTAACACATTAAAGTGTTTGTTTTCATGGTAAACATATCTTGTGGAAATTCATCCCACTAGGGTTGCTTACTCTCTTTCCCACAATGATGTGAAAAGAGCTTTTAAAGACTCAACTGACCAAAAAGATTGGCACCCAATTTTTTTAACGCACAGCTATTATATCCTTTAATGTCGTAGTAAATATGATATAAAATCTAACAATATCCCATATGCTTAACTCTAAATTGCATATATTCGACCCAAACCTTGGCAAATGTCCTTCTGCTCATGAGAGGTCTTCAAGGAACCAGCATGATTTTTCATACCTTGGCCTAGTTGGTGGCTTATGTGTGATTGACTATTGAATGTTTAACAAATTAATGTGTGAAAAAGAAAAACTTCCCCAGTGGATACCCACTGGGGACACTGCACTCAGCTAAACAGCCCCTGAATAGATGGGCAAGACTGTAAAAGGATAAGGAGACCTTATTAAGGGAAAAGTTGCTATGTGGTGACAACCAGCAATTAATTAGTCAAAGTAAGTGAGCAATCGAATACATAAAAAAGGAGTAATACAAATACTGAAATGTGAGTGGATAGCCAAAACTAGGCAATGAACTCCTAATAGAATAGGTGGGTGATACAGCCTGTGGATCCAGAGGGGATATTCCATCTAGAGTGCACACAAAGGGAGAAAACAAACAGGCACAAGAGCCACCATGGTGTAGTAAATTAAAAACACAAATTTTAATAAAGTGATAAAATACACTCACAAGAGTATTAGAGTATAGACGGAGATAGTAAGCATGGCAGTATCAGGGATGCGCTCCATGAGGACGTCGATGATGAAACGCATAGGGCGGAGCCTTTGGATGTGACGTCAGCATGCTCCCGGTCCGCTTGTACGGCGCATGTGCAAGCCAGGCTGGGTTTGATTTTACTTGTTCATGCGATTCACACTGGTGTCGGTCTGGGCACCATTTCCTGTAAGTGCATTATTTTTATTAAAATTAATATTTTATTACATACTGCACCATGAGCTCTTATGTTTTTTCTTCTGAGTGGTGGTTTGAACCTCAGTGTGGATGTCTATAAGTTGTTTTGAAGTGGATGCTCAGCTCTGCAGAGCATTACTCCTTGGAATTCATCCTCTAAAAGCCTCAAGTGTTGCTGCTACCACACAGACCATTGCTCCCAGAGCAACAAGCGCTATATGCTGGTTTATCACAAAATCAGCATATTGCTCTGGTGAGTTTTATCTAACCCATTTCGGTGGTGGATTCACTTGGTGATATATATACTTTGGACACTATTGATTATTTTGAATTTCATCTACACTTTGGACTTTTTTGTTTATTGGACTTCACTTATAAATTTATTTGTTTGATTGATATTTATAAACATCTAAAGCGCAGCCTGTTTTTCGATAGTATCAGGGGTTGGCAATCTGTGGTGGAGGACAGCCAGCATCTGACACAGTCAGATGATAAAAAGGGCCAGATATCACTGTTTGAGGTCCAGGACTCGTCCGTCCCCATGGGGTGCATCAACAATGACAGGAAGCACCTCTATGACATCACTCTTGGAGCATGCACAGTCGGGGAACACATTTCGAGGCTACAAGCCACCTTATCAGCCTCAAACATAAAGATGGCCGTATACATACATTGAATTTAACAATGGGCCTATTGTGTTTATTTTTGCTCTTTTTCTTACTTAGTTTGAAAAAGAGAAAAACAAACAAAAAAAAAGCTTAGTTCCCATTTGTAAAATGCAAGGCAGGTCTGGCCATTCAGACAAATTCTTTGTATGCCTGTACCTACTTGGCCAGTAAAGTTGATTTTGATTCTTATTTTGAATAGCGGTAATTGTTAAGCACGTTTGTAAAGAACACTGCGCTTTGTTTTTTTGTGTTAATGTAGTGATATGATTGTGGTACAGCTATACCACAACTTTATACATGGGTGACAGAATTTAGCAACCCCGCCACTCAGACTTCCTTGTTCTTTATTATAGCCCACAAAGAGAACTTAAACATCTGAAAGGTTTTGTGTGCTTTTGCTTTACTCCAGTTTTTATAATTGAAGAACAATGTAACTATGTCTTTATATGTGGCGTTCAATTAAAAATCACTGAAAATTCAAAAGTAAAGTATCATGTTGACCATGACGCATAAAGCTGTAATTCAGATGGTAAGCAGTCATGTTTGACTATTTCTAAGTATCACAATGTTCTACCTTTAAGTAGAAATCTGGCCGGTCATTTGATATCTATGGGTCCTTTTCCTCTTCTTTTTGCCACGGCAGTAGGCAACCTTCAATACTGCAGAGGGTGGCACTGATGTTGTGATATCAATGTAGCTTTCTATAGTACTGTACTGTGAGCCTAGGCCAATGTCATGACACAGCCTTAGGGAATGTGTCCAGCCTAGTCTCACGGAAAATGGGTTTAGTGATTATGGCCATTATTCAGCCCAGACGTGGTTCAGTGGCAGAATGGAGTTTCTGCGGGGGACAGAACTTGAAACAATGTGAGTGTAGCAGTGAGAGCTGCATTCTGTAATTTTAAAATGGCTAGACAAGCTATGTAAAGTGGAACTTCACTCTCTCCATTAACATCGACTAGTTTTAATCCTTTTGCTGCTGGCATTGGTAAAAGGATAGGAAAGTATATAATATTTACTTGTTTTAAACATTTTTACAGAAATGTTACATTTCTTCTGTTACTCCCTGATTTTCAGGCCTAGACAAACAATGTAATGCATCCCAGGAGTCTTCAGGAGGGGAGGAGGGGTTTTCTCAGCTAAGAGCTCACTCTTGCCTGCATGCCTGAGATAAGGGCAAATGGATTCCAGGAAGCAAATACTACATGAATCATCTGCCCTTACTCAAGATGACCACGACTAGAGATGCTAGGGGGTGTTTTTCAAAGTGAATTTTTAGCAAAATAAAGACATGGATGGATGGGGGAGTTTGCTTTGAATATTAAAGATGAAATGATTAGTGTTTTTTGGTTTGTGGTGCTCAGATGTAGTATAGTTCCTGCTTGTTTATAATAAATAAACAAACAGGAGATCTGCTTTAACCGCTTCCCCGCCACCCTATAGTAGAACTACTGCTATAGGACGTCAGAGCTGCGCAAAATCACATATATATACGTGGTGTACATTTCCGGGCAGGGGGCGCGCACGACGCCCTACCCGCGCCTTTGTTGGCGGGTACAGATATCAGTCACTGAGTCCTGGCTGGAGATTCTCTGCTGCCATCGGCGATCTTCAAGTAACACTGACAGGGGAGAGACTTGTGTGTAAACAACACAGATCTCTCTCCTGCCAGCAATAACATGCTGCTGTGTATTTCTTTGCACAGCAGAGATATACACAGTAGCACTTATCCCAAGTAAAACACACACAAACAGTACATGTTGTAAAAAACACAGCACAACACAGCACACAGTTAACCCTTTGATTGCCCCAGATGTTAACCCCTTCCTGCCCAGTGTCATTAGTAAAGTGTCAGTGCTTTTTATTAGCACTGGTCACTGTATTAGTGTCACTGGGTATGTCAGTGGTAGTTAGTCAGTTCCCACCCACTGTTCAGAATGTGCGCCGCAGTCCCGCTATAAGTCACTGATCACCACCAATACTAGTATAAAAAAAAAATTCCAGTATATATACTGCCATTTGTAGTCACTATAACTTTCATGTAAACCAATTAATTTATACATATTGGGATTTTTTTTTAGCAAAGACATGTAGCAGAATACATTTTGGCATAAATGTATGATGACATTTTGATTTTCTTAAACTTTTTTACTTGATTTGTTTTATATCAAAAAGTCAAAAATATTGTTTTTTTTTTTACCAAATTATCAAATACCACCAAAATAAAGCTATATTTGCGAGGAAAAAAAGCACATAACTTTCATTTATGTACAGCCTTGCATGACAATGCAATTGTAAGTTAACCTCCCTAGCAGTCTGATTATGTCCATATTTCTGTGCTCAAAGCAGTACATTTTTTTGCATGGAAATATGTATTTTTTTTATTTGTAGGCCTGTCATTTTTAGGAATAACTCACTGAAATCTGTCCGAACAAGAGTCTAGTAAACATCCCAGGTATGTTAAAATTTGAAACACGAAATCATAAATTATAATTTAATAAATAATCATACAAAATAATAATATAGTAATAATACATTTAATAATATAATCAAACCAAAAACACTGAAATTTGAAATATAGCGGCAAGTTCGCACATCACTGAGCAAAGTCGCAAAATTTTTTTCAGTGTCTGATGACCAATTTCCTCACGAACCATTATCACTCAATTCTGCAAGTGGTTCTAATTTACGATCACTGTTCACTAGCTGGTCTAAAACCAATTTTGACCTAAAGGGACGCTTTTTGGACGCCATGGACGTTTCTCAGTTTCCAGGCAGAAAGAACAGTAAAAATGCAGGCAGGTCACAGGACAAAGCACTCGGGACAAAATGTATGTGAAATGGTTTGATACAGTAATGTTTTACTATGTTTTTTTGGTGAATTTAGTGAATGTCACTTTTTGTCATTTTCAAATTTCCCGCCGTTCCGTCCCCGTACGTCCCAACGTCGCAGGGGACGGAATCCAGAAGACAAATGCCGGCATCTGCCGGAGGACATTACAGGGGACACTGCAGGAGGGACATCGCGGGAGCGCAGGACAAGGTAAGAGAAGAAGAGATCCCGGAGCAGCGCCACATGGTAAGCCTGAGTGTAGCTCGGGATTACCATTTGTGGTACTGAAACTTTACCCCGAGCTACACTCGGGAATACCGCCAGGGAGGCTACAGTAATGCCGCGCCGTATCGCAAACAATGGCCTGGTCAGGAAGGGGGGTAAATCCTCTGGAGGGCAAGTGGTTAAGTTGTTATATTAGTGCTGCTTTACCTCTCATTGTTAGGTGTGTTCTTGTATCCACTTTTATTCTGTCCTTCTCAAAGCAGGTGCACCAGTTTAGTCCAGCTATAAGCATTTCACAAAGCTCAATCTATCTGCTGCCTGATGATAACTCTCCAGGCCTGGAGGAGGGTAAATCTATAAATAAATAGAGCTTTTCATTTCCCTCATGTAATCCTGTGTTATAAGTGTTCTTCTTTGCACTGTGCTTAGGCGGTAGAATGGCATCTATGGGGATCTTTAGCCTGAGACCTTTGCTCTGACATGGACTAAATACATTGTACGAGCAAATAATAAATAGTCAAGAAATCTTTAAAGTGTCACTAAACCCACATTATAAAAAAACTATCAATAAATGCTGTATTACATGCTGTTAATACTCATTCAGTCACTATAGGATTCGTTTTCTGTATTCTGCAAAAAATTGGTAGATCCTGCTGTTCTCTATTTCCCCCTTCAGTTTACGTCCCCGATTAAGTTGGGAATTTGCAGAACAGTGTTGGCAGCTAGTGCACATACTCAGTTTTCAGTGCATTTCTATGCAGAGCATTTCTTCCCTATCCCATCTGAGCAGCCCATGTGACTAAAGAGTCACACATGTGGGCGTATACACAGTGGTAGATGACAGTCCGGTCCCTCCCTCCCTCCTCCTCCATGCTTACTAACCTGCTAAACACAATGTGGGGGGACATGACATCTTGATTGACAGAGGCTTCACCTTCCTTTTATTCTAAGAAACAGGCTGGAGGGGGCATGACACAGTCTGTGAGAGGCATAAATCCATCCATACCATGTTATTGCCAAAAAAAAATAAAAATGTGATTTCAACTATACACTGCTTATAACAATTAATGGGACACTTTGAAAACACATCAGACCTCAATGGGAAAAAATATCATGATGGATATCTATACTGATATGGACTGGGTAATGTGTTAGGAATGTAAGGATGCCCCATCGTTTGATGGAAATGAAAATTATCAACCTACAGAGGACTGAATTCAAAGAAACTCTGAAAATCAAAGTAAAACAATGATGCATCAAGGTAGTCCATTTTGCTGAAATGTCATTGCAGCAACTCAAAATGGTACTCAGTAGTTTGCATTGCCTCCATGTGCTTGTATACATGCCTGACAATGTCAGGGCATGTTCCTAATGAGATGACGGATGGTGTCCTGGGGTATTTCCTCCCAGATCTGGACCAGGGCATCACTGAGCTCCTGGACAGTCTGAGGTGCAACCTGGCGATGTCAGATGGACTGAAACATGATATCCCAGAGGTGTTCTATTGGATTTACATCAGATGAGCGTGGGGGCCATTCAATGATATTAATTCCTTCATCCTACAGGAACTGCCTGCATACTCTCACCGTATGAGGCCGGGCATTGTCGTGCAGCAGAGGGAACCCAGGACTCACTGCATTGATGGAAGTCAGGGTGCTATTATATAGCCTGTAGAGGTCTGTGCGTCCCTCCATGGATATGCCTTCCCAGACCATCACTGACCACTTTAATTCCTTTGATGTGTTTTTACATGAAATGCATCATAGATTAGCCCTGTCTCACTGACGTTTCCCACTGAGGTTACACGTGGACCCAGTGGTTACTTTTTGTACTGTTTTCTTATGCTTGATTTTTGTAATATTCACTGCTTTTTTTACAATTATCTGCTTTTATGTACATTCATATATTGATTTTTATGGACTTTTATGACAGACTTTATGTCATTGTCATCTACTGATTTTACCAATTTGTAATAAACATACTACACTATTTTACACCTTGTTTTAGTGGCTTTATCATTTTTGAGCCATCTTAAGGTTGGAATAATATCCCCTGGTGTGAATCACCAAAATAGCCGGAGTCACTCAAGGAATCATCCTCTTGATCATCTTCACATGATTTTAGTCCAATACGTGATTTGGAGAATTAGCTGATGTGTGCAAACCATTGGTGCCCCCCTCTACCCCTATGATGACCAGATAGTGGATGACTGCGAGGACCCTAAGCGTGATTTGATATTCACTATATGAGCATAATCCTTGTGCTTCTGGTAAGTGCAAGCATACTTCATTTACATCACAAAAGAAGTCACCTGCATCTTTTGGGGTTCTCACTGTTAATATTTGCACTTCTGAGCATATTGATCTTTGATTTCATCCATTCACCATTTCACTGAACTGATAGATTTTAACATTATAAGTCGCACTTGTGTTTATTTTGATGAAGTTGATGACCAGGAGTCATTTTTTCCTAGCTGGTTTGCCATCACAATTATCATCCATTCACTATTTCTCTTGATATTCCATTTTATATGCTTTATTGTGTTTTATGAAAGTTCCTACCATCAATTTACTTTTTAACTACAAGTTTTACTATTATTTTACACAATGAGTGCTGCATACTTGCTTTATTATATACTTTGAGGATTAAGAGGTTTTATCCTTTATGCTAGCAGCTATTCTCATTTAGTGCGCTCACTCTAACACTGTGTTAATGTTACAGGCATATAACATTCTCCATGGCTTCTCCACACCCTTTCACGTCTGTCACATGTGCTCAGGGTGAACCTGCTCTCATTTGTGAAAAGCACAGGGTGCCAATGGTGGATCTGCCAATTCTGGTGTTCAATGGCAAATGCCAATTGAGCTGTGTGGTGCTGGGCAGTGAGCACAGGGCCCACTAGAGGACGTCAGGGCCTCAGGCCACCCTCATGAAGTCTGTTTCTGATTGTTTGGTCAGAGACATTCACACCAGTGGCCTGCTGGAGGTAATTTTGTAGGGCTCTGGCAGTGCTCATCCTGTTCCTCCTTGCACAAAGGAGCAGATACTGGTCCTGCTGATGAGTTAAGGACTTTCTACAGCCCTGTCCAGCTCCCCTAGAGTAACTGCCTGTCTCCTGGAATCTCCTCCATGCTCTTGAGACTGTGCTGGGAGACACAGCAAACCTTCTGGCAATGGCACGTATTGACGTGCCATCCTGGAGCAGTTGGACTGCCTGTGCAACTTCTGTAGGGTCCAGGTATGGCCTCATGATACCAGTAGTGACACTGACCCTAGCCAAATGCAAAACTAGTGAAAAATAGTCAGTAAAGATGAGCAAGGAAAACAATGTCAGTGGCCTCCTCCTGTAAAACCATTCCTGTTTTGGGAGTCATCTCTTTGTTGCCCATCTAGTGCACCTGTTGTTAATTTAATTACCACCAAAGCACCTGAAACTGATTAACAACCCCCTCTGCTACTTAACTGACCATATGAATATCGGAGTTTAAATGACTTGATACTACTCTGATTAAAAAGTGTTCCTGTAATTGTTTTGAGCAGTGTATATTTCTATGATGATTTTAAACAGTTTATTGATATTAAATATTTATTTTTTACTCTGTATCCCAAATGCTGTTTTATTTTTTATTTTAAGCATATGACCAGCAGCAGAGGACTAGACGCTCCGCCTGCCACTGTTTCCCTGTAGAGAAGCTGGAAAGGAGCTGGGTGACAGCTGTATTGATTAAGAAAAGCAACTTGGATTTTTTATCAAAATAATTACAGTGCCATCATCCACATACAGAAAGAGAAGGAACAATATAAGTTAAACAGTTTGTGTTTGGTATCACTTTAAGAATTGAGGCTGCACAGTAATATTAATGTGAGCCAACATTCAGTCCATTATAAAGGCCCATGTCTGACTAGTATCCTTTTAATTCTAACATCAGTTCATGGTGATTAGGTAAAACAAGGAGAAATTGCCTATTTCTATTTAATATTGGCCAGCCTCATTTCAAATGTATGCAAACTTTTTTATGTTCAATGATTCATTTTTGAGTAACAGTGCAGCCTCTTAAAGAAGAAACTATTTTACCAGCCCCTAGAGCCACTACAGTGTTTTATGCACTTAGGTAATTTCCTTATTTCCTTGAACAAATTATTTCCTATTACATTATGGTGTAAGATGTCCACTTTCCTAATTCCATATATACATCAACATTTGTAGTCTTGAGGCTCTCAAATGGTCATGAATGCATCTGACTTTTCTCTAGCACAGGTAAGATGTCATGATAGTATTTTAAGCTAAGACCTTGATGTGAGTACAGCTGAGAACAGCACATCCCGCTTCATCCTTCAGACAATGGTGTTTGTGTACTGTAGGATGCATGCCAGCACACTGCTGGTGAGTGTCCAGAGGACCTGCCTGGCTCTTGCTTACAGGAATGAAGCCTCATCAGCTCGTAATGAATAAATTATGTCTTTAAACATTTCACCCTGTCAACTATAATTTCATTTTGGACGGGGCGAGGCAGTCTGGGAATTAAGTCTGGGGCTTCGAGTTGGTGTTATAGACATTTAAATAACAGGAAACATTGTTTTTAAGCAAGGTGCAAAAACTGTTCCAGCCCTGGCGACGGGTGATCTTTACAGCATGCTTGGTGGGTTTTACACTATGTTTTACACAAAGAAAGAATTGTTCTTTTTTCCCTGAGTTATTATAAAACAAAAATACAAAAAAAATCTATAACACATTTTATATGCTAACATAATTGGCAAGCTGGGTGAGTACCTACAGTGGAAAGGTCACTTTAAATATTTTTGGTCAAACAGGGTTAACGTGTAATAAAAGTTATGTCAATGAGTAATGACTCACCATAATGGTTCACCATAGAGAACAATTACCTGTATGGTAACATTCATTAAGGTTGATTTACTAAAGGGAATTTTCCCTACAGCTTAGTGAATGTGGTGAAACTTTACTTTGCAAAGAATACCCAATCACCTGCAAGGAAATAAAAACAGTCTCTTTCTTGCACATGATTGGATGATGGAGATTATGGAAGTTAGCACAGATTTACCTTGTTCACAAAGCTCTGGGAAAAATTCCCTTGCAGCATGCAACTGTACTTGCAAAGTAAACAGTCAATTTGCTTTTAGTAAATCAACCTCATTGCATCCTTAGGATAGTGTTCATACAGGATCTTTCATGTGGAGATGGATGCTTGTAATTGGAGTTGATGAACTATGCTACGATTTTCTCCACTGGAATTCCAATGAATACAACTCTGAAGCCTACTGTGTTATGACAGTTCCGGGTTCAGATCTGTCATTCCCCAGCTACTGTAGCAGGGGTAGCTGCTAATCAAGCCAACCCGTATTCCGTTACCTTCCCTTGTTTAATCATACCTGTCTCAATTCATTGGGCTCTGAACTCAAGTTTCTGCATTTGTGGACTCTGGGCAGCCGGGAACTTCATCGAGCAGCCCTTGGCCGCAGAATTGGGCATTCCTCTTATTCCCTTGGAGATGCCCCTATCACTATCTGTAGTTGATGGTTCTACCTTGACCTTAGGGCCCTATGGTTCAGAACTATCTCCATAGCTATGCATGTTGGTGTTCTTCATCGTGAGGAAACCACCTTCTTTATCCTTCCAAAGTCTTCTAGTCCCATCATTCTTGGACTTTCGTGGTTGCAGAAACACTCACCCTATCTAGACTAGAACTCTGGCCAAGTGTTATCATGGGGGTCACAATGTCTTCAGTCTTGTCTCCCCAAGGTGCTCCCACCTCCATCCTGAGTCTACTCCACATCAAAGTAAAGTGTACCCTCTCTCCATCCCTGAGACTCAAAATCTGCAGAAAGGATTTATCCATAAGTCCAATTATCACCTGCTGGGGCTGGCTTTTTCTTTGTGGAGAAAAAGGATGGTACGCTCCGGCACTGCATAGATTAAAGAGGTCTCAATGCCATCACCATTAAGAATCGGTACCCACTACCTTTGATGTCTGAACACTTTGACCGGCTTTCTGATGCTTGACTTTTCACAAAGCTAGACCTCCATGGAGCATACAACCTGATTAGGATTCGAGAAAGTGATGAGCAGAAAACAGCTTTCAATACCACAGACGGGCATTATGAATATCTTGTAATGCCCTTTGGCTTGTGTAACGCCCCAGCTGTCTTCCATAACTTTGCTAATGACATTTTTTCTGATCTCCTACATGTGTGTGTCATTGTCTATCTGGACAACAAACTCATCTTTTCTCCAGATTTGAAAACTCATCGTCAGCATGTACGCTTCTTCAACGTCTTCGGGACCACTGCCTGTATGCAAAATTGGAGAAGTGTCTCTTCGAGTAATCCCAGGTTCCTTTCCTAGGCTACATAGTCACGGATAAAGGGTTGCTTATGGATCCAGCCAAACTTCAAGCCACCTCCAACTGGCTTCAGCCCTCTGGTCAGAAAGCCACACAACTTTTCTTAGTTTTTACCAATTTCTATCGCCACATCATTCCTGACTATTTCTCACTGGTGGCCCCAGTCACTTCTCTTGAGCAGTCAAGGCTTTTTACAAACTCAAATCCACCTTTCTCTCTGCTTCTATTCTCGTATGTCTGAACAATTTCCAGCCTTGGAGGTAGATGCTTCATCTTTGGGAGTGGGGTCTGTCCTTCTTCAAATACATGATGGTCATCTCTGTCCTTGTGCCTTCTGCTCTGAGAAGTTTTCAGATGCCAAAAGAAATTACACCATTGGGGATCGGGAACTGCTTGCTGGCACTGGCAACATCTGCTGGTGACAGCCATATTAGCATCTATAAAAGGGTTAACAATGATTAGGTTGCCTTCACAGTGATCCATGAGGTGCAGTGCAGTGCATCTGTGGTTTTCCTATGGGTTAGCTGCACTGAGCCACAGACTTCCATTATATCCTGTGGGTTTAGTGCTCTTTCTGAAAGTGCACTACACTCCCAAGATACATTAAAAGTTTATGGCAAAGCACAGCTAACCCTCAGAAAAGCCACAGGCTACATAGTTAGTCTGGTTTAAAAAAGACACAAGTCCATCTAATTCAAACCAATAAAAAAGGAAAGGTAAACCACAGCGCTTCAGTGTGAAAGCAGCCATATAGCGGTCCCAGGACAGTAAAAGCTTGTTTACATTTGCAATTTGGGGGTCAGTAAAACCCCATAGTTGAGACATATTTTTACCACTTGCAAACCTCCACTCCACCCCCACCACCGGTACCATCCATCAATGGCGTAGCATCATGGGTTGCATTGGCAAACCCATCCAATGCTTCAGGGGGCCCATGCAGTCTCCTCACCACATTCTGTTTTACACTTGGACAGGAGAGGCTGCATATACAGGAATGGATCCACTCCATTTTCCTCCTGAAACCACTGAAATCTGGCTTCTCCTCCTCTCCATCCTGCCAGAATTCAGAGGTTGCAGGAGGAAAATGTTCATTATGCTATTCAGAATGAAAAATTACAAATTCTGAACCATCCCATCTCATTGTGGCCTGCGATCAGTTACCAAATTACCTAAGTGGCCCTCCATCTTCAGAAGGTTCAGCACCCCTGTTCTCGGAGGTTATTTTGTCTTGCATGCAGCTGTCTGCTCATTTCATCACCCTTGAAATGCTGCCATCACCTTGTTTAGCTTCTCTTTATCGACTTCCTGTTCTAGATTCTAGCCCACATATAAAATAAGCAGCATATCCTGTAATTAAGCAGACCTATTTCTATTGCTCCTTGATTTACTCAGTGATGTGATTTTAATAGGAAATCTTAGCTGTAGTGATTTTGTATGTCACCAAGTTTCGAAATTCTATTCTCTGCATCCTAGAATTGGAGAGAGATACTACACATTTGTGAATCATACCGGGGACTGTCATAAAGTTACTTTATAAAGGCAGGGTGAGTATTTTCAAGGAAACAAATACATACTGTCACTTCTCTTTATACATCATATATCGTGCGAGATTTTTAATATTTGGTTGAAGTTCCGGTTTAAGACTGGAGATTCCCATTCTTACAAATGCCCATTCCTGAATGGTTCTCTTTATCATTCTCTACCGAGCTTACTCTTTCTCTACACAATCCACCCCTGCACTGGGCCATGCTCAACACAGCTACTGTAAATCCCCCCAATGAACTTTACAAGCAGTTCGTCTTTGTGCATATGCGCTTGTTTTACTCTAATACTTTTCACTGCACATAGGACAGCCTGCTGCAGGCAGGGCTTGGACAACATCTGAAAACTAGGCTACACGAGTCTTTAATTGTCAAACCTGCTCTAGGAACATGAATCATTGAATGTGATTGCCAAGACCATTTTTTGTAATAAATCAACTCCATTTGTTCATCTGTGCATGTCCATGTCTTTCTTTTTTGGAGTTACTTTCATAAATGGCATGTTGTCTATGTTTTCTAGGCCTCATAAAAACTGATTAGGTGGAAACAATGACATTAACAAGGTATTATAACCAAAACATCCTCAGTATATTGGTAAGTGCAACATTATAGCCAGAGATGTAAGTTTTCTTCATTCTGAGCCATTTTTATAAGGAGCAGAATTGTTTTTACACTCCGTGCCTGAAAAGCACTGAGCTATGCAGAATGCGTTTCCCATTTCTTTTTGATACCATTCAAACTGAAAAGAAAGGTGGTACTATCCTTGTACTCTACAAGTCCCAGCGTTCAATGCAATTGAAAAATTCAGCCAACCAATAGAGGGAGAGACGATCGGTTAATACTCTAGTATTAACAAAATCTTGCTTACACACTGGATACTGTCAGCTACACCCAAGTGATGCTCATCTCCAGTAGTTGCCCTGACTTTGTAAGCCTCCCAATACCTCTGACACTCTGGGTTCTGACATATTTCAATAGTAAAGAATAGTAATGCAAGAGACACAGTTTTTTAGTAACACCTCTGTAATAGACTTGATCACCAGTGTAGACCAAAGAAATAATGGGTTTAGGATGTACAACCCCAGTTAGCGCATAAAAGCCAAAAACATTGGTACAATAGAATGATCAATTAGCAACGTTTTACAGAAAATACAGTTCTGAGATGTAAGCCTCAACTGTTTAAATGCAAAACCAGCAGTAAGACGGGAAAGAGAAGACTTGGCTTATCAGCTCCCTCTGGGCCACCAGCGCTGCAAGGGCTGTATGAGGTCCCTGTAACAACTTGCAACTTGAGTCCTGTGATGTTAAAAGCTGCTATTATTGCTGTCTTTTGCTAGCAATGGTGGGGCCCATAAATATTAGGGAATACTGGTAATCCAATGCAGTTAAACAGATTCATTATAATACTGCTCAAAGTAAAGGTCTCCTGGTGGCTGAGGTGTGTAAAGATGACAGAAAGAGGTTGGGAATCCGCCTGCTCACCAATCCTGTAGATAGCACAGCCTCCTAAGAACAAGGATTCTTGAACAGGCTCTTGACTGCCTGCAGAGATGTGTAGAATTAACACTTGACAGCCTGTCAGAGCAACGAGCAGCTATGTCTGTGTGGGGCCCAGACAGTGACAGCCCTGATGCCAATTAGATATTAATGTCCCACATCTGTGGCTATTTAAATTGCAATTAGTGTCAGTGTATAAATAGTCAATGAGTTTGTTAGCTCTTATGTGGAAGCACTGACTAGGCTAGATACTGTGCCATGGGGAGCAGAACAGAATTGTCAAAAGTCCTGCGTAACAAGGTAATGGAACTTTATAAAGATGGAAAAGGACATAACAAGATGTCCAAAGCCTTGACTATGCCAATCAGTACTGTTAAATCACCTATTAAGAAGTGGAAAGTTCGGGGATCTCTTGATACCAAGCTAAGGTCAGGTAGACCAAGAAAGATTGCAACCATAACTGACAGAAGAATTGTCCGGGATTCAAAGAAAAACCCACAGGCAACCTCAAAAGAAATACAGGCTGCTCTGGAAAAAGACAGTGTGGTTGTTTTTAAGGAGTACAATACGGTGATACTTGAACAAAAATGAGTTGTTTGGTCGAGGTGCCAAAAAGAAGCTTTTACTGCACCAATGGCTTCATATGATCATCATCCTTCAATAAAAGAGCATTTTTTGGCAAGATCAGTCATATTTTCAATATCAATGCCAAAATGTCACAATTTCTGCCAGGGTATGCAAACTTTTGAGCGCAACTGTAGCTCCTACACCATCACACCTCAGATCAGCCCCATCTTCACAGCTCAGATCAGCCCAAATTCCTGCACCTTCAGACCTCAGATCAACTTAATTCCTGCACCTTACCAGCTCAGATCAGCCCCAGTAAGTTCCAACACCATCACACCTCAGATCAGCCCCAATACTTGTACCTTCAGACCTCAGATCAACCCAAATACTGCACCTTCACAGCTCAGATCAGACCCAGTTAGTTCCTACACTATCACACCACAGATCAGCCCCAATTCCTACACCTTCTCACCCAAGATCAGTCCCAATTCCAGCACCATCAGATCTCAGATCAGCCCAATTCCTGCACCTTCACACCTTAGATCACCCCAGTTCCTGTAACTTCACACCTTAGATCAGTACCAATTTCTGCACCAGCACACCTCAGATCAGCTCAAATTCCTGCACCATCACACCTCAGATGATCCCCAAATCCTACACTTTCACACCTCAGATCACCCCAAAACCCAAATTTCTGCACCATCAGACCTCAAATCATTTCAATTCCTGCATCTTCACACCCAAAGTCCAAATTCCTGCATCTCTAAATTAGTAATTTCCAATAACTGTTAATTACCAGTTCAAAATGAGAGCAGGCAGCTTGGGGCATCTGACTCAACACCAGGACCAGATACAGCCTGGCTGATGAGGGACTTCAGTAAAAACCATCAGGGGGGCAGAGGATAGGAGCTCAGCAGGGTAGATGATAGGGTCAGCAGTTTGTAGGGCAGTGCACAGAGAGCAGCAAGGCAGAAGATGGAATGTCAGCAGGAGTGTACAGGGGTTCATCAAAGCAGAGGACAAGGTAAAGCAGAGCAGAAGACATTGGGTAAGCAGGGCAGTGTACAGGGGTTAACAGTGCAGGGAACAGGAGATAGCAGGGCAGACTTTAGGGTCAGCATGGCATAGGACAGGAGTCAGCAGGGCAGAGAATGGGGTCAGCAGAGCATAGGAGATGGGTGAGCATGGCAGTGTACAGGGTCAGCAGGGCTTAAGACAGGGATCAGTGGAACAGAGGATGGGGTAAGAGTGGCAGAGGATGGGGTCCATAGGGCACAGGACAGGGGTCAGTAAGGCATAGAATGGAGTTGGCAGGGTAGAGGATGGGTGTCAGCAGAGCATAGAACAGGGGTCATCAGAGCATAGGATTGGATCAGCAAGGCAGGGGATGGGGTCATCAGGATATAGAACAGTAGTCAGCAGGACATGGGATGGGGTTGACAGGTTATGGGATTGGATTAGCAGACCAGAGGACAGGGTCAGCAGGGCAGATAATGGGGTCATCAGGACAATAGAACAGTGGTCAGCAGGGCATAGGACAGAGTCGAAAGTGCATAGAATCAGATCAAAAGTGCAGAGGAAGGGGTCAGCAAGGCATATCATGGGATCTGCATGGCAGAGGACAGCGGTCATCAGGGCATGGGATGAGGTCAGCAGGGTATAGGACAGGGTCAGCATGGAAGAGGAAGGGGTCATCAGAGCAGAGCATGAGGTCAGCAGGTCGGAGGATGAGGTGGGAAGGGCATAGGATTGGATCAAAAAGGCAGAGTATGGGGTCAGCAGGGCAGATGATATGGTCATCAAGGCATAGGACAAAGGTCAGCAAAGCAGAGGATGGCAGTCAGCAGACCAGAGGACTAGTTCAGCAGGGCAGAGGACAAGTTCAGCAGGTCAGAGGACAGGGGTCAGCAGAGTATGGAATGAGGTCAGCAGGGTATAGGACAGGGTCAGACTTCTAATATGTCCTGCATTTCTACTGCATTTTCTTCTGCTGCATTTTCCAAAGCTCACCAAAAGTCCTGCATGCTGAATCGTTGGTGTGCTTTCAGAAAATGCACCAAAAACATGGTATATAAAAGAAGTCAATGAGAAAGAGCGGGTACCCTGCATGAAAACTGTGAGTTCACTTCACTGTACCTGCCCTTTGACCAAACCACAGTGGGGCAGTATGAAAGTGCCCTAAGTGTGTCAGGCTTGTCTTCTAAACCAAGACTTTGTCCTTTAAGGTGGTCCTAAAGGGAGGACTTTTTTTACCTTAATATATTCCCCACGTTAAGGTAGAAAATGTCCCAGTGGTTGTATCGCCACCGCCCCAAAACAGCTATGGTAAGTCCTATCTCGAAATAGCGCTGTGCCAAAGTGCGACAGTGTTACTCTTTGTTCCTCTCCTCACAGGACTCAGTGAAAGCAGTGAGAGCCATTGGCTCTTGCTGATGTCAATCAAATTGTATAAGGAGGGAGCAGGGTTAGGGATAAACCTTGCTGTGTGTGTCTATGGATACTCAGAAGCAAACCCACATGTCCACCCCCATAGTAAGTGGCTACCTACAGTATGGTGGTGCACAGAGAATAGGAGTAGCCAAGAGCACCAATGGGGGACCCAAAAAGCAAAGGTTTGAGGCTCGTCTGTGCAATATCATTGCAAGTAAGTATGACATATAGTATGAAAAAAATAACTTTTAACATTTACATCCACTTTAATTTCATATGCATGTGTTGATATAATAGATAAGTCCTTGGCTCAGTGTTGAGGTGTGCACTAATCCATTATTAGCAATAATTTTTATGTTAGTGCAATTTTCTGGTCATATAAATCATTTGCAATACTTCATAAACTGGAGACCTGTCTTTTCACACTAGAAACCGTCTCTCCATGGACCTTGGCACCTGAAATAGGCATCACTGTAGCACTGTGTGGACTGGATACATTACCTGCCACCAATCTTTTCATACCTAAGCATGTATAGAGTATGTACATGAGGGTTAAGTGGGTATATCATCTTCAGGGTAGCAACGTTGTCAGTATGGGATAGAAGTCTTGCCCTCTGAGTAACGCAAGTGGAGGATATTGTTCAGATAGGGATGGAATATCTCAGGTATCAGGCAAAACCTCTCTTACAATGCAGTGTAGGTTTACCTGTGTATGTTAGCTGTCTTCAATTGTCTAGTTGCTGTGCTCCTATGACATTAAAGAAAATGTTTCATTGGTTCTCCAAGTGATGCTGAACATCCCCCTATACCTCAAAAGAGCAGAGTAAATGTGACAACAGTAGGAGTTATGATCTGTCAGTCAAAGTTAACCTATACATTCTGAGTAAAGTATGGCAAAAGAAGTAGTAAAGGGTAAGTAAATACTCTTATGGGTCCCTAAAGTAAAATAAACCTGTTATTTTGTAGTAGGGGAGAAGCACAGGTTCACTTTAAAAGAGGAGTAGGGTTTTTTCCCCCCTATGTATACTTGCTGCATCTGTGTCCTGCCGGCTCTAAGTGTGAGAAATCAGCAATCACATGACCACTGATCACTAAGTTCTCATAGCCTCTCTAAGCAGACAGCAGGACTGTTAGTCATCGCTGTCTGCTCAGCCCCCCAGCGCTCATTGGAGTGCTGGGCTGTGGAGCGTTTCACTGAGAGGCTGAGCCACGAGCCACTCCAGACTCTGGGGAGAATCCTGACTTTGAAATCGGGATTTTTCCCCAGCCTGCACTTCAGTCCGTTGTCAGCTGCAAACGGGTCACAGGATGAGTTGCACTCCTGTGATCCACAGGAGAAGTACAGCCAAAAAAGCTTTGGCTGTACTTCTCCTTTAAAATGATTACTTTGAGTAGTTTCTTTATCATAATGTCTAGATTAGGCATCTCACAGTAATAGGACTGTAGTTCTGAGACCAGAAGTCTTCATTTGTGAGAGGACCACCATCTTGTTCATCTAATTGAGAGCACTAACTTAAGGGTCCCATTGCAGAACAATGGTGTTTGTAAACCTGGCAAGTGATCTAAACAGAGAACATTAAAAACAAAATTATCACCAAGGAAAAGGTCACATTGCACTTTAAGACTAAGCAGAAGGTATATTAAGGATATAACACATTAAGATAACATTTAATGAAACTGTGCTGCACTGATGTGTTTATGTGACAAAATGAATACATAAAAAAGCAAATATACAGTAAATAAACAAATACAAAATTATTAGTGGATAATATCACACATGCACCACATGCACCATAGTGTATAATACAGAAAAAAACTGAAAATTAATCATTTAATGTGAAAGACATTCCATGTTCATGAAATTCTTCATAGGTGATCACCCAGTGTTAAATCCATCTCACCACACATATGAGCTGACTATAAATAATGTGACTGTCAATGCATGAGAGGTCAAAGAACGCTGAATACATATACTGGTCTGCAGTCAATATGTGGGAATGAACAGCCACCACTCCTCAAGACTAGACACATGACAATAAACCGATGTTCAAAGAAAAGGAAATAAAGAGCACTAGGCTTGCATAGTGTAAACTCCTCTTGACAAAGTATATTAGAATGGTTAAAAACACTTACAAAACCATAGGAAGTGATACAGCAAAATACAGGCCTCACATAGGTTTGAAGACACCTAGGTAGAAATGTTCTCTTGGAACTGCAGGTGAGATACACATACTAGGAAATACTTTCTTTCTGGGGCGGCAAGCCTGAATATTACAAACTTCATCACAAAACAAGACAAACACATGTCCTAGTATTTCCCAACAGAAATGTCTAAATCTTCCAAAACCTTTAAGAGTTCTTTCAGTTACTGCTAACTGGCTCCACCAATAGGTTTCTATCATTCCACATAATTGCTAATGGTAGTTCTTGTTATTATAAAATGCACACTTGCCACTCGACTTTAGTCATCGATGCATTAGCAGGAACGAATGAAATAGGAAATGCAGCCTCTCTTGGGTATTTCAATATGGTCACCTTAGGATGCTTGTCAAGGACAGGGGATTTTGCTGGTTAAGGGCCTAGTGTTATTTAACTTGCATGTTTTAGTAACATCTGGAAAAGATAGAAGGGAGTTCCCAGAATAGTATTTCAGAACTGACTGTCTACCTGGTGAAACTCCACATGGGCTACCCCTTTAAAAGGATCTTGGACACTTGAACCACCACTGCTTGCGCAGGCCTTTGAGAGTTCACTGGGTTACAAAGGGAACCAATGGGACCAGGCTTTTTATCCTTAACACATTTATCAAATTGATATCAGTTGAATGCAGTTCAGTCTTGATGCCTAGGAACCAGGTTATTATACATATATGAGTTATAAAAAAAAATCAGTGCTAAGAAGCAGTGATGATTGATGAGGATTGTGGATTACCTGGGACAGCACTTTACACCTCCTTTAACCCCAATTGTTTGAGCGTTCGATATCCTCCTAATGAATAAGTTTGAATATTATTCAAGGTTCTATGAATGGCTTGTTCTACCTGTGAATATAGCCCTTATATTCACTGTATATTGGTAAAAAAAAAATCAGTGAATATAATACTCAACTAGAAACAAGCATTGTTTGTCTATCATACGTTTTTTCTAAACACCACTCTGTAACAATTATTTAATAGTCAGCATTCATGATTTAGAAATGTAGGAGAATTGTGCTGCATAGCCTAGTGGTGTACCTTCTTATGATAGTGGGAGTGAAAATCCATAGCTGTTCTCAGTGCATGGCGACAGGATGACAAAACACTAAAGAACATTAGACTTGTACCTTTTGGAATGGCCTTTGGCTCACATTGCTTTCCACGAAAACAAAAAAAAGAAAAAAGAAAAGAAATATGTAGCATGTAACATCCTAATAGAAAACTTTTATATTCTCTCACAAACTATGTTCCCCCAGCCTCCCCACCCCTTTTACTTGGCTCTGTCCCTTCACTTGCTGGCTCTGTCACACATTCCTTCTCCCTGATCTCTCCTCTGCTCAGACTTTGCTGTTCAACTGCATGTTTTCCGATGAAAAACAGTCACGGCGTTCCAGGAACAAGCCAGTGTCTGAACCTCAACAGCACATTTAGAAACCTTAAAATCCACAAAAGCTTGCGTTCTCTAGCCACTCTCAAATGAGATCTTCAAGTCAGTGGTGTCTTCCATTTCTAATTTTGTGTGTTTAATCCCTCTGTTTCGTGTGCAACACACAATGCACTATAAAAAGTTCTGAATCATAAAGCTGTTCATTTGTGCCATAATGTGACCTAGAGACAGAATGATGAATAAAGCTGTTTGATTTTTATGATTGGATTGTTTCTTAATCCACTTGACAACAATGATTTGGTTGATTATGAATTGCAAAATGCTTTTATTTTATCATCCTCATTTCTTACCTTCAGAATCACAAATGCAAAGGCATTGTGTAATTTGGTTTCTTTATTTTTCTAGTTACTACATTAGAATTTTTATTATTATGATGAGTTCAAGGTCACTTTCCTGATTCTCCATTGGTTGACAGTCCATGGATTTTCTTTTCATCCTTTCTTTTGCTGCTTTATACTTTTCCAAGTCAGTTGAGATACAGAAGTCACCTAGCAGTTTAATAGTTGGGTTACATCTCTATCCTCATATGTGCTCACAAGCAATGGTTAATAACTGTGAACTGCGCCAACAAGACTTCAGACTTGCCAGACCTTTAGTCTTCCCAGTGGTGTAAGAAATGTGTGCTTTGGAGAAGAACTTCTGCTCTTTTAAATTTTGTGGAGTCATTAGGATTGACAATGCCATAAGAATGTCCCCTGGAGCTGCTCCAGTTATATCTAGCTAGGAAGCTGCAGACTCTAGATAAATTATGTCTCTAAGACAGGTAAAATGCCTTTAGATTCAGCTGTAAGAGCTTGAGTCTAGGATGTGCCAAAGAGAGGTCTTGGCTGGCCTAGCACCTCCTCTCCATTGTGATCATTAGAAAAATAATGATGATAGCTTACGACAAATTGTGATGATCTGCCTGGATTCCAATTCACAATCTTCCAGCAGCATGCTCCTGCTCTAAACACCACATTACTTCAGCACATTTAAGATTCCTGGCTACTTGTGCCAGCCTCTGTGTTTTGTCATTGTCAGGTTCTTGTCTTTGTGCTACCTCCGTTACTACCTCATGTATCTTTTGGTTAGTTTCATTCCTTGGTATTGTACCATTTGTCTCGCTGTTGCATTTTACCTGTTTGTATCCCCTGCTTTTATCATCATTTCCACTTAGTTTGTATCCTTCATATCGCTCTCTGTTCCCCTACTGCAGTTTAGGTGTTATGGCCATTTGTTTGTTTTTTTCCCTATTGATTTATACTTTGCACCTACTGTTCTTGCCCTTGGAAACCTCTCCTTCCTTTGCATTCCAAGTGCCTTGGATGTACTACTTTACTCTCTGTCTGGAATCACCAATACAATGTGTAGGCCTCTTTCTATTGTCTGCTATTGCCACTGGCAGCTGGCATGGTCTTGTCCTCCACATGTATGCACTGAATTGTCAATTTTCCCTGATCCTGTTCTAGTACCAAACTAAGATTTCCCTCTCATTCTAGACCTTGGCTCCCTCATTTGATTAGAAAAAGAAAGAGGTTTGTTGTGCTATATTTATTTTGGGCGCAAGAGTATGGTCGAAGCGCATAACGTTTCTTACAAAGTTGGTTAGTAGTTGCACCAAAGCACACACAGATCACAAACCTGTTCCTAGATTTGTTGTTAGGTTCTGGTTTACCATCTTTTATGTGTGTGCATGACTTGTGACATTTGGTCTTTTCCAGTTTGTTTCAGCTTGAGCGTCCCCCTGACTATGATTTGGTTTAACATTTTTACATCACTTTGGCTGCTACCCTAAAACATTCCAAATCTGTTAACTATGATCAACAGAATATTGCTAAATGTTGAACCTATTTTATGGTAATGGGGAATTAAAATAACAACTAGTAACATTACCATGTTTTAAATGGGAACGTTTAACTTAGTACAAACATTCAGTCCATTAATGGGTATTATCTAATATAATTTGGCATTTTTCTTCATTTTCATGTTATTTGTCTGTTTGCAAAATTAAAACTGTAATATAGGATACATTGAGATAGACTCGGGAATGTCTTTATTTTCTGTTTTGTCAATAAGGTTAAGATAAGACTCAGAAACTGTGTTCTAAATATCTTTTTACTAAAAGCTGTATCAAGAACAGCATACACACAAAATACAATTCTAACTTTTAGTGCCAGAGCAATGTTGCTAGTACACATTTTTTGATTTAGTACTGCCCCAAACATACTGTGGCAGAACAGGATAGGCACAAATCACTGGGCCAACACTTATGAAACAGTTTTTTTTTTGTTATAGAGAAAATAAATAGTTCACTTGAATAGCAACATGCAGCAAAGCAAATCAAAAACATACACACTGTGGCTGTGAAGGGGTTAATCAATACTTGCTGCCCATTCTGGTTCCAACCCGTTGACATGAAAAATCATATCCATGTTCCCAGACAGTCCCGAAGGGAACAGCCACAGAGGGGAGGGGGTGTTTATGAAGTGAGATAACATTGTGTGGCTGGCAAGCAGCCCCCTTCCCTCTCCCACCCGTTCAAAGTGCCTCAATACAATGTGACACAGACAGAGACTCGAGGCAAAATCCGTACCTTCTAACATGAATTCCTGACTTCTGACAGAATCATGGGGCTCCCTTTATAAAAATATGTTAGGCAGTGTGTGTAAAACCATGCAGATTTCATGACTTTGAAACTGTCTGACAGATATTTACAATAATTTCAGATAACAGTCTTATTTATAAAATATATATTTTATCAATTTCCTCACACTATTGCTTATCTTGTGTTATGACAAGAAGGATACATCAATCTGACTTTTAGGAAAATGAACTGTTATACTTGTCATTTGACCTGTATTTTACAAACAGGGCCTGAGTCAGTAATTAATTTATGTGAATTGTAGTGCCAAGGCACAGCAGTGTTTTAAAGTATCACTCTACATTTGCAGAGACAAAAGCAGTGATCTTTGATTTAGTTACATACATTGTAAGTATGTTAGATAAGATTGTCATTTATGGGTGTATGATTTATTTCATATTATCTCTTTCCTAGTAACAGCTTCGGCATAAAGTATTGTTTTTACTGGCCAGGCTGGCTAGGAGGCAACAACAATTCCAGCTCCCAATGGAGTCTTCAGGAATCTGTAAGAACCTGGCTGATGAACAGTCTATGAAATGTTTTCATGTCACTGGGTTACTCCAGTAGAAACCTCCACCCAGGGGCAGACTGACCATTCAGGTACTAGGGCACTGCCCGAGGGCCCGGGGTCAGTAGGGGGCCCCATGAGATGCCCCTGGTACTTTTCATAGGCTTTTTTTGGGTGTGGTTTGAGTGTGGGCAAGGACACAGGGGCCCCATGATCCCCTATTGCCCGAGGGCCCCATGAGTTGTCAGTCCGCCCCTGCCTCCTTCCCTAAGTAGAACAGAAAACAGAAGGCTCTGGATCCACGTGTCATGTGATCACAGATGTAGGTAAATTTTGGGGTCAATTAGTTGGAGGGTGGTGGATGTGTATAAAGTTTAGTGGGGTGGATCCAGTAGTCCACCATCTGCAGTCTGTAAAGAAGAGTCTGAAACAGGGTTTGTTTGTGAAACCTACACAGGTAGTAGTCATTAAAGGCACTGAAGACCTTCACCACTAATATAAGGAGGCTACCACCAAGGATGCAGTATAGCACACTGGCTGCCAAATCAAATTGGTGGGTTCCTGCGGAAAGTGGAAAGCTGGGGTGGAGATAAGGTTACATTTTATTACAAGGCTCTGTCAATCATAGTTACTCCTCTGCATAGAGATGTCCTTTTGTTACACTTGGCACATAGGTACATTTGGTTCTGACCTTTATGAGGTCTGGCTTTCTGAACTCCCCTGTTCTAGATGGAAACCCCCTTTCCCCTTAGAAAAACCTTTGAAACAGGATTCATAGTCAAACGATGAGATAGATGGTAGCTGTGACCTGAAGTTTACTAAATGCTGTAGGCGCAGAATAGGGTTAACAATACAAACTAGGCCAAATTGGCAAAGAGTATGCATACAGTACACAACCAATGGTAAACAAATTATGAAGCAGATGAAACAGGCGCTCATAAGAGCAATGTCTTTACAGTTCAATCAGACTAAGAAGTGGCAGCACAGTACTGCTCTTTATAAGACTTTATAGTAACAGAGACTATAAAAAAATATTTATTTCTGTAAAAATCACAGTGCACAAATCACTTTTTGCACTTATTCTCACAGACAGTGCCTCTCACAGTGAAGTCCAGGCTAGGCCTAGTAACACAGGCAAACAACTGAAGGGATCTTAGGACCGGCAACACAGGCAAGTGGCTGGAGGAGTCTCAGGAATGGTAACACAGGATAGTGGCTAGAGATGCAGGGCCACCCCCTTGAAACACAGCAATCTGGTAGCAATTGGGAAGGTTGAAGTAGCGTGCTATTGACCTTTTGCCCAGCTGACTGCACACAAGTACTAACAGTGAAGTACTAGCAGCATACCTAGGAGCCCAGGGGATGTGGGAATCTGAGGAATTGTGGGTAAAGAAGTTAAAGGAGCCTACATCTGAGCATGATGAGTCAAAGCGTTTAGGGGGTCTCCAGCACTTAGGTCTCTGGAAGTGCCTAAGGGAGTCTTGGTTCCATTCTTTTGAAAAGAGGCAAAACATTTTTATCTTTAGACCTGTCAGGAGACGGTGGTTCAAAGGACTCCACAGAGGAAATATACACCTAAGCTGTAGTGTGTACCTCTGCCTTGGACTAGCACTGTCTACAGGTTGAAGGTCAAAATCTGGTACTTCCGACTCGCCCTACTCCACCTATGTGTAGACTTAACTTTCAAAACAGGGTCCTTGGTCTGAATGAAACTTCTGCAGACAGCCAAAAGAAGTACAGAAGTGCTAGGTTTAGAGCAGTTCAGTACTGCAACCGCAAACTTGGTAGTGTTCCACTAAAATTTAATGGTATCCATTTTCTGGCATGTTGAGTGTAAGAAAGTCTATGGTCAGTGCTTCGAGTGGCGTTGTGTGCCACGTCAGATCCAGGCCTCAGCATATGATATAGAAAAGACCTCATAGTGTCAGTAGAACTATCAAATCATCTGGAACAGACCCACGCATATGGCTTGTCTCTTGAACCAGGTGATCTTTTTCTGGACACCCCAGTATCCTACTATGTGGATTTTCTCTGCCTTAGAGAGGACCCTGCCCTTGAGAATATGACTTGACAGGTCACTGACAAGCCATAAGGGAAGATTATCGTGTGTGTCTCCCAGGACAAGACAATTCCACTCACACAACAGTTTCTTGGATTTTGGTAATAGCTCTGATCTTTCTTTGACTCTTGGACACCTCAATAACTGTATTGCCTCTACCATGGGGCAGCAACTGAATACTCTCTCTGTTCTCTGTATCTGTGCTCACATTTGCTCTTCCAGTACCCATGTACATAAAGTTGACATTAGGACTACTACTAAGCCCACCATCAGTTAAGTCAGGTAATTTTATCTCTTTTATTTTATCAGCTTCTTCATTCACATCTCTGGATCTTGAATAGGGGGTAATTCCATTTTTCCACTGCACTCCTTGATTACTGGCAGCAGGGCATTCTATTTTAATGACTTTCACTGTGTTTTATAAGTACGCCCCCATTTGGAGATGGCCCATTTCGACAGCCCCAACACAGGAATTTTGATCTCATCTGCCTTGGCTGCCTCTGAAGCGGTGTTTATCCTCCATACAAGGGGGTATCCCCTTTTTACCCACTGAAAAGTATTCCTGTCTGTATTTCAATATGATAGCTGTGTAGGAGCTGAGCCACCCCTGCTGACAATTTACAAATGGAACTGGGCATTGTTAAGTTGCAGACGGGTCTATGAATTTACCACTTACAATGACCAAGGGTGTGTCAAAACCTGTATACCTCGACTTTAAATATGCTATGCTGCTTCTAACAGTATTGTTTAACTTCAAATTGGGGTTGCTTCTGTCTTTCTCTTGCAAGATTTTTATAACCTTCTCAGAAAGCTGTCCAGCTACAATTTTTTCTTTCAGCCAGTCATCCACATCACCCCAGCTGGGTCATTCTCCTTGGCTCTTTTCCCGGTGGCATCTCTACTGCTTTATCTCATAGTTTCTGTACTTATTACGGAATGGATTCTTTTGCTTTCTGCTGTTGAAGTGAGCCCTAAGATCCCCCAACGCTACCTCTTAGATGTACTAAAGGGGTCATTATTGCAGGGACAGTAGGTTGCCTACTTCCCTGCAGAGTATTACTTCCGGGCAATGCCATCTCACCACTGCCATCACAATTGTCTGGCCATCTCTCCTGGACACCTTTCCCCCTGGCAGCAGCGTTTTGGTAGAAAAAATGATTGATGCTTGTAATTACATGTAACACATTTAGGAGTGTCAAATGATTGGGCATTAATTTATTTCATTAGGCAGAATAATATTTTATTCTCGCCATTGAAATTAATTAATGCCTAAGCACTAACAGCGTCTAGCATTAACGCTATTTAGATGTGTTTACATGCTTCTGTTACATTTTTTTTCTGCCAAAATTCTGCTGCTTCTAGACATTCTGACAGTGGGGTTTTTCTGCCTCTAAAGGCCCCTGCCTCTAAACACCTCTAAATGTGCTTGGACACATAGACTAACATGCAAGGGCATTTAGAGGCAGAAAGAGACATGCCAGTTGCCACTAACAACTATGTTAAAAATGTCCAGCGTGCATGGGTCCTCATAGTGAAGTCCAGGCTAGGTCTGGTAACACAGGAAAATCAGGGGTGTCAAACTGGCGGCCCTCCAGCTGTCCCATCATGCCTCTGCCTTTGGGAGTCATGCTTGTAACTGTTAATCTTGCAATGCCTCATGGGACTTGTAGTTTGGCAACAGCTGGAGGGCCGCCAGTTTGACACCCGTGAGATAGAGGGATCCCAGTGCTGGCAACAGAAGTGAGCAGCTGGAGGAGTCTCAGGACTGGTAACAAAAGTGAATGGATGGAGATACAGAGACACCTCACTTATAGTGAAATTGCTGGTAGCACTTGGGTGGGTGAATTCCACATTGACTTGGTCCTCTGTGTTGGGGTCATGCACAGCAGGACTAACAGTGGAGGACCCCATACCAGGTTGCATAACATATGCACAGCATAGGGGATTGTGAAAACCCATCAGAAACCCAAAGAATTGTGGGAAAAGGTGTTAAAGTAGCCCAGGCCTGCATCTGCGCATGGTACTGTAAGTCAAAGGGCAGTCTAAAATACCTTAAAGTTCTATATCTCAGTTTGCTGATTCACAAGGTATTTGTATGAAGATTGAGTTTTACGGTCTAATCTGCATAAATCATATGGCAAATGTTTATTGGCTTGCTTATCTGTAGTCACAAAACAAAAAGGGATAGAACATTCAGTTTTGTATATGTTCCCACAAACACCAATATTAAACTTGTTTTAATATAATAGCCATGAAAATTAATTTGCATACTGCATTCTGGGTGGGCATGTTGGTGCAGTCCAAGTTATTTAATATTTTCCAAAGCAGAATTATTATACAAGAAGTATACCATTGTTTCATGTAAGAACCTGTGTTAAAATGTAATAGAGTTAAATGTCAGTAATATCTCATATTATATTAGCACATGGGTGGAACTATCTAAATCCTAATACATACATGGGCTGTATCTCCTGCTTAGGGACCATGCTGATGACAAGTGAAGTTTGGACCTGACCACATTAGCAGAGCATTCTATACAAACTGCTCCACTTGCAGCCTGGAAGCAATTTAAACATTTTACCATTTATTCTGAAAACAAGAGTTTAAAACTGAACTCCAGATAAAGAGCTAAATACACAAATGAATACTGTAAATGGGAGCTGTTTTATCTACCAAAGGATTTGTATTTAATTTCATCCAGTCTTGAGATTTACACAGCACAGCCAGCCTCTTGACCTTGACTTTTCTCTGCTACAATGACACCACACAGTTGGGTCTCCTTCCTGTCCCCAACTTGCGGACAGTAGAGGTGTGGCAACAGACTGAGAAAGTTACCTCTCTGCTCTAAAAGCTGAACCCAGGGGGCGTGGCCAGGTGCATGGAGTGATAGGCAGCACATCTGCTTTGCTCCCGGCCCGGACCTTCCATTAAGGTTTCTTCTCCCTTGCAGGCTATCTTCCGTCCTCCTTATGGGCAAGAATCAACACCCTGGAGTATAACGGGGGGAGTGATCCTGTGGCAATTTTCTTGACCCAATCCTCGGCTGAGGCCTCGGGCGTGCCGGCCGGTGGGATGGCGCTGGCAACCTCTCTCCTCCTCGCCCCCCAGGGACTCTGGGCTCCAGGAAGGCAGCCAGGTAAGCACTCGGGTTTCCATCTCTCCACAAGAGGATCCGGCCATTAATTTGCAGGGCAGACAGAGCATACATGGCACACAGAGGCCTCACAGCCCTTCCCCTGCATTTCTCTGCTCTGAGAATGGCTGGGACCTGCAGTCCCACATGCGGTCCCTGCACACTTACATTAAATCTCTCCCTACAAAAGAAGATTTTGAACTGTGTGAAATGTATTGAAAATACGTACAAACAAGAAATCTCTGATCTTAAACAAGATATCTGTGTGCGTATAGAAAAGATTGAAAATACTGCTGACGGCCTGGGTAATGCCTTGCAATCCCATGAAGAGACCCTTAATTCTCATACGGTCTTACTACATCAGCTCACGTACCAACGAGATGACATTGAGAACAGGAACCGCCGTAATAATATCCGGATCAAGGGCATTCCAGAATCCGCTGAAACTAAAAATTTGGCAGCCGCGGTTACCGCCATATTCAATCAACTACTCCAGCAACCTAAGGATACCTATATTGAGTTGAACCGCGTACATCACACCATGGGCCTCAGAAACCCTGATCCATCTTTTGTTCGAGATACACTATGCAGGGTCCACTACTTCAAGGTCAAGGACGCCATTATGCGTGCAGCCAGCACGCAGGATACCATGCTATTCAATGAAGTGCCGGAGATGCTCCTCCCTGACCTTTCACGCCAGACTCTGGCGATGTGCAGGGCCCTGAGTCCTCTCACCCTGATGTTGCAAGAGTGGCATATTCGCTACCACTGGCGGTTCCCGTTTCAACTCCATGCCTCGCAGAATGGCGAATCCGCACAATTTCGCACTCTCGGGGACCTGCCCACATTTCTCGGGGGGGTTTGAACTACCCCTGGTGTCCCTCCCAGACAGGCCCTTTCATCTCACAACCCCAGGCCTTCTATTTCCCTCATCTAGGCAGCGGTCCAAGCGAAAGAAGAAGAAACGTCCCCGATCCTCCTCCCAGAAGTTTCCAGAGGACTGATCTCCTAACCATGTAACATGGGAGGTTTCTCTCCCCTTCTCATTTTTTCTAGTTTTTCATGTACTCTGTTGGTCATTCTCATTTGATCTGTAAATTTGTGCCTGTTTTTTTTTTTTTCATATACCTTGGGGCTGTGGTTGGAGGCTACTTCCTGGGTGCCGCCACCAAAGTTTGTTGTGGCGTGCGAGGTTGCCTTCGACCACAGGCTCAGGGGCTTTGGGCCTTCATTTTGATTCATTCACGCCCTGCTCTTACCTTGTTATATTTATTTTTTGGGGGAGAGGGCTTATTTTGTCATGCCTGTATGAGGGTTTACTGAACAAGTTTTGTAGAGGGGGGTCATTCTCACAAGGGGTGATCCCCTTTGTGGTTGTTATTTGCCTGTGGAGGGCCTTGGTCGGGGTCAGATACATGCGCCTCTGATGACCCCACCTAGGTCTTCAGTGTATTGCATAATGCCCCACTGTATGTTGTTTGGACAGTTCGCCTGTCTACTAGTTTCTTCCACTTTCTTCCTTTTTTTTTGTTCTTCCTTTTCGACTTTATATCCTTTTCCCACTAGTTCTTTCTTTACTCCTCTTCTTTTTCTGGCGGGTTGGGGGGGACTTGGCAGAGTGCTGTCGGTGACCACGGACAAATATGACTCTGATTAAATTTTCTTCTAATAATTGTAGGGGCTTTAACACTCCAGAGAAGCGGAGCCAGATGCTTTATCATTTCCAAAAACATGGATCACAGATTTTGCTCCTTCAGGAGACTCATTTCCGCTCTGATGGTGTCCCTACCCTCCGTAATCGTTACTATCATGGTATCATAGTACTAACCCACGGGTCAGATCTAGGGGGGTGTCGGTGGCCTTTCATCATACCTTCGGCCCGGAGGTCTTGGACTCCCTACTTGATCCCGTCAGTCGCTACCTTTTTCTTAAGTTGAAATTCCAAGATTTTGTTTTTACCGTAGCGAATGTTTGCACTCCCAATCAAGATCAGGTTCCATTTCTTGCATCGGTCCTCTGATTTTGGGGGTCCCTGTTTCATCGTAGGAGGGGACTTAAATAAGGCTCTCTCTCCAGACTTGGACACCTCCGCTGGTAAATCATCCCTCTCCCCATCGCCCTTTTCTCAAATTAAGTTGCGTTTGCATGACTTACATTTAGTGGACGTCTGGCGTATCCAGCACCCTTCAGAATGAGACTATAGTTTTTACTCTGCAGCTCATGCATCATACAGTCGTATAGACTATTTCTTTGTTTTGCAGTCTTTTCTTGATTGTCCGACTTCATCCTCTCTCGGTTATTTTTTATGATCGGACCACGCCCCAATCTATCTTACGATTCAGGACCGACCATCGTCCTTGCATCACTTTTTGTGGCGCTTGAATGACACCCTGCTTAAAGATTCACTGTGTGTCGCGGAGATAGTGCAGGCTATTCAACAGTTTTTTTTCTTGATCACGTATTGGACACTACCGGCCCTCTTACTCAATGGGAGACTCTCAAATGTGTCCTTAGAGGGGTTCTTATTAAACACGGGTCTCGTTTAAAAAAGGCTCGCACAAAGGAGATGCATCGCTTATTTTCACTCATTGCGCAGTTGGAATCTTCTCACAAACGCATGCTAGACCCAGCGCTCACAGTGGACTTATCTAATGCTTGTAGAGACTTACTCCAACTTTTAGATTCTTCCTCCCTTGTTGCACGAGACAGAGCACGCAACACTTATTATTCCCTAGCTAATAAATGTGGCCAGCACCTGGAAAGTGTACTCCACCCTCGTCCATTTCATTGTCCGATCCAGCATATTAAGGTGCCTAACAATACAAAACTCTACCATAATAAAGGAATTTCTTCCTCGTTCGAGCATTAATATTCTCAACTTTACAATCTGTCCTCGGTGATTCCTGATGGTCCTTCTGTTTCTCCCCTTCCGGCTATGTTTCAATACATTGCAGAAACGGCGTTGCCTGTTCTGGATGCTCAGGATGTGTTGGACCTAGAGAAGCCTTTCTCGACTATGGAAGTTCTTGGGGCAATTAAGGCCCTGAAGACGGGTAAGTGCTCGGGTTCGGATGGGTTTACCCCGCGATTTTACAAAACATTTCCTGCCCAACTGGCCCCGCTTCTAGCCCACGCTTTTAATATTATCGACGATTTTAACGTGCCTTCAACAGCTTTCCTGTCCGCCAATATTTCAGTTATCCATAAACAGGGTGAAGACCCCTCTCTTTGTGGTAGCTATCGCCCAATTTCTTTACTCAATTTGGACGTTAAACTTTTTGCTAAACTTTTGGCAAACCGCCTCTCCCCTTTTCTACCAACCCTGATCCACCATGATCAGGTTGGTTTTATCCCCGGTTGCGAAGCTAGAGATAATACTTCTAAAACAATACATATTATTATATTAAGCAACATGGTTTAAAGGCTTGCCTCCTTTCATTTGATGCTGAGAAGGTGTTCGACCGCGTTGATTGGCGCTTTCTACTACTCACCCTGGAACAGATCGATTTGGGTTCAGTCTCTTCTCCCTTCACCATATCGTATGGGACTAGACAGGGTTGCCCCCTCTCGCCTCTTCTCTTTGTCTTAGTAATGGAACATCTAAAGAGAGCCATACAAGCTAATGACTCAATTTTGGGCATCCGCACACCCTCTGCACATCATAAATTATCCTTATACGCAGATGACCTTCTAGTTTACGTCCAACAGCCACTTATCTCACTTCCCAGTCTCCTCCATGAATTCTGCAGATTTGGTTTATTTAGTAACTTCAAACTCAATATTTCTAAAACGGAGGCCTTAAATATATCTTTGCCTGCCCATGTGTTGGAGGACTTATGCTCTAATTTCGATTTTCAATGGTGTCCAAAGGCTATTACGTACCTGGGGAGCATGATTTCTGCCGATCGTACTGCTCTATATTCCCTTAATTACTTACCCTTGCTTTCACGTATCCAAAAGGATCTGGTTTCATGGGGCACTTCTGCTATGCCCTGGTTCGGTCGCATCAACACCCTCAAGATGGATGCCTTACCCAAGTTACTCTACGTTTTTCGACTGTACCGATTGCTGTCCCTAAGAGTTTCTTCCTCTCTCTACGCTCCCTTTCAATTAGATTTATTTGGCACCGGGGGTTCTCAAGGTTAAAATATAGGTTACTTACTTACCCGAAACTTGGAGGTGGAGTGGGTTTACCAAACTTTGAGCTTTATTATAGAGCTACGTTACTAGATCGGGTGCTTGATTGGTTTCCCAGACCCTTTCGTAGAGACTCTTGTATGATAGAACAAGATTTGGCTCAAGTTGATCTTCCGGCTTTACCTTGGGGTTATAGCCAGGACTTTAAGCATTTTCCCGGCCTGTCTCCATTGACTGTGGCTGCACTGCGCTTGTGGTATCAACATGCCATCATTGCTTTATTATCTTCTGATCCCTCTCCCCTATCATCCCTATTTGATAACCCTGCTCTTTCTTAGGGGCTAGGCTCTTCTATTCTTGGTCCCTTTACACGTGCCTCCTGGCCCATAGCCCAAAACTTTATTTGCCCCCAATCGTGTCTCCCACTCCTTCAAGGTGGGCCTAAGGATTGGTTGACCACTTTACATCTATCCTCATTTTGCAAACATTTATACTCCTCCTATATGCACCATCCACTCACTGAGTTTGAGCGGTTGTGCTCCCTCTCTGAACCGCCAAGACATGTCCTAGCTTCCCTCTATAAAGTGCTACATACTGCTCTTCATTCTGAACTCCCTCCCTACACCAAGGCGTGGGCACGGGACATAGATAAAGACATATCAGTTGCGGACTGGTCCACGTCATTCCACTTCACTCATAAATCGTCCATTTCTTGCTATTCCCAAGAAAAGAACTTTAAGCGCCTTTCTCAATGGTACCGGGACCCCCTCTCCCTACACAAAATATTTCCTTCTACAACTAATCTTTGTTGGTGCTGTACTAAAGTTGTTGGTACACAGCTCCATATTTGGTGGGATTGTTACCTGATACAACCCTTCTGGCGGCAGGTTTTTGCTGTTTACGACAAGATCTATGGTAAGTCCTTGGTCCCGGAGATTGCTCTTCTCTCTATATTACCGGGCTCGATGGCTGCGCAGAAGAAAAATCTGTCACGTTTCTTTCTATCCACAGCCTGACAATTGATACCCCTCTTTTGGAAAACGACCACTCCCCTGCCTGTCAATGTGGGTTTCTGTGCTTAATAATACCTTGCGTATGGAGGAGATGCTTGCATTTCCAATGATATCTATAATAAACATAGGTTACTGTGGTTGGTCTGGCTTCATTTCTTCTCCTTTTCACCTTTTCTGAGATATGTATTCCTCTGCCATGTCCTAGAGGAGTTGAGCCTTGCTTCTCCGATGCATTCTTGTTTTGGCGTACCGGGTGCGGGCGGCGGGTTCACTCTGGCGGGATGCTGTGTGTGGGGCCACCTTGGCTCTGCTTTCTGCCGCATCTGTCCCCCCGACCCTCCTTCTTCTTCTCCCTCCCTATCCCTACAATTGACTTCCCCTTTTTCTTTTTTCTCTTCCCTGTAGACTGTTTTTCTTCTTTTTTTTTTCCTTCTTTTTCTCTTTGGGTTTATGTTTATGGTTTCACAGAATTTCCACATCTTGTTCCGTATATTTTGTCTGGGGATGCACCCCGTGAACTTATGTTCTTTTTTGTTTCTCTATATATTTACGCAATATCTGTTATTGAAACACCTCCATTTCATTGTTGTTTAGATTTATTATCATTCATCCGCATGGGCCATTGACACACCTATGAAATTTTTCTATCCATTTATTTGTCCATGCTATTATTATTATTATTTTTCATGTTTTGTATTGTTAACGTTGCTGTAAAATATAATAAAGACAAATTTGCCTTTAAAAGCTGAACCCAAGACTGAACTCAAGTAAAACAGGTATTTATACTAGTTGCAGTTGAAATACATTTAATATTTTTTAATGAATACATAACTTTACCCGTTCTTAACCAACTCCCGCCCGCCATATAGTCCAATGGCGGGCGCAAGGTGGTTTTCTTATTCTGGGAGGACGTTATATGACGTCCTCCTATTCTCACCGCGCATGCGCGGCTCAGGGAGCGCGCAGCGCGGCGATCGGCGGTGTGCTGTGTCCCTTGGACACAGCGGATCACCGATCACGGAAAGAGCCGAAGATGTCGGCTCAGTCATGTGATCAGCTGTATCCAATCACAGCTGATCACATGTAAACAGGGAAATGATGGTTATTGGCATTTCTCTCCTCTCGAGCTGTCACGCTGACAGCTCGAGCGGAGAGCAGGTAATCGGCTTTCCGCGGAGGGGACATGTACACAGATCATCAGGGCACTGATGATCAGTGTGCCCTGATGATCAGTGTAGCCCCAGCAGTGCCACTTGTCAGTGTCCATCAGTGCCTTGTGTCAGTGCTCATCAGTGCCTCATGCCAGTGCCCATCAGTGCCACATCAATGCCACATATCAGTGCCTACCAGTGCACATCAATGCCACATATCAGTGCCCATCTGAGCTGCCTTTCAGTGTCACCCATCAGTGCCACTCAGTGCCACCTATCAGTGTTGCCAATCAGTGCCACCAATCAGTGCCAGCCAGTGCCGCCTATCAGTGCCAGTCAGTGCCACCTATCAGTGCGCATCAGTGCCGCCTATCAGTGCCGTGTCAGTGCCGCCCAGCAGTGCCAGTTAGTGCCACCTATAAGTGCCAATCAGTGCCGCCTATCAGTGCCAGTCAGTGTCGCCTATCAGTGCTGCCTATCAGTGCCATGTATCAGTGCTGCATTTCAGTGCCCATCAGTGATGACTGTCAATGCCCATCAGTGCCACCTACCAGTGCCTCCTCATCAGTGCCCATCAGTGCCACCTATCAGTGTCCATCAGTGCAGCCTATCAGTGCCCACCACTGCAGCCTCATTAGCGTATATCAGTGAAGGAGAAAAATCACTTATTTACAAAATTTTATAACAGAAACTAAGAAAAAACATTTTTTTTCCAAAATTTTCAGTGGTTTTTGGTTTGTTTAAGAAAAAATAAAAAACCCAGAGGTGATTAAATACCACCAAAAGAAAGCGCTATCTGTCACAAAAAAATTTCATATGGGTACAGTGTTGCATGACCACGCAATTGTCATTCAAAGTGCGACAGCGCTGAAAGCTGGAAATTGGCCTGGGCAGGAAGGGGGTATAAGTGCCCTGTAGGCTAGTGGTTAAACATCTGCATAAAGTTAAGATTTAAAGAATTTCTCTGGTCTAAACAAACGCCTTTTGATAGTTTTCAATATTAGGACTGGGCAGGTCCCTAAACAAAACCTTTTTCTTTCACTTCTCTGTTTTTGAAGCTGCAATTGTGTCTAACATAATAAATAAGTGTATGTATAGCCCAAACTTTATTTTTTAGTTTTGGATAAAAAAAAAATGAAAAGGAAAAGACCCTAATACATGGACATCCTTTCAATTAATGTTTGCTAATCAAAAGATGTTTTGTGTCTTGCCAGGCTGAAGTAGACTTGCATCACCAATGCTTAGGTTGTAGATGAATGGATCCAGTTTATTGTGAACTAACTGGCAAAAAAACAAACAAAAAAACGTCATCTTTCCTATAATTGCTCAGTGTCTAGTAGAAGATTGGAAGAAACCGTCGTTCATAAAATTAACGGGGAAAGCTTTTAATACTCTTCCAGTATAGTACCTGCACAGTGTCTAATTGGAAGGATTTGGCAGAACAGAGTGTGTTTTCTGGGTGGACTTTGGCAATGTCATTGCCCTTGCTATGTATAACACAGGACCCTGCAACAAAGTGCTAGGATTGCTGGATACCTTACACATAGCCTGCATGTACAGGAAAAAATGCTTCAAAGAAGAACACAAACAGGATTTTAGAGTGTAATGGAAGATCTGTGCAGCTTACTCTGGCATCAAGGATGGTAAAAGGCTGCAAATTCCCTCCAGGTCTTAATCCTAATTAGGATCGAGAGTTGAAAATGTATTAAAATAATAAAAGAAATGAGTTTGCTGGTAATTTGAGAGACATGTGTTAGGTTGGAAAAGGGAGACTGCCAGAACATATTGAAATCCCTAGTCACATACCGAAGCTTAGGCTAAAGTGAAAACTGCAGAATATTGTTGCTGTTTCAGCCACAGCCAAAAAACCTGTGGGACCTATTTATCACTCCTACATGAGACATAACGTGAGTGCCGGACTGTAGACTCCTCATGGATCTGCTTGGGAAGGAAAAACTACCAAGTGGCCGGGACATTTGGTTTAAATTAACTGCACTTGCCGGAAACTAAAGCCTTAGGCTGTAATGGCTCTGCTAGGCTGGACACTGGGAGATGTGCTCTCCTGCAGTGAGAAAAGAGTAAACATTTGTTGTAATATCAAGTGTCATTTATTTAGAGGTCGCCAATTTTTATCAGTTTACATGTCATAACTGGGTTTAAAGTATCATTTTTATGTGAGCTTCCCACTATATATTTTGTACACAGTCCTGAAACAGATTAAACTGGAGTACAGCCTCTAGGCCTGTGTATTAATGTAGCAATTTCATAGGCTGACCATTTGGAAGAATACGATCCAAGTGACAAAGCCAATTACTATAATGCATGAATAATGTGAGAATACAATTTTTAGTATAACTTCAAGACATATTAATACATGCACATTATAGTAAATATTTCATATTCTAATCATGGGATTAATTTGGTCTAGCTCATGATCTGTCTTAACCAGTCCCCTGATATTTCCTAATCACACCCAGATACTCTAATTCTGGCCATTTTAAACTAAAACTCACTAAGTTGAATTTACTAACTGGAGCAGCCAGAATCTAAAGCAGCTGTGCATAGCAACCAATCAGCTTTTATCTTTCATTTTCAAAGCAAGTGGAACTAAACACTTATGTTTTACAGTCAAGGAAGGTGTCGTCTTAAGCCCCGTACATACGATGAGAATATCGGACGAATGATCCTCAGGTTTTTTTTTGCATTCTAGTCTCATATCAAAAGTGAAGAAATAAATAACTCAAATTAAAATTCAGAAGTGATGTAATGTATTTGTATTGTATTTTTGGAGAAGAACTGTACTGATTAAACGAAAATCGTACGATCTGGTATCGCACGAGAAAAATGTTCGTGCTTGTCCCTGCAACCAATTTTGGACAAAAGTTCTGTACTAGTGATCAGATTACCATAACCAGTTTGGTTGAGAGCACAAACAACTGTGACAGCTATCATACATGGCATGCCTTAAAGTGGTTCCAAAGGCTCAAGGTATTTTACCTTCATGCATTCTATGCATGAAGGTAAACAACCTTCTGTGTGCAGCATCCCCCCCAGTCCCCCCTTATACTCACCTAAGCCCCCTCTGAATCCAGCGATATGTACTGGACATAAATGAATGCTGCGCTGCCACTAGTGAGTGAATGTGCCACACTATATTCATGGCACCTTTTTAAGTCTATATGCTATAGAGGTACACATTTATTTGTGGGCCACTATCACTTTACTCACCTGCTGTCCCAAACACCAGAACTGGAAGGCATGTACACTCATATACATCCTGCTCCCATCTTACTTTCCTCATCCACCTTCTTCTCCTAACCTCTGGGGACATCACCCCAAACCCTGGTCCTCCACTATTTCACCCCCACACCAGGTACCCTCTTTGCTCCAGGAATAGCCGCAGTCTGCTCAATTTAATATCAGTCCCCTTGCTCCCAAAAACCACCCTCCCTTTTTCATGTGCACTCTGGAATGCCCGCTCTGTCTGCAATAAGCTCACCTCTGTCCATGACCTTTTTGTCTCCCGCTCCATTAACCTACTAGCAATTATAGAAAGCTGGCTTCAAGCAGCAGATTCTTCTTCTCCCGCAGCACTTTCCTATGGAGGCCACTTACCCAGACCCAGTGGTCAGAAAGGAGGTGGGGTTGGTTTGCTTCTATCCCCACTGAGCACCTTTCAAGTCCTCCCTAACCCTCCCTCTCTATCCTTCTTTTCTTTTGAGACTCACTGCTTTCGGCTGTTTTCTCCCATTTCTCTGAGGATTGCAGTGATCTATCGGCCTCCTGGACCGGTGTCCTGCTTTCTTGATGATTTCTCCACCTGGATACCCTACTTTCTCTCCTCTGAAATACCCACTATCATTCTTGGAGATTTTAACATCCCGTTAATGTGAACAACCCAGCTACGTCCCAACTCTTCAACCTAACCTCATCTTTTGCCTTAGCACAATGGACACAGTCCTCCACTCTGATGGGAATACATTAGACATTGTTTTCTCCCATCGTTGCAGCCCCTATAACCTCACAAACACCCCCTTTCCTCTCTCTGATCATAATCTCATCACCTTCACAGTGTCCTCATCTTCAAACACCTATCCCTCTAAGCAGCAAACAATTACCCGCAGAAACCTTCACAAATTGAACCCTGCTCCTTTCCACTCTGTAACTGATCGCCTCTATGACAGTATCTCCCCCCTGTTCTGCCCTGACCTGGCCACTGCTGTCTACAACAGTTTGCTTTCATCCACACTAGACTCACTTGCTCCTCTAACAACACGAAGCATCAGGCCCCGACTGTTACAACCTTGGCAGACTGACGACACCAGAAATCTTAAACGACATATTTGTGCGCTGGGGTGAGTGTGGCGTAAAACCAAATCTCACCAAGCTTTCACCCTGTATAAATCTGCTTTCTTAACATACAGTTCCTCCCTCCATGCTGCCAAACAAACCTCCTTTGCCACTCTCATCAATAGCTTGTCATCCAGTCCTCGTTGTCTCTTCTCCACTTTTAACTCTGTACTTTCTCCACCTCCACCCAGTACCTCACTCACCGCTTAGAAGATTGCAAATCTTTTAAAAAACAAGATTGATGCAACTTGTAGGGGCATCTCCACTGCACAGGCATCCATCCCACTTAGCATACCTTATACTAAACCTCCTTTAACACTTTGCTCTTTTGACCTTGCTACTACTGAAGAGATCACTAAGGTTTTCTCAGAAGTCTGTGTCACTACCTGCCCCCTGGATCCTGTCGCCTCACAACTACTACGGTCACCCTCTTCTTCCATCCTATGCTCCCTCACTCACATCTTCAATCTCTCCCTCTCTAACAGTGCCTTCCCCACCCCTCTAAAGAATGCACACATCACTCCCATACTTAAAAAGCCCTCCCTGGACCCCACCAACCTGAACAACTTAAGACCCATCTCCCTGCTCCCATTTACCTCTAAACTCTTAGAACGCTTAGTCTACAATCACCTGAGCTTCTACCTCACCGACAACCACCTTTTTGACCCTTTACAGTCTGGCTTTTGCTCACTACACTCCACTGAAACTGCCCTACTAAAACTCACTAATGATCTACTAACTGCTAAAACCAATGACCACTACTCCGTACTCTTACTACTTGAGCTTTCTGGGGCTTTTAATACGGTTGACCATCCCCTCCTCCTCAAAAAACTCCACTCTCTTGGCCTCTGAGACTCTGCTCTCTCCTGATTCTCCTCCTACTTATCGCAGCGCTCCTTCAGCGTTACCTATAACTCTGGCTGCTCCTCTCCACTCCCCCTTTCTGTAGGGGTCCCTCAAGGTTCCGTCCTTGGACCTCTTCTCCATCTACACCTCCTCCCTTGGTCACTTGATAAACTCCCATGGCTTTAAGTACCATCTCTATGCTGATGACACACAAATCTATCTTTCTACTCCTCACCTCACCCCTTCAGTCTCTGCTCGCATTACTAACCTACTAAGTGACATATCGGCATTAATGTCACTCCACTTCCTCAAACTCAATCTTTCCAAAACTGAGCTCTTAGTATTCCCTCCAGCCACTGCCCCCTCCCCAGACTTCTCCATCAAGATCAATAACACAACCATCAGTTCCTCTCCTTATGCCAGGGTACGCTATATAGATCCTGTATAATAATAATAATCATGAATATAGTGTGGCACATTCACTCACTAGTGGCAGCACAGCATTTATTTATGTTTGTATTCACACATTTGTTTAATACACATTTGTGGTAGTGCTAGCAGCAGCCAGTCTATTTCCACATTAACCACAGTCCACTGGGCAGGCTCCACTTATAGATATGTACTGGAGTCTCGGCAATCCCTGCACTTTCTCATTGGCTGAGACAGAAGTGGGAGCAATTGGCTCCCACTGCTGTCAATCACAGTCAGGGAGCCAATGAGAAGAAAAGAGGGGTGCGGCCATGTGAATGGACACACGGAGCAGTGGGTGCCCCCATAGAAAGCTGCTTGTTGTGGGGGCACCCGACAAAAGGGAGGGGCAAGGAGAGCCTGTGGGGGACCCAAGAAAAAGAGGATCCAGGCTGCTCTGTGCAAAACCACTGCACACAGCAGATAAGTATAGACATGTTTGTTATTTTTTCTTAAAGAAAAATAAATCTTTAGAATCTCTTTAAATGTAAGGAATTGGTCTGGTAGGCAAGTGGTTAAACCACAGCTCACTGCACTGAACCTCTGTGTTGCAGGGCAAATGGGACACAATTGTTTCTATTTCCCCTTGTGGTGACTAGCATTCATCCAGTCCAGAAAAATGCCAGTCCCTGCAAGTGTGAACGAGTCCTAACTGTTGTATCTACCAGGTAAATCTATTCATTTAGTTCTACTTTAACATAACATACTGAAGATATTATCTGATTGGTTATGTTCAGCTGCTCAAAATTCCATCTGCTCCAGTTTAAAGTGGAGCTAAACCCTCTTATTCTTTTCAGCCAAGGAAGCTTCCATCTTAGCCTCTGTTTGATCTGCAACTGCCAAGATGCTGCACATTTGATCAGTTACGACACCAGCCATTTGATAGTTAGACAGTTTGGTTAAAAGCACAAGCAAATGTGACAGTAAGGCAGGCCATAGACGTGTTGAAACACAAATTCAATTTGTGTCGATCATCAAGTCAATCGTTTTTTGCATCATTTGTGTTAGCTGCGACACACAATTTTCGTGCTGCAATCAAAAGTGTCTGAACCAACTTTTTTTTTTAAATTGAAACAATTGATGGCACAAGCTTATGAGCTTTTGAGCTTTTGTTTTTCAACTCCTCTATGGCCTGCTTAATAGTTCCCTGCATGCTGGGAATTTAGCTGTTTTTGAAACTGTTAAATAATGGGTTTAGTTCCACCTTAAATTCCCCTCACTTTGTTTCAGAAAATTAGGCCCATTTCTTTAAATGAAGCACTGTCAGTAACTTTGTAAATTATACAACAAAATGTTTCCAATGGGAACTTGGTAACATTACAGCCTGCCACTTAATCAAGCAATTTTTCAAACCTAGGGTTTTTTTTTCCATAAAACAAAGCATGACCACTGGAGAAAAATCAACGTTGCAAAGAAGTAAGGCATTCCTACAATGCTTCAATCCAAAGTCTTCAGGCTCATCTAATTCAAAGCCTGAGAATTTAGACTTCTCTAAAACTGAATATCCAAGCTTATCATTATTAACATTAATAATCCAAAGACCTAGAAGAATAATTGAAATATTTTTACACATTATATGATACGTTATTGATAACTCATCTTCATTTGCCTCATCAAACCTCTAAACTGTAAAGGTTGGAATAGAAAATGTAATTCCCATCCAAAATCAAGCCAAGACACTCCCAATCTACTTTTTTCTGCCTGTATCTAGCAGAACTTGGGCCCATTTAGCTAACTTCCTAAACATGCAATGCAAAACATATGTGTTCCATTTGCAAAAAACAGTGCTGATTTTGGTTAATTTACTAAAGGCAAGTAGACTGTCCAGTCAGGTCCGAGCATGTAGGCCCTTTACAAAATATTCTAGAGTGGGTGACTGGGGACAAAGAGAAGGCAAATTTATTAAATACCTTCTTCAGCTCTGTATATACAAAGGAGCATGGGGTTGCTCTTGTCCATAATGGGTATGGCATTGACACAGCTCCAGATGATCCACATTGGCTCACAATTGATATGATCCAAAAATATTTAGACAGAATAAAGGTGAATAAAGCACCTGGACTGGATGGCATACACCCATGCATCCTTAACCTCCCTGGAAGTATTCTCGAGTGTAGCTCGGGGTAAAGTTTCAGCACCACAAGCGGTAACCCCGAGCTACACTCTGGAATACCTTGCAGCGTTGCTCCAGGATCCCTTCTGCACTTACCTTGTCCTTCGCTCTCGCAATGTCCCCCCTGCAGCGTCCCCTTCCATCTCCTCTGGCTGATGTCGGCATCTGTCTTCCAGGTTCCGTTGCCTGCGACGTCGGGACGTACGGGGCACATAACCGGAAGGAAATGTAAAAATCTCAAAAAGTGACATTCACTAAATACACTAAAATCACATAGTAAAACATTACTGTATCAAGGCATTTTACATACATTTTGTCCCTAGTGCTTTGTCCTGTGCCCTGCCTGCATTTTTACTGTTCTTTCTGCCTGGAAACTGAGAAACGTCCATGGCATCCAAAAAGCATCCCTTTAGGTCAAAAGCCGTTTTAGACCAGCTAGAGAACCGTGATAGTAAATCAGAACTACTTGCAGAATTGAGTGATAATGATCCGTGGGGAAATTCGTCATCAGACACTGAAAATGATTTTGCGACTTTGCTCAGTGATGTGCGAACTTTATTTCTAATTGCAGTGTTTTTGGCTTGATTATATTATTGAATTAAATTTATTAGATTATTATTTTTTATGATTATTTATTAAATTATAATTAATGATTTAGTGTTTCAAATTTTAGCATACCCCGGATGTTTACTAGACTCTTGTATGGACAGATTTCAGTGAGTTATTCCTAAAAATTAAAGGCCTACAATAAAAAAAGACATATTTCCATGCAAAAAAATGTACCGCTTTGAGTACAGAAATACTGACATAATCAGACCGCCAGGGAGGTTAAAGAATTAAGCCCTGTCATTTCAAAGCCATTGTTTCTAATTTTTAGGGACTCTTTAATGACTGGCATAGTACCACTGGATTGCGTAAGGCCAATGCGGTGCCAATAATTAAAAAGGGGTCAAAATCTTTACCAAGTAATTATAGACCTGTTAGTTTAACTTCTATAGTTGGGAAGATACTGGAGAGTTTAATAAAAGACCACATAGATGAGTTCTTGCTGGAAAAAAATATTTTAACCTCCCTGGCGGTATGATTATTTCAGATTTTTGGTGCTGAAAGCGGTACCATTTTTTTGCATGGAAATATGTATTTTTTTTATTGTAGGCTGTAATTTTTAGGAAAAACTCACTGAAATCTGTCCGAACAAGAGTCTAGTAAACATCCCGGGTATCATAAAATTTGAAACACAAAATCATAAATTATAATTTAATAAATAATCATAAAAATAATATAAAAATAATAAAAAATTTAATTCAATAATATAATCAAACCAAAAACACTGAAATGTGAAATAGAGCGCCAAGTTCGCACATTGCTGAGCTCAGTCGCAAAATCGTTTTCAGTGTCTGATGACGAATTTCCCCCACGAATCATTATCACTCAATTCTGCAAGTGGTTCTGATTTACTATCGCTGTTCTCTAGCTGTTCAAACCGCTTTTGACCTAAAGGGACACTTTTTGGACGCCATGGACATTTCTCAGTTTCCAGGCAGAAAGAATAGACAAAATGCAGGCAGGGCGCAGGGCAAAGCATTAGGGACAATATGTATGTGAAATTGGTTGAGACAGCAATGTTTTACTAGGTAAAATGTAAAAAAAAAAAAATGACATTTTTTAAAATTTTTAAATTTTCCGCCGCCGGCGGCTGCGGCGCCCGTACGTCCCGACGTCACAGGGACAGGACACAGAAGCCGGATGCCAGCATCGGCCGGAGGAGATGGCCGGGGACGCTGCAGGGGACACATCGTGGGAGCGCAGGGTAAGGTAAGTGAAGAACACATGCCGGAGCAGTGCCTCAGGGTAAGCCCGAGTGTAGCTCGGGGTTACCGCTTTTGGTACTGAAATGTTACCCCGAGCTACACTCAGGAAAACCGCCAGGGAGGTTAAGCAACAGACAGCATGGATTCATGAAAGACAGAAGTTGTCAAACAAATCTGATTTCTTTTTATGAGGAGGTGAGTAAAACCTTAGACAGAGGGGTGGCTGTGAACATGGTATACTTGGATTTTGCAAACGTTTTTGCCACAGTTTCCCACACATGGCTAATGTGTAAGGTAAAGTCTATGGGCTTGGAAAAATCTGTATGTAAATGGATAGAAAACTGGCTAAAAGATCGTATTCAGAGAGTAGTGGTTAATGATTCATACTCTGAATGGCCTGGGGTCATCAGTGGTGTACCCCAAGGTTCAGTGTTGGGACCCTTACTTTTTAATATATTTATAAACAATATAGGGTCTGGGATTAAAAATCCCATTTCAGTCTTTGCAGATGACACCAAGCTGTGCAGTGGAATAATGTCCTTACAGGATGTCTTCAATTTACAAGTTGACCTCAATGCACTGTTTAATTGGCAACTATGTGGCAAATGAGGTTTAATGTTGATAAATGTAAGGTTATGCACTTGGGGGTTAAGAATATGCATGCATCATACATACTAGGGGGAGTACAATTGGGGGGATCAGTGGTGAAGGATTTGGGGGTTCTGGTAGATCACAAGCTTAATAATGACATGCAATGCCAAGCTGCGGTTTCTAAAGCGAGCAAAATCCTCTCTTGTATTAAAAGAGGTATAGGCTCCAGAGAGAGAGAGATCTCATATTACCCCTGTACAAATCATTGGTAACACCTCATCTGGAATATGCAGTTCAGTTTTGGGCACCAATTCACAAAAAGAACATTGAGGAACTGGAGAAAGTACAAAGAAGGGCAACCAAACTGATAAGAGGCATGGAGGAGATCAGCTATGAGAAAAGATTAGAGGAACTGAATTTATTCTCTCTTGATTAGAGGAGATTAGGGGGGATATGATCAACATGTATAAATACATCAGTGGTTCATATAGTGACCTCGGTGTAGAGTTATTCACCCTGAGATCACAGAGGACAAGGGGGCACTCTTTACGTCTGGAGGAAAAGAAATTTAATCTCCAAACACGGAAAAGTTTCTTCAGAGTGAGAGCTGTAAAAATGTGGAATAGACTCCCTCAAGAGTTGGTTCTGGCCAGCTCAGTGGATTGCTTTAAAAAAGGCCTGGATTCTTTCCTAGATACACAGAATATAACCGGATACTAACATTTATTGGTAAAGTTGATCCAGGGAATTTCCGATTGCCTCTCGGGGGATCAGGAAGGAATTTTATTTCCATGCAGGAGAAAATTGGATTATGCTTTGCTGGGTTTTTTTGCCTTCCTCTGGATCAACTGTGGGTATAGGATAATAACTTTTTTTTTGTGGTTGAACTGGATGGACTTTTGTCTTTTCAGCCAGACTAACAATGTAACTATGCAAGGGCAGTTGCTCCACAGCTTAGTAAATGAGGGAAAGCTCTGCTGACTTCCATCATCCAATCATATGCAAGCTAAAATGCTGTTTTCTTTGCATGTGATTGCATATTATTTATGTCAGGTACTTATATAGCACCGTCAATTTACACAGTGCTTTACATATATATATATTGTACATTCACATCAGTCCCTAACCCTCAAGGTGCATACAATCTAAAGTCCCTAACTCACATTCATACACATAATAGGGCCAATTTAGACAGGAGCCAATTAACCTACCAGCATGTCTTTGAAGTGTGGGAGGAAACAGGAGTACCCGAAGGAAACCCATGCAGTCACAGGGAGAACATGCAAATTCTAGGCAGGTGGTGCTGGGGTTGGGATTCGAACCAGCGACCCTAGTACTGCCAGGCGGAAGTGCTAACCATTTAGCCACTGTGCTATTTTTTGCAAAGTGTAGCTTCACCTCATTTACTAAGCTCTGGTGCCAATGCTCTTGCAGAGTGCAACTACACTTGCAAAGGGAACAGTTTATTTGTCTTTAGTAAATCAACTTCATTGTGTCTGCAGACATGTTTCTGACCGTGTCAGTACAGTATGTATTGTGTCTGTGGGGACATGTTTCTGTTGTGTTAGTGTGTTACTGATGGCTTCTGTGAGAACATGCTTCTGTTGTGTTAGTGAGGGTACCGATTGTATCAGCAGGGACATGCTTCTCTTGCGTTAGTGAGGGTACCGATTGTATCAGCGGGTACATCCTTCTGTTGTGTTAGTGAGGGTACCGATTGTATCAGCGGGGACATGCTTCTGTTGTGTTAGCGAGGGTACCGACTGTGTCAGTGGGGACATGCTTCTGTTGTGTCAGCGAGGGTACTGATTGTATCAGCGGGGACATGCTTCTGTTGTGTTAGCGAGGGTACCGACTGTGTCAGCGGGGACATGCTTCTGTTGTGTTAGCGAGGGTACCGAATGTATCAGCGGGGACTTGCTTCTGTTGTGTTAGCGAGGGTACCGACTGTATCAGCGGGGACATGCTTCTGTTGTGTCAGCGAGGGTACCGACTGTATCAGCGGGGACATGCTTCTGTTGTGTTAGCGAGGGTACCGACTGTGTCAGCGGGGGACATGCTTCTGTTGTGTCAATGAGGGTACCGACTGTATCAGCGGGGACATGCTTCTGTTGTGTCAATGAGGGTACCGACTGTGTCAGCGGGGACATGCTTCTGTTGTGTCAATGAGGGTACCGACTGTATCAGCGGGGACATGCTTCTGTTGTGTCAATGAGGGTACCGACTGTATCAGCGGGGACATGCTTCTGTTGTGTCAATGAGGGTACCGACTGTGTCAGCGGGGACATGCTTCTGTTGTGTCAATGAGGGTACCGACTGTATCAGCGGGGACATGCTTCTGTTGTGGTAGCGAGGGTACCGATTGTATCAGCGGGGACATGCTTCTGTTGTGTTAGCGAGGGTACCGATTGTATCAGCGGGGACATGCTTCTGTTGTGTTAGCGAGGGTACCGATTGTATCAGCGGGGACATGCTTCTGTTGCATCAGTGAGGGTACTGATTGTATCAGCAGGGACATGCTTCTGTTGTGTTAGCGAGGGTACTGACTGTATCAGCGGGGACATGCTTCTGTTGTGTTATCGAGGGTACAGACTGTGTCAGCGGGGACATGCTTCTGTTGTGTTAGCGAAGGTACCGATTGTGTCAGCGGGGACATGCTTCTGTTATGTTAGCGAAGGTACCGATTGTGTCAGCGGGGACATGCTTCTGTTGTGTTAGCGATGGTACCGATTGTATCAGCGGGGACATGCTTCTGTTGTGTTAGCGAGGGTACCGATTGTATCAGCGGGGACATGCTTCTGTTGTGTTTGCGAGGGTACCGACTGTATCAGCGGGGACATGCTTCTGTTGTATTAGCGAGGGTACCGATTGTATCAGCGGGGACATGCTTCTGTTGTGTCAATGAGGGTACTGATTGTATCAGCAGGGACATGCTTCTGTTGTGTTAGCGAGGGTACCGATTGTATCAGCGGGGACATGCTTCTGTTGTGTTAGCGAGGGTACCGATTGTATCAGCGGGGACATGCTTCTGTTGTGTTAGTGATGGTACCGATTGTATCAGCGGGGACATGCTTCTGTTGTGTTAGTGAGGGTACCGATTGTATCAGTGGGGACATGCTTCTGTTGTGTTAGTGATGGTACCGATTGTATCAGCGGGGACATGCTTCTGTTGTGTTAGTGAGGGTACCGATTGTATCAGCGGGGACATGCTTCTGTTGTGTTAGTGATGGTACCGATTGTATCAGCGGGGATATGCTTCTGTTGTGTTAGTGATGGTACCGATTGTATCAGCGGGGACATGCTTCTGTTGTGTTAGTGAGGGTACCGATTGTATCAGCGGGGACATGCTTCTGTTGTGTTAGCGAGGGTACCGATTGTATCAGCGGGGACATGCTTCTGTTGTGTTAGCGAGGGTACCGATTGTATCAGCGGGGACATGCTTCTGTTGTGTTAGTGAGGGTACCGATTGTATCAGCGGGGACATGCTTCTGTTGTGTTAGTGAGGGTACCGATTGTATCAGCGGGGACATGCTTCTGTTGTGTTAGTGAGGGTACCGATTGTATCAGCGGGGACATGCTTCTGTTGTGTTAGTGAGGGTACCAATTGTATTAGCGGGGACATGCTTCTGTTGTGTTAGCGAGGGTACCGATTGTATCAGCGGGGATATGCTTCTGTTGTGTTAATGCAATAATAATTCTGGGGATATGTTATCAGTTATTATTATTACATCGAGTTTATATAGCGCCATAGGGTTTGCTCAGCGCTCTACAATAGAGGGGGGGACAATACATGAAATAGTACAGCAACTACAAACAGCACACGAGGGGTTAGAGGGCCCTACTCTTTCGAGCTTACAATCTAGGAGTTGTGTCAGTAAGATACCTATTCTGTGCTTGCAGGCATGTTTTTGGTTGAAAGCACCACTAGTGGTTGCACTATCACTAGTAGTAAGTACTTGAGACCACCACAATTTATTTACATTTATCTGTGAGAAACCACCACCTGCAGTCACCAGTGTCATCTCGTAGTCAATCACTTAGATGCTTAGGGGTTTATTTACTAAAGTGGGGAGTGTAAACTTAGGCTCACTTCTGCAGAGAAACCAATCAGCTTTTAGGCTCCGTTCACACCATGGCGTTTTTTAGTGCTCTTTGCAGAAACACACTACAGTCAATTTAACATGGTTTCTTATGGAACATGTTCACATTTATGCTTTTTTGAGCTGCTTTGTTTTTGGAAAGGGTCAGGGTCTCTTTTAAAAGCAAAAATCAGCGTTCAATGGAGAAGCTGCTGAAATGAATGGTAGTGCATTTTTGCTGCATTTTGCATTTTTATTCTGCCCAGCAACAAAAGAAATTCCACTTTAGCAAAAAAAAGAGCTGCACAAAACAACGTAGAAACGCGTCAAATACGCATCAAGACCATATATTGAGGGAAGCGGTGCAGCATCAGAGTGGTGCCCTGGCCCAGTCCACACCTACTGCGCCCCTCCCATGCTACGTCACTGAGCCTCTTCGGATCCCATGTGGCAGAGCTCAATCAGTGCCTCACTGGGTCTCCATCCTCAGTCACCTGCCAGATGTGTCTCTGCAAACAAGGGGGATGCTGGGAGAGTAGATATATTCTATAGCAAGGCACTGGCTCGCTCTCTTGGCATGGGATTCAGAGCTGAACACAGAGGTATTGCTGTTCTCCTCCAGACAGATTGCTGGCCTACTGCTGCAGGAATCTGCACAGCAGTTCAGCACAACAGTGACACAAATCACCACACCGGGATCACACAGTGTCTCTGCACTGGGACTGTCATTATCTAATCTTCATACAGACATCTCAATTCACTGCGCTGACAGACTGTCAGGCAATAACTCCACACATCCCTCAACCAACCAAGAGTAAGAACTCGGGTTCCTAGGAGGCCTTGCTGTCCATAGGACTGGTGATCGGGTAGATGCCCAACCTTTTTCTGTCATCACTGTAGAGACACTGCATACAGACACTGCATACAGACACCTTTACACCTCCATACCAGATCTTTGTTTTGAGCAGTACCACAGTCTATCTCTTTAATTTATCGAATTACATTTATTCACTAATGTTTATTGGCCCCCACCATTGCTAGCAGAAGACCACCATATCAGGAACTTTAAACATTACTGGACTCAAGTTTCAATCTCTAGTTAAAGGGACCTCTTCTCTTTTAAGGCCATTGTTATTCAAATTGGGATACTTATATCAATTCATAGCAGAGTATACGTTTACATAATTCTCTGCATTCTCCGTGGCTGCACTTTTGGTCTAAAGGGAGCTGATAAGTCAACAAGCCTTTTCTTCTCCTTGTGGCTGATGTTGCAAGTAAATTGTTGAATCTTACTACTCATGACTGTATAATCTGTTAAACATTGCTAATTCATTATTTCTGTTTATTGATTATTTTTCTACTTGTATGTGCTAACTGGAACTGTATATCCTAAACCCATTATTTCTGTGGCCTACTCTTTTGAACAAATTTAATATAGAGTTGTTACTAAATAATTGTGTCTCTTGCGTTATTATTCTATACTTTTGAAAGATGTCTGAACCCAGAGTGTCAGAGGTGTCAGGAGGCTTGCAAGGTTAGGACAACCATTGGGGACCAGCATTATCAAGCAGCCCTGCGGGAATAGTGCTACACAATTATAGTTAGCAAATGGCCAGGAAGACTAGAACATTTCTTCAGCATTAAAATCTTCTTAAAGGAACAATAGAAAAGGATTACAGTCCAAGCATAGTGTTGCTAAGCTGATCTATTAGTCACAGGTACTGTGAGAGTACTACAGCAGATACATTGCTGCTATGACGGCCTGTCTCTGTGACAGACACAATTAAAAGGACATCAGACACAATTAAAAGGAGCTCAGTGGCACTATGGCTCAATGTCTAAGAGCAGAGCAGTTTTTTTTTCCTTGGATATCTCCATTCCCACATGGAAGAAAAATATATTTTAAATATATTTAAAAAATATTCTTCCCAAATATTTGACATATATTTGAAATACTACAAGAAATATACTGTATGTTGAAATGCGTTTTTTTATATATAACAAAATATATGAAAAATATTTTAAAAATACATTTTCAAATATACTGTATGTCTGTAAAAATACATTTAATCTACATTTTTGGAATGCATTTACAAACATATGTTAAAATGACTTTTTTATGTGTTGAAAAAAATTCTGAAGATTTATATACAGTTGCAAGAAAAAGTATGTGAACCCCTTGGGATTATGTGGAGTTTTGCATGAATTTGGCATAAAATGTGCTCTGAAAGTCATCTAAGTCACAACAATAGAAGAACACAGTCTGCTGAACATAATACTACACAAACATTAGATGTTGCCATGGTTTAATTGCACATAACATGTAAACATTCACAGTGCAGGGAGGAAAAAGTATGTGAGGCCCTAGCTTAATGTCTTCTCCCAGAGCTAATTGGAGCCAGGAGTGAGCCAACCTTGACTCCAATCAGTGTGATGATATTGGATGTGTTGCTGACAGCTGTCCTGCCCTTAAAAAACACACACCTGTTTTGGGTTTACTGGTTTCAAGAAGCACTGTCTGATGTGAAACATGCCTCGCAGAAAAAAATTCCCAGAAGACCTACAATCAAGAATTGTTGACTTGCATGAAGCTGGAAAGGGTTACAAAAGTATCTCCAAAAGCCTTGATGTTCATGTGTCCACGGTAAGACAGACTGTCTACAAATTTAGAAAGTTTAGCACTGTTGCTACTCTCCCTAGGCGTGGTCGTCCTGTAAAAATGACTGCAAGAGCACAGCGCAGAATGCTGCATGAGGTAAAGAAGAATCCCAGAGTGTCAGCTAAAGACCTACAGAAATCTCTGGCACATGCTAACATTTTTGTTGACACATCTACAATAAGGAAAACATTAAACAAGAATGGAGTACATGGGAGGACACCACGGAGGAAGCCATTGCTGTCCAAAAAGAATATTGCAGCACGTTTGAAGTTTGCAAAAGAGCACCTGGATGTTCCACAGCACTACTGGCAAAATATACTGTGGACAGATGAAACCAAGATTGAGTTGTTTGGGAAGAACACACAACACTATGTGTGGAGAAAAAAAGGCACAGCACACCAACATCAAAACCTCATCCCCACTGTAAAACATGGCGGAGGGAGCATCATGGTTTGGGGCTGCTTTGCTGCCTCAGGGCCTGGACGGATTGTTGTCATTGATGGGAAAATGAATTCCAGAGTTTATCAAGACATTTTGCAGGAAAACGTACGACCATCTGTCCGCCAACTGAAGCTCCACAGAGGATGGGTGATGCAACAGGACAATGACCCAAAGCATACAAGTAATTCAACAAAACAATGGCTGCAACAGCACAGAATACGCCTTCTGGAGTGGCCCTGTCAGAGTCCTGACCTCAACCCAATTGAAATGCTGTGGCATGACCTTAAGAGAGCGATTCACACCAGACATTCCAAGAATATTGCTACACTGAAACAGTTTTGTGAAGAGGAGTGGTCCAAAATTACTCCAGATCATTGTGCAGGTCTGATCTGCAACTACAGGAAACGTTTGGTTGAGGTTATTGCTGCCAAAGGAGGGTCAACCAGTTATTAAGTCCAAAGGTTCACATACTTTTTCCTCCCTGCACTGTGAATGTTTACATGTTATGTGCAATTAAACCATGGCAACATCTAATGTTTGTGTAGTATTATGTTCAGCAGACTGTGTTCTTCTATTGGTGTGACTTAGATGACGTTCAGAGCACATTTTATGCCCAATTCATGCAAAACTCCACGTAATCCCAAGGGGTTCACATACTTTTTCTTGCAACTGTATATATATTGAATACAGCAAAACTTTTAGTATTTCAAATACCGGTATATGTCAATATATTTGGGAAGAATATTTTTAAAATATATTTCAAATATATTTTTCTTCCATGTGGGTTGATACAGAAACTATGGTGATCGGGCAAAGTTCACACTTCTGCAATTCGATTTTGATACAATTTTCAGTGCATTTTCATATGCAGTGTGGCTTGGTAGCTATTTAGTTGCATTTTGAATTTTGTTTGCATATTCTATGGGGCCAAAGTTGTGCTGTAATCAACCCAGAGTAGTTACAGGACCGTTTTCCAAAAATACACTGTGTTGTGTTGCATTGATGTGAATGACCACAATGTGATTTCTATTGTCATGCTATTCTGTGTGGCCCATCTGATATCACACTAGTGCAAACCAGGCCTAAAATGCATTTCTAAAATTGTGCTGCCAAAACAAGTTTGACCTTTTGTTTTGTTATGTTCTTTTAGGATTCACAATGGAGCCAGCAGCAGGAAAAAGATCAAAGCAAGTTAGTTCATTTTTTCAGTAAGGTTCCAAGACAGCAATTAAAATCAAGAGAAAGGTAACTTTTGTGTTAACTTTACACCAAGCTAGCTCGAGTTCTTGTCTGTGAGTCCAATTCAACAGATGTAAAGGAATACTGTTTATTACTTCAACTAGTATTGCTTTATGTTCACCTCCTCCATAGAAGAATTACATATATAATTTTGTAAACAGCATATGTGTTGCTGAAAGATTTTACATTCTAAAGATTCTGTGGTTCGCAGATAAAACATAATGATTTCCAGTGTCAAAACACTATCAAGAAAAAGGCCAAAATCCAAGATTCCAGTAAGGGTGGCTGTCTAGATGGAAGTGGTTAGCCTATTCTGCTGTTCAAGATGGAGTTTACAACACATAGCTTTTTCCAAGTCAGGAGCTGGGATTAACTCTCATCTTCTTGCATCTCAATCGGAAAAAGCAGTTGAACATTTTGGAAAATATTCTGCCAACCAATATCATCAAAATTGCTTTCATGATACTTTTTGTCTCCCCAAAATAAACCCCTAAAAAGTCTTTGGAAAACCAGCTGGTTGCAGAAAACCTGAGAAAAACAGCTGGGAAAAGATAGAAATGAATACCTACAATTGAAATACTTATTTTGTGTGGAAGGCAAGAACTTGCTTCAAGGGGAGGTAGGGTAAGATTGATTGCTTAAATCTGCCAGACCATACTAAAGGAAGCTTTTAAGATTTATTAAGATACCCAGAAAATGTAGATACTAGTGTAGAACCCTCCTAGTTAGGTACTAAGATTTGTATAGTTAGAACAGGGGCGGACTGACCATTTGGAAACCTGGGCACTGCCCGAGGGCCCGGGGTCAGTAGGGGGCCCCATGAGATGCCCCTTGTACCTTTTTCATAGGCTTTTTTGAGTTTGGGCAAGGACACAGGGGCCCCATGATCCCCTATTGCCCGGGGGCCCCATGAGTTGTCAGTCCGCCCCTGAGTTAGAATAAGTAAAGCTGTGAACAGTGAGACTGCTAAGTACATTCAGTGGGGTATTCTGCTTAACAGAGTGCTGTAATTGATTAGTCAGGTCTGTTCATGATGCTCTGGTGCTGTTTGAGTTTGTCTGAGTTCCATCTGCCTTCAGGAAGCTATGGCAGCCTTCCAGAACATAGGTAGGGGTTAGGCAAATGAACAGCATGACTATGGATACAACCCTGGCCAATTGCAGGGGAGGGTGGCCCCATAGCATGCTGGGAGTGGTATTTATGTTCTGTGAGCACATGGGTTCAGCATCTTTCCCTGGAGAGGATTGAACCAAGCCAGGCTGGAAGCAGGATTGCCTCACCTGGTACTTGCTGCCATATGTCAGATGGGCAACCTGAGTGCCTGAAGTTAGGAATAGTGTGGGTTCTACAGTACACTGACTGAGGGGAGCTGTCTGCCAAAGATCTATCTGGTATCATTGGATAGAGTTGCTTGGAAAATTGGAAGAAGGTTGCCATTCTGCCCTTGGACTTGTGAGTACAGACACTGAGAGATCTTGGGGACTCTGTGTGCTTTGCTACCCCTCTGGTGCTTGATAGTCAGCATGGGTCAGATAAAAAAGGGAGCACTGGCTGGTGTTCTAAAGGGCTTGTCCAACTGTTAATTATGCAAAGGACTTTGCTCAGTTCTATTACTTTTGGACTGCCACAGTCTGCCATAACAGACCTGTATCAAAGGAGCTCAACCTTGCAACTACTACTACCGGTAAAGAGATTTTGCTCACTCCTAAACTATTTGTTACTATAATTTAAAGAGAAGTCTGCTATCTTCTTTCAGCCAGGACTTCAATAGTGCTCAACTAAGAGATCAGTTAGATGTCTTCAGTGTGAATAGTTCTAATTTTGGAGTATTCTACTAAATTCCGCATCCCTATCCCCAGTTCTACAATAAAACTCCAAAAACAAACATCCCCTAGACTGGTCATAAAAGACAACAAGCAATAGAGTGTGTGTATCTGGCTGTGGAAAATACTGCCTGGCAGCGGGGCAAAGCAAGGGGAAACCTGGGAAAAAATACAAACGGTTCCTCTGAGGGTAGCATTGCACAGGTAATATGCATCAAAGTCAAAATGCAAAACCATATCTTCATTTCAAATTGTATTTCAGTTATTTCCAGCCTACTCCTATTAATCTGAATGATTTTGAAGTGTGTAAACTTGCTATGTGAAGATCCCCACACATTCACTTGAATTCTGTGACATGTATTCACTATGCCCTGTGAGTACGCACTGCTCTGTCACACATTTTACCTGCCTTCTGAAAATTTTTGAAAGCCTGGGAACAGTGGATATGTTATGCTTTCACATCCCTGCCCCCAACTAGCTTCGGTCAACTGTACATATCATTTGTTCAGGTCCTGTGTCTGTGGTACTCACCCTCTCCTAGGGTCTCTTTCTTCTGTCTCTTTCCTGTTCTTTTTCTTCTTTGATTCCTTCCTTCCTCTCCTCTTCATTTCTAATATGAAGGATATCAATAAAGACGGATGTTCTTTAGGGGACAACACAGAATTGTCTGGGATATTTCCCTAATCTTTAACCTGGTCCTACCTGCTTCTGGTAACAATTCACTGTTGTGTTAATTGTTATGCATACTTACGCTGTTTTATTTTTACACGCCTGCCTAATGTCACCCCTGTGTGGGCAAACCATGGCTTGTCATAATCTTTTGAAATTTCAATAAAAATATTGAAACTGATATACTGCAGATATCAGTGGGGTCGTATAGGCCTCTCTTTGTGTTCGCTATGTTGACTTTGATTCCAAAGGACTTTTTTCAATTCCTTCCAGTTGTTGAGAAAGTTATATAAAATAATTAGTTTCCTAATGTTTCCTAATGTTGCAAAGTGTAAGAACATTTGGAATAGGATGTCTGTAGTTAACATGGTTATGACGGAGCTTTATTTATGTCAGGAAAACTACAAGGTGCCAAAGCTGTGATTAGAGAGGGACACCCCATCACACTTCATTTTCACTGCTCGTCTTGCTCTGAATTTAGCAGTGTCTAAATCTTGTGAAGTGCAATCTATCTTGAACTATAGGTGCCATGGACAACTTTGAAATATCTAAAAAAAATCGGTGCTTCTACCCTGTATTGAAAGATGTGATGTTCTACCTACTGCAGAATGTTTTAAATTATTGTTGCAACTAGATGGAATGAGGGATTTAATGCAGTCACTGACTTCATAGAATTCCATGAACCACTGATAGAAGCATTGACAACTATATCAAGCTGGTCAAAAGATTCATCAAACACATCCAAGAAGGCAAACTCTATGTTGTGCTCCATTCTGAAAGTAAATTTATCATATCTCTCAGGTTTTTGAACGTGATCAAAAGTCCTCCAAAAACCAGCTCTGTGTTTTAGAGAAACAATGAAAGTAGCTAAGGACACAAGGCAAGAATGCTGCAAAAGCTTTCCGAACAGCAATATATATTTGACAAAAGCTGGACAACACATGTCTTAGATCGGCAGCCAAAAATGATAATTGCAATAAATGTTCACATTAGTTTCAAGGGCACTTAAAGTAGTTTTAAACTCTTACATATACCCAATGACTGGTTTCAGATGATACACAGAGATGAAGCATAACATAAGCTGTACCTGTCTATCTGCAGTCTTCTCTTCTCTACATCTGTTCAAAGTCCAGAATTTATACAGCTTGTCTGAGAGTTCAGAAAAAAGGGGGTGGAGAGCCTAACTTACACTGCAGAGCTCAGTGTGGAGAGCTCTGAGAGCTCCTGTCACTATTTTTGGTGTCAGGAAAACTTGTCAGAAGTGACTCATGCTGATAGTAGAGGAAGGAGACAGCAGACAGGAATGACACTTAGTGCTCTTAATTGAGATAAGTACACACTATAGAGGGATATGGTTTGTTCATATTTCATGCCTGAGGTTTGCAACCAGGTAATTATCCGCTGGTGCCTGGTGATTACCGATGATCACTGATGGGTAGGAAGACTGTTTTGTTTACAAACATTCTTCCTCCCTGTCAGCTTGGGCACACTGCTCGGGATGGCTGTGCACAGCACAGCCATCCCGAGCAGAGTGCTTACAGTGAAGCACACACCCCCGCCCCCTAGTAAAACACTCCCTTTGTATAGTTAACCCTTTGATCACCTCTCATGTTAACCCCTTCCTGCCCAGTGCCCTTAGTACAGTGTCAGTGCTTTTTTTTTTAGTACTGATGACTGTATTGGTGTCACTGGGGTGTCAGTGACAGAAAGTTAGTTCCCCCAGTGTCAGAAAGTCTGCCACAGTCCCGCTAAAAGTCACTGATCGCCGCCATCACTATTAGAAAAAATAATAATCCCAGTATCTATACCAGCATTTGTAAAAGCTATAACATTCTATTAAATCCAATTAATTTACACATGTTGGGATTTTTTTTTAGGAAAGACATGTCGCAGAATACATTTTGGCCTACATTTATGATGAGGTTCACTGATGTTTTGGAGTTACTTTGCTGCTTCAGGCACTGGATATTTTGACCGTGTACATGGCATTATGAAATCCGAAGACTTTTGAGGTGCAATGTAGGGACCAGTGTCAGAAAGTTTGGTCTCCGTCAGAGGTCTTGGGTCTTACAGACCAAAAGCACATGTCAAAAAGCACCCAGAAATGGTTTAAGACAAAGTGCTGGAGAGTACTGAACTGGCCAGCAATGAGTCCAGATCTCAATCCCACAGAGCACCTGTGGAGAGATCTCAAAACAGCAGTTTAGAAAAGGAACCCTTCCACTCTGAGAGATATGGAGCAGGTCTGGAGTAAGAAACCAAACCCACGGATGGTTAATGGAAGCAATTGATTTCAGTTATTTTTTACAAGGAGTGTACTACCAAATATTAAATTAAGGGTGCCAATAATTTTGTCCAGTCCATCTTTGGAGTTTTAAGTGGAATGTTCCAGATTTGGCTTTTTGTTTCTCCACTTTTTTTGTCACACCAAAACAAACAAAAGAAATAAATATGAAAATGCCTAAACAGTTGTAATTGCAACAATTGTCTGGGCGAATTGGTGCATTATCTGACAGAAATGCAGGGGTGCCAATATTTTTGGCCATGACTGTATGCTTATTAGACATTTTCTTGAAAACTGTATGTGCCATCATAACCTTTGGTAATGTACCTCACAATACCCCAAATAAATTGGCAACTTCAGTCACAGAGGAACCAGCTAAGCGGGCACCTACAATTTGCCCTCTTTGAAACTGTGCTGGTTAGGTGCTGCCCCGCACAGGATGGTAGGGGTTAATGCCTTTCCTGGCTCTTTGGTTTTGGTGAGTTTTCTCTAGGTCCGACCCACTAATCCTGAGGGACAGTGGTCCAGAAGAGAGAGCCCCCGGGCCTGCGAGCCCCCGAGAGGTGTAAGATGGGGAAACAGCTCTCATTGAACACTGTTTGGAGTAAATCAAATGTTTTGACTGACATTCTGCGGTTTAGCCACAAGATGTCACTGTTTTTCTAACAGGGCCTCAGACTGCATAGATACTTCTATATTCATGAAGAGGTGGGGTTTTCACACAGGAGTGGAGTGAACAGGAAAAAGAGACAGCAGCCATGCTTTGGAGAATGGAGCTGTGTGTGAGCTGAGAATCCGATGCCATCCAGGTGTGAGAACATCTCTCCGTAATCAGAAATGCAGCTAGGTGAAGCTGATGGTGTTCAAGACGCTGATCCTGTTCAGAGAAAGGGAGATTGCTGCTAGGAATGCTGATGAGATTGCTGCTTGTTGGAGAGACATTTTTTCTGTTCAGAGTCACCAGCGGATGCAAAGCAGACCCGGGTCGTTAAGATCATGCACGCACCTCATTTCAGTGTTGGCGCCTTGAGACTGAGACAGGCCTATAGTTACTTAGTTAGGGTCTCTGTTTGTGTCAGGCCACAAGTGTTGTTACAGATCATTGGAAGGACTCCACAACTTAAAGTGACATTTCACTTTTGGAGAGCTGATAAAATCCCACAAACTCAAGCCAGACTGGAGTTTTGCTCAGAAGGAATACTCAGGCACATGCTACAGGACCAGTTATGGGAGGGGGAATACTGTAGATTTGTGTAAGATTGTAAGCTGTTGTGCTGCACCACAGGCTAGCCCAGGGGTGGGCAAACTTTTTGACCTGAGGGCCGCAATGGGTTCATATATTGGACCTGGGGGCCAGACCAAGAGTAGATGAATGATGTGTATGTGTCATCCATAGTAAGTATAGTAATATTCCCCCATAGTAAGCATAGTAATTAATCCCCCATATAGTAATTCATCCCCCATATGGTAATTCATCCCCCATATAGTAATTCATCCCCCATAGTAATTCATCCCCCATATAGTAATTCATCCCCCATAGTAATTCATCCCCCATATAGTAATTCATCCCCCATAGTAATTCATCCCCCATATAGTAATTCATCCCCCATAGTAATTCATCCCCCATAGTAATTTATCCCCCATATAGTAATTCATCCCCCATATAGTAATTCATCCCCCATAGTAATTCATCCCTCATATAGTAATTCATCCCCCCTATAGTAATTCATCCTCCCTATAGTAATTCATTCCCCATATTAATTCATCCCCCATATTAATTCATCCCTCATATAGTATTTCATCCCCCATAGTACTATTCCCCCCCAAGTAGTAAGCCAAGTCCCCCCCTGCCGTAGTTTGCCCATTGCTGGGCTAGCCCATACCATACACCCATACACTGATTCTTCCTCTTTTAGGGTAATAACAGGTAAGGTGTGGCAGCTTAGTTGTGCCCACCAGTAGGTAAATTACTACACTTTCTACCTTCATCCATCAGAAGGCGCCGTGCTGTGCAGCACAAGGGTCTCAGCCTTTGGGCTGGGTGTATGTAAATTTATTGTATTATTGTGTTTATTTGCCACATCTAAGTAAAATTCTGTTGTTGCAAAAGCTGGTGCCGGTAGCTTTCCTCGTTCGCGACTTCACTGTATCCTGGGGAGCCCAGCCCGATACACGGCTTACAGAGGAACATGATCAAAAGCCCATAAGAGAGAGAACTGAAGAGTCGCACCCAGGAGGAGCACAAGAATGTTGCCTACTACTTCTGTAACATAGGTCCTCAGCACCTGGGGTTTGACCATGAACATACTAGCTATTTGAAAATGCCACTGATGGACTCCTGTCTGTACATGGACTCTACCTTTACAGGGTAGCCCACAGCAGCACATAGCTTGAGTTAGGAGTAGAGACATATGGATAATCCTGTTCTTGTAAATTGGACTTTGAGATGTTTGTTCTGTACTTTTTCAGGTAAAGCTTAGAAACTTTGTCTGAAGCTACTCAAGGGGTGTAATGCAAGTAACCAGTACATTGCTACAGTTTTGGGTCACTAGCATATTGAGGAATGAACAGATAGCACAAAAGAGAGTCATCATAATGCAGTACTACATGTTTTTGCCATGGGCAACAGAAATATTCAGTCAGTTAATTCAGCCTGTCAGTAGTGTGTACCTGTTATAGTTGGACTAGCCTCTAGCTGCGAGGGCGATGTCGGCACTCCTTCTGCCATGGTCTGTCTCCCATAGTAATGGTTGCAGATTTGCACTGTAGGGGTCCAAATCCTGTACAGAGTTACGGAAACTCAAGAGTCAAGTCAAGTGCACATGTGGAGCCTGTGCTAGGTGAACGGCGGAGCCCACTTTGCTGCTGGGAACAGTAGTGGAAAACACTGGACAGGGGGCTGTGGACAAGGCTCAGCATGTCCCTACTAATTGCAATTATCAGTGGAAAGATGTACATTTACACAGGAACCCAAAAGTTAACTGGAGAACAGTTATGATGCAAGTGTACATGGTGTATGTTCATCTGTAAAAGTAGAGGCCCGCCAAGGGTGCATGAAATTCAAAAATGGCTATTTCAAGCTATTTACCTGGAGTTGACTTTGAATTTATCTAAATAAAGGATCAGATGCAGCTTGTTGAAAATGGGTCTTTTTAGAGTAATTTGAATAAAACTGTACATTGCAAAGCAATACTATTTGAAAGAACTAAAGGAAATAAAAGTTCATTGTTAGATATTGAGAGGCAATTCTGAATATTTATGTTTAAGAATGGACCAGATGTGGAGATATGATGCTAGAAAGGAAAGGTTATTTAGATTAAAGGAAGGTTGATCATGAAATTCAATGAAGTATACAGTGTATATGATAACCATGTGGTCATAGACAAGGCTGTAGCACTTATGTTGAGGACTGGCATGCAGCAAATGAGAAGTGAAGAATTATTATTCAGTCATAAACTCAAAAACATAAAATATGTGTATTAATATTGAGAGATCATTTCTCATTCTGAATCCCCTATTTAATTTCTCCTGTTCCTGACCCTTTTGCAAACACTCTTACATCCTCACTTCTCAGACGAGTCATAAAAATGTCTTGACAGCTTAGGGTTTTTGCCGAACCAATATAAGCTATGAACAAGCCCCTTGAAACTAGCTCACCAAATCAGTTGTCTTATAGCACTGAAATATGTGATTAATATTTGGAAAAAAACACAACCCACATTTGTATGCCAAACTATTCTGGCCATATGATTTTTCTGTAATTATGAATCTGGCAACAGCAGGAGATGCAAAACAACTGGGTCACTCTTAAACCCTCCTCATTGCTTTGTTATGTCGTGTTGTTTCTTTAGTTCCGAACATTAATAGACTCCTTGTTCAGAAAACCTCAGTGGTACAGGGTAATAGGTGGAGGTTTCCAAATCTCTGTCCTTTAAAACATATTGGATTGTTTAGGACAGATTTCATGCTAGCCCCTTTAATTAAAAACATAACAATTGCCATTTGGATCTTTACATGTTTTCCTGCAGTGTGCCGTCACTGCCGTCTGCTATTACAAATCGAGAGAAATTCCTTTCCTGTCACCGCATGCACTGTTAAAGGGTGATGTCACCTTTTCTGATGCATGGCTATTTTTCATTGTTTGACTATTTCCCTGTGTTCAGGGGAAGGTTCTTTAGCTATTTCATATAGAGCATAGAGATGTCTGCTTTCTCTTTTTTCCCACTGTTTAACATGGCCTAAGATGTATTGAGAACTCCTGAAGGACCAAGCAGCTGTCCAGCAGTATTCCCCATTATTTTGCTCTTTGTAATCCAGGTTAAGCTCTATAAATTGTTTTAAGGAACAATGTGAAACGGGGTATCGTTCGACAGAGACTTAAAAACGAATCCTTGTGTCTGTGCCCAGAATTGAGTGCAAATGGCAATTAGGAAAGCTTGTAGGGCACTGTTTTTAATTAAAGGTCCTGAAAACCGAGATATTGTTTTTTTAAATTTGACATTTTCAAATATACTGTGTGTATAACAGATAACGGAAATAAAGATCTTGTCGATATGTGCACTGCTGCCCCACAGACATGTGACGTTAGTCATCAGACTGCAGAACTCTGTAGACAGTCTTTGGTAAACATCCACCAGTCTAAATTGGTTGTACACAGGAGTAAGTTAAAGCTGAACTCTGGACAAAAACAATTCTTAGCCATATGTAATGTAAAAACAAATGAACACTAATGAAGTGTGTGCAATGTGTGGCAGCTGCTGTGATGTGTAATATTTTTACTTTCCCCTCCCTCTTTTACCTAGTCAGATATATGTAAAACATATTTTAATGCACTTAGAAAAAACATATATACAGTATCTCACAGAAGTGAGTATGCCTCCCACATTTTTGTAAATACTTTATCATATCTTTTCATGTGACAACACTGAAGAAATGACACTTTGCTACAATGTAAAGTAGTGAGTGTACAGCTTGTATAACAATGTAAATTTGCTGTCCCCTTAAAATAACTCAACACACAGCCATTAATGTCTAAACCGCTGGCAACAAAAGTGAGTACACCCCTAAGTGAAAATGTCCAAATTGGGCCCAAAGTGTCAATATTTTGTGTGGCCACCATTATTTTCCAGCACTGCCTTAACCCTCTTGGGTATGGAGTTCACCAGAGCTTCACAGGTTGCCACTGGAGTCCTCTTGCACTCCTCCATGATGACATCACGGAGCTGGTGGGTGTTAGAAACCTTGCGTTCCTTTACCTTCCGTTTGAGGATGCCCTACAGATGCTCAATAGGGTTTAGGTCTGGAGACATGCTTGGCCAGTCAATCACCTTTACCCTCAGCTTCTTTAGCATGGCAGTGGTCCTCTTGGAGGTGTGTTTGGGGTCGTTATCATGTTGGAATACTGCTCTGCGGAATAGTCTCCGAAGGGAGGGGATCATGCTCTGCTTTAGTATGTCACAGTACATGTTGGCATTCATGGTTCTCTCAATGAACTGTAGCTCCCCAGTGACGGCAGCACTCATGAAGCCCCAGACCATGACACTCCCACCACCATGCTTGACTGTAGGCAAGACACACTTGTCTTTGTACTCCTCACCTGGTTGACGTCACATACGCTTGACACCATCTGAACCAAATATGTTTATCTTGGTCTCATCAGACCACAGCACATAGTTCCAGTAACTGATTTGCTTAGTCTGCTGGTCTTCAGCAAACTGTTTGCGGGCTTTCCTGTGCATCATCTTTAGAAGAGGCTTCCTTCTGGGATGACAGCCATGTAGACCAATTTGATGCAGTGTGCGTCATATGGTTTGAGCACTGACAAGCTGACCCCCCTCCACCCCTTCAACCTCTGCAGCAATGCTGGAAGCACTCATATGTCTATTTCCCAAAGAAGACATCTGGATATGACGCTGAGCACGTGCACTCAACTTCTTTGGTCGATTATGGCGAAGCCTGTTCTGAGTGGAACCTGTCCTATTAAACCACTGTATGGTCTTGGCCACTTTGCTGCAGCTCAGTTTCAGGGTCTTGGCAATCTTCTTATAGCCTAGGCCATCTTTATGTAGAGCAACAATTCTTTTTTTTAATATCCTCAGGGAGTTATTTGCCATGAGGTGCCATGTTGAACTTCCAGTGACCAGTATGAGAGAGTGAGAGCAATAACACCAAATTTAACACACCTGCTCCCCATTCACACCTGAGACCTTGTAACACTAACGAGTCACATGACATCGGGGACAGAAAATGGCTAATTGGGCCAAATTTGGACATTTCACTTAGTGGTGCTCACTTTTGTTGCCAGCAGTTTAGATATTAATGGCTGTGTGTTGAGTTATTTTGAGGGGACAAGAAGTTTACACTGTTATACAAGCTGTACACTCACTACTTTACATTGTAGCAAAGTGTCTTCAGTGTCTTCAATTTCTTCAGTGTTGTCACATGAAACGATAGAATAAAATATTTACAAAAATGTGAGGGGTGTACACACTTCTGTGAGATTCTGTATATATAACAGTGGGAACGTGGGGGAATGCAGTTCCGGCACCTCCAGCACTGAATGTATGTAATGGGAAGGGATGCTGGGGTATGCTGGAGGGTCTCTTGATGATCTTGGGGATCTGTTGTCACTGAAGGGAATCTATTTTTGCATGGGGGTCTATTGTTGCTGGGGGTCAGCTGTTGCTGGGAGGGATCTCCTGTTAAGGGAGGAGTCAATTGTTGCTGGCTGCTGGAGGACCTATTTATGCTGGCTGCTGGGAGATCTGTTGTTGCTGCTGGGGGTCTAGCCGGGGCCCGCCACGTTAGCACCCTAGACCTCAGCAAGGGTTACTGGTAAATCGCCCTCACAAAAGGTAGGTATTCACCGCTCTGTAGCTGACGGAAGGGGCCTGGGCTGCGGCCAAGACCTTTTCGTGGCCAGACTCGGCAGAGACCCAAGGCTGCCTAGGAACCCCCTTCTCCCAGAGCTGGGGAAGACTGTCTGCTAGACTCCAGAGATCCATGAGTACATGCTCTCCGCGTGCTTCACTTGAACTGTTCTTGTGCTGACCTCACACCAACCCCCCCCCCCCGTTGGATTACTTGCTACAGAGACTCACACCAAACTCCCTGTTGGATTACTTGATACAGATACTCTCCCTTGGCTCTCGGTGTTGGACTTTAAGTGTGTTGGTCCTTCCGTGTCACCCTGGACTGGCGTATTCACCCTCCCTGGGAACTCCCCTATTCGGTGACTGTCATCTGTTTGCCTCAATTAAGCTTTGTGCATTTGCCATCTACTCTGTGTGTTCTGTCCTGCCTACGCTCCGTCACAGTGTTATTAAAAAAACAAAAACTAAACTGGTCAGACAAGAAAAAAAACATGTAATTTTGTGTTTTGTTTCTTCTTCTTGTCTTTAGATTGCATAGGAATTACCAAACAAGACAACATTACTAAAAAATAGCCTTGGCTTTTGCCAAAAAAGATATATGTATTACTTTGGTCTCATAAATAATGATACAATTTTGCTGAATCATTAGCCCTGTAGCTTAAGGCTCCATGCACACCGGACGTTTTAATAACGCTGGTAACATCAGCTGTGTAAAGTCACGTTAAAAACATGAGTTTTTCAGCCATTTTTTGCATTAGCTTTTAGCTGCATTTTGCCGCATTTGCGGTTTTTAGCAGTTTTTTTCTGCTCAAAAAAACGCCCAAAAGGCTGGTTTGCTGCATTTTATCACGTTTTTCAGCAGTTTTACAACGAAAAAACTCCTCTAGAAACCCACTAGGGTTTTTTTCCAGCCAAAAAACACCTCTGCCAAAAAACGCTGATTACAGTCTGTGTGCACGGACACATAGGACAACATGCTGGGGAGTTTACTGGCTGCAGAAAAAAGCACAAAAGCCAAAAACAGCAGCTGTAAAAACATAAGGACTTAAGGTGAACATTTATCTGATTCATAAGGGGTACTGTGTATGGCATGGAGGAGCTCAAGTGGTTAAGCTTGCTTTGAGCATTCGGTACATGTCATGCTAGCAACCTTTTGCTAGGAGCAAATTTCCACCAATAGGCTTGCTAAAGATTGCAAAGCAAACATGCAAGTGCTCCTAAGTTTGCACAGACATCTTCAAGATAGAGAAATTAAAGTGTTACTAAACCCAGAACCCTGCATTCCAGGAACCTGCGTTCACTATATCTGGTCTCCCACAGTACATGCAACATGGAAACACAAAGCAGTTAGAGCAATCTTGTGACTTCAGCAGAGCACTGGTTAAAGCTTGTAGGAGGAGTTTTCTTTCTGCTCTAGGAGGATGCAAAACCCCTGACCTTTGTCTGAACAGTGCTGATTGGCCCTGTGCTGATCTCATGCACTCTGCCAAAAAAAAAAAAACTCTCTAGTAGTACACACTAAGCTGAGCATGTGCATGTGGCTATAGGTTCAGTCTGTCTTATCAGATGGACATTTAGGTTCCACAGTGAGTATAACAAGCATGCTTTACTGCATATACAGACTGATTTTACTGTTGTGGGTTTAGTAACACTTTAAGTTTTTAGAACAATGTCCACCTATTAGCCTTTTATTCAAAGCGACTGCAGCATTCTTAAGGGAAACCTTTTATGAGAAATAAATGGAAGCTGCTATTGCTGACCTTCTGAAAAAAAACACAGTTGCCTATCTGTCATGCTGACTCCCTTGTTTCAAGGACATCTAATTTTTCTTTGGCTTTACTGATCTTTGTGTGGTGGGTCAGTGACACAAAAGAGTTGGGTTAATAAAGGCAAATAGATTGTTCAGTTTACAAGGAAAGTTGCACTTTACTAGGGAATTATGCCCAAGCAAGTAAAAATACTGTTTTTTAATTTTCCTTTCATGTGCTTTGGAACATGAAACTTTACCACATCCACTAAGATCTGGGGAAAATTCCCTTGCGCTGTGCAACTTTCCTTGTAAAGTGAACAGCCTATTGGCTTTTAGTAAATCAACCTCAAAGTATTAAATCCAGTGGATCAGCATAACAGCCATTTTCAAAAAAGGTCGCCAATAGCAGCCCCCATTTATTATAAAGCTGGGAGATGATCAAACCTCTCTCGGACAAGGTTCAGAGCAGTGCCGGGACAAGGTCATCCAGCACCCAGGACGAAAATGGTAAACTGCACCCCTGCCCAGGTGGAGGGGAAGGAGCTATTAACACATAGAACAAAATGTATGTAATGTTTGCGTCATGCGCAAATTAGTACCAATTGTTGTGGTGCTCTGCAGCCAAATGAAGAGTTTAAAATCAATGCACAAATATGGGGCTTAAGGTGGTAAAGAAAAATGTCGCTGTGTTTGTGGTGTAGCTAAGAGGAACAATGGTGCTGCATCAGGGTCGGTGGGGAAAAACTGCCACTGTGTTGCTGGTGTCAGTCTCAGGAGGTCTGTCAATGGGATGAAGAAGTGAATGGGAGGTGGGCTCTGAGGGGTGCAGAGAACTAAAGGGATCTAGGGGGGCTCTGAGGGAGTAAGGGGGGGATGAAGCGGCTCATTTAGATGTGCAGATGAGGCTGTTTGAGAGGCATTCGCCTCCTCGCTACCAGTTTTAACCTCACTAACCACTGTGCTGCACGCAATTGCAGTGTGACCCCAGTTCCATTACTTTTTTGCCATTGCTATGCAGCAGACCATCCGACCATGGCATGTCTACAACCCTGAGCAGATGCATCTCCTTGTACAGGTGGGTGGCTGGGAGGAGGAAACAAAATGGGCTCAACTGCTTGCTGTTACCGTCCTCCAATGTGAACAAACCCTAAGGCCTTGTTTACACTTGCTGCTCAGGGGGATAAAAGGTGGTAAAAACAGGAGGATGAGCCATGTTTTTACTGCCTCCCCCTTTTCCAAGCTGCAAACACAAATGTAGGGGGATGCTCAGCAAAAGTTATCCACCATCATGTTTGACAGGTAGTATTGCTCACTGAACTCGACCCATGTAAGTGAATGGGACTGAGCTGCAGTAGCATCCAAAGCATGCATTTTTGGCACAGTGGTGCCGGATTTTAGGAAGAGACATAATTAATCCAAACTGCCTGTCAAATGCCATCTGAAAAGCGGGAGGGGAGGTCTAAGGCCTAGTTGCCCCTTCCCTTTGTACTCACAGTTAACACACTGGAAGTCTCTTCTTCCCATCTTTAGTCATGTGACATGTCATATGACAAGGGGAGAGGGAATAAGAAGAGCAGTGTGCCCTCACTGATCAGCAAAGCAGCCTTGAGATTGTGCTGAGTGTTTAGTCTCAGTGAAGGCTCTCCATCTTCCTCTACAGGCTGGAGGGAGGAAAACATCAGAATCCTCTCCCCGCTCTTCTTGTGACAGGAGGAAATTACTCCTTTCAGTGATGAGCTGCACAAGCGGTTAAGTTGCCAGCGTGACTCCACTTAACACTCAGCCCGGGGCAGGAGCCTGCTCAACCCCTCCCTCCTCCCAGCCATGGTTCAGAGTATTGAAGTCACTCTGAATTCAAGGAGGCAGAACATTCAGAGGCCCTTGAAAACTTCATTGGGATCTCAGGGTTGAACTCAGGCATGTTCATACACAAGTCTAAACCCGCATGAGCTATCCCACCAAGAAATGATCAAAGCCAACAGCTGATCATAGGAGGTGGAGGCATTCCCCTGCTCCATAGCCACATGTATACACGCCTCTTACCTATGTGCAGCTGAACACACTTGAGCTTATGTAATTCCTTACATAATTTTAAATCAATAAAGGTTCAGTTAACCTATTACATTTACAGTTGCAAGAAAAAGTATGTGAACGCCTTGGGGTTACGTGGAGTTTTGCATTAATTGGGCATAAAATGTGCTCTGAACGTCATCTAAGTCACAACAATAGAAGAACACAGTCTGCTGAACATAATACTACACAAACATTAGATGTTGCCATGGTTTAAGTGCACATAACATGTAAACATTCACACTGCAGGGAGGAAAAAGTATGTGAGGCCCTAGCTTAATGACTTCTCCCAGAGCTAATTGGAGCCAGGAGTGAGCCAACCTTGACTCCAATTAGTGTGATGATATTGGATGTGTTGTTGACAGCTGTCCTGCCCTTAAAAAACACACACCTGTTTTGGGTTTACTGGCCTCAAGAAGCACTTTCTGATGTGAACCATGCCTCGCAGGAAAGAGCTCTCAGAAGACCTACGATCAAGAATTGTTGACTTGCATGAAGCTGGAAAGGGTTACAAAAGTATCTCCAAAAGCCTTGATGTTCATGTGTCCACGGTAAGACAGACTGTCTACAAATGGAGAAAGTTTAGCACTGTTGCTACTCTCCCTAGGCGTGGTCGTCCTGTAAAAATGACTGCAAGAGCACAGCGCAGAATGCTGCATGAGGTAAAGAAGAAACCCAGAGTGTCAGCTAAAGACCTACAGAAATCTCTGGCACATGCTAACATGTTTGCTGACACATCTACAATAAGGAAAACATTAAACAAGAATGGAGTACATGGGAGGACACCACGGAGGAAGCCATTGCTGTCCAAAAAGAATATTGCAGCACGTTTGAAGCTTGCAAAAGAGCACCTGGATGTTCCACAGCACTACTGGCAAAATATACTGTAGACAGATGAAACCAAGATTGAGTTGTTTGGGAAGAACACACAACACTATGTGTGGAGAAAAAAAGGCACAGCACACCAACATCAAAACCTCATCCCCACTGTAAAACATGGCGGAGGGAGCATCATGGTTTGGGGCTGCTTTGCTGCCTCAGGGCCTGGACGGATTGTTGTCATTGATGGGAAAATGAATTCCAGAGTTTATCAAGACATTTTGCAGGAAAACGTACGACCATCTGTCTGCGAACTGAAGCTCCGCAGAGGATGGGTGATGCAACAGGACAATGACCCAAAGCATACAAGTAATTCAACAAAACAACGGCTGCAACAGCACAGAATACACCTTCTGGAGTGGCCCAGTCAGAGTCCTGACCTCAACCTGATTGAAATGCTGTGGCGTGACCTTAAGAGAGCGATTCACACCAGACATCCCAAGAATATTGCTACACTGAAACAGTTTTGTGAAGAGGAGTGGTCCAAAATTACTCCAGATCGTTGTGCAGGTCTGATCTTCAACTACAGGAAATGTTTGGTTGAGGTTATTGCTGCCAAAGGAGGGTCAACCAGTTATTAAGTCCAAAGGTTCACATACTATTTCCTCCCTGCACTGTGAATGTTTACATGTTATGTGCAATTAAACCATGGCAACATCTAATGTTTGTGTAGTATTATGTTCAGCAGACTGTGTTCTTCTATTGTTGTGACTTAGATGACGTTCAGAGCACATTTTATGCCCAATTTATGCAAAACTCCACGTAATCCCAAGGGGTTCACATACTTTTTCTTGCAACTGTACATCAGTTTCTGAAAGCAGGTGCATACAGTTGCATGAACTGTCCTGAGACCTGATCAGAGAGGCTGCTGATTACAATAAGGGACCTATTGTAAGGCACAGAATACCAGAAAGGGTGAGCTGAAGTTTCTCCAATGAGGTCATTTTATGGATTAAAGAGAAACACAGTGGCTAAGTGGTTGGCACTTAATTACACCTATCAGTGTTAGGGTCATTGGTCCGAATCCCAACCATGGCACTATCTGCATGTTCTCACTGTGCCTGCATGGGTTTCCTCCCACACTCCAAAGACATACTGGTAGGTTAATTGGCCCTAATAAAAGTATGTATGAATGTGATTTAGGGACCTTAGATTGTAAACTCCTTGGGTCAGGGACTGATGTGAATGTACAATAAATACAGTAGGAAAAATAATTATTTAGTCCCCTGCAGATTTTGTAAGTTTGACCACTTACAAAGAAATGAAGAGTCTATAATTTTTATTATAGGTGTGTTTTAAATGATAGACAAACATTCAACCAAAATTCTGAAAAAAGACGATACAAATCTTATATATTGAATTGCAGTTCAGTGAGTAAAATAAGTATTTGATCCCCAAGCAAAACATGACTTTGTACTTGGTGAAGAAACCCTTGTTGGCAAGCACAGAGGTAAGATGTTTCTTGTAGTTGGTTACCTGGTTTGCACACATTTCAGGAGGGATATTGGTCCACTCTTCTGAACAGATCTTCTCTAAATCCTTAAGGTTTCTTGACTCTTGGTAACTCAAAGTTCAGCTCCCTCCCTAAATGTTCTACAGGATTAAGGTCTGGAGACTGGCTAGACCACTCCATTTAATGTGCTTCTTCTTGAACCACTCATTTGATGCCTTCGTGGTATATTGTGGGTCATTGTCATGCTGGGAGACCCGTCCACGACCCATCTTCAGTGTTCTTGCTGAGGGAAAAAGGTTCTTATCCAAGATTTTAAAATCCGTGGCCCTGTCCACTGGCCCCTCAATACGGCAAAGTTGGCCTGAACTTTTAGAAGAGAAATAGTCCCAAAGCATAATGTTTCCACCACCGTGCTTGACTGTCAAGATGGTTCTTAGGGTTATAGTCAGCTTTTTTCTTCCTCCAAACACGGCGAGTCGAGTTAGTGCCAAAGAGTTAAATTTTGGTCTCATCTCACCACAACACTTTTTCCCAAACCTTCTCTGAATCATTTAGATGTTCATTGGCAAACTTCAGACTGGCCTGTACATGTGCCTTCTTGACAAGGGGGACCTTGTGGGCGCTGCAGGATTTCAATCCATGGCGGTGTATTGTGTGACCAATAGTTTGTTTGGTGACTGTGGTTCAAGCTGCCTTGAGATCATTCCCAAGCTCCTCCCATTTAATTATGTGCTAATCCCTCACTTTTTTCATGATCATCCTTACCCCATGAGGCAAAATCTTCCATGAAGCTCCAGACCGAGGGCGATTGATGGTTATTTTGTATTTCTTCCATTTCCCGTAATCAGTCCAACAGTTATCTCCTTCTCACCAAGCTTCTTGCTGATGCTCTTGTAGCCCATTCCAACCTTGTGCAGGCCTACAATCTTGTCCAAGTTGCCCTTTGATAGGTCTTGGCCATGATGGTGAATGAAAGAAAGAGATACTATGGACAGCTGTCTTTTATACACATAGCGGGTGTCGTTAGGAGCACCTTCTTAAATTGACAGGACTAATCTGTGTACCACATGAGCACATAGCCAGTATGTGGGAGCCAGAATTATTGTTGGTTGATAGGTGATCAAATATTTATTTTACTTACTGAACTGTAACTCATTTTATAACATTTGTATAATGTGTTTTTTTTGGATTTTTGGTTGATATTCTGCCTCTATCATTTAAATTACACCTATGATAAAAAAATATAGGATAACAATTCATTTCTTTGTAAGTGGGCAAACTAACAAAATCTGCAGGGGATCAAATAATTATTTTCCTTACTGTATATATGTGTAAAGCGCTGCGCAAATTGATGGCATTATATACAGTTAGTACCTGTAATAAATAAATAATAACCCATGGCACTGCCTTAGTTTGTTGTAGAGCTTTAGTGATGTTTAAAACAACATATTCACATTTTGCTTCAAACTAGGATCCTCTTACAGATGTTTTTTTTACTATGCAAATATAAAGTCATCGGTCAGTAAATAGTAAGAACCAACCTATACTAAATCTCAGATGAGGTCATAGCATTTAAAGTAGGGCACACTGGGCATGAATAGAGTTTACGGGACAACACAGTGGCATGGCTGTCTATGTGACCTTGTTATAAGAGACTGCCAGTGTGAAGTTTAAGAACTTGTAAACTGAAACTAACATTTTGCTTGTTAAGATCTTTCACACAAGGGAATTTGGAAGATAGAAAGTGTTTATGGATTAGGGACTTTTTGTCCACTCCTATATGTATAATCACTTTTATTCTAGCATAACAGGAGTGCCCTGGGAAAAACAGTTCCATGCAGAAATCCTTTTTTCCCATTTTTTCTGTTCTTAATACATAGAAAACATTTCTTTCATCATTGAAAAACTATTCCTTTGTGAAGAACTAACTAAATTATTCTGTTTTATTTCCCCAGTTTTTAGTTTACAAGAGAAATGAAGTGAGCATGGTCAGAGCCATATCAACAGAAGCTCATCAGGCTAGGCGTTTCCCAAGCATGTGGTGAACTTAGCCATTCCCAACACTTTCTCTGTCTGATTTACAGCTCAGAAGGTGGGGATCTTATAGGGTACATTTTTCAGCATCTTATGTAATCCAGACAATACATTCAATTCATAAGATCATAAACACAAATTTTTTTATTACCATGCATTGTGCTCCTTTTTATGACTGAAAGAGAATAAAGGTATTACAGTGTTGATCATCTACATTAATGCACACATTACTTTACTGATTTTGAAATAATTGGACAGTTTACAAAGTTTATCACACAGGCAAGGGCGGACTGACCATTTGGAAATTCGGGCACTGCCCGAGGGCCCGGGGTCAGTAGGGGGCCCCATGAGATGCCCCTGGTACCTTTTTCATAGGCTTTTTTGAGTTTGGGCAAGGACACAGGGGCCCCATGATCCCCTATTGCCCGGGGGCCCCATGAGTTGTCAGTCCGCCCCTACACACAGGTTATTTCTTTAATAATAATACCTGTGAGCTTCAGTGAGGTGTCCACTGAGGAGAGCAGGAAAAAGAGCAATCAGTGGTGATAAGATAATGTAACACCCTCCTAATTAGTATGCTAGTAGGATTAGGTATATTTTGTTTCTTTTTGGCTCCTCTGTAGCCTGTGGAGCAGGATTTGATTGCTTTTGGCTGTGTCCCGCTGGTTGCAGACTCAACTGCTCCACCCCCCCTTGTTTCTATTAGGTTCTAGAATATAGTGGGTTGGTAGAGGCAGACCCTGGGCTGAATATTCATTCAGTCTCAGCCAATCCCTGGTCAAGGGGATGGCCAGCAGGCGGATGTGGTGTGTATAAACAGTCTGGGGCCTGGAACAGCAGGGTTTTTGAACTGGTGTGAGAGACCCAGCCTGAAGGGCTGCTACCCTTTTGAGCAGGCTAGCTGAAGCCTGCAGGATTTAATGAGGCCCCAGCTCAGGGAAAGATGGGGAACCTATTTCTAAAGAGAACAGTTGGGAGAAATTTGCTGAGGATCTGGCCTGGAGACTTACAGTACAGGATCTGGCTGGTGGGAGGCATCCATATACACAGAGACACAGCGAGTAGAGGTCTGAGAGAGATCCTAAAGAGACTGCTGTTGAGTGACTGTAGAGAGACTGTTCCAGAGTTGCTGGCTGAGGACTGCTTCCAAAGTGAATGTTCACTACCTTCTTTTACAAGAGGTTTATCCTGAAGATTTTTGGTATTACCAGAGAGTGTCCTCTGTTTTCACCATATTTGGGGTATCCCAAGGCTCATCCTGCACCCTAAGAAAGTTTAATCAGCATTAAAATACAAAAAGACATGTACTACCTGTTTCTTGAGTTGTGAGACTGTGGAGCTGCCATGTGCCTGGCTGCTGCACACCCAATAGAGAATAAAACCTGGGACAAAACAGCAGGATCAGCATGGGATCTGTGCTACAATAGCATGTTTGGAAATAAAACAATGATTCAAGTAGTACTGACCAATGCTAAAAATCAATCAAGACTACCAAGATATAAAATAAAGAATGGAATTAAAACAACACTTTTTAAATGAAAAGAGACTTCAAAGATTAACCAGTTCCCACCCAGTCAATAGCAGAATGACATCCTTCCCGGGTTGCGCAGCGCTGTGGCAAGATCTGTCACCGGCTGTATACCTCGATCACAGCCGATGACAGATCTGTGTACTGGCCCTTTGCCAGTACCATGTGACCTGCTGTGTCCAATCACAGTAGGTCACATGACAACTGTAAACAATGGATGGCTTCCTTTCATGCCATCCATTGTATACAATTGGGTCACTAGCTATGATTGGTCACAGTGATCACATGCACAGACTGGGCCAATCACAGCCCATCTGTGTCATGTGATTAGCTGTGGCCAATCACAGCTAATCACAGCAAAAAAAACTGAATGAATCGATTTCATTCAGCTAAATGTAAAAAAATATGTAAAAAAGACAAAACTTAAGTTTTTGGGATTTTTTTGTCACTGGACTTATGAATTTTAATTAATTTTTTATATTTATATATAATTTAATTTTTACTAACACAAAAGTGGTTTTTTTGTCACAGTCTTTAAGTTTGTTTAATAAGTTGAGTAATGCAATTGATTATGTGGGTTTGCGCTGGTTTTTATTGATATAAGTTTTTTTGGTTTTTGCACCTGTGTACAGCAGCATCTCACGGGGAATTGTGTGTATAATAGGAGAGTCCTGAGCGCTGAGGTTTTGTCTTTTTTAGATATTTTTTTACATATTTGAGGTGTTATCACTTTTTGAAACTTAGCAGCCATGGATATTTTTAATTTTGCATCTCAGAAAAGGGTTAATATAGAGGATGTTTTTTCACAAAATTATGAGCATATGGATTTAACTAAAGATTTTAGACACCTTAAGAATTCATTGGATAAACAAATTAGAGCATGGTGGGATGTAGCCACTCTTGAAAAATATATAAAAGAAAGGATCACGCCTAGGAGGTTAAGGTGGGAGGTGGGACCAAATGATGGTTTGATGAGTAAGGAATTGGATGAGGAATGGTTCTCTTTTTTTAATAATGTGGAAATGAAATTAATGGAACTTATTGTACAGAGAAGGAAAAGGAAACTTAAATTATTGGATGAAAAAATTCAGGAATTAAAAGATAAAATGACACCTTTCAATAATTCCAGTGAGTTTGGAGATAAGGTTAAACAAATTCAGGAATATGTTAAAAAAGTGGATGAAGATACACAGAAAAAGAAAATTAAAAAATACTATCGAGATATGCAGGACTATAAAAACAATAATGTTTATAAATGGCAAGAAAATGTTACGAGTATTAATAGTGAATCTAGGAGCTCCTTACCAGGAATAGGAAATGAGAGGACGACAGGGAAATCACCTATGGTTAAAAATAAATCCCCTCAGATTAATTAGTGGGAGGGATCCCCCATTGCTTTATAAGCAGCTTGGAAGTGGAAATGAGCATCTTGATAACGCCCTGTGGGGGCGAAACGCGTTGACGCACTTCCGGTTGCCTGTTCCGGCGTCTGACGTAATTTCCGGTGAGTGGAACGCACGCCGAGCGGTGCGTTCCAAGGGGCCATCTTAGCATAGTGGATGAGTCTGCATCTGAGGTCTGCCATCCTGCTGTTTACCAGGCTGTGGGGTCTTTATGCAAAGTCGCTGTACTTGGAAAGTGGATCATTTTGAAAGAAAATCATTGTTGTTTCTAATAAAATGCGGGTTATACCCCGCTAAAATGTGAGTCGTCTGGAGAGATTATTTTGAGGAGAAACCACTACGGTATCACGCTATGGTCTTTTCTTATTCCTGATTTTCCTTGGGGGATTCGGTGAGAGGAGTAAGCAGAAGAGGCACCCAGACATAAGAGGAAGCAGCATTTGGAGGTCTCATAAAAAGTAAAGGGGGTCCAGGAGCCCTTAATATTCCTGAAAGGCGTGTGACTCACTAATATCTGGTGAGTGCGGTTAATGTTGGTTTTTGCACTGGTGGATGGTGAAGGGATCAAAGGCACGGAAGAATCCAATGAAAATTATAATTTAATTATTATTTGATTTATTTTGTCACGGGACTGTTTACTTAAGTTTTTGGGATTTTTTTGTCACTGGACTTATGAATTTTAATTAATTTTTTATATTTATATATAATTTAATTTTTACTAACACAAAAGTGGTTTTTTTGTCACAGTCTTTAACCATTAGCCGCCCGGCCAATGGCCGTTTGGCGGCTTGAAAAGCGCTGCAGCTTTCCGGGTGCACGCCATTTGGCGTGCTCCCGCACATGCGCGGTTTGCGCGGTTGCAGAGCGACGCAGCAGTGCAATCTGTCACCGCCCGTGCACCTCGGACACGGCCGATAACAGATCCGAGTACCGGCTCCCGTTGCCGGTACCATGTGACCTGCTGTGACCAATCACAGCAGGTCACATGACAGTTGTATACAATGGATGGCTTCATTCATGATGCCATCCATTGTATACTAGTGCCTAGCTGTGAATGGTCACAGCTAATCACATGCACATGTCATGTGATTAGCTGTGACCAAATCACAGCTAAGCACAAAAAAAAAAAAAAAAAAAAAAAAGCTGAATGAATCGATTTCATTCAGGTAAATGCTTGCTTATAGCAAAGTAATTCTTTGCTATAAGCAAATTGTGTAAAAAAAAAAAAATACTGAAATACTGATCACTTTCCCAAAGTAGTACAGAGTTACTATGGTAACATTGTACTATTTTGGTCATAGTAAAATATGAAAAAAAATCTTAAAAAAAATAAAAAAAATGTAATAAAAAATTAAATATAATAAAAAAAATTAAAAAAAATATATATTTTTTTTTTTCATACTGTCACCAGTCAGTGTCGCTGTTCACCGCCATGCCAGTTATATGATGACGCTGTACTGCACTGGTGACAGTATGTAAAAAAAAAAATAGTGAAAATAATTTTTTTAATTTTTTCATTTTCCGAAAAATTATGACAAAAAAATACAACTTCAAAAAACTCGCCATGCCTCTTATGAAGTACGTCGGACTGTCTACTCTGCAAAAAGGGGTCATTTGGGGGATATCTGTACTGTTCTGACATTCTTGGACCTCAAGATATTAGATTGGCTGTCAGTACTTCAGGATTGATCAATATTCAGATCTATACCATAGTTATCTATAACTTTCCTACAAAATAAAAAATACATCCTAATTTGGGTTATTTTCACCAAAGACATGTAGCAGAATACATCTCGGCCTAAATTTATGAAGAACAATTATTTATTTGTAAACTTTTATAACAGAAACAAAGAAAAATGTGGTTTTTTTTCAAAATTTTTGGTCTTTTTTTGTTAATTTAGCAAAAAATAAAAACCCCAGCGGTGATTAAATACCACCAAAAGAAAGCTCTAGTTGTGTGAAGAAAATGATCAAATTTTAGTTTGGGTACAATGTTGTATGACCGCGCAATTGTCATTCAAAGTGTGAGAGCGCTGAAACCTGAAAACTGGCCTGGGCAGGAAGGTGTAAAATTGCACGGTATTGAAACGGTTAAGTTTGTTTAATAAGTTGAGTAATGCAATTGATTATGTGGGTTTGTGCTGGTTTTTATTGATATAAGTTCATTCAGCTAAATGCTTGCTTATAGCAAAGAAATTCTTTGCTATAAGCAATGATAATGTGTTAAAAAGAAAAACTAATCACTTCCCCCAAAGTATTACACTGTTATTATGATAACATTATACTGCTCTGGTCACAGTGAATTACGAAAAAAAAAAATCTTTAAAAAAAAAGAAAAAGTAATAAAAAAAGAAAAACGAGAAAACATTATTCATTTTTTTTTCATACTGTCACCAGTGTCCCTGATCACCACCATACAATTTTTATGATGACTGCACTGGTGACAGTATGTAAAAAAAAAACATTGTGAAGATTTTTAATAAAAACTCACCATGCCTCTTACTAAATACCTCGGACTATCTACTTTACAAAAGGGGGTCATTTGGGGGATATCTGTACTGTTCTGACATTTTTGGGCCTCAAGAAATTAGACTGGCCGTCAGTGCTTCAGCATTGATCAATTTTCAGATATATCCCATAGTTTGTGAACTCTATAACTTTCCTACAAACTAAATAATAAATACTGATTGGGGTTATTTTCACCAAAGAAATGTAGCAGAATACATCTTGGCCTAAATGTATGAAGAACAATTATTTATGTGCAACATTTTATAACAGAAACAAAGAAAGACGTGGGTTTTTTTCAAACTTTTCTGTCTTTTTTTGTTAATTTATCAAAAAATAAATCCCAGAGGTGATTAAATACCACCAAAAGAAAGCTCTAGTTGTGTGAACAAAATGGTACAAATTTAGTTTGGCTACAGCTTTGTATGATCATGTAATTGTTATTCAAAGTGTGAAAGTGATGAAAGCTGAAAATTGGCCTGGGCTCCTTAACCGCTTCCCCGCCGCTCTACAGTAGAACTACTGCTACAGGGTGGCAGGGCTGCGCAAAATCAAGTATATATACGTGATTTGCATTTCTGGGTAGGGGGCGCCTGCGCGCTGCCCTACCCATGCCGCCATTGGCAGCTACAGATGTCAGTTACCGGATCTCACCCAGTGATCGCCGAATAACACTGACAGGAGATAGACCTGTGTGTAAATAACACAGGCCTCTCTCCTGCCAGCAAGAAAATGCTGCTCTGTATTCCTCTGCACAGCAGAAAAATACACAGCAGTATGTCTCCCTAGTAAAACACACTCAGCACACACAGTAAAGCAGAACACAGCACACAGTTAACCCTTTGATCACCCCAGATGTTAACCCCTTCCTGCCAAGTGTCATTAGTACAGTGTCAGTGTTTTTTATTAGCATTGATATCTGTATTAGTGTCACTGGGGATGTCAGTGGCAGTTAGTCAGTTCCCACCCAGTGTCAGAATGCCCACCACACTCCAGTAGTCCTGCTATAGGTCGCTGATCACCGTCATTACTAGTGTAAAAACAAATAAAAATAAAAATTCCAGTATATATACCGCCATTTGTAGACGCCATAACTTTCACGTAAACCAATTAATTTACATGTATTGGGATTTCTTTTAGCAAAGACATATAGCAGAATAAATTTTGTCCTAAATGTATGACGAAATTTGATTTTTTAATATTTTTTTTACTGGATATGTTTTCTAGCAAAAAGTAAAAAATATTGTTTTCTTTTTCAAAATTGTTGGTCTTTTCTTGTTTATAGCGCAAAAAATAAAACATGCACAGGTGATCATATACCACAGAAAGAAAGCTCTATTTGTGGGGGAAAAGGACATAAATGTAATTAATGTAGAGTGTTGCATGACCGCGCAGTTGTCAGTTAAAATAACACAGTGCCGTATCGCAAAAAATGGCCTGGTCAGGAATGGGGGTAAATCCTCTGGAGGGCAAGTGGTTAAAACATGGACTCAATACGCCCATCCTACAATATCAATAGTTAGGTTTACTTTGCTATCTTCAGAGACCCTATAGCCCTGGTTCAAGCACTTTTGACGTTCTCTGTTTGATCCCTCCGTGTCTCCACCCCCCTCCTTCTTCCCTTTTTTTATTTTACAGGCTGTCCTGAAAGGATGATTTATGATGTGTTGCTTTGTTCGACTATATACTTTGTGTATTTCAAACACTACTACTTTTCTCATTATTGTTGGATATTAGGCATTAGGTGTATAGTCCCTCAACCATTCTTTCCACTGATTTATTGACACAATATGGTTGATGTTCGTTTTTTAACATATCACACACCAATTTTATGTATGTTTTTTACTGTGCACAACTGCTTTTGATCTGTTACCTCTTATTATTATATCTCTGTTTGTACGTATGATAGCGGTTACATTTGTATTTTCTAAAATCAAAACTTTTTCAATAAAAATTTATTGAAAGTGAAAATTGGCTTGGGCATGAAGGGGGTAAAAGTGCCTGGTGCCACGATCGCGGCGTCAGACCCCAGACCTTCTCACCAAACTCGTGACTGAAGGACTAGCCGATCTAAAACCGCGATGTCACGTGCGTAACAATGCCACACCCAGCTGCACCCTGCACAATGATTTTCCAGCTAATTGGACCACAATTGATGTACCGACAGCCTGAGCGATTGTTACTGGGTCAGGTTAATTACGCAATTAACCCTTCACACTGCCACCACCTCCTTTTTTGTACAGAGAAAGAGGAAACTCGGAGATATCCGCAATAACACTATAATGGTTGAGGTAATCGTCTGTATAACACGGTTATACAGAGGGTTAAACAAACACAGTAGCGTTCTCTTTAAAGGCAGGAATTCGTAAATTGCAATAAAGCACTATAGAAACAGTTCAACACTTTCAGAAGGAAAGATTTATTACTAAAAGGTCAAACGGGTGCAATAAAAATATTTACAGAAAAAAATGTAGCTAAGATATATATAAATATACAGAGACTACCAGCACAGCAAAGAGATATCAGAGAGAGGTGAAAGGGTTAAGGTACTTGCCAAAGTCCTGGGTTAGCAGATCCAAGTTTCAGAGCCAAAGGGCACGGGTCTCCCCAGGTGGTACTGATGTTAAAATGGGAGACGTCTTCAACTTACACTCTTAGGCCTGACAGCCTATTTTGTAGTCCCCAGCAGGGGGTGTCTCTGAAGTCAAGGACCAATGCCCCATTTAGGGCATGTAGGTATGGGTGGATACCTCAACTAAAGCCAAAATCTCCCATAACTCATATTTTGGCCCATAACTTTTCCTATGCACAAGTGACATTCTAGCCGTGGGTAGATTATTAGGCAGACACGTCTGAGGATTGATTAGATACGAAATATGAAATTATACACTGAGCGGTTCACGAGATCTATTTTTCGGCTTTCCTATGTATTTGAGACCATGCGAGTGACCTACCAAACTGTTTGCCTTCTCGTGGCCAATCTGACGATATGTCCGTTTTTTCTGTAAGTCTCTCATATTCCAAGATATGAGACATAGGGGAAAAATGGATTTTGAAAAGTGGTTATCTGATTCTGTCACATAAGCTGAGTTAGGTTTATTAGGTTGGAATCTCTTTCAACTCCTGGGAAAGCTTGCCTTATCTTATACGAGGTGTTACATTTTACAGGTTCTTCGGACAGCTAGTCCCCAGCTCCCTTGGGGGGCTTTATAGCTACTATGACCCTCCTGTGACATTCCTAACTCACACAGATACTGGCCAAATGTCGCTGGGCCTCTTAGAGAGGGAGGGGGGGAAGAATGAGGGAGAAATATGTTTGTCAGGATGGTTAACCCCTTTGCCAAGATGGAGGTTGAAGCCAAAATGGTTGAACCGCATCCATCTCTGGGTATACGCTGTTACACCTGGTATTGAAGTGGTTAATTCCATAAAATTGCCTTCTTGCTCAAGAATCACTTCTTTGATGCTGGAATAAGGGCAGACACTCCTGCCCACTATGATGATGTGGCTTGTCCTTTACTGTTACAGTACAGATGTGATGACATCAGCAAGAGCAGCAGCAGAGGCCTGAGTGGCTTTGGTGAATGTCACAACCAGAATTGGAAATGGGAAAAATCATGTTAGCCCATCTCCTTGCAGGAAAGAGATCTAGGGACTGATTTACTAAAGGCAAATAGGCTATTCATGTTTCAAAGGGGATTTTCACATAGCGAGGGCATTTTGTGGTGAAAATTCTCTTTGCAAGGAATACCCAATCATGTGCAGGGAAAATTAAAAAAGTATTTTTGCTTAGACATGATTGAATAATGGAAGAGAGTAACTTCATTCACTATGCCAAGGGAAAATTCACTTGCAAAATGAACAGCCTATTTGTCTTTAGTAAATCAACCCCAGGGAGTCTTCTTGAGCAGAATCAGAGGAAAGTAATGCAGCTGGAGTTGGGCTTTGAGGAACTATTAAAACTTGAGTGAGCACAAAGATACATATTTTAATGCACTGAGGCAGGCTGTGTTAAGGCAGTCCATTTAATTAGGCAGTACACTTCAAAGCACAAAAAAACACACCTGCTGCATTTTTTGGTAAAGCAGTGCACCACGATGCAGTGCAAACTGCAGTGTGCTGTAGTGTAGATATATTGGCAGCTATTGTATGCATGCTTTGATGTGCCAATTTTTTGCCACACACAAGCCTGCTAAACATAAGCAACCTGTCACCCAATTAGAGTTTACATCTCCAGCACCTTCAATTCTTTCCAAAAGGTTCTGGCTGAAAGTCAGAGCTACAGTGTCTTTTTTAGACAGGAATCCTCTTATACACTATCTATCCAACAGCTGGTATTGAACATCTCACAAGTACACCTATCAATAATTATATATAATATTAATGTCTGTTACACAAAATATACTAGTTCTGCCTTTGCAACTTTTAAAACTCTACTACATATAGGCCACCTAGGAGGTAGTTGCTGCAGGCCTGAGATCCAGAGACTGGTCCACTGCTTCAGGTACCAGGGTCTGGCAACACCCATGGACACAGTAGTGGATCCTAAACTGTGTGTATTTTCTTATTAAATCTAAACATATATAAATTATGCCATCTCAAAACTCACCTTTTAGTTTTTACATCAAGTAATACTGTGCAAATAGTATGTAAAATAGAAATTGAAAGAGGAAAGAACTTGAATGGAAATACTGATTGCCATGTCAAATATTTTTTGTGAATATATGCACAACAGTGCAGTGCTATATCAGATATTAAACAGCAACGTTAAACTATAATAAGTAATAACCATGTGCAAACAATGGATAATTAGTGAAAAAGCAACATACAGCTGTGCTTAAAAGTTTGCATACCCTGTCAGAAATCGTGAAATTTTGGCATTTATATTGAAAATATGACTAACTGTGCCAAAAAACTCTTTTATTTATGGTTAGTGATCAAATTAAGCCATTTATTATAACACAGTTGTTTGCCTCATTTTTAAATCGTAATAATAACATAAATCACTCAAATGGCCCTGATCAAGACTTTACATACCCTGGAATGTATGGCCTTGGTACAGACACACAAGGTGACACACATAGGTTAACGTGGCAATTAAAGGTTAATAGAAAAAGGATATAAAAAGATGTCTAAACCCTTGAATATGCCAGTCAGTACTGTTAAATCACTTTTTAAGAAGTGGGAAATTTGGGGATCTCTTGATACTAAGCCAAGATCAGGTAGACCAAGAAAGATCGCAGCCACAAATGCCAGAAGAATTGATCAGGATGCAAAGAAAAACCCACAGGTAACCTCAGGAGAAATAAAGGCTGCTCTGGAAAAAGACAGTGTGGTTGTTTTGAAGGAGCACAGTATGACAATATTTTAACAAAAAATGAGCTGCATGGTCAAGTTCTCAGAAAGAAGCCTTTACAGCACCAATGCCGCAAAAAAAGCCAGGTTACAATATGCCCAACAACACCTTGACACTACTCACCGGGCTTTTTTTGTGGCATTGGCACAGTAAAGGCTTCTTTCTGGAAACTCGACTATGCAGCTCATTTTTTGTTCGCATATCGTCGTATTGTGCTCCTTGAAATAACCACACCATCTTTTTCTAGAACAGCCTGTATTTCTCCTGAGGTTACCTGTGAGGTTTTTTTTGTATCTCGAACAATTCTTCTGGCAGTTGTGGCTACAATCTTTGGTCTACCTATACTTGGCTTAGTATCAAGAAATCTTCAAGTTTTCCACTTCTTAATAAGTGATTGAACAGTACTGACTGGCATATTCAAGGCTTTGGACATCTTTTTATATCCTTTTCCATCATTATAAATTTCCATTACCTTGTGTTTTGACAGTTATTTTCTTATTCCTATGGCTCGGGATCTAGCCTGCTCAGTGCATCCACGTGAGCTAAAAAAATCATTGACTATTTATACACAGATGCTAATTGCAATTTAAAAAGCCACAGATATGGGAAATTAACCTTTAATTGCCATTTTAACCTGTGTTTGTCACTTTGTGTGTTTGTACCAAGGTTGAATATTCCAGGGTATAAAAACATTTGATCATGGCCATTTCAATGCTTTCTGTTATCATTATGATTTAAAAAGGAGCCAAATAACGATGTGATAATAACTGGCTTCATATGCTCACTATCCTTAAATAAAAAATAGTTTTTGTGACATGATCAATCATAATTTCAATATGAATGCCAAAATTTCACAATTTCTGCCAGGGTATGCAAACTTTTGAGCACAACTGTATGGACAGAAATTAATAAACAGTGTCCAGAAAAATATAGGCTCAAAAAAGAAAGTGAAAAAAAAACCCAAAATCCCATAATCCAGAGAAGAAAAGTGTAATGTGCAATGTTGCCCGTTAAGTTCACCAACATAAGAAAACGTCCTGTGTATGGATCCTCTGGAAATATCATGATGGCATAAACCCAATGTTCCAAACAAATCCAATACACCAGTGGATAAAAGCAAGGAAAATCATCTGCTTCCCAGATGTCCATGACCATCACTATCACAGCAAATAGTCAAACGATGCTTTTGGGGTTTAATAGGGCTAACCCCCCACAGATGGATCTCCACTGCTCCAGACAGACACTCAGAATTAAAAGGCAGGAAGCAATTCCATTATATAAAACTGAATTTATAAGAGTTTATTAGGCAAAAAACATATAGTTACAACATCTGAATGCCTGATCGGCTTCACAGCACATATAATACATGTATATAGTGCTCCTATGGGCTGCCAAGGATCTGTTCTGATCAACCAACCACTCGCACTGTTGTACATATACAGTATTTACTTTGGGCTTAGTATCACAAGCTTTTTTGGTATATTATCTGTTTTTTATGAAATATTTTTTGTGCCAAATTAAATTTGGTTTTGCTGATCAGGCATACAGTAGTTGATTCCCTGGTGTTATTTATGACAAGTGTGTAAGACCTGGGTACATCATGCTCAAGATTAAGGTATGCTACTAATTGTCACACTGTTATTAGGTAAAGCTGTACACATAGGGGTCTATTTATAACATATGCGCTGTACAAATGTCACAACATTTGCAAATAACCCCCACCATGTACAGTATCTATGTCAATGTGTATGACATGTTGTAATTCATGTACAGCCCACTAGATGTCCCTATAGCCAGGAGTTAGGAGAAGCTCAAGTGCTGTGTGGTTGAAGTGCCAGCTGTGCCCCTGCTAGAAATAGAGCATCCTGCATAAGGTCATACTAGGAGAGCTGGCTAGGAAGTTAGTTGCCACAATGACAGTGGTTATTGGTTTTCTCTATGGGTTGACTGGACCAGAACAGCATGTAGGTAGTTGGATCTTATTTGTTTTGTTCCCCTTTGTGGGGAAGCCTGGAGCAGTGTAAGGACTGTAGGCACTTTCTGGGGGTACTTGCATCTCTCGTTTCTTCTCATTAATCTCTCTGCACTATGTTGAACTGTTGGTAAATTAAGCCTTGAAGGGACGGTTGAAGTATGTAAATATCTGTAAATTCACTCCCTTGTTATCTCACGACTTGATTACTGTAACTCCCTCCTCACCGGCTTACCTCATCACAGGCTATCCCCGCTTCAGTCTATTCTGAACACTGCGGCCAGATTCATCCACCTTACCAACCGCTCCGTATCCGACACCTCCCTCTGTCATTCCCTCCACTGGCTTCCGATTGCCCAACGCATAAAAATTCAAATTACTAACATTGACGTACAAAGCTATTCATAATACTGCCCCAAACTACATCACCGACCTGATCTCCAAATACCACCCAAAACGTACTCTTTGCTCCTCACAAGACCTCCTACTGTCTAGCTCCCTGGTCTCCTCCTCCCATGCCCGACTCCAGGACTTCTCCAGGGCTTCCCCCATCCTCTGGAACTAACTACCCCAACCTACCAGACTGTCATCTACCCTCCTCACCTTTAGGCGCACCCTGAAAACCCATCTCTTCAGGGAAGCCTGCCCGCCCTCACCTAACTGCTGATCTCCTCCACTCCTCCTACCACTCCATCCCCCACAGCCATTTCCTCCTGTACCACTATCCCCTCCCTCCTAGATTGTAAGCTCCATGGAGCAGGGCCCTCGAACCCCTCGTGTATTGTATTGTTACTGTATTGTCTCATGTACTGTCTCCCACTCTAATGTACAGCGCTGAGCAATCTTTTTGGCGCTATATAAATACTGTATTATAATAATAATAATAATAATAATATCTCTACTTCTATTGATCCATTAACTGTTAAAAGGCATGTCTGGCATGAACTCCTCCTTCTATTAACCTCTTTGTGGGGATGTCTTCCCAAAACAAAACTTGTGCCCAAGAGGCAGAATCCATTGGTGAAAGGCATAAAGCAGGTATGCAGAGGATTGTCAACAGGTAGCAGTTAATTAAGAATTGGTCACCCTAAAGGCATCCTCACATGAAAGGTAGAGTGGGATAACTCAGGCTTTCTATCTTGAAGTGATAATAAGACCTCAATTTTTTTAAGCACTTTCAGAGTGCAGTGGTCAGGAATATGTAAGATACAGCCCAGCATACAGAGTGCAATTGCAAAGGGTATGTAATATTCAGCCCAATATACAAAGTGCAGGGCTCAGGAATATATAAAGCAAAACCGATTTTAAAGAATACGGAATTCAGGAGCCCAATCCAGCAGCCATCATATATATACCATATATATAACATATAACAGTAAGAAGTATGCAACACATAGCACAGCCTACAGATTAAAGCCTTTCTGATTATATGATGTACAAGGTGCATTACAAATTCCTTGCCAATGCATCCTGTAACTCTGTACACTCTGCTTTCCCTCTGTAAATCTCCCTCATCTTCCCCAATCAAAATTACCCCTCAGTAACCACCCCCCTCCCAAAGTAACCATAGATTGCTCTGTACCCCCTGTTCACAGCTCAGCTCTGCACCCCCTCAGCACAGCTGACATCTGCATCCCTAGTCCACATCTCACCTCTGCTCACCGCCATCCACAGCTCACCTCTGCATCCCCTCATCCACAACTCACTTCTGCTCCCCCCATTCACAGCTCACCTCTGCACAAAACCCACCCCCCAAGTCCACAGCTTATCTCTACACACCCCTTATCGATAGCTCACCTCTGCTCCCCCCCAACCAAAGCTCACCTCTGCACCCCTTGTTCAAAGTTCACCTCTGCACCCCCCTTTCTACAGCTTACCTTTGCACCCCCTGTGCACAGCTCACACCTGCATCCCTAGTCCACATCTCACCTCTGCACACCACCATCCACAGCTCACTTTTGCATCCCCTCATCCACAACTCACCTCTGCACACCACCATCCACAGTTCACCTCTGCATCCCCATATCCACAACTCACCTCTGCTCCCCCCATCCACTGCTCACCTCTGCACTCTCTCCACCCACTGCTCACTTCTGCACACCCCACATCCACAGACCATGTTTGGGTGGATGTGTGGGTGCAGGATTTTTTCATTCCCAATGCAGTGCAGTCTGACTAGCTGCTTTGCCTGGGCAGCTGAGTCTTTCAGACCCATAGCAGAGAACTGAGTTGGACTCACTCCCCTCAGCTTTGTGCTACACAACTAACAGGCAGCAGGTGGGAACAGGAGCCTGCAGCAGCCGAAGCAGCACACAAATTAACTTAAAAACTTGTGAGCAGTCGTGAAATTTTTAACCTGGGGCACCCAGCAAACCATTGGCAATTCCCCTTAGCCAGGCACTTTGGCCAAAGTCATAACTCTCGTTTGAAAGGTTTGTCTTTTTTGCAGCAGGGGACTCCACCCCCAGAGTGGAGGCTTTGGAATAATGGAAAAGGTCGATTTCGAAAAAAAATTATTTTGTAGTGGATCAAAAAAAAATCAAAACTTGGGTGATGAAATGGTAACTGCTAAAAAGCAGAAGCAAGAAAGGGCCAGATGAGTAAATGAAATTGGGCATAGTCCATTGCTTTGCAGAAAAAAAAATACTTTTGTCTAGGGTGGTGACATTGGCAACAAGGAGTACTACCTTGTAGGTGAGAGTAGAGTGAGGAATGTCTCTAATGCTTTACAAAGGAACAAATGGATGTTGGTCCCTCTGTCATACACCAGGTCATTACCAGATCACCCCACAAGGAGTGATGAACTTTACTGGTGGGTGTACTGGAATGGGGCCCCCAGACACATCTGTGTAGATGACAGTTGAACAGAAATAGAATCAGATCATGGTACACAGTTGACAAGCAATAACAATAACAGGGACAGGTAAAAGGTCAGGAGTGGCAGCAAACAAGTATAGTCAGATACAAGCTGAAGGTAGTAAACAGAGAAACAAGAATGCAAGAAAAAACATGGGCTGGGAATAGAAAATGAACATTATACTCAGACAACAAGTGTTGGTCTTAGAACAGCTAGTAGTAAGCTTGATTGGTAGGCCAGGTGAAGACTTATACTGTAAGTGACATATAAGGTGAGTTTCAGCTATGCCTATACCTCCTTGAGTAGTCCTTGAGCAAAGCATGCTGTATTAAGGAAGGAGAGACCACATGCTAACAAAATAACAAGTAGAAGATCTGCTTTACAGCTGATCTGTGAAACAGATCAGGCTTTATCCTAAGGTCACAAATTCAGTTTGATGAAAATACAGTAGCTGACTTTGCTAAAACAATCCATTGCTTGTGGCAGAGTCATCATTTTTGATGTGGACTAGGAAAGCCCCAAAAATATTTTATCTGTTTATGCAGCTCATTGAATAAGTCTGTTTAAGCAGCTACTGAATAACTCACTCTTTTGCTAACACTTTGTACATAGTTACATGATTTTGTGTCATGTTTTGCTAGGCTATACTGACTGTTTTCATTTACCTATTAGTAATGACATAGACCGTTTCTAAATTTAAAAATGAAGATAGCGCAGAAGATGCAACAGTCTAAAACTGGACAGCAGCAGAACAAATGTATCCAGGGATAATAGGCCTAACTGGTGCATGCCTAACTTTTATTTTATCTATGGGGATAGGGGGGTGCATGTGAATTATGTCATGTATGGTGGTTTTGGCACACACTATTCTTTCACTTTTATTTATTTTTTTCACACAATGCAAAAATATTACCTCTTGGACAGACTATCAGCAACAACTGCCTGGTGGACTTTAATCACACTAAGCTTAAAGGTACAATTAAAAAATATACAGTCTAAGACTCCAATTAGAAAAATGAAGCCCAGGTATTGATAGATGAAGAGCCAGCTGTCAATCATTTGTTGTGGTCAAATAAAAAAGATATTTGGGTGTACAGATTTGTGCACATAAGCAGGTCACATAAGATAATGTACCCTAGAACTGCAATTCAAATAACAGCTTTTTTTTTTTTTTTTTATAAAGCATAGTTTGTAAAAGTAGATCTTAACCTAGCCACTATAATGTCATATAAGTGTTAACAGCTGGCAATAGTAATAAGGAAGGTCCTTGTTTGGCCACTTCCTGTTATAGGGTGGCAATCATCTGACCCTGTCTCCCACAATGTCCTGCCTAAAAAATCACCCTCTCACATAACATCCCAAAAGAAAACATAAGTTTCTGTCCTTAATCACAACATTAACATGTAATACTCCTTTCCTCCTCCCTCCCCCAAATTGCCCAAGATGCACAGGAGTCGATTTACTAAAACTGGAGAGTGCACAATCTGGTGCAGCATGCACGGTAGCCTTCAGCTTCTAACTTCAGCTTGTTTACTTAAACTTTGACAAAAAAAAAAAAAAAACTGGAAGCTGATTGGTTTCTTTGTAGAGCAGCCCCAGATTTTGCACTCTCCAGTTTTAGAAAATCAACCCTACAGTGTTTTTCTCCCTAATGGACATTCAGTAAGGATTTACTTTACAACACAAATGTCTACAAGACTTAATCTAACCTGTTTCTATGCACTTTATCAGCAGCACTCCATGTGCTTTCCCTATCCCCACCTAAGCATATTGTCAATATGGCTGCTGGGAACCCTGCCTTTTTATACTAAGAGGCTAGCACATAACAAAACCCCCATTACTGGCCATTCTAAGATCCACGTCCTACGTTCGGAGGCCAAGAAGTGTATTAGTGGTAGTTAGTTACTATGGCAGCTAAATGACTACATTAGTTTGCTATGTCCACAAACAGGGAGTCGGTTTGATTTGTTAAGAACCCAAGTTCAATCCAAACTCGAAGCTCATCAATAATTGCAGTGCTATCACCAAGGCTTTCAGCACCGTGGATCATGCTCTAGTGGCAGGATTTCTGGCTTTATTTGGTTTTTGATGAGGGCCTGAAGACTTGTTTTGTTAAAAGATGTTATATCTTTCTTTTTCATCTTTTTTTTTACTGAACAATGTCAAATAGGAATGTGGATGATGATTAACTCTATCTTTGTAGGGGATATTGTTTTTTTGAGTTCAGATCGTGGATGAGTGTAGGGGATACCCAAACAAAGAATTGAGCATTTGAAGTGAATTGATTGGAAACATGTTACAGTGCTAATTTATAACGTAATCTTACAGCTTTTCACTTGTTCAGACTAGTACAGATAGTACGTTCTATTGAACACTCCACATATGTATAAAAATGATGCTATTTTTGGACCTGGATTTAAAAACCAGACCATTCTCTTCTTGCGTCTGAAGGCAGATTTGGGAAAGTGCCACAACCCACAATTAAGGTCATTCACCAAGCACAGCACAGAGTAAATTGTCTGTCTGTTATTGTGTTAGTATATTCATTTTAAAGGGGCTCACAGTTCTACAAAATATTGTAAAAACTTTCAGGAAGTAATGTGCAACAGCAGCATTCATCTCTATCATGAATTAGCTGAGAACATACCCCAGCAGCCTAGAATATTCTGCACCACTGAGCAGACATCTGACATACAAGCGACCTCACAAACTCCTGTTTGGTTTTAAAAAGGGCACTTCAATTAGGATGAGTAATTTAATTTATTTAATAATGAATTCTGCACAAACATGGGCTCTTCACAGCAATATCTTTGTGATTTAGTCAAGGTACCATGTGGCTATATAGCCGTGGTCAACAACCCGTCGATCGCAATCTACCTGCCGATCGTGGGAAGCTGATAGGTACATCACAATCAGGGCTCAGTCTTCACTGCTCTCCTTCTAATAGCAGAATGGAATGAGATGCAGCACAGTGCTGGATGGAGGACGAGAGCACAAGAGCTGCTTTAGTTAATTTTGCAAGTTAATCAGCAGGTGATTGGTTGTTAGGTGGTCCTAGTAACTAATCATCAGCTTGTTAACATGAAAAGTTAACTCTGTAAGTTCCTACTCCCACCATCCATCCGGCACAGTGGCTTTAGTGGTTTGCAAGTCTGCCTTGCAGTAGATGGGTCATGGGTTCAATTCCCACCCCTGGCACCTCCTGCATGGAGTTTGCATATTCTCCCTGTGCTTGTGTGGGTTTCCTCCCACCCTCCAAAGACATGCTGGTAGGTTAATTGGCTCCTGTCTAAATTGGCCCTAATAAGTGTATGTATGAATGTGAGGTAGGGACCTTAGATTGTACACCCCTTGAGGGTTAGGGACTGATGTGAATGTTCAATATATATGTGTAAAGCGCTGCGTAAATTGACGGCGCTATATAAGTATCTCAAATAAATAAATCCATCCAGCACTTTGCTGCCTCTCAATCTGCTCTGATGTACAGCTGTTGTAAGGTAGGAGAGAGCTATCTACACACTACTGTGGGGGGGTTGTACAGGAAACAGCTATGGGGGGACAGAGGACAATACTGTGGGGGGGGGGGTACAGAGAACAGTGCTATGGAGGGGGCAGAGGGCACTACAGTGGGCGAAGGGGGGTAGAGGACACTGTTTTGGGGGGCACAGGACACTACTATGTTGGACAAGAGGACACTGCTATGGGGAGGGGCAGAGGACGCTACTGTGGGAGGCAGAGGACACTACCATGTGTGTGGGGAGGGCAGAGGACACTAATGTTTGTAGGGGAACAGAGGACACTACCGTGTGTGTGGGGGGGGGCAGAGAACAGTACAGTGTGGGGGCAGGGGATGGTGTGAAGGGGGGCAAAGGACATCACTGTTGGGGGGGGCAGAGGATACTACTGTGGGGTGGGGGGATGTGAAAGAGGGCAGAGATCACTATTATGACACTATGTGTTCTTCATGACATCTTATTATTGAGGCATGTGGGATTTTTTTTTTTTTAAAAAGGTTAACTACGACATCATCAAATGTGTTTATTTAAACCGAAACAATGTAAGTACTTGAATTTGACATGCTGCCGGCCTCTTGCAGTCCCTGTACAGCAGAGCTCAGGCCTTGTTTGGGTAATTCCTTCTGCTGTCTTGCACATGCTCTAGCATATGAGTCTGTGCTGTCAATCATAGTCAACTTGCTTTCATCTTCCACAGATCCACTGATTTGTGGGCAGGTACCAGTATTCCGTACCCACCCGAGAAGAGAACTTACACAGAGACCAGGTGTTACATTACCGTATATTAACAGTGATGTATGAAGAAGTACAGCAGTGGTGGCTCACACATCCACACTGGCCTGAGTACTTACAGTGAACCACACAGCAAGAGCTGCACACCAGGTTGATACCCGACAGCATCCGACAGAGGAGGTGGCTGTGAGGCTAACCGCTACAGGTACCAAAACAGTAAGGGCTGCTTTCTAAGGCACAGTGAAGGTCCTTAATTTGTCCCTCTTCCACAGGAACCTCTCCCTATGCTAAACGGTGTGTTCCTATTCTTAGGGGTTCTGTTTCTGACCTAACAACTCACCAAATATGCCCCAACCAAAGGAGGACAGTGCTATATATTAGAACTGCACACACTAAAGATGGTTGCGGGAGATGCCAGGGCAGCAGGGTTCAATCAGACAGCGGCTCCCGTGATGATACCTGTGGAGGCCTTTTAGGAACATGGGCTCCCCTTTGTCCTCTGCTTCCCCACACAGTGGCCGATACACAACGTCACCCTTGCAGGAAGGCCAAACTATACCTGCCTACAGATTTCATGCTTGGACAATCTGGGCTACACAGTCATACGGTGGTCCATTACAAAGCTACTTCCAACCAAAAAATCTTCACTAGACTTTCATGGGGAGAGCCTGGAAGAGAGAGTGTCTATTTTACTTTAGCAGGATGAAGAAGGAGGGTGGATGGGTGGATGAAAAAATAGTTCATTCCTTGTCTCCATGTATTTCTTGTTAATTCTGATAACTTCAGCCCTACAAAAAAGAGAAATCAGTTTTGAAAGTAAGGTTGCTATTTGAGTACAATGAGTAATATTTATTTTGATAAATATCTCAAGTTTATCAGAATTCTGCTGTCAAATAGCAAAGCTATAATGCCATATGCAAAAACATTTGCAACTCATTCAAAAACACACCTCGCAGCAACCATGAAGTAGTATAAGAAAAAAAAGATCAAGTTTCAGAATGACCTTCACAGTTTCTAGACTTTAAATATTATAGAACATCTGTCAGCAGACCTCAAAACTGGCAATACATGGAAGTCAACCTAGTGATAGTTTTGAATTACAACTTTTGTTAAAAAAAGCTCTAGATAAACAATGGAAAAAAATGTATTTACACCTTTCAATATACAGGAAATGTCTAGGGAATAAAGTATTAATTTTGTTCAAAGAACTGGCACACTTCTGCTAGTTCACACTAAAGTGAAGCTAGTAAGTACAGACTGACAGTGTGTCCAAACCTTTGCACAAGCCATATTCTAGTTTTTAATTTTTTCAATTTGCTAAATTCAGCAAATGAATATCAATAGTACATTAAAATGTCTAGAAACATGTCTAGGATTCTCCCTACTGAAGTTGTATTAACTTCTTTTTTGAGAAAATGGCAAAATATGAACTTTTACCAGGGCACCTAAAACTTTGGATACGAGTGTATCTATTTAATTATTTTGTACTTTCAAATTACAGCATTTTTTAGACTTTATATGTATTTTACTGTAATTTGTAATTTCCCCATAAAAGAGTGATAGGTGCTTCTTGTTGCCTGTCAACAGTAATGGAGAGTTTGTAATAAGCTTTACACCCTCAGTAAGCTTGCACCTCCTTCCTCTCTGCACACCTCCTCAATGTTTCACTCCCTCTTTCTCATATTTCTCAAATGTTACACTTCTCTTCTCGCAGGACCTTTCTCTTCTAGCTCTCTTCTCCTCCCTTTATGCTCTGCCCTTTAGTGTGTCATCTCTCCATGTTCTGTGAGAGTGATTTTTATTACTGTTGTAGCGCTACCCCCTTAAGGGCCGCTGGATTTTACTGGGTCCCCCTAAGCTCTGCACAACCAGGTAACATACATTTTCCACACTTTCTCTCAGAGTCAGTAAAATAGTCCTTGAGCTTGTTTTTGTTGTTTTTATTAGGGGGTTAACAACTTTGATGGGGTCTAGGGGTATATGGGATGCCCAAGGAACTGTGAAACTAAGAGGTTAACTTCCTAGCAAAAATGTACACAAATGTTGATCAGAATCAGCAAACATCTTAATAAGAAGCTCTGAGTCTCCTTTGGTGTACTTCTTCAGACCCCAGATGAAACTCTCCGCACTTTCCTCATCTATCTGGCTGTCTTGAGGGTATCCTTGGTCAAGGGACTCCAGAATATACTGTGAAGCAGTCCCAGATGAGAACTAGTTGGGTATTGCACTTGACCACCCTCTCACTTTTGTGGCCCAAGGGGTGTACACTGTCCTTTTCCTGTAGCTTAGTGGGTTGCAGCTGCTTTCAGGCCTTAGACTGGGCTGGCTCCTTCCCTGCTCACAGGCTGTCCCCCATAGGAGACTGTAGGGCAGTGGAGATCCTTCGGTCTGCTCCAGCCTGTAGGTAGACCCCCCCCCTCCCTGGGGCCCCCTCCCAGGCTTCACACTCCAGCACCTTCCTTCAGTCAATCTTCCACCTGACTCCAACAACAACTGCTTTTCAGGCTCTCTCACATTTAAGAGTTGCTTCAGTCACCATGCCAGACCTCCTGCCTGGGTATTGGACAGGTTCCCCTAAACATGCAAACCCAGGCCTCCTCCCTTTTTCTGCCCCTCTTCCGGAAAGTTTCAGCAGTTTCTAGAAGGGTGGGAGAGCTCCGATAAGCCTGACCCGTTGAGCTTCCCAGCCTGCATTGAGGTAACCTCACTGCCTCATTCCCAGGCTGACTCATCCCAGGCTACTAACTAGCCTCTGACTAACCATAAAAATCCTATCTACTTAGAGGGCTCTGCATTGTCTTACTCAATGTGCTCACTCTTCTGCTCTCTTCCAGTTCTCCAATCCAATCCTTAGCACCCCTTCTTTCTGCACCACACTGATACTGCCCTACTTTTTATGTACATTGTTCTTCTTTCTTCCATGTTCTTTCTTCTTCTTCCATGTTCTTCCATGTTCTCCATGCCTCACTCTTCTGTACCTACTCCTTTTCTATGTTCTCTCTGTCTCCCTCTTCTATACCACTCTTTTGTCTGTTTTATGTTTTCTGTGGTCTCTTTTCTGCAACCTCTGCCCCATTTTCAAAAAGTTCTCACCGTCTACTGTCTATTTCATAGAACTGATGTTCTCTCCATCCTCCATCCTTAGTGTCATTGCTTTCCTCTTTTGCCCTGTAGATGAAAGTGCCTTTTATTTATGAATGGTTGCTTATTTTTTAGTATGCATTTTTATATGGGAATTGGAGGAAAAAAATTGCAGTACTAGTGCAACACTATACAGTATATGGGAAAATGTTTGTGAACACCTGTGCATAACACCTAAATGAGCTTGTTGGATATTCCATTCTACAACCATGTGCATTAGCATGGAGCTGGCCTGTGCTTGTAGTTATAACAGCTTCTACTCTTCTGGGAAAGCTTTCAACAACATTCCAATTCACCCCAAAGGTGTTCAGTAGGGTTTAGGTCAAGGCTCTGTGCAGGCCATTTGACTTGCTATCCACCAAACTCATGTCCCTATGGACCTGGATTTGTGCACAGGGGCACAGCCATGCTGTAACAGAAAGTTTGGTAAATTCACAGTTGTCTTCGTCTACTGTAGAATTAGTAGGACTCTTCACTGAAAACACCTGAACACAAACGTTGCAAATATGTACACATACGTTTGACCATATAGTTGGTGTGATGAATAGGTATTCACAAACTTTTGACCAAATATTGTAACTACCAGTAATATAAGCGTTAGCACTTCCCCTGTATATGGTAACCAATTTTGCCTGCAAGTTCTGCAAGAATTTTTAAATATTATTGTAAAAAGACCACTAAAGTATACAGGGAAGTTAACATTTTATACAGTGAACATATGCAATGACTGAAAATAAATCTTCTCTGTCTGATTTTCTATGAAACAGAGAAGCTACTTTAGCATCAGCATTTAAGTTAATAATACCAAAAAGTATTTCCTTATGCATTACTGGAAAACAAAATGTCTCAAGGTTTATGTAGGCTTACGTGTAACGAGATGTGCATCAATGCACACCAGCTAAAACAAAGCAATGGGCTGTTAAGCATTTTATTGAACCGGGCCATACATAGTAATGATGGTCATATTATGTGTTACTGGGTATCGGTCTTGCACAAAGGAGAAAATGTGAGTAGAAATAGTCACCAAGAAAAAACCTTTGCTTCAAAACACACCATATAATGCATTTTCTTCCATCATTACTCACTCATCACTGATCCATCCAGCTAAACGAATACAAGGGTCTACAGAATGAACACAACAGCTTGTATTGCTGAATACAACACATCACCTTGTGGCATATCATATTTACTTTATTAGTAGGTAACACTGTATGCTTTTTCTAGCACCAGATTTAGAGCTCTTTCAGAGGTAGCGGTTTGGATAGAATTACAATTACATTTCTGTTAACACTATGGTGTGATGGTGAATACCACTTGCAATTTGGTTTAATGTGACCCTGTGGAATAAAAGGAAAGCTCATTGTTACATAATGTTTTCATTTGTTACTTACAGTTATTTATGAGTAATATAAAGTCTAGAGGCCCACTATGTTTTTATTCACTACTGAGTGCTTTAGAGATTTAGAACCCCAATGGAAATTTGCAGCTAATTACTTTAAAGACTTGGAACAAAAAACAATTCAGGGTGGCAGCATTTATTCCAAAGAATAATTTTGGAAATGAATGAGCAAAGCATATTAGAACATCTTCTGTTCTCGTTTGATTAGTGGTAGTGGAGTATAGAAGGAACAGATTATGTTTTCACAAATGAATAGCTTGTACAGAAAACATAACATTATACAAAAATATGAGTTTAGTTTAGAAGGGCCTTTAGACTTCAGAGTGTAAGTAAAGCCAAAGCTTTTTTTACTTTAGACAGAGTAGAGAATGGTTAAAATCAATGTCAGTTTTTTTCTGTCTTGTTGGGAGATTTCCCTTCACTTCCTGTAGAGACACAGCAGTCTAAAACAGGAGATCTCTTCAAAGTGAGAGGAACTCCTCTCTTAGCATTCACCTCCTGCAACAACTTAAAACATTTGGATTTCCCATAATTTTATGTACCTGAGACAATGGTCATCAGAACCAGAAGAGTGAATCTTCCCAACAAGGACACAGACAGTAATACAAGCCTGATAGATGTTCCAACCCTTTCGCAAACTTAAAAAAACAAGTTCTGGCATTAAGTAAACTTTAATGTTCTTCCTTCTTCAAAGCAGATCTCTACTAAAAGCAATACATAGAGATACCTTTGTTGACTTCTACTTCCGAAAATCCTTATTGTCTGACTGTCATGTTTTAAATTTGTTACTTTTTGAGTCTCTAAGCTATTACAGGTATACAGATCAGTTCTGACTTCAAATACTTTCTTAACCATACCATATCAGTGATTCCAGATGGAATGCCCTCCAGGTCAGTTAGATAGTTGATAGATAGCAGTTTGTTGTTTTATTTTTCTAGACAGAGGCTGTGCAGCAGCCTGGGATGAGTCAGCCTTTGAGTGAGGCAGGAGTTCACCTTAGGACAGGCTAGGGAGGTTCTGAAGGTCAGAGCTTCTGGAACCTTCCCACCTCTCCAGAAACCTGAGAGCTTTCTGGAGGAGAGATGGAGGAGGGGAGGAACCCTTAAGTATCGCAGAGCCTTGGTGGAAGGGTGCAGTGTCAGGTGGAATATGGAGTGAGAGGCTGTAGTGTGGAGCCTGGGAGGGGACCCAGGGAAGGGGCCTACGTACGGGTAGGTGCTGGAGAAGTGGATCTCCACTGCCACCATCTCCAAGGGAGGACAATCCTGAGTAGCAGGGAAAAAGCCAGTCCAACAAAAGGCCTGAAGGCAGCCACCAACCCAAAGCCTGGGTGGAAGGGAGTAGTATTGGGTGGAAGATAGAGTGAGAGGCTGGAGTGTGGAGCCTGAAGGGGCCTACCTACGGGTAGGTGCTGGAGAAGAGGATCTCTAGTGTACCACCATCTCCAAGGGAGGACAATCCTGAGTAGCAGGGAAGGAGCCAGCCCAGTGAAAGGCCTGATGAAAGCCACAAAGCTATTGAGCTATCAGGAGAAGACAGTGTGAGTACTTTTACACCCCTGGACCAGATAAGAGGGAAGGGCAGTCAGGTGGAAAACCCAACTAGCTTCTCATCTTGGGTTGATGTGCTAAATTGGCAGTTTCTGGACCTCCTTGCCCAGGGAATATCCTCAGTGCAGCTGGGTGAAGAGGAGGATTCATCTGGGGTCTGAGGAGGTACACCAGAGAGCTGGAATGCTCTTAAAGGAGAGACCATTGTGTCCACTTCTGTGCATAGCTGCTAAGGAGTATGTCCTCAAGTTTGCAGTTTTCTTGGGCATCCCATACACCCCTCAACCCCATCCAAGTTATTAATCCCTTTAATAAAATCACAAAACCAAGATAGAGGACTGTTTACTGACTCTGAATGCAACATGTTGCCTGGCTGTGCAGAGCTGTAAGGGGACCCAAAACACCACAAGACTGTCAGGCAACTAGAATTTTTAGACAGAGGTCAGCAGTGACAGCATGCATATTTCTTTCTGAAGAAGATTCATTAACAAATGATATTATCTTTTTCTCTGTAAAAGTCGTATCTGAACTTATGTTAGAATTGTAACTGTCTGGCTTGAGTGTCTGTCAATTGTCCTGTCATGTTAAAGAAATTAGAAGGCAGGTGACTAACATATAACAGCCAGTATACTATTTTATTTTAGTTACAATTATTGTTTTTTTATATTGTAGAGTGCACTTTGGGATTGTCTACTTTGACATATTATTAAAGCCTATGGCAAAAGAAAAATAACAGGACATTCTTCAAGAGTATTCTTCTTTTCCATGGTTTGGTATGTTGCTGGGTTGCTGGTTCAGAGGGTCAAAAGGAAACAGGAGCACCTAGTACCCAAAGTCCTCATCCACATTTAGAAAGCACACTAAGAGAGTGGCAACTCTTTTCTTTCCAGGATTATACCATTAGAGCAGCCTTTCTCAACCAGAGTTACTAGGAACCCCAGAGTTCCACCAGAGGTTGCTAAGGGTTCCTTGAGCAATGAGCAATTTCTGGACCTGATAGGTAACTATTGACACCTATTATCACTCAGCTACTGTATCTGTTAAGGGGTCATTTTTCCCCCTACCCACCAATGTTAGGAGCATTTTTCTCATGGGCCTTTCTCCACTGATCACCAAAGTAAGTGTGCACTACACCAACCAACAATTTATAGGAGCATTTCATTGACCACCAGCAGTTTACCACTGACCAACAATGTAAGCTGGATCTTCTCCACCTACCACTGATGTGTGGGAATGCTACAATTTTCACTGTGTGCATTTATTTTTTGGCCATTATTATTTTTGTTTCATTTTATTATCATGAATAATAATTGTCATATAGTTCAGCCCAAAGTGGCAAATATGCTAAGTACACATTTGTTTTTTTTTTTTATTATTCTTATATCTCAAAGTATTGTTCATTCTAATGTACAGTCAGATGTAGATATAGTAACTATTAGCATGGGTTCCCTGAGACCAGAAAATTATTTCAAGGGTTCTTTTGAGTTAAAAAGACTGAGAAAGGTTGCATTAGAGTGTAACACAAATCACCTATAAACGATCTCTTTTCAGGCAAACATATAGTTTCCAAACTCTAATCATATAATAAAATGTTTCAAAACAGACATGCAAGAATAAGGGTTAAAACATACATAAAAATGATCCCTACAAGAAACTTTGTTAGCATTCCCTGTTTATAGATCCAGAACATTTCACGCTGATGCAAAGAGTAATGACTGATCAAAGAGTTACCTTGGCTGTAAGTAATTTTCTCTGAATATTTTAGGAGGTCTGCTTGCATAAGCTTTTTTAGATAATTTGTGCTTTTGTAGAAGCATTTTTTAGGTGGTTTCAGGCTTAAAAGAGAAGTAGGGCTTGTTTTCCCTATTTTTACTTAACTAGGTGGATGCAGCATCAGTCCAATGCTGCATCTGTCCCCCATCGGTTTTAAGGGTGAGAACTCAGCAATCACATGATCGCTGAGTTCTCACAGCCGCTGACTGACAGCCGGGACTGTCAGTCACCGCTGTATGTTCAGCCCTCCAGCACTCACTGAAGTGCTGGGCTGTGGAGGGGGAGGAAGTTTTGGCTGTACTTCTCCTTTAAGTTTTTTTGCTTTAGCCAATGGGAAGCTAGTTACTAGGAAAAGGGGATGTGAAGTTGTATGAAAAATTCATGTAACATGTTTTCAGGCAATCCTACTGACGTTTATAGGGGCCAAAAACCTGTAACCCAGCCTCAAAAAACCTCATGTACTTTTTTGAGCTTTCAGCATCAGGCTTTAAGTAACAAGACACTCAGGCGTGAATGGGCACCATAGGATACAATGGCAATCTTCATGTAGAGTGTTGAAGTGCTTCTGGAAAAGTGCTTCAAATCAAATGTGAACTTAGTCATATGACTAGGGAACAATATGGAACACCATGGAACACCTATTAATCATGTTCAAACTGTTTGAGACACTACATGTACTGTAACTGCCAGGGTGGCTCTTCTGTACGGACTTCTGTGCACAGGCTAATACTTTTTTCCTCCTGTGCTCACAGAAATTGGGCACATGCTAATGCACATGCACATATGCGTGCACACATGTGCTTGTACCCATGTGAATATTCATGCGCGCAGGCAAACACGTGCACTTGTGACAAATGCTGGTGCCAAACTGCCTATTTAAACTAGGCCAGTGCTCTGAATCAGTGGAGCCTTGTCTTCAGCCTCCTGTGTTTCCTGTGTTCCTGTGATCCTGTATCCTGATTTAAGTTGCTGACCCGAATTATCCTGACTACCCCCTGAACTCTGCCTGCACTGACCTTGGCTTTTCCTCTGACCTCAACTTCTGTCTGTTCCATTGGCTTCAGCTCCACTGATTGGCTTCCAGACCAGGCTTGTACCTTGACTACGCTTTTGTCTGTGCCTTGTACTGGATCCCTCCTGCCGTTTATGACCTGGCCTATCTGTCTCTACTACTTGCCTGCTGCCACTGGTACTTACCTACCACTCTGCTGATCCTGCCGATCAACAGTCTGCTGCCAGCTGCTGTCCCATCTGTCTGCTGTTGCCAGTACCAGTCCTCTTCAGTCTGGTGCCCTGTGTCTGCCAATGTGCTTGCCCTACAGAAGACCCCTGATGACTTCATCTGCCCAGCGTGGACACCTGCTCTATTGCTAGCAAGACTCACAGGAACACGTGCCACTCTGCACTCCTATGCCTTTTGTGTATACTATCAGAGGCCTCAAGTCAGGTGTAAGAGAAGCCTTCCTCATTGTATCAGGTTCAGTTACCAGGTATGAGATAGTAGCTCTCATTTTGACCTACTAAAAGGTAAAGATACATTTAAAGTAACAGAAGCTTTATCAAAATGTATAATCTCTGGAAATTGAGTAAACAGGAATTGGTAGAATAAAGAGACAGAGACATTTTTGCCAAAGAAACCCCTTTGGGCAGCCATCTTTTTCAATATAAGCATACTTTTTGGCTAGCTTTGGAATAAACATTTAATAGAAAAGAGTTGATCCCGAAACATGTTGTATTAATGTGAAATTTACTGGATTTATACACAGGAAACAGTAAAACTGGTTGGTTTTAATGATGAAAAATAAGATAGTTTAAGATGTTTCCTTTCATATTCATTTCATTGTACTTCCTTTGTTCATGCATGGTTTGACACTGCTGGTATAAGTACTGTATTTAGCTATTTGATATACCTTATAAAAGAATGTACCTGTTAATTTGGGATTTTCTATAGGCTCTAAAAGGTAGGGGTTACTTATTTATTTGAGCAGATTGCCCTAAACATTGGACATAATGGGTTGATTTACTAAAACTGGAGAGTGGAAAATCTGGTGAAGCTCTAAAAAGAAACCAATCAGCTTCCAGGTTTTATGTCAAATCCTGATTGAACAAGCAGAAATTAGAAGCTGATTGGCTACCATGCACAGCTGCACCATAATTTGTACACTCCAGTTTTAGTAAATCAACCCCAGTGAGTCATGATATACTTTATAAATGGGAAAGTATTGGAAAACAGTGGAATTCCATGGTTTTTTATGGCTCAAAATGCTAACAGGTTCCTGCGATATGAAACAAATATATTTTTTTGCTACTGAATTATTATCTGATAACATAATACCAAAGGCATCATGACTGTTCCAATATATATGGTTGATTATATGACCACAAATCTTCTCTTGGTAGCCGTAAGCTGCCCATAGATCAATAAAAACAGAATCCTCTATTCAAACAGAATACACTGATCAGCGCCTGCAGTGTTTTCCAACATGTCCCTTCGACAGAAGTTGCTCAGTCAACTTCTTTCAAGTGGGCATGGCCACACACTGATCAAAATTTGTCCGGTCCCTGTTCTAGCATTTTTATTTAAGGATTATTCTCTTATTCCCAAGTAACAGATGTCTGTGTAGTCAATATGAAACTCTCAACTGCCAGGGACAGTGACTATTGCTCTAAAGGTCAACAGTTTAGAGTAAGATAGAAAGAACACGGCTTTGTGGTTAGAGAAGAATAATGAGGGTTCACTCAAAGCATAGGACTGTGAAAAATAACTTTACATGTGATGTTCTATAATGCTTTTCTTTTTTAAAATATATATCTGTATTGATATTGGGTGTTAGGAAATGACACCAGAAATCTAATGACATAAAAAAAGAAAAATAAGAGTGGCTGCAACTGTTTAAAACAGAACTTCAGCCAAAAATACCATGAAGAAAATGAATGGTCCCAGCAATATTCACCTTATTCCTCAGTCTGGCCAGCATTATTCAACCCACTTCCTATGAGCACAGGTCGTCCTGAACCCACCTCAACCTGTGACTGCACAGTGAAAGGAGAAGCAGAACAGTGATTAGCTCATCTCCCAGTCACTCTGCTTTCTCTCCCCATCAGCATGCTTTTTGTCTGAACATAATTCACTGGCTCCTTGTACTGCTTCTTCCCCTCACACTCCCACCCTGCTGTCCAGGGACTGCAAGTGGATAATACCAGGTCAAATTCAGGTACCTACACTGCTAGCATTTAGTGAATAGATGTACTGATCTATTAGAGATTACAGCTACATTAATCTGTGTCTTTCATATCTGCCTAGAGTTCAGTTTGAAGCGTACAAGCCAAGTTCGCATCTGTTTTTTACATTTTTGCCACTTAAATTACCTACTTAGTGTTCTTGATGAAAAGTCCACAGTAATTATCCTACATTCTGCAGTTTGTCAAGCATACTTGCTGACTAATTCCAGGTTAAATGTGATAATGACCCAATTTTTATTTGAAATATAGACTCTACCATTCAAATGTAGCGTGACTGCATGCTTCTGGAGCTGTGGGACATCTGAAAAATGAGTGTACTGGAACTAATTGACATGTATATGACATCATGATGGACTGGGGGGAATCTATTCAGTGCATGTGCACCAAAGGATTTTGTGTTTGTACATGTTTGCAAATCACTGCTTCTACTATCAAAGTGAGCTGCACAAGAGGTTAGTTATCAGAAATGTTTTCAAGCAATGCCTGGGAAAACAAAATGACACATTTTGTTAAGGGGAAACGTTTGCAGACTAAGTAGTGGGATTTGTCTCTTTGATAAATGTGCAGTACAGTAGCACAGCACGCGCTCCATCCAAGTCTGACAGCTGTGAGAGGTTTTTAAATGACTTCCATAAAACCTGGAGAGACTAATATTATTCATAATTCTAGTGATCATTTTATCTTCCAACAAACCCACCTGCTATTCTGCAGTCCTCTATAAAGTTCACTGATATTCATATACAAATAATGATCAAGAAAAATGGAACACTTGTTTTACCATCATTAAAGTTGAACTTCAGGCTAACACCTCATTACAAAGCTGTAATACATACTGTATACTGGAGCTGTCTCACCTGCCAAATGATTTTTGAATCTGTCCTTCAATCCTTTGATTTACACAATTCCTATGTGCAGCACAGATAGGCTACTGACCTGAAATTTCTCTGCTACAGGTAAGCGACACAGCAAGGTCACCTCTCTATACCTGGCCTGTTATTGGACAGTTAAGGATCAGCAACAGAATGATGAGGTCATCTCTTTGCTCTCTCCTCTTTGTATACAGTACATGGAAAGGCAGTACATCTGACAGCCTCAAGAACAGCCCTCCTCTCAGCTTGATGACTGCTGTGCACGGGATTGTGAAGCAGAAATGTTAATAAACTCAGGTTTGTATACTAGATGCATTTAAAGTACATATAATGCTTTTTTTAATACACATATAAATACGTTAATTGATCTTTCTTTTACTATGCGCTAATTTTGTGCAGCACTTACCAAGTAAGTCTGTATAGGGGCTACAAGTGTAACATAATAAAATAAACAAACATTGAGACATGAGACAAATAAAATGAGAATTCTGCCCATAACAGCCTAAAGGAAAAATGATAGATATAAAATATTGGAAATGAAGAGAAATTCAGGTGAATCAAATGGTATGAATATAAAATTGTTATTCAGGGATATATTCTTTTAGAAAGAGTTTCTAAATTTCTTACTAATACAAACCCAAGTGAGAACATGTTTGTAAAGAAAGCTTGCAAATATACTCGGTAGTAGTGATCTTCTGATGATGTGGAGGTTACCAAGGCTGGATCTAGCCAGTATGATATGGGGGTGCAGTAAAAAATGTCAGGGGGGCAGAGGATAGGACATTAGCAGGGCAGTGCAAAAAAACAGGAATCAGTAATGGAGTGTACTAGGGGTCAGCAGGGCAGAGGCCAGGAATTAGCAGAGCAAAGGGCTGGGATCAGCAGTTTGTAGGGCAGTGTACAGGGAGTCAGAGGGGCAGAGGATGGGCGGTCAGCACGGTGGAGGACAGGGGTCAGTATGGTAGTGTATTGCAGGGGTCAGCAGTCTGTAGTCTAGTGCACAGGGAGTCAGCAGGGCAGAGGATGGTCAGCCAGCAGGGGAGTGTACAGGGGTCAGTATGGCAGTGTACAGGGGTCAGCAGTGCACAGGACATATACAATGTTTTTAAAGGTGAATTTAGCCTCTAAACAGTATAAACAATATGTAAACATTGACAATATTAATAATACTCATAACGAGTAATCTGACTGGCTTTACAATTAAAAAGTCAAAACAGGATGACAAAATGTGAGCAAGACTGGGATTATGAAAGACATGGGGCACCCTGGAAAAGAACAGAGAAATATGTTCTGTGGCTGGCCAGTGTGAGGGTCCTAAAGGGGGACTGAACAGAATCTATGCCTGCTGTACACAATACACATCCATACCACACTCCTTGTACCCACAAAATACTAAACACTGTGCCTCAAAGACACAAATAAACCTCAGGACAAAGGAACTTTTTTTTAATTAATTGTTTCCATTTCATATGATTTTGTGCACACAGACTGGTTGTACAGAAATCGATCTACCAATCAACTTCTGTACAATCAGCCTCTAGGAAAATTTCTGCGCAATTAGCACCACCGGCTATAGCTGGCAGCAATGATCAGTGTACTCTGGTGGCATTGAAGTCTCTTCGCTGTCAGAACACATTACCTCAGTGGGAGTGATTCCCCATCCACATTGAATTTGTGGATGAGAGAATCAAGTAATTTTTTTTTTTTTGATCAACACATTGTTGAACGAAAAAAAAAAAGACTAATATCTGGGCTGCCTTGCTGAGCCTACATTAAAAAAGAACGCCATTAAAACCAGTAATTGTTGAGAAAATGAACACCCTGGTCAGGTCTATGTATATCTATGCTTAATGTACAGAGTATAGGGGTCAGAAAAAGTAAAAAACAAAACAACATATGGAGTGTAGCAGTCAGGATGAGAGCCACATTCACATCAGAGTCCTCCCTTACATCAGTGTCCCCATAGTGAAACCACCTTATACTACAGTCTGCAGAGTCCCCCTTAAATCAGAGTGCCCCCTTACATCAGAGTTTAGCAGAGTGCTCCCTTACATCAGAGTTTGGCGGAGTGCCGCCTTACATTAGAGTCCATCAGATTGCCCCTTACATCAGAATCTATCAGATTGCCCCCTGCATCAGAGTCCAGCAGAGTGCGCTCTTACATTAGAATCTGGCAGTCAAAGCCTATGACAAAGGGATTTGCTACGGTCACTTTTCTCCTCTCCATGAACATTTGAGGAGAGAAGAAAAGTGTCTGTTTTATACAAACTGTCTGTAAATTTATTGATGGTTGGCAACACATGGTTGGGGTGTACACATACTGTCATACTGTGATGTTTTGTGGCCATGAAAGCAATTCTATTCTCCATTGCTTTCTGTGGGCACAGTGCCTGCTGAATGTGACCCATTCAAGTGAATGAGGCTGCTCTGCAAGCACCCCAAATACTATGTGCAATGCACGTAGTTTCAGTGCGCTAGTGTGGGGTTCTAGGGGTTAAAGCAGGTTGTAAGGAGGTTATACATGTCCTCACTGCCTGCCAATTGCTCTCTGAAGAGTGATCTGACTGTAGATCACTCTTCAGAGACCAAAGTTCATGTGAACAATCCCCTAAAGGGATGCTGAGTCTGGGCAGAAAGGAGTTAAACAGAACCATCACAAACTCGTGAGTAATAACTCTGTCAGTTTATCCAGCTTTCAGAATGTCAGCTATTCCCAATACTACTAAAGTTGTCCCTGTTTGTTAACATGAACAGAGAGTGGGAAGGAGATAGATGGGGGAAAGAGGGGATGGAGAGAAGGGAGGGGGAGAGATGGGGAGATAAGGGGGGGGGGAGAAGTGAGGAGAGAAGAGGGGGATGGAGGGGGAGAGAAGGAGGGGAGAGAAGGGAGGGAGATTAATATTATTATACAGTATTTATATAGCGCCAAAGGGTTTGCTCAGCGCTGTACAATAGCAAGGGGGACAGAACATGAGACAAAACAGTAACAATACAATACACGAGGGGTTCAAGGGCCCTGCTCTTTCGAGCTCAAAATCTAGGAGGGAGGGGAAGTGGTACAGGAGGAAGTGGCTGTGGGGGATGGAGTGGTGGGAGAAGTGGAGGAGATTGGTTGTTAGGTGAGGGTGGGGTAGGCTTCCCTGAAGAGATGGGTTTTCAGGGTGCGCCTTAAGGTGAGGAGGGTAGGTGACAGTCTGATGGATTGGGGTAGGGAGTTCCAGAGGATGGGGGAAGTCCTGGAGAAGTCCTGCAGTTGGGCTTGGGAGGAGGAGACCAGGGAGCTAGAGAGTAGGAGGTCCTGTGAGGAGCGAAGGGCACGGGTAGGGTAGTATTTGGGTATCAGGTCGGTTAGGTAGTTTGGGGCGGTGTTGTGAGTGGCTTTGTAGGTCAGAGTTAGTAATTTGAATTTGATGCGCTGGGCAATCGGGAGCCAGTGAAGGGATTGGCAGAGGGGGGAGGCAGATGTGGAGCGGTTGTTGAGGTGGATGAGTCTAGCTGCTGAATTCAGGATAGACTGGAGTGGGTATAGCGTTTGTTTGGGTAGGCCAGTGAGAAGGGAGTTGCAGTAGTCCAGGCGTGAGATGATGAGGGAGTGTACGAGTTGTTTAGTAGTGTCTGGGGTGAGCAATGTACACATCTTGGAGATGTTGCAGAGGTGGAGCCTGCATGACCTTGTTAGTGATTGGACATGAGGTTGGAAGGAAAGGTTTGAGTCCAGGGTGACACCCAGGACTTTGGCATGTGGGGTGGGATTGATGGTGGCGTTGCTAGTAGTGATGGATGGGGGGGCGCGGGTTGGGGGGAAAACCAGGAGCTTGGGTTTGGACAGGTTTAACTTGAGGAAATGGAGCGACATCCAGTCTGATATGTCATTCAGGAGGTGGGCGATGCGGGTGGAGAGTGAGGGGGTGAGGTGGGGGGTGGAGAGGTAAATTTGTGTGTCATCGGCATAGAGATGATAGTTGAAGCCGTGGGGTTGTATCAGTTTGCCAAGGGAGGAGGTGTAGATGGAGAAGAGGAGGGGTCCGAGGACAGAGCCTTGGGGGACTCCAACAGAGAGGTGGAGAGAGGGGGAGGTGGCAGTGTTATAGGTGATGCTGAAGAAGTGTTGGGATAAGTAGGAGGAGAACCAGGAGAGAGCAGCGTCCCTTATGCCAAGGGAGTGCATTTTTGTAAGGAGGAGGGGGTGGTCGACTGTGTCGAAGGCCGCGGAGAGGTCGAGGAGCAGGAGGACTGAGTAATGGCCATTAGCTTGGCGGTTAGCAGGTCGTTAGTGATTTTAAGTAGGGCGGTTTCGGTGGAGTGTAGGGGACGGAAGCCAGATTCTAGTGGGTCAAGGAGGTTGTTATCAGTGAGGTGTAGGCCAAGCGCTCAAGGAGAATGGTAGCAGGGAGATGGGTCTAAGGTTGTTTGGTTATAAACAAATGTTCTATAAAATTCCAGGGGTGGACTGTTGCATTTCTGAGGAAGAACAGGGTGAAAGAGGTGTTTGATTGGGTTCATATTAGGAGACATACTTGGCCACTGAATCACTTTCACCCTGTTCTTCCTCAGAAATGCAACAATGGACTTAGATGTGTGTTCTGGATCATTGTCATGTTGGGAGATAGATGAGGGAGAGAAGGGAGGGAGATAGAGGGGAGAGAGAAGGGGGGATATACAGTGCTCAGCATAAATGAGTACACCCCTTTTGAAAAGTAAAGTTTTAATCAATATCTCAATGAAAACAAGAGCAATTTCCAAAATTTTTACAAAACTGAATTTTATAGAACATTTGTTTATCTCATTACATGAAAGTAAGGTTAATAATATAACTTAGATTACAAAATCTGCAGTTTTACTCAAATTAGCTTTTTAAATTAATACACCCCACAACAAAAACTACTACGTCTAGTATTTTGTATAACCTGCAAAGAAAGCACCAAATCTTCTAGGCGTTGAATGAACAAGCTGGTGACATATTGCAACATCTATCTTTTTCCATTCTTCAAGAACGACCTCTTTTAGAGCCTGGTAGCTGGATGGAGAGTGATGCTCAACTTGTCTCTTCAGAATTCCCCAGGGGCAGACTGACCATTTGGAAACTCTGGCACTGCCCGAGGGCCCGGGGTCAGTAGGGGGCCCCATGAGATGCCCCTGGTACCTTTTTAATAGGCTTTGTGAGTTTGGGCAAGGACACAGGGGCCTTATGATCCCCTATTGCCCGGGGGCCCCATGAGTTGTCAGTCCACCCCTGGAATTCCCCATAGGTGTTTGATTGGGTTCAGATCAGGAGACATACTTGGCCACTGAATCACTTTCACCCTGTTCTTGCAACAGTGGACTTAGATGTGTGTTCTGGATCATTTTCATGTTGGAAAAGTGCACAATGACTAAGGGCACGGAGTGATGATAACATCTTCTCTTTTAATATACTGTAGAGCAGTACATCTGTGAATTCATGATACCATCAATGAAATACAGCTCCCTGACACCAGCAGCATTAATGTAGCCCCACAGAAGGACACTGCCACACCATGTTTCACTGTAGGCACTCTACATTTTTCTTTGTACTCCTCACCTTTGCGATACCATACAGTTTTGAAGCCATCAGTTCCAAAACCATTTATCTTGGTCTCATCACTCCAGAGTACAGAGTTCCAGTAGTGTTCTTCTTTTTCAGCAAGGGCCCTGGCAAATTCTAGGTGGGCTTTTTTGTGCATGGGCTTTAGGAGAGGCTTCCTTCGTGGACTACACTCATGCATGCCAATCCTCTGCAGTGCACATTGTATTGTGTTACATGAAACAATCACCCCAGTTTGGCTTTCTACTTCTTTAGCTAACTGCAGTGAAGTTGGTTGGTGAATTTCTTCAACCTTTCTCATCAGAAGATGCTCCTGTCAAGGTGTTAACTTCTGTGGACAGCCTGGATATCTCTGTGAGATGGTTGCAGTTCCATCTTTTTTAAGTTTTTGTATCACTTTTGCTACAGTATTCTAACTGATAAATAAAGCTTTGCTGATCTTGTAGCCTTCACCTTTTTTGTGTAAAGAAATTATTTTATTTCTCAGGCCATGTGGTGCCATTGCTGACAGCATGAAATGGGAAGGGGTTTTCTTCGTTAACTAATGCCTTTTATATTCAACTGTCTGCTGGACACCTGTTTAATAAATAATTAGACTCACCTGTAGTTGAATTCATGTTAATTAGGATTTTGTTATCTAAAATTTAGCTTTGCTTCTAAGACTTGGTATATTAATTTTTGCAACATGGTCTTGGATTAATTTGTTAGGAAAAACACTTTTTGTGTGTGCAAATTAACAAATATTGTTTGCAATCAATGGCCCACATTTGTGGGAGTATTTTGTAGTATAGTATCCCAAAGAAAATGTTGATTCTGAAAGGAAAGTAAAGGTTTTCTGACAAATCTGTTGGGTTGAAGGGGAGAAATAGAGGCGGGAGAGAATGAGGGAGGGGGGGCAAAGGTTGGGAGATAGAGAGGGGAGAGAAGAGGGAGATGGGGGGGGGGGAGAAGGTGGGGATATAGAAGGGGAGAGAAAGGGGAGAGATAGTGGGGGCAGAAAAGGGGGAGACAGATGGGAGAGAAAGGGGAGAGAGGGGGGAGATAGTGGGAAAAGGGGGGTGATAGAGGGGGGTGAAGGTGAGGTGATAGAGGGGGGATATAGAGGGGAGATAGAGGGGGGAGAGAAAGGGGAGAAATAGAGGGGGGAGAGAAGGTGTGGAGAGAGAGGGGGAGAGAAGGGGAAGAGAGAGGGAAGGGAAGGGATATACAGGGGGAGAGAAGGAGGGAGATGGAGGGACAAAGGTGGGGAGATAGAGGGGGGAGAGAAGAGGGTGAGATAGAGAGGGAGAGAAGGGGGGGAGTTAGAGGGGGAGATAGAGGGGAGGAGATAGAGGGTGAGAGAAGGGGGGGCAATAGAAGGGGAGATAGAGATAGGAGAAAAGGGGGGAATAAAAGGGGGAGGTGGAGGGGGAGACAGATGGGGTAGAGAAGGTAGGGAGATGGGGAGAGTTTAGCTGTTGTGTATAGTTCAGCTCACTGACCTAGGCTGACCTCTGCAGGCTCAGACAGAGGAATAAATCCTGCAGCTACCATGTAGTTGACTGCAGTGCTTCAAATTTCCTGCCCACACATCTTTGTAGGCACAGTACTGGCCAGGAATCGGAGTGTGGGCGGGGCAGACAGGAAGAGAGGGGCGGAAGGAGGCAGTGCATATCCATTTCCTCTCTCCTTTCCTGTCTGGGCTGTGTGAGCAGCTGCAGACAGCTTCTCTTGTTGGACAAAGTCTATGGGTTGCCTGGGCGGCACAGCTGAAATGTTGGGGAGCATATCTTACCCCAGCACCCCCCTAGATCCAGCCATGGGGGTTAATATGAGCTATGGTATGAAAGGCACTTGTCAAGTGTTCACCATGCCCATCAATTCTTCCCCTATCTTCCATATATAGAAGCTGTACTATCGGTTCCCACATTACAAAGCACTCTATAAATTGAAGACAGGCAGATGAATGAAAGGTCCAGAAGATCATCAGCTTCAGATTTCAACCTAACACAGTAACCACCTGCATGTACGGCACACTATATTCATAGATAGTACCATCCCTTGTGTTTTATAAAAAAAAAAAGTTTACAAAACGTTAGCTTTAACATACAATGCAGAAGGGCAGCTTCTATATCTTTAACCTCTTCTAAGTACAGAGTAAGTAGTTTACAACCAATAATGAGATCTACCAGCACAATACACCATACAGTCAATGGACTCTCTCAATCAATATTAAAGTGGTTCTAAAGTCTTGATTTTTTTCTCTTTAAAATAATAAACACATCATACTTACCTGCTCTATGCAATAGTTTTGCACAGAGCAGCCCGATTGTCCTCTTCTTGTGTCCCTCATTGACACTTCTGGTCCCTTCTCCTTGTTGAGTGCCTCCAGAGGAAGCTGCTTGCACCTGAGCCGCCTCTGTGTGTCTATGCGACTAGGCCAAAATGATGTGACACACCATTGTAGTCTTCATTTGTTTGCTTTCATCTGGAGGATGGGAGGAGGGGCTTTCTCAGCTGTGCACATCCTTCTGTTTGCATGAATTAATTAAAGGCAGATGGATTCCATCAAAGTAAATGTTGCATGAATCATCTGCCCTTGCTCAAGATGACCACACATCAGAAGCCCAATATTGCTCAAGGCAGCTGAAGGCCTCCAGTCTGTGTTTGCACCAAATCCAAATGGAAAAATAAGTGGCAATGGCAGTGGCTAAGATCAATTTAAAACAAGCTAAAAGGAGGTGAACATAAGCAAGACAATAAACATAATAATTCAAACATTTTCCAGCATTGAGTCCAACCAATCAACACAAAATACCTAATTGAACTGCTTTACTGCTTAACTATCTGAGCTCCCAAATTCTAAAAATATAAGAGTAATGCTCAAATTGAGTGCAGGCTTACCTGAAGGCAGCCCCCTCCTCCTACTGAAAGCTGTTCCAAAGCAATGATGTACAGCTGACACTGGAGTAAGTGGATGTAGAGTAGACAGGAAGTGGCTAGAAGTGACTGGAGTAGATCAGCAGCACTGAGTTGCAAAAAAAAAGGATGAAAAAAGAAGAAAAGTGTAAGGGACCACCTGGCGGTACCACTAGCACTCCACTGGTCAGACGTCCCCAGCGCACGGAAGCTAAGCCCCAGAGTACGTGTTCACCAGGGCCCCTGATGGTGGGGATGGACTTGAAGTACCCTGAGACCAGGTCGTGGCTACTGAGTACACCTGTCAGTGGTAGCAGTATTTGCCAGGGGCTCCCACAGGGAAGAGCCTGATATGAGGAGGTCAGGTGATCCCGTTGGGATGGATGGCTGAGCAAGTGCAAGGTCAAACGGGCCGGGTCGGTAACTGAGGGGACGGTACAAAGCAGCGGGCAGAGAGTAGTCGGGTCACACGCCAGGTCAGCAACGGAAGGTCAGATCTAAACTGGGGCATTCAGGAGAGAGGTCAGGCAAAGCAAGGGTCTGGGCAGGAGAAGGCAACAAGGTCAGGTACAATCCGGGTCAATAACTCACTTAGCACAGGTTCGCAGATACAGGATACAAGGAAAGACCAGAAGGCACTGAATGACAGCTCAGGGCCATTTAAATATCCCGCCCTGCGCTGTCATTGGTGCCAAGCGCGTGCCCGCGGCCTATACTGCGCATGCGCGGGGCTCGAATGCCGCGGACGGCCAGGACCTAGTGTCCGCGTCCCTGCACAGGGCGGTGCACTGCGCCTGCGCCGGGACCAGCGCCGCGGCGATCCCCGACAAAGAGATTGTGTAATGAAGAAAAAAAACACGGCAAATGTTTATGGTAAAAATGTCCTTGTCATTCATTTTGGGTTTAGATATACTTTAAAAAGGTTGTGAACCTCAGACATGAAAAATGAACAAATTACATTCTTCTATAGTGTGTACTAACCTAAATCCCAGGCACTGATTATGGTCTTTCTGATCTGAAGCCAACACCTCAGTATTAAAAGACAAGGCTGACACCCCCACCCCCATTCCAGTACGCAACAGGTGACTCCTAGACTTAGCTCTTTGTTTTACTATAGGAGCCTGTTAGAGTGGGGTGTGTCCTTTCCCTCCAATCAGCTCTCAGATATCAGGGATCTGTGTGCTCTTGCTCTGTAGTGTGTGTGACGTCAGATCCCTGCCTCCTGTCTGCAGGAGCTGAGAAAAATCCTTTGATCTGTGTGTTTTTAGAATGATCTACAGTGCATCACTTGAGGCTCCTTACTACACTGGGTATATGTAAGGGTTTATAACCACTTTAAGGCTTACAGGATATGCAATAAGGAGCACTGGCTGATGTAAGGAGAGAATCTAGGGAGGATTTCACTGCACCCATAAAACATTTCTCTGGCAATCCCAGATACCTGGGAACAAGTATCTGACCTGGGCAAAGTCCAACTATCTCAGCATCACCATTTTTATAGCACTAGCCACACCTCTTTGTGACAACTGCTAATTTGACACCTTTTTGTTAACCCTTAGAATTGTGTCCCTGTGTGGGATAGGCTGTTTGTTTTGTTTTGTTTGCTTTTGTACCTTATCTATAAACAATCAATAAACAAACAATAACAATAGAAAAATAATGGGATAGCCTTTGGCCTTTGTCCATATAATATAACCATTTATTTTTATTTATTTTAATCATTTAGCCCAAAAGGAGCATATATTGTATAGATAGGCTAAATGATAATCTTTTCTTCTAGTGAAAATACTTTGTGAATCTGGCTTTTAAATCACAGGGGAATAGGGGACTCTTAAAGTTTATGTAAACTTTACAGAGAACTTCTCATTTTTAGTCTCTTGGCTTGTGCTGACTGTTATCAATTATATCGGTCTCAGTTATCTCTATAAAGTACAGAATTATCCCCCTCTATGTTATGGAGAATAGATTATGGATGGTGTTCCATAGTCCTATAGTATTCTATTGTCCTGATACAGAAATGTGAGGGTGTGCTGTCATTTTGGGATTAGATGTGAGCAACTTGCATTATCACCAGTGAACATAAAGGGAAAAAAGCTTGAAAAAAATGAAATGTAATGCAGGCATTACACATAAGGACTGATAAGCAGTGACATATTGAATTTTGTTTTGTAGTTTAAATATGTTTAAGTGTTATTAATCCCTGAATATAAAAGGAAGAGGTTTGGTTATATAGCTATCATAGGTTCACAGCAAATCTCCCATGTTAGCAGTTTGTAGACTGGGAAAAATATTGTGGGAATTCATCATAGTAACCATAAAGCACTGCCTGACCTTTGAATCTAGGTCAGTTGCCTTAGAAGGACCAATTTGGGGACTTTTGGATAAGCCAAAACCTTAAATATCAAAGGGTGGGTTCCCAGCAGTCATTTGACAATATGCTTTAACTGTGGTAGGGAATGCATAGGAAGTGGGAGAGATTAGTGTAGGACTTGTAGGCACTGGCCGGTTTTCAAAGTAGATGTAAACCCTTACAGGATGTCATGTAGGTAACAAAAAATCTGTGTCTCTTGGACAATGTGGAGGTAGGGGTGGGAGGAAAGAATTTTTACCTTCTTTGATGTTTTGTTATATCTCAGTGCTGCTAATGTCCTGTAGCCTCTTTACAGATTGTCCATGTCCACATGCACTACTGTAATAACAGGCTGCATATGTTTTTTTTCCCAGGACATATTTCCTAATTATTCCAGGCTACAATTGTTTTTTTTTAAAGTGGACTTCCATGAAAATGTGGACCCTCCCAAGTCAAGTTGATTGCAAAGTCATTTTAAAAATAAGGCTTAACTAACAAAAATAACTTGCCTCCATTCCAGATTTCAATGCTTTTGGGAGGCACAGGCGACAGACAGGAGATTGTGAGAGATGGGGTAGAGCTTTGTCACCTCATAAAACAAAGTGTCCAAACAGGGACCTTCATATTAGTTTCACCATGTATTATTTCATGAACATGATATTATGATGTTAAAGCTTATATGAGATTTTAGCTGTTGGGTTTGCATCTACTTTAACATGCTTACATTTTTTGAATTGCTGGGGTACATTTTCATATGTGCTCTACCTGTTTGCACCCAAAAATCCCTTTAAGGACCAATATTTGTCTGCAACAACTGACTGATAGTTTTAAATTTTTCAACACTTTAGCTAATTTTTTTTCCATTATTAGGATCTTTCGCCTTTTTAGATCATATTTTATATCTTGGGTTATTTAGAGTGCATCAAGCATTTGTTGCTGACAGTCTGTTAAAGAGTTGTCTTTTTTGCAGACCTTCACTGTAGCCTTTGAAAAACTGTAAAGATACTGTGAACCCAAAACGCCACACATTTTCACCCCAAATGCATCTCAGCTCCCTGATGTATCCTCCAAAAACCAAAAAAGTGTTCGGCTTTTGTCTTAGTTAAATGTATGTGATTGTATTAATTTTATCAGTAGTTTGGGCAGTAGGTGTTTGGTAGTTTTCTATGATCCAGATCTGATTTGTAAAATTAGTTTATAGACCTCAAATCCCACCCTTCAGCGCTGAAAGCCCACTCTGATGACAAATGCAGCAGACCAGCTACAGTAGTACCTCAAGTGTTTTCACACCTCCACGGACTTAAAAAAAGAGTACCTCAAATGTAGTAGTCCATGGATATGAGCATTTTAAATCGTTTTAGTTACACTTTTGCCATTCCTGCTCATATTTGTTCTACCACGACGGGGACAGTTTTAAAAAGAATAAAAAATAAAATGATAAAAATTTCTAAATATTTTTTTTTTTAAATAGATAAAAGAATAGTGATGGCAGGTAGGAAAATGTCAAAATGGGACATGCCCAGGCCTAATGTTTGCCACTACCTACCTTTCCCCTGTTGTCCCTGGAAAAGACTCAAAGGAAGGCCCAAGGGGAATTGAAATTAGTCTCTCCCCAATTGTGACAGCACCACAAATTTCACTTGTTTCCCCTTCCCAGCTGCAACTGTTTTTGCCCAGTGTGCAATGCTGTTCTGCTTGCATTTGTTTGACCTGGACAGGGATGGCGTTACAAGATAATACAATTACAAATGTAAAAAAAGGGCTAAAAACTCTGTAAAAAAGTCAATGATAAAAGGTGTAAAAAAATGATCAGGGGGCTGGGAATATAATACTCTGGGGCAGTGTAAGCCAGGATCTTTATGATAACTATAGGCAGCATTGCAGGGCATGTTTTCTTGTGTAATCACGTCAAAACTCTACTAGATTGTAAGCTCCAAGGAGCAGGGCCCTCCTATCCCTCTTGTATTGAACTGTATTGTTGCTGTATTGTCTCCCTTTATATTGTAGAGCGCTGAGCAAACTGTTGGCACTATATCAATCCTGTATAATAATAATAATAACATTTTGAGGTAGACTTTCTGCAGGAGTTCTTTGCCAGGATTGATTCAAGTGCATGTTAGTCCCTTCTGCCACTGTATCATGAGCACCCTAGTTAGATAAAAGGATGAGTTTATATGATGGATCAGAGATTTATCTTTGGTAATTAACACAGGTTTACTGCGGGGACCAGATTCATCCTCTTTTAGACATAGATGCCCTTTCCCATAGGATTTAAAATATGGAATACCTTGGCAGTTGGCATAACACATGCGCATTCATAAATCACTGAACAAGCCATGGATGGAGGGCTTTATATTCTTTAAGAGCATCCTTAGCTTCTGATTCTATTATGTGTGGAGTATTGTTGAATACAATGCTACAGTGATGGTTACAACATTAACTAACACCCTATATATTGCACCGAATGTGAATTTTGAAGCTGTGATTTTTGTACTTTAAAATTTAGTCTGTTTTAAGTTATATGAAGGAACATCAACCAGTTTTGCTGTAAGTGTTTTTGCCTACATACACATATAAGGAACACGACATTAAGAGGGAGATAGGGGTTTTGGTCAATTTATTTTATCTATGTATTTTGGCCAAAGCTTTTAACTATTGTTGTTTTGATATGCGATTTATACGTTTTTTTCAATAAAAGCATATATGCTTTGCAATATGGGAATGGTACTGCTGGATTGTCTTGGGATATAGGATATATTAATAGAATATAAGGATTTTGTGGAGCTGAGTCTCAGCAGGTTTTTATTGTTTTTTGGTCTTTATATATTCTTTGTTTTGTTTTGCCATTTATTTCACCAGTTACAGCAGACTGCAAGTGGTTGGATTTCTCTGCAACCTGCCACAGACAGAATACAATCTTTGATAATGGATATCAGCCTCCAGATGGCCTCTCATATGTTTGGGTGTTGATGGAAAATGTATGTACAAAAAGGGATGCTCTACATAAGGTGGAAGGCAATGTTGGTCTTGTTTGCAGAGGTATGGCAGGACTGGAGAACAAATAGAAGGAAATGTTACAGGTCAAGAAGAAGGAGGAGAAAATAAAGATAGTGGAGGAGGAGGAGTAAGAGGTCACATAAGCAAATCTCACCACTTACTACCTCCACACACAACACCTCTACCATTCCTTTTACATCTGCCTTTCATATTAGTTTTCTATGTTTAATTTTTGCTGCCTCAGCCATAGAATTTCACTCTCCTTTGAATGCTGCATGACCTTCCCCCTGCAATGTAGAAGGATAAGCAGACTATAGCCGTAGGTTTTCCCCCAGCAGCTATGCCTCCAGTGCTCTGACTATAATAAAATAAATATAAAAAAATAAATACAACTGGCCTGAAACCAGGAGGAGGGGAAAGATTATGGTGGCAAATCAGAGGTTGGATGCATCTGGCCTCTGCTTTGTAAATTCCAACTTTTTAGAATCTCCGGATGGTTGTCCAGCCACTGTACAATATTTTTGGGTATTGTCTCTTATATAATGTGCACTCTAATTTCTATTTCAAGATAAACCCTTTCTCATCTTTCCTTCCTATTTTACAGCCTAACAAGCTGCTAAATACTGTCCAGCCAGTTAACAATACTTGTGATTATTGTTTCTTGAATAATGCACTGTCATTTTTATTGCAAGAGAAAACCCGCCCTGTCTCTTTTTATTTGCTGCCTATTAAAGTGCTGTTGATGACATAGAGATAGGAGGTAGTTCGGGGAATGTGGGGTTGTGATTTTAAAGCATTTTTGTGCAATGAGTTGACATTTTATTCACTTTCAGGACAATGGTTATGCAAAAAGAAGCTCACGAAGTATACTATTAAACTGCTGTCTCATTAGTCTATTTGTACAAAGTTGAGAGCTTTAGCTTTATTTTGTTTTCAAATTAAACTGTCTTATGGCTTTCAGATCTGTTATGGCTGCTACTTCTGCCATTCACTTTAGTCCCAGTATTGCTGGATTTAAAAACAAATTGGTGTCACAGTCAAAATAACCTAAAAAAGCCTTTTTCTTACAAGCTGAAATTAGTCTGCAAGAAAAACACTCTCAAAAATGCAAAACAGAAGGGTTTTTTTTCTGCCTCTAAACACCGAGCTTAAAAAAGCACTTTGAATGTGCATGGCCACATAGGATAAAATTAGTTGTTTCTACAGGCAAACACTAAACTCCTCTAGGAGAAGCTTTTTTTAAGCCAGTGTGCATGGAGCCTAAATGTAAAAGCTGAAAATTCAAAACACAACTAACATACAGACAGTATATGATGCCAGAATATGTTGTCGCTGGCACTGTCCGTGAACAATACACTGTTCTGTAAGAACATTTAAAGCCTAAAAGCATTCCCCAAGTATGTAATTTAAAGGATTAGTGTATTACAGTATTTTTTTAAATTTTATTTTTTTTCTTCTGCTTTTAAATATCCTACATGGCAAAGCCCAGCAAAAGCTTGTCTATTGGCCTTAAAAGTGGTTAAAATATAGTAACAAAATTTGACCCCCATAAACTTCAAATGGATTTGCTGCTATGTTTAGGTTTGATGGATTTCAAGCAGGATTCAACTAACCCCCTGCAAAATGGACCTGGGTAATTTCAACTCTCATACAGTGGGGCAAAAAAGTATTTATTCAGCCACCAATTGTGCAAGTTCTCCCACTTAAAAAGATGAGAGAGGCCTGTAATTGGCATCATAGGTAGACCTCAACTATGAGAGACAAAATGAGAACAAAAATCCAGACAATCACATTGGCTGATTTGGAAAGAATTTATTTGCAAATTATGGTGGAAAATAAGTATTTGGTCAATATCAAAAGTTCATCTCAATACTTTGTTATATATCCTTTGTTGGCAATGACAGAGGTCAAATGTTTCCTGTAAATCTTCACAAGGTTGACACACACTGTTGCTGGTATGTTGGCCCAATCCTCCATGCAGATCTCCTCTAGAGCAGTGATGCTTTGGGGGTGTCGCTGGGCAACACGGACTTTCAACTCCCTCCATAGGTTTTCTATGGGTTTGAGATCTGGAGACTGGCTAGGCCACTCCAGGACCTTGAAATGCTTCTTCCGAAGCCATTCCTTCATTGCCCGGGCGGTATGTTTGGGATCATTGTCATGTTGGAAGACCCAGCCACGTTTCATCTTCAATGCCCTTGCTGATGGAAGTAGGTTTGCACTCAAAATCTCACGATAAATGGCCCCATTCATTCTGTCCTGTACATGGATCAGTTGCCCTGGTCCCTTTGTGGAGAAACAGCCCCAAAGCATGATGTTGCCACCCCCATGCTTCACAGTAGGTATAGTGTTCTTTGGATGCAACTCAGCATTCTCTCTTCTCCAAACATGACGATTTGTGTTTCTACCAAACAGTTCTATTTTGGTTTCATCTGACCATATGACATTCTCCCAATCCTCTTCTGGATCATCCAAATGCTCTCTAGCAAACTTCAGACGGGCCCGGACATGTACTGGCTTAAGCAGGGGGACACGTCTGGCACTGCAGGATCTGAGTCTCTGGCGGCGTAGTGCGTTACTGATGGTAGCCTTTGTTACGTTGGTCCCAGCTCTCTGCAGGTCATTCACTATGATCATTTTGACCCCACAGGGTGAGATCTTGCGTGGAGCCCCAAATCGGGGGAGATTATCAGTGGTCTTGTATGTCTTCCATTTTCTAATTATTGCTCCTACGGTTGATTTGTTCAAACCAAGCTGCTTGCCTATTGCAGATTCAGTCTTCCCAGCCTGGTGCAAGTCTACAATTTTGTTTCTGGTGTCCTTCGACAGCTCTTTGGTCTTCACCATAGTGGAGTTTGGAGTGTGACTGTTTGAGGTTGTGGACAGGTGTCTTTTATACTGATAACAAGTTCAAACAGGTGCCATTGATACAGGTAATAAGTGCAGGACAGAGAAGCCTCTTAATGAAGACGGTACAGGTCTGTGAGAGCCAGAAATATTGCTTGTTTGTAGGTGACCAAATACTTATTGCAAATTTGCAATAATTCTTTCCAAATCAGCCAATGTGATTGTCTGGATTTTTTTTCTCATTTTGTCTCTCATAGTTGAGGTCTACCTATGATGCCAATTACAGGCCTCTCTCATCTTTTTAAGTGGGAGAACTTGCACAATTGGTGGCTGACTAAATACTTTTTTGCCCCACTGTATCTCATTGATAAATCAAACATTACTGTCACGTTATTACACTTGCCACTTTTACCAAGCAGGATGTAATAAATATTTGTTTACTATTTTACCTGTCAAAGAAATCTGTTCAGCTGCTCTTTTGATTTATACATCTCTGCCATGATACTACACAATGAGAAACATCACTTCACATCACTGATTTTTCCAGGTTCGGCTTTAATACTTCCTTATTTCACTCCATGCTAACTGTAGAGCTAATGCTAATTATTTGTTCAGTGTGCAGATTGGCACGGTGAGGCCACATGAAAAGATGTGTTGCTGACACTTTCATTATGTCAGAGATAAAAATTGATCTACAGCTCATCCACCCACATACACCTCCATTCATCAGAGAATAGGTTGCACCCAGGTGAAATTATGTCAGACATTAGATTAGTGAGCAGGCTTTGGCCACCCCCTTATTTGTTAATCCTTGCTTACACCTGTTTCAACCTGCGATGGTAGAGCTTTCTGAAAGGGGACCTCTGCACCTTTTCACTGTGGATAGTTGGGACATTTTGTGACAATACCTTCTTCTGTGGATTACAAATGCCTTCCATGCAAGTTGAGCTCTCCACCATTAAATGTAAAGGGCTCAACCACTGACAGACTTTGCAACAGATTTATTCACTGGCGAGTGGTCAGTCAGGATCCGGAGAGTGTAGTTATGACCCGTTAGTTAGCCTTATTTGGAGATATTGAGCATTGTGTATTGTTTAATTGTTTATTTTTGCCTGTAGTGTCTCTCTCCATTTGCCTAGTGCATTTTAGTCAAGGCGGTAAGGAGAGCGAACACCATCCCTTTTCACCTTGGTGTACTTTTACATTTTACTACTGTTACTGAACCAGCACATTCATTAATGCCAAATCTGTTTAACCTCTTTTTTTCTTCAGGGCTTATTGCTAGTTTTAATAAAGCTTATTTATCGTTGCTGGTATGTCGATGTACTATTGGGTTAATTTATAGGGTGGGTTGTCACTAGAAATGATAGGAGAACCCAACATTTCCAACAGCTCTCTAGGGGGTCATTGCTAAACAGGTAAAAATGTATATAATTAGAGATGAGCGAATCGAACCAGGCGAAGTGGAATTCGTTTCGAATTTCAGGAAAAATTCGATTTGCGGCGAATCCGAATATTAGCATACTTCGGGTGCGCGAATCGGATTTTTCCCGATCAGCCGGCAAAAGTGCCCCTGCAGAGAGCTCCGCTATTTCTGACAGTTCTCTGACAGTTCCTTCACATGTACAGCGGTTGAAACATTGTATCTATTTGTTTCCATTTAGGATACAGATGTTTTTATTCGGAAATAGATACAATGTTTCAACCATTCTTCTTTTCATTCTTCTTTTCATTCTTCTTCTCATTCTTCTTTTCATTCTTCTTCTTTTCATTCTTCTCATTCTTCTTTTCTTCTTCATGAAAAGAAGAATGAGAAGAAGAATGAAAAGAAGAATGAAAAGAAGAAGAATGAAAAGAAGAATGAGAAGAAGAATGAAAAGAAGAATGAGAAGAATGAAAAGAAGAATGAAAAGAAGAAGAAGAATGAAAAGAAGAATGAGAAGAAGAATGAAAAGAAGAATGAGAAGAAGAATGAGAAGAATGAAAAGAAGAATGAGAAGAATGAAAAGAAGAATGAAAAGAAGAAGAAGAAGAATGAAAAGAAGAATGAAAAGAAGAATGAAAAGAAGAAGAAGAAGAATCTTTTCATTCTTCTTTTCATTCTTCTTATTCTTCTTTTCATTCTTCTTTTCATTCTTCTTCTTCTTTTCATTCTTCTTCTTCTTTTCATTCTTCTTTTCATTCTTCTTCTTCTTCTTCTTTTCATTCTTCTTCTTCTTTTCATTCTTCTTTTCATTCTTCTTCTTCTTTTCATTCTTCATCTTCTTTTCATTCTTCTCATTCTTCTTTTCATTCTTCTTTTCATTCTTCTTCTCATTCTTCTTTTCATTCTTCTTCTTCTTCTTTTCATTCTTCTCATTCTTCTTTTCATGAAAAGAAGAATGAGAAGAAGAATGAAAAGAAGAAGAAGAATGAAAAGAAGAATGAGAAGAAGAATGAAAAGAAGAATGAGAAGAATGAAAAGAAGAATGAAAAGAAGAAGAAGAAGGAAAAGAAGAATGAGAAGAATGAAAAGAAGAATGAAAAGAAGAAGAAGAAGAATGAAAAGAAGAAGAAGAATGAAAAGAAGAATGAGAAGAAGAATGAAAAGAAGAATGAAAAGAAGAAGAAGAATGAAAAGAAGAATGAGAAGAAGAATGAAAAGAAGAATGAGAAGAATGAAAAGAAGAATGAAAAGAAGAAGAAGAATGAAAAGAAGAATGAGAAGAAGAATGAAAAGAAGAATGAGAAGAAGAATGAGAAGAATGAAAAGAAGAATGAGAAGAATGAAAAGAAGAAGAAGAAGAATGAAAAGAAGAAGAATGAAAAGAAGAATGAAAAGAAGAAGAAGAAGAATCTTTTAATTCTTCTCATTCTTCTTTTCATTCTTCTTTTCATTCTTCTTCTTCTTTTCATTCTTCTTCTTCTTTTCATTCTTCTTCTTCTTCTTTTCATTCTTCTTCTTTTCATTCTTCTTTTCATTCTTCTACTTCTTCTTTTCATTCTTCTTCTTCTTCTTTTCATTCTTCTTTTCATTCTTCTTCTTCTTCTTTTCATTCTTCTTCTTCTTCTTTTCATTCTTCTTTTCATTCTTCTCATTCTTCTTTTCATTCTTCTTCTTCTTCTTTTCATTCTTCTTTTCATTCTTCTCATTCTTCTTTTCTTCTTCATGAAAAGAAGAATGAGAAGAAGAATGAAAAGAAGAATGAAAAGAAGAAGAAGAATGAAAAGAAGAATGAGAAGAAGAATGAAAAGAAGAATGAAAAGAAGAATGAGAAGAATGAAAAGAAGAATGAAAAGAAGAAGAGGAATGAAAAGAAGAATGAGAAGAATGAAAAGAAGAATGAGAAGAATGAAAAGAAGCATGAAAAGAAGAAGAAGAAGAATGAAAAGAAGAAGAAGAATGAAAAGAAGAATGAAAAGAAGAAGAAGAAGAATCTTTTCATTCTTCTCATTCTTCTTTTCATTCTTCTTTTCATTCTTCTTCTTCTTCTTTTCATTCTTCTTCTTCTTTTCATTCTTCTTTTCATTCTTCTTCTTCTTCTTTTCATTCTTCTTCTTCTTTTCATTCTTCCTTTTCATTCTTCTTCTTTTCATTCTTCTTCTTCTTCTTTTCATTCTTCTTTTCATTCTTCTTCTTCTTTTCATTATTCTTTTCATTCTTCTCATTCTTCTTTTCATTCTTCTCATTCTTCTTTTCATTCTTCTTTTCATTCTTCTTCTCATTCTTCTTTTCATTCTTCTTCTTCTTCTTTTCATTCTTCTCATTCTTCTTTTCTTCTTCATGAAAAGAAGAATGAGAAGAAGAATGAAAAGAAGAAGAAGAATGAAAAGAAGAATGAGAAGAAGAATGAAAAGAAGAATGAAAAGAAGAATGAGAAGAATGAAAAGAAGAATGAAAAGAAGAAGAAGAATGAAAAGAAGAATGAGAAGAAGAATGAAAAGAAGAATGAGAAGAAGAATGAGAAGAATGAAAAGAAGAATGAAAAGAAGAATGAAAAGAAGAAGAAGAAGAATGAAAAGAAGAAGAAGAATGAAAAGAAGAAGAAGAAGAATCTTTTCATTCTATTCCATTTATGGAAACAAATAGATACAATGTTTCAACCGCTGTATGGAGTGAATGTCAGAGAACTGTCAGAAATAGCGGAGCTCTGCAGATACACTTAGCGGAGCTCTGCAGATACACTTTTTGCCGGCTTGGAATTCTTCTTATTTTCATCCTACTTCTTCTTCTTCATCCTCATCCTCAGAAGAAGAAGAAGAGGATGAGGATGAAGAAGAAGAAGAAGAAGAAGTAGGATGAAAATAAGAAGAATTCCAAGCCGGCAAAAAGTGTATCTGCAGAGCTCCGCTAAGTGTATCTGCAGAGCTCCGCTAAGAAATAGCGGAGCTCTGCAGATACACTTTTTGCCGGCTTGGAATTCTCCTTCTTCTCATCCTTCTTCTTCTTCTCATCCTTCTTCTTCTTCTCATCCTTCTCCTTCTTCTCATCCTTCTTCTTCTTCTTCTCATCCTTCTCCTTCTTCTCATCCTTCTCCTTCTTCTCATCCTTCTCCTTCTTCTCATCCTTCTTCTTCTTCTCATCCTTCTTCTTCTTCTCATCCTTCTCCTTCTTCTCATCCTTCTCCTTCTTCTCATCCTTCTTCTTCTTCTCATCCTTCTCCTTCTTCTCATCCTTCTTCTTCTTATCATCCTTCTTCTTCTTCTCATCCTTCTTCTTCTTCTCATCCTTCTCCTTCTTCTCATCCTTCTTCTTCTTCTCATCCTTCTTCTTCTCATCCTTCTCCTTCTTCTCATCCTTCTTCTCATCCTTCTCCTTCTTCTCATCCTTCTTCTCATCCTTCTCCTTCTTCTCATCCTTCTCCTTCTTCTCATCCTTCTCCTTCTCCTTCTTCTCATCCTTCTCCTTCTCCTTCTTCTCATCCTTCTCCTTCTCCTTCTTCTCATCCTTCTCCTTCTCCTTCTTCTCATCCTTCTCCTTCTTCTCATCCTTCTCCTTCTCCTTCTTCTGATCCTTCTCCTTCTTCTCATCCTTCTCCTTCTTCTCATCCTTCTCCTTCTTCTCATCCTTCTCCTTCTCCTTCTTCTCATCCTTCTCCTTCTCCTTCTTCTCATCCTTCTCCTTCTCCTTCCTCATCTCCAAGGGCATTTAAATTAAAGGTACAGTGTTCTGCACTAATATAAAGGCTCTCTGAAGCCTAGAAACCCTTTTTATAAGTTAAATTCGTAGCGAATAAATTCGCATCGAATCGAATTTCTTCCTCAAATTCGGCGAATCAGCCGAATCGAATTTTTGAATAATTCGCTCATCTCTATATATAATGTTAAAAAAGATCTGTCTGTCACATTGTAAATATGGTAAGTGACACTTGGATAGCCAGTTCTGGGTGCCTGATAGTCCATTGGGAGAGTACACCTAAAGGAGGGTGGGTTCAATCCACCAAATGTCTGCACTTAGTCAGGATTCCCCTGTGGAAGCTAGCCATTGTTGTTGGGCTGGTATGTATGTGACAACCAACTTACATGTTTTCAGGCCTGTTTGAATAAGACTGATGAGCTGGGAAAGTAAACAGTGCTGTGTAACAAATAGCTTGGGACTGGACTATCTTTGTTGTTATATTGAGCTTCAAAATGTATGGGGAAAATCTTGTGCTATTCAACTTCATTGACAAATAATATTGCGCTTGAAGCCCTTAAATGCACCAGTAGACCGAGGCCTTGAAAGTACTCAATTTGATACAGATTCTTACATATTTAAATTGTGTATTAAGCTGTTTGTCTGGCACTGTCCTGAAAGTGGAACTGAAGTCTCTTGGCTAGAGGAGCCCTTTCCATAATGTGCAAGTATGCATAGCATTCTTGCACATTATGACATTCCTATGTGATTGCCTTCTAATGCTGATCAATCCAGGCTCCCAGTCACTGCTGCATTCCCCCACTGCTGCATTTACCTTTCTTCACTTCTTCTGGGTTTTTAGTCATCCTTTTTAGCCATTGGGTGACCACTAATAATATAACTCCTGAGCATGTGCACAGGAGTAATATTGTTCCTGGCATCCGGCTCTATTCTCAGCATCTGACAGATGCCAGTAATAAGCTGAGAATGTCTTGTGTATCATCATGTACAGTACACAGAGAAAATAAAAAAATTGTTAGGGGAAGAAGAAGAAGTTTTTGTTTTGCAGAAGATGCATTGCCTTTCCTTAACAGCAAAAATCCCTACCTCCTGGCATTTTTTATGTAAGGGGTTTAGTTCTGCTTTAAAGAATAACTCCAGGCATTGGCATGGTAAATGTATTTACATTTTAATGACATACTGTACCTGGCCGATACTCCTAGAAGCTGGAAATCACTGAAGTAGATACCACTACTACTCCGGTGAGCTTTTCTTGCTTCCAGGTCCCGTGCCAAGCAGCTGTTTTCCTTCATTGTAAAAAAAGGAGGTCAGCCATTCTGCAAAGGCACCATTCAGAGAATGATTTTTATTTTCTGACTGAATGCATAGGATTCGCTGATTGGACCAGGTGTAGAGACAGGGTGGTGTTGTCACACTCGCTACCTTGTCCAATCAGAGAACACTTTGCATTTATTCAGAAAATGCAAAGCAGTCTCTGAATGGCATCTGTGCTGAACAACTGATCTTTTGTGTTCATAAGGCATCAGAATAACCGCTCAGCACAGGACCAGAAAATGGAGATCACTGGAATAGCAGTGTCTACTTCAGTCAGGGCCATCTTTAATATTGATTGGACCCTGGGCAACCATTTTCTTGCCCCCCACCCCCCCATGCAATTTCACTTTCCACCCCAACATCCCAAAAAACAAACACACACATAGAGTTCTCACAAAAAAACCATCATTACACAAGACCCGCCTCCTCCATTATTACACAGGAAACCCTCCCCCATACTACCCCTATCATTACACAGGATCCCCTCCCTCTTACTATCCCCATCATTACACAGGCCCTCTCCCCTGCCTCCACAGACCCCTGCATTGCACCCGCCCCCCAATGGTCTCACCTTGATAGTGTCCAGAGGATGTCAGGTAAACACTAGGAACCCTGCAGTGAAGACGTTCTTCAGCTGCCCCTTTTGCTCCACGTTAAAGATGGCCCTGATTTCAGTGAGTAGCAACTTCCAAGGGCATTGGCCAAATATGTCACATACTACATTGGTCCAAGCTGGACCAGTGTCACTATGTAAACCATGCTGATGCCTGGAATTATTCTTTAACAGGCCAGGCCCATAATAAATGTTCAGAATATGCCAAATGTGCTATATTTATTACACCATCTAATTATTTCAGTTATTTTATCTTTAATTCTTGTATCTAAAACATTTCCATACATTTTGATGAATGTTTTTGGTAGCTATTTTATATCAGTCAACTATTATACAGTATTTACTGCTATTTTAAACTCAAGAATCATTGTAATAAGGTAAATGTAATCACGTATTGCTTGTGACTGCATATAAGAGAAATAACCTAATCCTGCTGTCTATCATCCAATCTTTCAACTGCCACAAGTTAAAAAGTACAGGACGATAATGTAATCATGAATTCCATTTCCATAATATACAAAGATAATCTGCTCTGATTTTTACCCCAGCTGCAGGATCTGGACAGCTCGATTTTTGTTGATTTTTCATTTGTACTGCTCAGGCCCATATTGGAAATTCATCCCTTCATTCATTTTTCTTTTCATACAGCATTAGCACAATTCTCAATCACAGCAGCATAGAACAGCAATTACCTCATGTTTTAGGATAACCAACCAATTTTCCACTCACGTGTAAGTTAAGTGAATTCACATGTTTGCTAATTGACTATTACTACAATCAAATGTGTCTGGGGTTTCGTACAAGTATAAACTGATTATGTGGACTTATAACACTTCATTTTTTTAGGCTGTTAGTGAATTCCAAAAACCATATGCATATTTCAATCAATACTGGTTGAGATTTATGAATGTTAACCATAGCCTCCAACACTTGAGTTATGGTGGACATGCAAGGCAATGGAAAAAAAAGTATGCCAAACCACTGAAAAAGTGTTCTTCACCTATGAATGCCCACCTTTTTAAAAGGTCTTCTGCAGAACTGCCAGAAGTTTAAGCCCAAGTTTAGGTAAAACCTTCCATTAAAGTGGTAGTAAAGTCCACTTTTGGACTTGTAACTACAGGTACGCCTATAATAACTTGCACTGTTTAGGAGATATTCACATGAAATGCATCCAGTGAAGTCACCGGCGCATGCTCTCTGAAGGAACGGCTAAGCCAAGAAATGTCACCAGCACACCGAGGATTACTAAAAATGGGTCTAAAGCTTTATTTTGTGGTCACATGGTAAACACAAAGGCAACGTTTCGGAACCACACAGGGCCCCTTCTTCAGGCAAGTGACTTGGTGTGCTGGTGACATTTCTTCGCTTTGAATGTCTTCGGTTCCAAGCCTGTGGTTACTGCAGCACCAAGAAATACTGAACAGCCATATTCAGGAATTGGGAATACATGCAACTGAAGGGACAGCATACCCCTGCCTTCAGAGCTCCGTGCTGGGGCAGTGACTCTGGCACGCATGCATGGGAGTAACGTCATTGTGGCTCAGCAATTCATAAAGCTGGAGCCCGCAAATGAAAAAGGAAGACCGGGTGAAGATGGAAGCCCTGTCAGCAGTGACAGAGCAGTGCTGTATGACTTTGTTCTAAGGTAAGTACTGTATTTTATAATGTGATAGTATGTGGTGCATAATAGCACATTATGCCATTTTCTTGGTAGTGTTTTTCTTAATATCTTAACATTTCTTAGAACATAGTGCTGTTTCATAAAAGTATTATAATAACCAAACCTGAATTACATGGAGCTCGAAATTTAAGGCATGACCTTCTGGTTCCAGCTGTAAAATGTAAAATGTCACAAAATATTTTTCTGTACAGCACATCAAGCCTATATATGACAAGGAAAACTTCTGCATGATGAATTCATCATCATTAAAAAGTGGACTGTTGTGGTTTTAATCAGACAATGCTGGTTTCAAATAGAAGCTGTTTTATTTCATTGTATCATCCAACGTAAAATACATCTTGTAAACATAGTGTTAATGGAGTGATGGTCTGCAGAGCTCACAAAGGAGGAGTGCTGAAATGATAGTGTTATCATAAGGGGCAGGCCAGGGGAGGTTCAGTAGTTAATGTGCTGGGTGGTGAGGGAAGAATATCTTCCATGTCACGTCAGTGACTTCCTGAAGGATCTGTTTATATACTGGAGCTCATCCGACACTTGACGAGGAGGACAGAGATATCGCACTAGAGAGCCAAGCCTAAGGACTCTTCTGCAATTACTTCGTTGTTTTTGGTTTTTTGTCTGTTTCAAGTGAATTGCCATTTTACTGCTGCATAGTAAATAATGCTGTTTAACAGATAGCAAAGAACTATGTGGAATCAATAGTAACAGAAAAGAAGAGTTTGTGAGTAAAATGTAGCATCAAGTAATATCACCTGTTAGATATGTTCATAGACTACACATTGTATGTAAAATAGTACCTATCCAATGCTAACTTACAAATAATTCGAATATAAATAAGAGTTAATTGTGTTTCCTAGACAAAAATGTCGCAAATATGTTAATTCTAATAAAATTCTCTTTCTAGGCCATTTGTCTTAGTAACAACTTGAGCTGGATTTTTTATTAACCAACCTAGGCCAATGAAGATAGGGTCCCTGCTTCTATGACAATTTCAGCACCTTTTATACCTTTAAGTTATGCACTTCTTTGCTTTTGTTCTTTCATTACTTATATACAAAATGCCGCACTGTTGCTGTACTAATGAAGCAAAGGATGGGGTCAGACCCCAATGCCTCCTGGCATTAGAGAAAGAGATATGATCTTAAGAGGTGGAAAGCTCTATCACAAATCACCCAGTGGCCCTTTTCCTTACATAGGTATTGGGAGAGGACACAATACTCCAGAGGAGACACAACAATGGAGGAAAAGCAGACAGTAGGCAGATACATTGTGAACAAAGGTGAAGAGGAAATGGAGAACAGACACAAAGATAGATGGGGTGGTACAATGGTGGGGTGAGGACAGAGAATGGATACATCATTATAGAAGGGACACAAATGTGGAGAGATGGTACAGAAGGAGTACAGCAGTGAAGAAAGAGAGCAGAACTAGAGAGAGAAAACATCCTGCCTAATACCACCACTCTAACTGGGCACTGAGTCTAGCTCTCTTAACAAGGGTGTGGTATGTGACATGTACAGTATGTGGTAAGTGGAATGATATTTTCATTGCCATTAAAAATTTGTCAAGAGTTTAATGTCTCACATGTTTCCATGTACATTTGTAAATGTATATACTATATATATATATATATATATATATATATAATTTGCTATGTTGAGATCAAACCCCTCTACATACATAATTTTCTTTGTTTCAGCCCACTGTTAAATGCATTTATTTCTGCATAAGTTTGTGTCTGTTTTATCAGCAGAACAGCTGGATTTCTTTAGGTGATGCAAATACTGTAGACTGAACATGACCCTTTCCCTATAGCACATATATTAAATTGAGCTGTATCGAGTCTGTGAATACTTACCTGTCTTGCTGCATGCCCAACTCAGTACCAATTCTGAGGTTTCTGAGGAAACTGATAGTTCTAGAAATGTTGATCCCCTGGGTTCCCCATTGCTTTTACTTGTTCCTCCCTCTGACCTCCACCAGTTACAGATTGCAGTAATAACGTGAAGGGTAGCAGTTGGAACCAGTGAGAGCAGCACAAGACTCAAAATAGAGATCTACACTCTCAGAAGTGCCGGTTTATACAGAAGATTTCTCAGAGGTCTGATCTTATCTGGAGAAAATGCTGCTTTGTGTTCCCTTCACTGGTAATCACAAGTCTAAAAGCCTAGGTATTTGGTTAATTGATTTCTACTGAAGGACAAAGGGCAGCCATAGTCATGGTATAGTTTTAAATTATCATTTGAGCATTGGTCCAAGTTTAGCCACAGTACACATGTAATTCCCAGATTCACGCAGCATGCAGCAGAGCAAAGAAAGAAATGGAATTTACTTTGTCAATTTTACTTAGTATAGCAAGTGTGTGTAGGAAATGCAAATACAATAAACAAGTGTTTTCTACCACACTCAACCTTGCTAACCAGCAGTATGGTTTAAACTAGTGCAGTGTGGAAGAATGGACACTCCAACTAATAACATCTCAATACAATTTCTCCAGCAATCCCACTTTTAATTATTTCATTTTTTTTTTTTAAACAATTGACGTTTATTCATAAAAAAGCAGAACATATAAACATCAGTGAACAACAAAACATTTGCAGGTTATAAAGTCATGTAGTATACGGTAACAAATGTTGGCTTCAGGAAAAGCTCGATAATACAATTAGAGCAGTGTTCTACATGAATCAGTCACAAATTGAGACGTTTATAAATTGCAGGTACAAACATCAAAACTTACATAAGAAAGTGCATGAACAGAAGAGTGAAGTTTAGGAAATAAAGAAAGAGAACAGCAATCATAAGAGCAGATCCAGGTCCGCAAGACCTGTCAGGTATCCACCAGCATGATATGCACATCGACAAGTAAAAATGTTATTCGCCCATTGGCCTTCTATACGTTTCTGAGAAAGTGAAAGCATACCAACTGGACCATACTTTTTGGAACCTGGCAACCATGTCATCAGTCATAGTCAATGTCCTTTCCAATCCCTGAATAATGTTAACCTGTCTTTATCCTATCTTGGGTAAGTCTTCCAATGCTTGGGGATTAGGGACTTGGCCGCATTCAAAAGGTGCCGAACCAAGGATTGCTTGTACGATTTCAATGAGCACTCAGAGACATGGGGGGTTAAGGGTAATGTGGTCTCAGTAATAGAGTATGTGAACACGCAAACTTTGTCCCAAAATGGCGAAAGCCGTGGACATTGCCACCAAACATGTAACAGGCTACCTTTGGCTGACTCACATCGCCAACATACGCCTGATGTCTGGGGGAAACACCTCTCTAACCTATCCAGTGTAGCATACCACCTTGTTAACAATTTGTAAGAGGTTTCTTGGGTTCTAGTACTAATGGAGCATTTGTGAGCGAAAATGCAGGCTTTTTTCCATTGCTCATCAGAGAACTATACCTGAAGGGTTGATTCTCAATCCATCCAAAAATTATCACGGGGTTCAGAGTGAGTGTTTTGAAACAATGAAGAGGACAAAGAGGTGGTTATGTCGACTGGTTTCCCCTTTAAACATAGGGTTTCTAGAGTTGTGAGGGGCCTAGAAAAAGTTTCCTTCCATCTGTGATTAGTCAGGTAATTGGGCATTTGAAATTCAGTCCAGTATGGAATCGAAACCTTTCCGCAAAGTTTCTGGAGCTCTCCTTTGGACTTGACTCCCCCACGTTTGAGTCAATGGGTAGCCAACAAAGATAGGCCTGACTCGTGAACTGGAATCACTCCATTCTCCAACCCTGGGGGAAACTCTGGATTACCAGCAATAGGAGTGAGAGGACCCGGAGAGCTAGCAAAACCCGCGGCCCTGGCAAGGTCATGAAATGCATCTAATGTTGCACCAATTAAGGGGTGTGGTAATAAATGCTTTGGATAAGCAGACTTTGATAGCCATGGTGCAAATCGTAAAGGAGCCAAAATGTACGAGCTTTCCAGGGAAACCCAGTATTTATGTTTGGTATGGCAGTTCCAGTCTATGATTCTGGCAATATGAGTAGCGTAGTAATACTTTTTAAAGTCTGGTAATCCCATACCTCCAGAACTCTTGGTACGCATGATGAGCTGGAATCGAATACGTGTTTTTTTATTGGCCCACACAAAGGCTCTTTAAGCCTGTTTTTATTTCTTAAAAAAGGATGATGGGAGCCTAATCAGGAGAGCATTCATGCAATAAAGTCTCCAAGGCAGAATATTCATTTTAATGATGGCTGCCCTACCAAACCAAGATAAGTTTTCGCATACCAATTTCTGAGATCATTCTGAATTTTGCATAGTAAGGAAACAAAGTTTTGTGTGTACAAGTCATTGAGATTTGGAGTGAGCCATATACCCAGATATTTAAGGGCAGTAGGAACCCATCTAAAAAAGCAATTTTGCTTACCGTTAAATTCAATGCCTCTGATTTAGTGTAATTTATTTTCAAATTTGAGAGAAAATGATAATGATTGAATAAGCTCAGAAAGTTAAGTACAGAAATATGAGGTTGAGATGGGAAAAATAACAGGTCATCCGCATACGCCGCAGTTTTGAAAATGTAATCGTTGATATGAAAACCATGAATTGCCTGATTTTGCTGAACCAGCCGTATGAAGGGTTCAAGAGTGAGAATGAACAGAAGAGGAGATAGGGGACAACCCTGTCTCGTTCCATACTTAATAGTTATGGTTTCTGAAAGCTCACCATTAACCTTAATCTTAGCCGTTGGATTCTGATACAGAGCAGAGATCCAATTCAACATGTGAGGTTCCAGCCCAATATGAGCACACGTAACGAACATAAAGTCCAAAGATACACGATGGAAGGCCTTCTCCGCATCGGTAGAAAGGAGAAGGTCTTCGAAGCCCTCGACCCTCGCCCTATGGATTAGGTTAAGGACCTTGAAAATATTGTCACGTGCTTCTCTGCCTGGCATAAAACCGACTTGTTCCAGTCCAATAATATCAGATACTGCAGGTAGGGTCTAAGTCGGCTGGCCAGTATTTTCGCAAGTAATTTTATATCAATGTTAAGTAGGGAGATTGGTCTGTAGCTTGTACAGTCGGCAGGATCTTTATCCTTTTTGGAGATGACAGTGATATGGGCAAGAAAAAAAGAAGGGGGTATAGGCTGTGGTGTGCTCAAAGAGTTAAGCGTCTTATAGTACTGCAACGTCAGTCTGTCTGGACCTGGACTTTTCTCCAATTTTAGACTGTTAATAGCATTAGCCAATTCTATCTCCCCAATAGGGCATTGTAGCAATTTAACATCTGAATGTTTCAGGGAAGGCAATTTACTTTCCAAAGGAAATCATTGATTAGATCAAATTTCTCACCTTTAAGATCTTTGGGGGTGAGAGTGGGGGGCAAGTTATACAAGGCGGAGTAATATTGGTGAAATAAGGAGGCAATCACTTTACTTTCATGTTCCAAGGTACCTTTCGAGTTTCTGACTCTATGAATATTTTCATTTAGTTTAGCTTCTCGCAAGGCCCTGGCCAGGAAACACCCACTTTTGTTTGCTCCCTCATAGTAAACTAGTTTTTTGAAAAGCAGGGATCGCTTATAATTGGTGTCTAGAATGGCCTGTAGTTCCAGCCGGGCTTTCTGAAGTTCAACCGTCACGGAATTGGCAAGGGATAGTTTATGCTGAGATTCAAGTTTCGCTATGTTTGCGGACATATCCGCAATTCTCCTGGACTGCTCCCTTTTCCGTCTGGCACCCCACTTAATAAACACTCCGCGAACAACACATTTGTGTGCCTCTCACATGCTAATAGGAGAAGTTTCTGTCCCCTTATTGATATCAAAATATTGTTTAATTGTATTGGTGATATCGGTCAGGATTTCAACATCAGTCAACAAAGCCGGGTTAAGTCTCCACATTTACGTCTTAGCTGTCTTACCCGGGAGAATCAAACTCAGCAATGGGGGGGCATGGTCTGAAAGAGATTGTATCCCGATCTTAGCATCAGTCAGCAAAGGGAGATCTCTTTGAGAAATAAAAAGGTCATCAATTCTGCATATCGGTTATGTGGTGGGGAATAGCATGTGTAATCACGACCAGTGGGGTTAAGTGATCTCCAAGCGTCAATCAGCAGTAAAGATTTCAGAAGTAGCTTAACCCTTAACCCTTTTAAGAGTTTTATACGCGATACAGGTTGTCCCATTAGACGTATCCAAAGCAGGGTCAAGTGGGATATTAAAATCTCCCCCTAGGATCAGACAGCCAGCAGCAAACCCTTTGATCTCATCCACGATATGCCGACAGAAGGAGATATGAGCAGAGTTGGGGAAATAGACATTGGCCAAGGTGATCGGTGAGCCAACCTATGAGCCTTTTAGGAAGACGTATCTACCCTGTGGGTCAATTGATTGTTTTGTGATCAGAATCTGTGCCTCCCTACTGATCAATATGCTAACCCCCTTAGTCTTGGCCAAAGCATTAGTAGAATGGTATTCTTTCATAAATATTTGCTTGACAATTTCGGAATCTGTCCAGTTTTAAAATGCGTTTCTTCCAGGAACACTATAGAAGACCTGGCTTTATATAGCTTGCGTAACAATTGAGAGCGCTTCTCAGGAACATTTAAGCCCCTAACATTATGAGAGACGATCAGGGGCTTTTTCCCTAGATTTGAGTAAGTCATGCTGGTGAAATAAGGAGAGAGTAAAAGAAAAAGAAAGCCACAAGGAATGCGTGAGTGGAACTGTTCAAAGCAAACACATGGGGAACAATTCTCATTTTTCACTAAAATATATAGATAAACAGCGCAAAATAGACCTAAATACAAATATTAATAAATCACACAATATAAATGTCCCAAATTAATTAGTGCATATTTATATTAAAAAATCTTCAGAAAAAAACACCATAAATTCCCTTGTGATAAAAACTGAAGATTCCAAAGATGTTTATAGCCTTCCACCTATCACCCGTGCACACCAACATCAAACACACTCATCAGATTTTGGTGAGTGAAAAGCCTTTAAGGATTTTGGGGAATCCTAAACCCTCTTTTCATCAGCTCAATGATAGCCTGCCCCTCCAAGTTAAGATCTTCTTTCAGGTCCTCACCGTGGCTTCCTAGTTTGCTCCACCATATCATCAAAGAAAAAACTTATATAGTGTAATATTGCCACATCAATATTATACCAAAAGACAAAATCCAGGCCACTCACATTTCAACAGCCTGTAAAAGGCACATTTATTAAGCCCATGACAGCCTGATGATGAAAACCAGCCACATAATCCAGGGTTCCCACACCAATGCAGCCAGATAGAGCAGAGGAACAGCAGAGAACCAGCCTAGATCCCACAAAATGGCCGCTGGAACGCACCGCTCGGCGTGCGCTCCACTCACCGGAAGTGACGTCAGACGTATGGCAAATAGACCGGAATTGCGTCAACGCGTTTCTCCCCTCCCATCGGGCGTTCTCATTTATCACTAACCTATATGATACTGCACACCTGGTAAAAGCAAGTGGTATATGGTACAATAAAAATACCTTATCGTAAGGTTAAATAAGCATCAGCAGAAGTAGGCAGGAAAACTTAAGGTTATGGTATCGAACTCAAGGCGTTACTCTGCCGAATTGAGGGGGCTAATGGGAGGGGCTATTGAACCTGAAGAGCCGTCTTTCAATAGTGAAAGATAATGCATATGGTAGAGCTTACCATAGGAATGGCACAAGTAGTAATAAACAGTGGCAGATACATATAGGGAGAGCTGAACTCAAAGCCAACAGCACATGTATTAAATGCAGGATTCATGTAACTGCAGGGACAGTATCATAGAGATGAGATAGAATCCAGAGATCAATTGCAATTATAGAAAATATATTGTACATAGATGCAACAATTTCAAACAATGTGCCAGTAGATACATAACTACTAGGCCATGTGAGCCCTGAGAGCCAATAACAAGGAACATCTCGACGTTCAGGCCGTAAGTAAAATAAACTAGTATCACCTGGTCAAATAAGCACATAACCATCAATTAAGCAATGCATATCAAACATAAATATACAAGCAAGAACAAACACACAGCAAGGGAAGCGAACTAACGGTGATTAGCCGCGGGCAAGACCTCCCCTACCATGTGAATTCCTTATGGCCTCTCCATCTAGAAATTACCTTGGATTTATAAAGAGCAATAGGGACTGTAACAGAGGAAAAAGAAGGATAAAACTAACTAATCACAGTCAGGTATCATCGAAATCCTCTTTCACTCTGAACTGTTTAGATTTCAGTGAGGACAAGCTTGAACCGAGAGTGGCCTGCTTCTGGTGCCTGGTTTTCCTGTGCTGTGATTTAGAAAAAGTTTGCGAAGGTGTAGATTCGATGGCAGGAACTGCTGATAGAAGGCGGAATTCCTCATACCATTCTGGTAGTTCTACGTACGGAAGTTGGAAGTCAGCATAGAAACCCCGAACATCTGCGGGCAGTCTCAACAAATAGTGCTTGCCATTCAGGGTGACTTGCAAAGCAAAAGGAAATCGCCATTAATAAGGAATCCCCTTCTCTTGCAGAATGGTCAGTAGAGTGCGAAGTGCTCTTCTATTTCTTAAAGTAATAGGGAAAGGTCCTGAAAGAGTGCAATTCATCACCATTAAAAGTAATGAGATAATTTTGTCTGGCGTTTTTTAGGATTTCATCCTTCAGTGAGAAATTGGCAATACAGCAAATAATGTCCCTGGTGGGGGGGAGCCATCTGCCCTCCTTGGCCTAAGAGCTCTGTGTGCTCTCTCAAAATCAATGACAGTGTCTGCAGGTCTGTCTAAAAGATTGTTAAAGATAGATTGTAATGCCGACAGGAGTTGTTCAGCAACTTTTTCCAGCCTAGATATCGCCCTGTCCCTCAAAGCACCAGCCTTCTGCAATGTTGTTAATTGCTCAGAGAGAGATAGGAGATCTACCTTTAAATCAGTAATGGCAGATGTAAACGATCTCTTAAGATCTGCAGCGATCTGTGTCATCTCAGAGTATGTGAGTGGTGGATCGGAACGAGTGTCCTCTCTTACCATATCCTCAGAAGCTGGCAGGGACTCCTCACTGTCAACTTCCTCATGATGCACAGGCGCAATCTTACCCCCAGCAGGGCTGCTCCTCTGTGTGCCTCTATTTTGGAAAAGATCCTGGATCTGACGTGCCGAGGACCCAGATTGTGAATGATGTGGGCGATTGTGTGAAGAGGGCTTAACAATCCTGCCCATGATTTCCCTGCTGTGTACCACTTAAGTGGCTGTAGAGCTGATCTCTCCCGGAGCTCTAGCAGTGTGCTGCCATACGGCTCAAGCACCAAGCCCAGTTTTTTTTATTCTACTCATTTATGAAAATAATACAGTATATGTATCTCAAATCAAAAACTTTTTTTGGATGGAGTGATGACAGATAACACACTCTGTCAAGATTTGTATTGCTGGCTGTGCCCTACTGGGAAGATTCACCACTTATCAGCACTGGGGACCATTGGCACTTAGGCTTCCTCTAATATCCTTGAGCTCTGGGACAGGAAATGAAAGGAAATTTCTCCAATGGGAAAAAATCTAATTGACAGGGATTTTACCCATCCCCACTTTATGCAAAGCTAAAAAAGAAGGTTTTGGTTATAAATAAACATTAAAACTTAACTTTATGTGATTTTTTTTTTAAGTTTTGGATAGTGTTTAGTTGAATAGACCGTTAGCTATTTGTTTCTATCTGTGACCACATGGATGATATTTTCATTCACTTCTTGTTCCTGTGACATCCATACAAAAAATAGGCACTAAAGAAACAAATAAAAGCTGCGCAAATAGTGAAAAAGTGGAAAAATAGCTGCTGGCAAGACAATCAGGTCAATTGCATATAAATATTATAAATAAATTGTCGCGCTCAAATGTCACAACTCAGAATCTGTCACAATCATATAAGTGATAACATAAATGAGTCCAAATGTAGAAATTAATAGTCCCAGTGTTATGACCCATATAGTAGATCACCACGTGTCTTCAATATAATTAGTGCTCCACCACCAGAAAATGGTAGGACTCTTACCAGAACATATGGACCCTTATAAAAAAGTCACAAACGCATGAGAATATATCCACTGAATCCCTCAGAATTGGAAGATATTATATCATGTTACTGGATGGAAGTATCACCTTCAATTCCTCCCAATTTTTTATCTCATGATAATACCTCTCAGTATGGCCATGCAAAGAAAGACAAAGGGGCGACCATCGCATAAAACATGTTTATTATCATAAAGTATTGCACTCACATTCAAGTGGGCAAATCAGCGCTGTGTACAGAGTATTCTCCTGTCCCGGGAACAGATACACTTCCTGGTGTCAGAGAGCAGTGTGTAGACATCAGACGCACAAATTCCACCCTAAGAAATTGGCACTGGTTGTCAAAAGTTTTAACCTTTCCTCATTCTACTAAAATGTGTTCTTTTTCTCTGCGTCACCATTGAATATATTACCCATAATTTCCTGGCCTGACAGCAAGTGAGATGAAATCTCCCCAGATGGAAAGCAGATAACAATAAATACCTGGTAGAGGCTCTACCCCTTCTTCCTTCAATTAGAAATGTGCTTTAATTATTTGAGATTTTCCTTTTTTTTTCTCTTGCTGTTTGGATTGCATTGCATTAATTGAGAGGTAATTTAAATAATTCAATTCCAGCTGAAAATGTTTTAAATGTTTTAATATACTTATTATTATACAATGTTAATATAGCGCCAAAAAGTTTGCTTAGCGCTGTACAATATAGTGGGGGACAGTACATGAGACAATACAGTAACAAAATAATAATATACGAGAGGTTCGAGGGCCCTGCTCTTTCAAGCTTACAATCTAGGAGGGAGGGGATAGTGGTACAGGAGGAAGTGGCAGTGTGGAATGGAGTGGTGGGAGGAGTGGAGGAGATCGGCTGTTAGGTGAGGGTGGGGTAGGCTTCCCTGAAGAGATGGGTTTTCAGGATGCGCCTAAAGGTGCGGAGGGTAGGAGACAGTCTGATGGATTGGGGTAGTGAGTTCCAGAGGATGGGGGAAGTCCTGGAGAAGTCCTGCAGTCGGGCGTGGGAGGAGGAGACCAGGGAGATAGAAAGTAGGAGGTCTTGTGAGGAGCGAAGGGTACGGGTTGGGTGGTATTTGGGTATCAGGTCGGTAAGGTAGTTTGGGGCAGTGTTATCAATAGCTTTGTATGTCAATGTTAGTAGTTTGAATTGAATGCGTTGGGCAATACTTGAGAAATGTAAATACTTTTGTCATGTTTTTATCTTGTTTTTACTGCTGTCTGTGACCGTGTGAGAGAGATTTTATCCTACTTCCTGCCCGTGTGATAGCCTATAACAAAATAGACAAGAAATGGAGAGCAGTTGTCACAGGACAGTAACAGTAACCTGACAGAGGTTCTAAATCTTCCCCATTAACTGGAAAAGAATTGTGTTGCTTGAGTGTGTTTTCACATAAAACTGAATAAAAAGCAGCACCGCACGCATGCACCCGTCAGATACACCAGTCAATTCAAACACTGTTGCTGGGTCACTGATAAGAGCACGTCAAGCCATTCCATATAGCCACAAATGTTACTTATAACTGCGCACCAATATAGTGAATCACAAAACAAATGAATACAAAATGACTTTAGCTGGCTCTCCACCCATCAGGAAAGTCCCTCTACTGGAGCTGGAGTGTGTTTTCCCACTGCTGAGGTTTCTTTTTATTTTCTGCTCGCAGAGGAAGTGAGGGGTAATCTTATCAATGGGGACCCAGAGCATTCTCAAATCCTGACATTGATTCTATTCCGTTCACTCATCGTTTTTTTGAAGAGATCTCATAATGACCCTGGCAAAAGAAATTGCCCATCACTTGGTATAAGGGTTGATAAACTTGGATCCAAACTCTCTGTCTTGTGTGGGTGACGAATCCAGAGCTGCAGTGACACTCCAAAACCATCAGTCCCCTACCATCCCCCTGTGATCAGTCCTCTTTCCTCTCTTGAGAGGACTCTGCTGGCAGCCATCCAATAGGTAATGATGTGGACACCTAAAGCAGAACACCAAGCAGGAAGTGATCAAAATAGAAGAAGACTCAGGGCTGAAGTGTCACATGACCATGCATTAAGGTTAATAAAAATGGGCGTAAATGGGAGTAATTAGATACATTGATCCCGGAGTGGGGCTTTAAAGGTTATATTTTTGAAATTCCTTTGCCCTGACAAAATACCTATTCCTTATACATTAGTAGGCAGGGAGCTCTAGTTATGTTCTGTTTGTGAAGCAACAGCTGAAATGTGTTCAGTGTAATGACTGTATTTGGTTGAGATAATCTTGTTTCTTCTCGGCTGCTGCCCTAATGAGTCACAATGTCACTGGCTTTGCTGCTCGTTTTAGCCTAACCAATGTACATTGTCCATCCCACTCGGGAAGAATATCTCATAACAGCTAAAAGCCGAAGCTGACATACAACTATCAGACTATCAGGTAATTGGTCCTTCTGGGACCTTTTGTAGGATGTGGCCCCTCCCTCCACCCCCATTGTCTTCGTGGTACATTGTGATGTCACAGTCATTACCAAGGAGAGGTCAAGCAAGACGTTTATGTTTTTCCCTCTATTTATTTTTGCTGGGCAAAAATCCACGCAGTCCACAGGGACTTTAAATCAGTGCTCCTTCACAGCAGGCCAAGTAAATACATCCTGAAAGTGGCCATTGGGGTTAGAACTATGATCTAACAGTACTATTCTTGTTGTCATAGAATTATACATTTCGGCATTCCAAAGTCATTTAATTTTTTAATTTTGAAATGAAACAATTAATGGTTAAATCATAATAATCTCAAATTGGTTAAATTTTAATAATCTCTCTGAAGATAAACACAGGTTAGTAAGCCAAATATAAAATTCCAGACACATTAATCATATTGCTATGGCTCTGTTTTGCTTATAAGCTTCTTTACACCACTTTTATGAAGGAATTAAATTTTTTTTTCATGCCTTACAACAAAAGCTTTGTACAAAGATAGCAACTTTCTTCTTCCAGCTCAATCAAGTATTGGTCACAAGACTTTCCAGCCAGTCTAATTTGTCTCATGGCTTTCCCTTTGAAATACCTGTGTCAGACTTTTTCAGAATCTTGTCCATTTATCGTTTACACAGGGCTAAAATGTTTGCAAGTTTCCAGCTTTAGACATTGTTCCAGAATGATGAAATTAGGCTTCCATTTTAGTTGAAAAGAAGATAGTGGGGAAAGGAAGGAAAGAAACATACAAGAGTGATGACAGAAAAAAGACCAAGACAGAATAAATAACACTCACCTGCAGGGCATTGGATGCTATCCCTTTCATTTGTTGCCTGTAAATCTTAATACAATCCATTTCCAGGAGTTACTTCAGAGATTCTCATGATACTCAAAGAATCTTCATAGACATGTATGGATTCAACAGTTGAATGTGAAAAAGGATCTTCTAAAAATGGCTGAAATGGAATTTGTGTATGATAGTTACACAATTGTTGAACTTACCAGGGAAGGACTTGTGGTGTGTGGTGAAGTGGACCATTCCACTACCAAAATAAAGAATAGGTAAAAATATGGGTACCTTTTTCACTAAAAATTGCCACTTAAGCTTTAATAGTAACATTTTAATTTAAAATTTTTTTCAAGGTCCACATCTATGCCCATACAGTATCTCTATGTCTAACCACTCCTGGATACTGATGTTTGCAGAGAACAGAGATCTGTGACTGAAGGGCATAAGGTGTCTTTAATGCAAAGCAGCCTAGCTTCACCTTTTCTGCCCTGTGCAGTGGACAAGATATTGGCAACAAATGCAGAAATAACTAGGTTATTTCTAAGTTATGAGTTTTTGTTCACTGCTTAGACACTGCGGAGTTATTTATACCCAAAGTGAATAGTCTACATCTGAAAGGAGTCTCTGCAGTGATAGCCTTAGTGGTTGATAGCCTTAAGAGTTGGTTTAACAGTGTTCTGATTTTAGATTTTAAAAAGCTCACCTCAATGCAATGTTTAATTGGGCAACTATGTGGCAAATGAGGTTTAATGTTGATAAATATAAGGTGATGCACTTGAGGGTTAAGAATATGCATGCATCATACATACTAGGGGAGTACAACTGGGGAGATCAATGGTGGAGAAGGATCTGGGAGTTCTGGTAGATCACAAGCTTAATAATGGCATGCAATGCCAAGCTGCGGTTTCTAAAGTGAGCAAAATCCTCTCTTGTATTAAAAGAGGTATAGACTCCAGAGAGAGAGATATCATATTACCCCTGTACAAATCATTAGTAAAACCTCATCTGGAATATGCAGTTCAGTTTTGGGCACCAATTCACAAAAAGAACATTGGGGAATTGGAGAAAGTACAGAGAAGGGTAACCAAACTGATAAGAGGCATGGAGGAGCTCAGCTATGAGGAAAGATTAGAGGAACTGAATTTATTCTCTCTTGAGAAGAGGAGATTAAGGGGCGATATGATCATACATCAGTGGTTCATATAGTGAACTCTGTGTAAAGCTATTGACCCTGAGGTCATCACAGAGGACAAGGGGACACTCTTTACGTCTGAAGGAAAAAAAATTTAATCTCCAAACACGGAAAGGTTTCTTCACAGTGAGAGCTGTGAAAATGTGGAATAGACTCCCTCAAGAGCTGGTTCTGGCCAGCTTAATGGATTGCTTTAAAAAAGGCCTGGATTCTTTCTTGGATACACAGAATATAACTGGATACTAACATTTATAGGTAAAGTTGATCCAGGGAATATCCAATTGCTCTCGGGGTATCTGGAAGGAATTTTTTTTCCTTGCAGGAGCAAATTAGATCAATATACTGCACTATTGGAGGCTTTCTCTGGAGGCTCGTTTTTGTTTGGGAGCCCCATTTGTGAAGGTGATTCCTGATTCCGGCTGACCTGATGCATGTTACTATACATGATCCCCCTGGTGGCTGATATCAACATCTCTGGAGACTGGAAATCACATCCGGATGTATGACACCTGGTGGTTGCTGTGCTGATGACTTCTACTGTCTGCAGTATACCTGATCCAGAGAACCAGGAGCAGGTCTTATATACTCCATGCGCAAGCATTTTTGCCATCTGGTTAGTGCATTCTTTATCCACTTCTACTTACACAAGTGTCACGGATATTCTGCTCAGCTGTTTATATTGACTTTAACACATAAGTCACGGATATTCTTTTACTATTAGTGACTCTATTTTGTACGTGAAGGTTTTCTTCTCATTATTCATGTTCAGCACCGTTTTGGATATATCCACCTTGATTTATTTTTCTCATCATGTGTTTATGTTTTTGAGCGCTGCATAACAATTTTTGATTGCACTTTTTTGATTTGTCGACTCTTGTGGTTTGCCTTTTTATGCCAGCAGCTATTCCTTTTTTATTTATTACTCCCCTACTGCTCGAATTTTTCTGTTTACCAAATTAGATTATGCTTTGCTGGGTTTTTTTTGCCTTCCTCTGGATCAACTGTGGGTATAGGTTTATAACTTTTTTTTCTTTAACGGTTGAACTGGATAGACTTTTGTTTTTTTTTCAGCCAGACTAACTATGATTTATTAAATCATATGCTGCAACTGTATCTACATGTATATTAAATATCATTTCCTGCAAGCTCTAATTAAGAAATAAAAACATGATAAAACTTGTGTCAGCATGCTGCCTTCAAGCCTTCCATACACCACTAGAATATCATTTGTACAGAAATTCAGAAAAAATCAAAGCAATGGATAGTATCACTAAAGTGGTTGTAAAGTCACGGAGGACAATTACTGGTAGGCTTTTATTGAGCTGAGTTCAGGGGCTTTGGCAAAAAAACACCAAAAGCTCCTAAACTCATGTTTTAAGAGCAACAGTGTACATGAGGCCTTAGATCGGGGAAGGAGAGTGGCAGGAGGTCACATGACCAAACGGAAGCGTTGTAAAATAAGGTATTTATCATAATAATTTTAAACAAACACACATACTGTACTGTATAGCTGGCTATAACAGAGGGGATACCAGTAACTCTGTTCAGTGACTTTACAGTCACACAGAATAGCGGCAGGAGGGGAAGGGATGGGCTGGGAGGAGATTGGCTCACACACACACACTGAGAACTGACAGGCAGAGTGGGAGGAGGAGAGGAAGAGAATCTGAACACAGCGGGATGAGAGAGGCACATAAACTGACCACGGTATCATGGATCAGCAGCCATGATTACCATGATCAGCACACCTAGGGGAGCACAGAAGCAGGCAGGATCAACCAAGTATTTTACAGTATTGAACTGGAAAAATGACAATGCAGCAGTACTATGCTGTTTACCGTGCTTTAAAGGAACCGGATAATTTTTTTTCTCAGGGTTACAACCACTTTACGGACTTGACAAAATTTGTATGAAGTTTTAGAATTTTGTTGTTCCATTGCCATGCAAATGCTTTTAATTCTTCATTTGATTATGGGTTGTACATGCACATTATAATAATTACAATTTTCCAAGAATGAAAATCACATAGTTAGTCTGGCTGAAAAAAGACAAAAGTCCATCCAGTTCAACCATTAAGAAAAAAAATAAAAAAGTTATAATCCTATACCCACAGTTGATCCAGGAAGGCAAAAACAACCCAGGAACCCAGGAAAGCATGATCCAATGATCCCAAAAAATTCAATCCTGATCCCCCGAGAGGCAATCGGATATTCACTGGATCAATTTTACCTATAAATGTTAATAACCAGTTATATTCTGTGTATCCAAGAAAGAATCCAGACCTTTTTTAAAGAAATCCACTGAGCTGGCCAGAACCAACTCTTGAGGGAGTCTATTCCACATTTTCACAGCTCTCACTGTGAAGAAACCTTTCTGTGTTTGGAGATTAAATTTCTTTTCCTTCAGACGTAAAGAGTGCCCCCTTGTCCTCTGTGATGACCTCAGGGTGAATAACTCTACACTGAGTTCACTATGTGAACCACTGATGTATTTATACATGTTGATATATATCCCCCCTAATCTACTCTTCTCAAGAGAGAATAAATTCAGTTCCTCTAAATGCCATTATTAAACACGTGATCTACCAGAACCCCCAGATCCTTCTCCACCATTGGTTCCCCCAGTTGTACTCCCCGTAGTATGTATGATGCATGCATATTCTTAGTCCCCAAGTGCCTCACCTTACATTTATCAACATTAAACCTCATTTTCCACAATGTTGCCCAATTAAACAGTGCATTGAGGTCAGCTTGTAAGTTGAAGACATCCTGTAAGGACGTTATTCCACTGCACAGTTTGGTGTCATCTGCAAAGACTGAAATGGGATTTTTAATCCCAGACCCTATATCGTTTATAAGTATATTAAAAAGTAAGGGTCCCAACACTGAACCTTGGGGTACACCACTGACAACCCCAGACCATTCAGAGTATTCAGGCATTCAATGTTAAAATTTAGTTCTTTCGAGAAAAAATGTCCATCTTCTCCTTCAATATTCCTCATCATGATTGTTGATTTGATCTTATTAACCATTAAAAAATCAAATAAATGTTCCAAGAATTAATTCTTTCTAACAAAATTGTACCAGTGTATGGCCAGCTTAAAGTGTAATAAAAACCTTATTTAATTCATTTTTAAAATTCAAAGCAAACTTACCCACTTATCGATGTCTCCATTGAAAAACACCCCCTAGCATTTCTAGTCATGGCCATCTTGAGTAAAGGCAGATAATTCATGTAACATTTACTTCTTGAAATCCTTCTACCCTTAGCTCAGGCAGGCAGGACAGTGTGCTTATCTGAGAAAGCCCCTCCTCCCCTCCTCCAGATGAAAACAAAAAATTACCCATGAAGACTCATGGGATGTATGACATAATTTTGGCCTTTTTTAGGAAGCAACTTAAGGAATGTAAAACAAGGAAATATAACATACTTTCCTATCTATTTACTAATGCTAGCAGCATAAGGATTTAAAATAATGAATGCTGCTTGAGAGAGTTTAGTTCTACTTTAAGAGACATTCTCACCCTTGCAGTGTAGCATAATACAGCATAACTGTTGGAAAACCTGCATTCTCTAGTTGTTAAGGGTCTACTAGATCAAACTTGTTCTACCAGTGTGATATATTGGACTGTATATACAGTAACATGGACTTTATCATAAGAGTATTAAACGATCTTCCTACATGCCTGAAGCTGTGGTCTTGTTTAATTGCCAAGTTTTGTTTCATGCTTCCTCAGATTGTATTTTGTTTTGAAAAACCTATGGTTAAATGACTAACTCACATTAGAAGTGCTGATGGGACTAAGAATAACACACAAACACACTAAGGGCAAACATGATTTGTAGACAAAAAGCAAATATTATTGTTAGCGTTAACTTTGGCTGTGGTGTTTTTAGCAAAAGAAAATATGAATAAAGGCAAGTGGATGTGTATTTTGATTAGATATCTCTTCTAAAAACAACATATCACAGTTTTGACTGGTTATGCTTTTATTGTTATTGCGATCTCTTGCTTTCTTATCAGCATTGTTTTGGCTACTTTGCTGTTTCTTGAAAGCCATGACTCCTCGATGTAGACTGAACTGGCAAGTTTCACATAATATGAGGTTGACTTGTAGCCAGTGTTTTACTGCCAACCATGTGTGTTTTCACAGGTAGAGCTACATTATATACCAACTAAAATTCAACCCAAATAGTAGTCTATTTTTTGTTTCCCATGGTAAAACACCTGCAATTTCCTTATCATCTCAACAACACAACTAAATGCATATTTCTGTCTCTGCTCCTGTCTGATTGATCTTCCGCTGCTGACCTGGCCTGTGACCCGACTACTCTTCCTCCTGCATTTTATGCCTGATCTGCCCAACCGCTACCAAACCCGGCTCGTCTGACCCTGCATCCTCAAAACGCATCCCGCAGTGATCCACCCATCCATCTCGGCTGCATCTGGATCCTGCTCCCTGCCTTCAGCCTGTCCTGCAGCTCACCTGCCTACCAACTACTACGGGACTGATCACAATCACTCATACCCCATCATGCCCCTGCGGCTGCTGTTCCACCATCAGTGGTCCTTGAGCCGGAGTTGTACGGGAGGCCTGCCTCTTCACATCAGGCTCACTATCCAGGTATGTGACAACTGACAATGGCCTCCACAGTCACCAGATCTCAATCCAATAGAGAACCTTTGGGATGTGGTGGAACTGGAGATTCGCGTCATGTATGTGCAGCCGACAAATCTGCATTTAAATGCTCCTAAATGCTACTAAAACGCTACTAACAGCTTTTTTTCTAGCTTTTTTTTCCTCTACATGTACTGTAAAAATGCTAATAAAATACTAATACTCCTCAACGCTCCTAAACACTTCTGAACACTACTAAAATGCTACTTAAAAAACGCTATTACCAGCAGTTTTTATCCAGCCGTTTTTCCAGTGTTTTTTTTAGATGGAGTGCATTTAGTGTACACAGGTTTTAACTTAACAGCAGAGTATGTACCTTGAAACTACAAATGCACTCTAGCCAGAAAAGGATGGACCTAAGGAGTTGTGTATTAAGTTTACCTTAGGCCCTGGGCTAATTTAATGTTGAGTTCCCACAACAGTTCTGCTGCTATTGATCAGTGAACCCTAAATTGAGCATTATAAACATTCTCTTAAATGTCAGAACAGAACTGTGAGCAAGGAAACAGAATTTGCATATAATGTATGAGTCATTGTGATTCAACTGTCATGCCACCAAACTGTTATTGTTTGCTGTCTCCAAAAACCAACCAGAATAACTGTCTGTAGCTGTATATATTGCAGCTAAGTCTCTGCAGGATTGTTTTGTGGTTCCACACCAGGCCCCAGATCTTTGAGTAAACATTCTCTCCTCCCTACTCTTGGACATTGCCTGAGAAAAGAACCCTCTGAGTATCCTTGAGTATCTGTTCCCACACTCCTGCAGCCATTATTTCTGCTCTAGTTCTGATACCTGTTTATGCCTGTGTGACAGACGTGGTGTCAGACCCCCAGCCCTTCTCACCAACTCGTGACCGAAGGACAAGCCAATCTAAAACTGCGCTGTTATGTGCGTAACAATACCACGCTCAGCTGCACCCTGCACAAAGATTTTCCAGCTAATGGACCACAATCTATGTACCGCAGCCTGAAAGCGATTGTTACTGGGTCAGGTTAATTACGCAATTAACCCTTCACACTGCCACCACCACCTTTTTGTACAGCCAATCTTATCAGTAACACTATGATGTTTGAATAAGCGTCTGTATACACACTGTCAGATGTATGCAGAATTTTAAAACACACAATAGCGCTCTTCAGAGACAGGGATTCTTAGTTTGCATTAAAGAGCTTTAGAAACAGTTCAACACTTTTCAGAAAATAGGATTTATTACTAAAAAGGGTCAAAATGGTGCAATAAAAATATTTACAGAAAAAGATGTAGCCAATATATATATATAAGATACAGAGAGAAATAACACAACAGAGAGATAACAGAAAGAAGTTTAGAGAGGTAGAATACTTGCCGTCAGCCTTGGTTTAAGCAGATCAAGGTCCTGAATAAAAAGGGTCCCGTTCTCCCAAGTTAGTTCCTGATGTTAAAAAGGGATAATTCTTCAACTTACTTCTCCAAGCATAACAGCCCTTTTCTAGGAACCCAGCAGGGTGTCTCCTTAAAGCAGAGAACCAATAGCCTCATTTGGGGAGAGGTGTTTTAGGCAGGGAACTCAGGCTATGACCAAATCCCTCCAAGTTTATATCATGGTCAATAACCTTCCCTAGGTACATGTAGCAGCCTAGCCACTAGTAGATTAATAGCAGAATGATATCCTGAATGTCCAGACATCAAATATGCCATATATTACTATTTCAGCTAGAACTATATGGCTTTCTACTCTCCTGTAGACTTTAACTAGGGGTGTAAGGTATCAGGTGACTTTTAAAGTGACCGCTCGGAATATATGCTTTGTTTCATTGTAAGTATTTCCTATCTTAAGATATGAAATTGTATGGAAAAGTGGTTTTAAATAGGATGTATGTTTTACTGCTATCTCGGAATGTCTTTCACGTCCAGTGAAGGACTGGTTTATAGTTTTACGATCATCTCCAAGCAAGAGTCTCACAGTCTCATACTGGGCCCAGGCTAATTGGGGTTTATACCCATGAAGATATCCAGCTGTGCCTGATGCCTTGTGAACTCAGCATACACACAGACCACATTCCTGAGGGAGGGGGTTTGGAGGGAGAGAGAATGATACAAGATGGAGGATCTTTAGCAAGATGGATGACCGCGTCCATCTCTGTACGTACACTTGCTACAGCCTGTTTCTCAACAATCCTTGTTGTCCTCCTGCTCTGACCTTTTACCTGTTTCCTGATGATCCATGTTAGTTTTCTTACCTGCCTTAACCCCTTGTCTGTTTGTCCATGAGCTTACTTGCTGATTTTGTACCATTCTTCATTTCTGCCTGCTGTCAGCTGTTGCTACTCCAAGGGTAACCAAAGGTTGCAGTCTGGGAGCGATCCTCAGCAAAGCCAACCATTGCATCATACTGTAGCTGGTTTCTCTGGTGAACACCAGATGGTAACTACAGAAACAAAAAAAAAACAACAACAGAGGGGTTTCCTTTTTTTCTACACAGGTCAAACAATATCTGTTTGCCCAGTATCAATAAATCAAATCAAAATGTATATTCTGGCCTTGTGAAGAAAGAAATGATGTTAAATGGAAATCAAACAACCATACAAATGCTCCCCTATTTTTCCTATTTACAAGTAGATCTCCAAGTACAATGCTCTCATGAGTTAGAATTGTACACTGCACATGGTTCTGTCTGAATAGTTTACTAATACTGCAGCAAAGTATTGCTTCCCTGAGACCAATCTGGGGCAGTTTTAAAGGGATAGCTATTAGCACCTTTTAAAAGGGATAGCTATTAGCACCTTTTAAAAAAGCAACTATAATCATTGGTAAGAATGATTGTGCATGAATAGTGTCAACCTCCTCATCTCTAGGTTAGAGGAATTGCTGACATTAATGAAGTAAAGCAAGGGAGAAGACCATCTGCAATGCCTGAATAACATCAAAAAAATTGTCTGCTCTATTTCTCTGACTTCAAAATTAATCTCTTCCACTTCTCTGACAAAGTGCCCAGATGTGTGAGTAAAGACAACTTTCATGGACAATATCACTCCCCTCATCATTGTAATAAATAAATCACTGACACTAAAGTAAACCTTTCTTAAACCTAGGCAATTCATACTTATGACAAAATGCATAAACAGAGATTACTTATCCAAAGATACAGGCAACTTCAGTTCTGCAAACATTTAGGTAAATGTTGAGCATGCCTCCACCTCATCAGCTTCCATCTCGGTCAGTAGGGCCACCTATCACATCAAGAGACCAACAGGAAGGTTTGGGGGCAAGAAGGGGTGGACACCACTGCTCCTTTGTTCGAGGTGCAACTTCCACAGACACTTTCCGTCCACTTCATTAGGTACACCTTGCTATTACTGGGTTGGACCCCCTTTTGCCTTCAGAACTGCCTTAATTCTTCATGGCATAGATTCAACAAGGTGTTGGAAACATTCCTCAGAGATTTTGGTCAATATTGACATGAGTTACTGTTGCCTTTCTATCATCTCATACCAGTCTGCCCATTCTCCTATGACCTCTGACATCAACAAGGCATTTTCATCCACACAACTGCTGCTCACTGAATATTTTCTCTTTTTCGGACCATTCTCTGTAAACTCTAGAGATTGTTGTGCGTGAAAATCCCAGTAGATCAGCAGTTTTTGAAAAACACAGGGCAGCTTGTGTGGCACCAACAACCATGCCACGTTCAAAGTCATTTAAATCCCCATTCTTCCCCATTCTGATGGTCAGTTTGAACTTCAGCAATTCATCTTCACCATGTCTAGATGCCTAAATGCACTGAGTTGCTGCAATGTGATTGGCTGATTAGCAATTTGTCTTACCAAGCAATTGAACAGGTGTACCTAATAAAGTTGCCGGTGAGTGTATACTTGCAATGGACACAATATCCTGTTTTTATGCTAGAAATGGATTAGATTTGATTGCTTAATATGTTTCTTCTGAAAAAAAAGCATAGTTAGATTTGTAAAACATGAAAAAACCTCTGCAGTATTTTTCTGAGGCTAGTAAATAGTAATTGAGTGGCTAAATCCTGTAAAGTGCCATTTGTTAGTTTTGAATGTTTTCTTAAAGTGTTTGTGTCCTTTTCAAAGTTTTTGGTTTTCAAGATTGTTTTCTTTAACTTGGCATGCCTTTCTGGATGGTCCAGTGTTGGTATCAGTGGCAGATTATAATAAGGGCAGAATGGACAGATGCCTGGGACCACAGACTCTGGGGGATTGGGGGTTATGAGATACTATAGGGTTTTATACTTTAGTACTCTTCATAGAAAGTTTATTTTCAGCTTTGCAAGTCTTTAGACTTTTTTTTTTCGAAAACTGATCAAAGTTTTCTTTCTGATTATCAAATGAACATATACATTGCAAATGCATACTCCTTTCACCTGGAATCATTATTTCAATATTATTTTTCCACTATCATATGTGTTCCAAATCCTGCAGAAATTTTTCACAAAACCATGTCAAAAATAAAACACAAATGTCTGTGTACACTGATCCTTATGCATAATCCAGTTAAACTGGCTGAGGGCCCATGAATTGAAAACAGCCCAGGGCCAAAGATGCTGATGGTGCTGATGCTGCTTAGTGGCCAAAATATTCCATTTAACCCAATGCACACCCCAAGACACTCTTTGTGTTGTAATATATTCATATTTCCAGAAGTGCATGCATATAAACAAGGAATAAAAATTGTGTGGAAGCTTTTTTTCTCACTTTCCATGGATTTTCCATTCAGACCTATGAATTATGGTTATGCATTATAAAACACGCTGCACACCATTGCATAATTTGTGGTGCAGTGGTGTGTTGTGAAAAGATTCATTTAGCATGGCACCTCCAGCACAAAACTACAGTAAAAGATATGCACACTTCACACGAGGAGCAGTGAACAGTTGTGCTCACCAAAATGCACATACCATAAATATCAAAGCCCAAATGTAGCAATTTTTTTAAAAAATGTTTGGCATTTGGAGAGAAATGATTGGTGTTTACTTGCTGTCCTGGGGACAGGATGTAATAGGAACTTTCTCCAATTGGTACACCGACACAATAAGGCTATATTCACAGCTTGAGCTTGCAAAATTCATTGCAAATTTAGGGCTGCATTTATGCAAATGTTGTTGAAGAGTTGGGCAGTATCACTGGTGTCCTCAATGCTCAGAAAAACAGTCAAATACTTATCCATCATGCCATACCATCAAAGAGGTGTGCGACTGGCCTCAAATTTATTCTGCAGCAGGACAGCAACACCAAACATACAGCCAATTTAATTAGGAACTATATTCAGTGTAAAGAAGAATAAGGAGTCCTGAAAGTGATGGTTTGGCCCCCACAGAGCCCTGATCTCAACATCATTGATTCTGTTTGGCTTTACATGAAGAGACAGAATGTTTTGAGTCAGTCTACATCCAAAGAAGATCCGTGGTTAGTTCTCCAAGATGTTTGGAACAACCTACTTGCCAAATTCCTTCAAAAACTGTGTGCAAGTGTACCTAGAAGAATTGATGTTGTTTTAAAGGCAAAGGGTGGTCACATCAAATACTGATTTGACTCGGATTTCTCTTCTGTTCATTTACTTTCCATTTTGTTAATTGATAAAAAATAAACACTTCTATTTCTGAAAGCATTGTTCATTTCCAGCATTTTTCACACCTGCCTAAAACGTTTGCACAGTAGAGTATGTCAATTTTGAAAGGTAGGGGTGAAGGCTTGGCCCATCCAAAGTGGTGTATTTAGTCCATAGTTAAATGTGCATAACACATCTGTAAGGTCAGAAAAACAAAGTAAAGCAGCCAAGCCCATAAATTATGAAGGACATGTGGGTCAAAGTATATCATAACCTTCTGCTATTGTTTGAAGCCAAAGCTTTAAAGATGAGCTGTAAATGCCATAAAAGGCAGATGAAGCCCCAGCTATTTAGATTGTATATCCACCAAAGTCCAGGCATAATTCCACCTCATGATAAAAGAAGTTGTGGTATTGTTGGAGCTGCTATGAACTGTGTTTAAATCAAATTAATACATTCCACAGAAAAGTCTCAGAGATACATTACTTACATAGACTTAGGTATTGCACCATGTTTACCACTTATAAATGATTTTCACCAAGTAGTCCACCACAGAAACATGAAACGTCAAAAGTTTTAACCAGTCCTAGACTATGATGATGTTTATACTTCAACCTAGCAATGAATCTCCTTTGTGAGAATCCACTCTGTAACATTCTGCTATATCTCATGTCCTTCAAAAGGCAAAAATGAAACCTAAGTCTTGCATACGCCAAGAGATGTAATGAAAACCAATACTGCTAGCCCTCGAAACACATATCATTAATATAGCAATTTTTTCAAGCCGATCTAGTATTGCTGTATCTAACATATGTACATGTGGGTGTAGCCTCCCTGGCGGTATTCCCGAGTGTAGCTCGGGGTAAAGTTTCAGTACCACAAGTGATAACCCCGAGCTACACTCGGGCTTACCATGTGGCGCTGCTCCGGGATCCCTCGATCACTTACCTTGTCCTGCGCTCCTGCAATGTCCCTCCTGCAATGTCCCCAGCAATGTAATCCGGCGGATGCCGGCATCTGTCATCTGGGTTCCATCCCCTGCGAGCGTCGGGATGTTCGGGGGATGGAACGGCAGGAAATTTGAAAATGACAAAAAGTGACATTCACTAAAATCACTAAAATCACATAGTAAAACATTACTGTATCAAACCATTTCACATACATTTTGTCCCTAGTGCTTTGTCCTGTGCCCTGCCTGCATTTTTACTGTTCTTTCTGCCTGGAAACTGAGAAATGTCCATGGTGTCCAAAAAGCGTCCCTTTAGGTCAAAAGCGGTTTTAGACCAGCTAGAGAACAGCGATAGTAAATCAGAACAACTTGCAGAATTGAGTGATGATGATCCGTGGGGAAATTCGTCATCAGACACTGAAAACGATTTTGCAACTTTGCTCAGTGATGTGCGAACTTGGCGCTATATTTAAAATGTCAGTGTTTTTGGTTTGATTATATTATTGAATTAAACTTATTATTATATTATTATTTTGTATTATTATTTATTAAATTATAATTTATGATTTCGTGTTTCAAGTTTTATCCTACCCAGGATGTTTACTAGACTCTTGTTTGGACAGATTTCAGTGAGTTATTCCTAAAAAAAACAGGCCTACAATAAAAAAAAATACATATTTCCATGCAAAAAAATTTACAGCTTTGAGCACAGAAATATGGACATAATCAGACTGCTAGGGAGGTTAAATTACCAAGAATAGTGCCACACATGGAGTTTGGTGTTGCAAAGCATGTTGACATCGAGATGCACGTATTACACATGCATCACATAGATGGCCATAATTTATGTACAAAGCAAAAAGAAAGTAAACCAAAATAAGAAATTAAACAAAAGCCATCTAAGGCGCCATCAGGGTACAGTCATTGGAATTCAAAACAATACCACAGCATGCAATTTAATAAGCAAAACTAAAAAGAAACTTACTAAAAACTAATTTCTTTCAACACCTTTTAAATGTTTCTTAGGAATTCATATAACAGAGCAAAAGCTCTTAAATATGAATATGACCTGCAATTAAAGAATAACAAACAAGATGAAACCTCTATTCCTTTTATTACCAGGTTTTTAGAGCAATCTTCTAAGGTATAAAAATGTCAGCACTGACATTGGCTCTAGGAAGATCCAGTTATATCTAAACTTGTGTACACAGTATGTGTATATGTGCCATCTATCACATATACACATACTGTGTACTATCACATATGTACATACTGACAAATGGATCAATTTACCTTATGAAAAAAAAAGATTTATAGAAATTTTGCCAACTGCAAAACAAAGGCAGGTATTTACCTCCTCCTTTGTGGCTCTGGTGGCTGTTATGCTGCAAAGACAAAATGTTAATTTAAAGTGCAAATTTCAGACCATATCCTGTACATATTTTCACAAAATTCAATCACCTATAGCCTGCCATGCTTTAGGGTGGCTTCACACTGCTCAGGTGTGGTCCCGCTGCCCTTTGGGGAAAGCGCAGCTAATCAGAGTGCTGAGATGAATTCAACCCAAAGTTACCACCATTTAACAGATAAATGCTTACTTCAAGGCAGGTATGAGGCAAAGCCAAAATTTTGTAATTGGACTTCATATATTAAGCAGACTGAACAACCAGCAGGTCACCACTGTAACCTGACAACATATGGGATTTTTGGATCATTCAAAGTCTATGTAGAAAATATAGATTACATTATATTATAGAAGCCACATTTGTAAAACAAAAGTAAAAACCGGGTGATAAACAAACACAACACACCCTATGTAGAGGAGTGGTGCGGACTATAAGATGATTGCATGTAGACGCTAGTAGTGTTTGCAATGGCGTCTTATAAAGGAAGTCATGGCTTGAAAATGCCCCAATCAAAGTGAGCAAGTAGGATGTATGAGTAAACTAACCTATCAGTGGCATCTTACGGAGGAAATCATGCCTTGAGAGTGCACCAATCCAAGTAAGCAAAATAAGTGGATGAATAAACTACCTATCAGATGGTGGCCACCCATGATGGCCACTCCCTGGCCACCAGGCGTGTGGCGTTGCCCCCTCCAATGCAGCACAATGATGTCATGTGGCCACCGACTCAAATAGCCACATCTAGAAGTGCAGGCAGGTTGAAGAGCGAGGTGAAACAAGCTCACTCTGGTGTAAACTGACCACCTAATGCATACCCCAAGAGCCCAAGAGTACCGCTGCCTACTTATAGCAGAACAGTGGCTTCTATGGGAGCAGCAAGCCTGGCAGCAAAGGAAAAAGGGAAGAATGTGATCCTACCTTGGGGGACTCGGGGAGCGATAGATGCATATGTCCCTTGTTTCTTTTTGCAAAAAACAGTGGCGGTTTTCTCCATTCATCATTTGATGCAGGGTCAATGAAAGTGTTTAATAAAAATTAATTAAACTTTTTATACAAACTAAACTTTGATACAAGTTTTTGTGCCTTTAAAATCCCACCAAAATAAGAGGATTTTTTCTACTTTTAATTTTGGGATGTTATGGTATTCCAGTGACTGTACCCTGATGGTACCTTAGGTGGTTTTTGACTGTTATATTGGTTTGTTTTCTTTTTGATTTGTACATAAGTTATGGCCATCTGTGTGACGCATGTTTAGCGTGTGCATCTTGACGTCAACATGGGTTGTGACATTGATGTGTCCACAACTCAATAAAAAAAATGAATAATATGAGTAATAATAAACAAAAAGTCCCACAAAAGTGATATATAGTCCATAACTTACAGAAAATGTGAGTGGCAACCAGTGTACTGTGATCCTCTTTGTACATAGTAAATCACCACATGCCCTCCACAAACAAACACTGAGGCTTACCAAAGTATGACTCCCATATCAGAAGTAAAAATGCTTATGGAAGGGTTTAGTGAGCCACTAAGCATGCTTCCCAGATGGCATCAACATCAGCTCTCCATCCCCACAATAGTGATAGTAGAAAGCATGAAAATATAGAAAAGCTCCAAATAGTGTAAATCTGATGGATTTCTTTATTAAAAACTGGGTAAAAACACTTACATAGATATGGCTTGTAAATAGCACCCAAAACTACAATGCCCAGAATTCTCGGCAAGGCGTCCATGCGCAGTGATATCACGGCTTCCGTCTCTGCCCACCGTGTTTCATCACAAATGACATCATCAGGGGCACATGTATCACAGAGTTCTGTTTAGGTCTTGATATCACATGCGTTGTTACACTACTGGTGATGCCTCAGGTGTGGCATCATTTTATGTTATTTACTGTATATACACCTGTCACATACAACAATGCAGGAACTGCTTCAGAAACTTACCATATTGGTGACTAAACTTGCCATGGCAGCTAGCAGTACACTACATTTCCAGGTATATGCAATTCTTAGGTTCCATTGTTGCACTTTGAAGGATGTGAGATATGAAACATTTTTACAGAGTGGATGATCTCAAAGAAGAATTATTGTTGGGATGAAGAATGAATACCATCATGGTGTAGAATTGCTCAATGTATTGCACAGGCATTTAAAGGGGTTGGACAAAAATATGGAAATACTCCATGATTTGTAGTTGTGAAAGTGATAGCATGTTTCACGTTGACACCTGGTTCATACTAGTGCGGGCCGTGCAGCCCATATTTGCTCATGCATGGCATCCTATTTATTTAAATGGGCTGCTGTGCCGCATATCCCACACCAGAAAGGTGCAGGATTGAAAGCGGAAGTGATGTAACATTCTTTTGCTTTCGCTGTGTGATGAAACACCTAGCTAACAGGTGGGAAGCCTCAGTTTCGTCATTCACTGCATGCACTTCTAGTAATATGGAGTCATGTCAGAACTTGCTGAGCATCAAAGAGGGCAAATTGTTTGTGCCGCTTAACTGGTGCCTCTGTGACTGAAGTTACCAATTTATTTTCCATGTCATAAGGTACAGTATCAAAGGTTATGACGGCATTTACAGTTTCTGGGAAAACATTCTCAGATAAGCATAAGCGCAGTTGACATGGTCAACTGATTGAAAAAGACAAAAAAATTGTGCACAGGAGTGTGACCTGGAATAAGAAAACAAATGCTGCAAAAGTGACCGCAGAGCTAAATCTGTGTTCCAAAGCCTATGTCTACAAAAACTGTGCAGAGGGAACTCCATAAGGAAAACATTCATGGGCGAGCTGCAATTGCCAAACTACTGACTGATATTAATGCTCAGAAGAGGAGTTTTGCAACACCCCTAAATCGTGGACTGTCAATCAATGAAAGACTGTAATATGGGCCGATGAATTGAACTTCACACTGTTCCTAACAACTGGACGTGTTTACTTGTGGCAAACATCATCCCAAGCTTACGACCTGGACTGTCTTGTGCTAAAGTTAAAGCATGGTGGCCACTATGGTAAATTTTGGAGAACAAGGTTCAGGCTTGTTTTCCACCTCCAGAATCTCAATGAGCACTAGAGCGATTTCTGCATAAGGAGTGGTATCAGATTCCATTATCCACCATCCAAGACTTATATTTATCAATTCCCAAGAGAATTTAGGCCGCCTTGGATGCCAAAGGTGGTCCAACACCATATTGAATAACAATTTTGTTCTTTTACCTGGTGCTTCCATAATTTTGTCCAACCCATGTACATATGATGGACTACTTGGCAAAATTTATGAATAAGTGGTTAATAAGATCTATGACCTAGGACTATGTAAGGACAGTATGTATGAGAATTTTCATTTGAATGTATTAATTTGTTTTATACACAGTTTGTAGCAGCTCCAACAATGGCACAACTTATTTACTATCATGAGGTGCAATCAGGGGTGGACTGACCATTTGGAAACTCGGGCACTGCCCAGGGCCCGGGGTCAGTAGGGGGCCCCATGAGATGCCCCTGGTACCTTTTTCATAGGCTTTTTTGAATTTGGGCAAGGACAAAGGGGCCCCATGATCCCCTATTGCCTGGGGGCCCCAAGAGTTAACAGTCCGCCGCTGGGTGCAATATTGCCTGGACTGGTGGATACACAATCTAAATAACTAGGGATTCATACGCCTTTTATGGCATTTACAGCTCTGAAGTATTTGTGAACACAGTACTTTAAAAGGCATATAGAATTACATGTTTGGATACACATTTATTTTCTTAAGAAAAATGTGTTTTACCTTTTTTAAATCTTTTATTTGGCTGGCCTGACCTAAAGGCATACTGCCCAGTCTTTATTAAATTATCTAGATAGGCTTTTATGCCAAAGTTTAACATTCCCACCTGAACTAACTTTGCTATTGGAATGCAAAAAAGTAATCCCTGGGCTGCCCCAAAATCCCTGGTGCTGTATTGGAGTACTCCTCATTATAAGCCAACATTTCCTTCCTGCTCGGAGATGCCAGACGACTGATGTTATATGATTTAGGTGTCTCTGGTATCACTCTAGATGTGTATTTTTCCCACAATCTATGCCAATGTATTTTAATTGAACTGTTGCACATAATATTTGATCTTCGGCTTCATACTGTAGTTCATATTTTTTTCAGGTATTCTGAAGAAGTGGTGCAAACTTCAGGGAAAATCTGGATTGAGGGAGATCAGGAGTTGCAGAGTTTCAAGAAAATGTGCTTCTTGTCAAGGGTTGAACTTATGAAAGGGATAAAGCTTGATGCAACCAATCTCCCAAGATAAATTTGGAGGGCTTCAAACTATCCAGGCATTATAAAACAAGTACTTGTATCACCAACCTAGTCTAAAATATCACCCAAATCGTCCTCCAACAGCTCCTGCTGTAGTTACATTCATGGCCGTGGATAAGGGGGCAGCACCAGTCTTCTTGCACGGGGCCCAGGCTAGCAGGGGGGCCCAGGCAGATGGGTGAAATGGATTTGGGCAGAGATGGTGATTCTCGTGGCTGGGGGAGAAATTACTGGAACTGATCCCCTGTATGGCTCTCTCTGCAGCAGCTGAAAGCCGGCTTCTTCTCATGCCCCCCACTGACATTCAGCTGAAGCAGAGAGAGTCAGACAGGATCGATCCCAGTAATTGCCCCTCCTACACATTACCCTTCCTGTGCATAATACACAGGGGCGGACTGACCATTTGGAAACTCGGGCACTGCCCGAGGGCCTGGGGTCAGTAGGGGGCCCCAGAGATGCCCCTGGTACTTTTTTCATAGGATTTTTTGAGTTTGGGGAAGGACACAGGGGCCCCATGATCCCCTATTGCCCGGGGGCCCCATGAGTTGTCAGTCCGTCCCTGATCATACATTTCCCCTACTGCCTAGGCCCCCCTGTGTGCACCCGCAGTACTGCCACCTTTCCCCCTCTCCTTGCCACTGGCATCTGCACACAATAGGATCAATCAGGATGGAGAGTGGGGGGAAGGGTCCGGTAAAAATGTCACATTTACCAGCCCTTTCCTTTCCCGAATGAACATAATGAGTGACCAGTGCCAATCACACACTATGTTTATTCATAACTGTGTTTTTGTTTTGTTTTGTTTTTTGGGCGGGAGGCCCTTTCAGGTTGACTGTATGGGGCCCCATGGTTTCTAACAGCAGCCCTGGTTACATAGTTACATAGTTAGTCTGGCTGAAAAAAGACAAAAGTCCATCCAGTTCCATCTAGATCCCTTGTCACTTCTTCTCATGCTTACCTCCAGGATATCTCCAGAGCTTCTCCCAACCTCTGAAACTCTCTCTCCCAATATCTGTCCAGCTATCTCCTACTTTTTCTGCCTTTAGGATATCCCTGGAAATCCTCCTGTTGGGGAAGCCTATCTCTATCTCTCTATCTCAACTATCTCTACCTAAAAACTGACCTTTTACTTTTTACACCAACTCATCCTCACAGCCATTACCTTTTGTATCATCTTGCCCTTTTGTAACATCTGAGAAGAGCATGAGCAGTGCATAAATCCTGTTTAATAATAAAGATATGATTTTTACATTTTGCAGTATATATCTCCACTTGGTACATCTTCCTGCATAATCTGTTGGAATGGTTATGACTCTCCATATCGCTTACTTTTTTACTTTAGGTCTGTTTTAATGATTCAATCCAGCCATCTACACCTTTAATGTAAGCACTGCTCTGGGTCCTCTATGGGTGCAACCACAAGACATGGGGGAAAGGCCACCAACAGGGACTTGCTCACTCTTCAGTCCACAGATGCAAATAAAATTGCAGGCCACAATTGTTAGTGTTCAGTAAAATTTATTGTTCCAAATTAAACTAGTACTCCCTCAGATTTGGCTCCTCTCTGGTACATTGTTTCCTGCTATCAGGCTTAATGATAGACCTCTCTTGGAACAATAAAGTTTTATTGAACACTAACAAGTGCAGTGTGCATCCTTGTGTTTATATTTCCAGCTATCTACACAATAACCACTTGCCCTCCAGAGGATTTACCCCCCTTCCTCACCAGGCCATTTTTGTGTTACGGCGCTGCATTACTTTAACTAACAACTGTGCGGTCATGCAACGTTGCACCCAAATGAAATTTATGTCCTTGTTTATCCACAAATGGAGCTTTTTTTAGTGGTATTTGATCGCCTTTGCGGTTTTTATTTTTTGTGCTATAAACACAAAAAGACTGACAATTTTGAGAAAAAAACTATATTTTTTACTTTTTGCTATTAACCTCCCTAGTGGTCTGATTATGTCAGTATTTCTGTGCTCAAAGCGGTACATTTTTTTGCATGGAAATATGTTGTTTTTTTATTGTAGGCCTGTAATTTTTAGGAATAATTCACTGAAATCTGTCCGAACAAGAGTCTAGTAAACATCCCGGGTATGATAAAATTTGAAACACGAAATCATAAATTATAATATAATAAATAATCATAAAAAATAATATTAAATTTAATTCAATAATGTAATCAAACCAAAAACACTGAACTTTGAAATATAGCGCCAAGTTTGCACATCGCTGAGCTCAGTCGCAAAATCGTTTTCAGTGTCTGATGACGAATTTCCCCACGAATCATTATCACTCAATTCTGCAAGTGGTTCTAATTTACTATCACTGTTCTCTAGCTGGTTTAAAACCGATTTTGACCTAAAGGGACGCTTTTGGGATGCCATGGATGTTTCTCAGTTTCCAGACAGAAAGAACAGTACAAATGCAGGCAGAGCACTGGACAAAGCACTCGGGACAAAATGTATGTGAAATGGTTTGAAACAGTAATGTTATAGTTTCAGATTTTAGTGTATTGAGTGAATGTCACATTTTTTAATTTCCCGCCAGTTCCATCCCCCGTACGTCCCGATGCTCTCAGGGAACGGAACCCGGAAGACGGATGCTGGGATCGGCCCGGAGGAGATGGACGGGGACGCTGCAGGGGGGACATTGCGGGAGCGCAGGATAAGGTAAGTGCTGGAGGGATCCCTGAGCAAAGCTGCAGGGTAATCCCGAGTGTAGCTTGGGGTTACCGCTTCTGGTACTGAAAGTTAACCCCGAGCTACACTCAGCAATACCGCCAGGGGGGTTAAACATACAAAATTTAAAAAATAAATTTCGGCATAAATTTAGGCCAAAATGTATTCTGCTACATATCTTCGCTAAACAAAATCCCAATACGTGTAAATGAATTGGTTTACATGAAAGTTATAGCGTTTACAAATGGCAGTATAGATACTGGAATTTTTTTTACACCAGTAATGACGGCGATCAATGACTCATAGTGGGACTGCGGCGGGCATGCTAACACTGGGTGGAAACTGACTAACTGTCACTGACATCCCCAGTGACACTAATACAGTGATCAGTGCTAATAAAAAGCACTGACAGTGTGCTAATGACACTGGGCAGGAAGGGGTTAACATCTGGGCGATCAAAGGGTTAACTGCGTGATGTGTGTGTTGTACTGTGTGCTGTGTGTGTTTCATTGTGTTGTATTGCTGAGCTATGCAGAGTCATACAATGCAGTGTGCAGGAGCTGACAGAGGAGAGATCTGTACTGTATACATACAGACCTCTCCCCCATCAGTGATGCTCGGCGATCATCAGGTGCCGGCAGGGAATCACCGGCCGGGACCTGGTAATCGACAGCTGAGGCCTCCAATGGCATCCCCTACCCGGAAATGCAAAATCATATATTTATATATATATATATATATATATATATATGTGTGTGTGTGTGTGATGTTGCGCAGCCCTGCTGCCCTGTAGCAGTATTTCTGCTATAGGACGGTGGGAAAGCGGATAAGTAATATAATATATTAAGTAAGCCTTGAAACAACAAGACAATCGCCCCCAAACACCTCATAGAAAATCCTTCACTACTCAGAATTAGGAATGAGAAATACATAAGTCCTTCACCTAATTTTTAGGTTAAATAAATGAGTGTCACAGACAATTTGAAAGAATACATTCAAGCAATTGCCCATATGATTGTTTTCAGCTCAGATCCATGAAACAACAAAGTAAGAAAGAAATATGATTATGTGTATAAAATGTGCTAATGGTGGTAAGTAACGAAGCTGGCTTTCCATTTTATTTCTCCTAGAACTTTCAGCCTCATTTGATGTTACAAAGTTGTGAAATATTAATACAACTACAACTACAACAGTTTTGTGATACAGCTGGAGCAGCTGGTTATAATCCTCCCTCTCAAGTTCCACCAACCTTCTTTAGGAGAAATCTTCTACATCAGTTTATATTCTGTAACTTCATTTGGATGAAACATTCATATGGAGTGCTGACCAGACGTGGGCAAATGCAGCATATGAAATACAGCATTTAAAAGAAAAATCAGCCAATCAGCTTCTAACTTGTTTAATTAAAGAAGCTGAAGTTAGAAACTGATTGGCTACCATGTACAGCTGCATGAGATTTTGTACTCTTCAGTTTTAGTAAATCTCCCCCTTAGTGTCTAATGCAGGGCCAGATCCAGCCTATCTGATCTGGGGGTGCAGAAAAAAAAATCAGGGGGCACAATATCAACACTGTGTGTGAGTCACTGCCAGTATGTCACATGGTGTCACAACCTTGGAAAAACTAGTATGTATTAGGTTTTCATTAGATTAGAGTGATTAAACAGAACCTTTGCATCCTTACATCAGGTATCTCTATCAGAGTCCACCTTTACATCAGGAGTCCTCATCAAAATCCCTCTTACATCATAAGTACTCATCAGAGTACCCCTTTACATCAGGGTTCTAATTAGAGCACCCCCTTATATCAGGGTACCCATCAGAGTGCCCCTTGACATCAGGTGCCCCCATTAAAATGCTCCCTTGAATCAAATTTGTGCATGCGAGTGCCCCATTAGATCAGGGTATCTCCATCTCTTACATCAACTGTTCCCATCACAGTGCTCTTCTATATCATCTATATCAAGGTCCCCACCAGAGTGCACCTTTAGATAAGGTGTCCCCATCACAGTGCTTCCATATATCAGGTGTTCCCATCAGAGCGCTCCCTTACATCAATTACCCCCATCATACTGGTTCATGGATTAGTGAATGCACTTTTAGAGACCCAACTAAAATGTGGGGGGCACAGCCCACCGCAGCACCCCCCTAGATCCAGCTCTGGTCTGTGACTATTTTCTATTAGGAGTAAAAAGAAATCTTAAATCATAAGATGTTTTAATTGGTTTTGAATAGAGCATGGTATAAATGTGTTTTGTGTATTATTTACTGTATAACCCTAGGTTCACACCTATGCAGTTTGCGTTTGACCCATTTCTGCATTGTGATTTGCTTTGCGTTTTGCGTCTTTGCACCTGAGTTTTTTACGCGTTTTTGCCACTTTTTTTGCGCTTTGCATTTTTTCCCTTGTTGCTATGCAAATTTAAAATGCAAAAGGCATAAAAACACATCAAAAATGCAGCAAATATGGACTACATGCTTTTCTGCAGCATTTCCATTGAAGCCTATAGAACTAAAAATGCAACTTTGTGCGTTCAAAAAAGTCCCTGACACTTTCCAAAAAACGCACCGGGTGAAGATGCTGAGATGTGAACGTGTCCCATAGGAAAATATGTTAAATGGACTATAGTGCGTATATACAAAACGCTGCAGAAAACGCTTAGGTATGAACCTAGGGTTAGTCCCGTTGGGGAGGATTCCTAGACACAGGACAGGATGTGATAAGAAATCACTCCTAAGTGAGCAAAAATTTCCTATTTTGTCACCACTGTAACTGGTTTCCCCATTGAAAGATTTCCCCTCAGCACAGGCTCTATTGACAACTGAAAAAATGGATTTCTCATCACTTTCTGCCCTGATGATTGTATTAAAACCCAAACTTTAACTTATTTAAAAGTAAACTTTGTAAGTCAACAAAGAAACCTGTTTGGGAAAACATGTAGGACAGTTTCAGTACTGTATTTTCATAGCATTAACTCGCTTAGATGCCTGGTTGGTTGTTTTTATGGTTTTGTGAGTATTTTAATTGGAATTCTATGTGGTTTTTATTTACACTTTGCATCTGAGATGCAATACATTATTAGAGGTTTTTTCTTTCCCTCCTGTTTTGCTCTTTTTTTGCATGCTGTTTACCCTCCTTGTACAAAAGCGGTCTTTCATTTTCAGGAATGAGGTTTTAATTTGAAGGAGGAACATTTTCATATTAATTTTGCATTTTTGGAGCACTGTTACCCACTAGTTGGGATTCAAAACTGCTACTTGAAAATGCTACTTGATAATATACTTAGGGGGAGATGTACTAAAACTGGTGCACTTAGAATCTGGTACAGCTGTGCATAGTAGCCAATCAGCTTCTAACTTGTTCAATTAAGCTTCAATAATAAAACCTGGAAGCTGATTGGTTTCTATGCAGTGTTGCACCAGATTTTGCACTCTCCAGTTTTAGTAAATGAACCCCTTAGCAATGAGTTTCTAAACCTCCCATTTACTATACTAAACAAAAAAAGAAACATGTTTTGGCTATAGATATACTTTAATTTTTTTTTTGCCCACTTGTAGTTTATCCACTTAATTTTTTGGATAGCTTTCTTGCCCATAAGCGCAGGTGGAGCTTTTTTTAGGCTCTTTCTCATGAGGACATCCCCTTGTCTGCTCTGCTTCTGTCTGATTAGGTCGCAGTCAGTTGTGCCATGCTATGCCATATGAAAAGACTGGCAGACTGTTGTCAGTTGTCAGTTTGATCTACTGTGTTCTGAATGAAGCCTGGGACACAAGCTGCCATTTGGGCAATGCCAAAGGGTCCTCCTTGACAACTATATACTGAGGAGGGACTGTACTAAATATGACACAGGGGGAAATTAATATCGGATGTATTAGGCATTCCCAATTAATGCTTTGAAACTGAGAATGATCTATTGTCATCACGTTGACACTAAAATATAAAAATATGTACAAACACTATAAGGCTGATTGACAAAAGTCAGATAGGCTGTTCACTTTACAAGGAAATTTTGACTTTGCAGCTTAATTTTCCTTAGTTTTGTGAATGTGTTAAACAATCAGTTTACAAATAATGCTGAATCACGTGCAAGAAACAGTATTTTTGCTTGCATACAATTAAATGATAGAAGTCAGCAGAGCTTCACCTCATTTATTAAGCTAAGGGAAATTTTGCTTGCAAAGAATGAACAGCCTATTTGCCTATAGTAAATGAACCATAAATATATATGGGTAGTCCAAGATATCCATTAAAATGTTATGTTTACAATATTTTTCCATTAAAATCATCTAAATAAAGAAGTCAAGATGGCTGTACCTGAATTTGTCAAGTGTGTATTTCTACATTTTTGTATTTATTGATGAATAAACAATGGGATGCTGGTTTATATCCCTGGATGCTGTCAACACACAATGGTTGGCTAGATCTGTTAAATATTTAGTTATGGAAAATAATACGATTGACTGTTAACTATTCATGAATTTTCAGCAACCATAGAGACGTTTTGGCTTTTAGTGTTTGCTCTTTTTACATTTTCTAATACAGTGTAGAAAATGTTTTTCTGGCCTATTACATCTTAGCAGCTATGTACAGTGTATGCAACAGTGATGGAGATTTTCTCAGTTTTTTAGGACCTACCTGTCTTACCTGTAACAAAAGAGTATTGAGGGTCACTTGAAACTTTGTTTCCAATTCCTGAATATATCCTTTATGCCTTTATAATGTTTAAAAGTAAATAAACTGATTTGTAGGGAAACAGCTGTCTACTGCACTTTCTATATTGTTAATACAATCAACATACATACAAGTCAGCTTCTGGCACCATTCCTCACATTTAGCCTTGATTGCAAGAAACTGGTGATCATCCACATTATTCTCTAATGCTATTTGTCTCATGGTGATTACTTGCACATAACATGGGTGTGCTATTCTTTCTCTGGTAGAGTATCATGTCCAAGTTTTTTTTTGAGCCTTGGTTTAGTCTAACCATTGCTAGAATAGTGATTATCCTACACATACACATTAATCATGATAAATCCAAGCTGTTAGTGTAAGTCACTTGTGCTCTTTTTTAATATCATTACAATGTGACGTTTATCTGTGACTTATAATGCCAATATACTATTATTTGCGGTATATCTATCTATCTATCTATCTATATATATATATATATATATATATATATATATATATATATAGATATATATATTGTACTATACATACACTCTTTGCTGCTACTGGGGTATGATGGCGCCACCTGTATAGTAATTAGGAGCAGAGTCTGTGTAATCTGTGTGATCAGGAGACTAACAAGCGCTAGTGACTCCACTCAATTAGGGCTTGTGGATAACAAGTGAAATCCCAACTGAGATATGTATCATCCACATAGACAGTAATCCACACAGCATTGTATATGAAAGTCCATGTATTGAAGAAATCACATTCAGTGAACCATCCAACATGAAGTATCTTCCAAACAGGAACATTAAAGCATTAACCGTCTTTTTTTACATGTCTCAGTGAGCGGAGGCTGCAACACTTACAGTCTGAGCTCTCTCTGCAGGAAATCCACACCCCTCTCATTTCCACAAGAGCTCTCTCTGATGACCTCATCCTCAGTGCCCAGAGAGCATAGCAGCCATATTGGAAAAGGGCAAAACAAACACACTGGAAAATGGGCAAAGAAATGATCACATCACTACATTCTCCCCCTGCTGAAAATCCTTCCGACCTGGCAAGGATATACACATAAAACAACAAAACATAGCAAGTTAACATCGTTGTCGCTTTGTGCAGACCACTTCTCCAGCAGCAATCTATTACAGAGATTAGCTGCAAAGAAAACATGGTTAGTAACAAATAGGCATCATGCTAACCAGTCTAGAATGGGCTGTAATCATGTCCATCAGAACATGAGGTTGTACAGCATAGCAGGGTCTTCCCACGGTGTCATAAGTAAACATTGGTGGAGGTCGTTGAACTCGATCTTCTCTTCTCAAGCCCTCAGCCATTAGTCAAGATAAATCTAGGACTGCACTAGTGGGAAAACTTGGTGCTCCAATCATGCCTGGAACTGTAGGCACAAAGTTTTGGGCCGTTGGTTAAAAAGCAGGAGTAGTTGGGTTCAGACATCCCTTCTGAGGAAGGCCCCCATTAGTAATAGGTGAAGGAGCCTGTACAGGAGACTCTGGTGGAGGTGTAAACCAGTCATTGTCATCACACTGTTCTCCACTGTCTGCACAAGGCACATCATTAGAATCTGTAGCAATATCAGGTTGTGGCTCCTCATCCGCAGGAGCAACTTGTGTTACTGGAAGCAAGTGATTCCTATGCCAGGCTTTGACATAGTGAACATGTTGCAATCATATTAAAATCAAAGAATTAAAATAAAGAACCATTTGGCATCTTCAAAATGGCTGTATGGGCAAAAAAATTTGATGTGAGGCAGTAAAAATTCCTTCTGTATTCATCTGATGTAAAGTTCCATACTGTATGACCTAGTAAATTTGTTTTCTTCTTTAACTGTTCCTTCATGAACATCACAATGTGTGTGGATGGAATCCTAGGAATTAGATAGTGGATTATCATGAATTCAGAGGAATCAAAGGCTTATCATCTTTATTAGAGATGAGCGAATCGAAGTAGGCGAAGTGGAATTCGTTTCGAATATTGGAAAATTTTCGATTCGCGCCGAATCCAAAAAATATCATACTTCGGATGCGCGAATCGAAATTTTTCCTAAAATGGCGGCGACATGTGCGGCGACGGAGCGGGGATGTCTGGGAAGGCACGCTGACCCATAATGCATTCATTAATGACATTAATCGCATTAGCCAATCAGCAGCCAGCCAGCCAGCACTGTGTAATGGTCGAGCTATAAATGGCGGCCATTTTAGAATTCTCCATTTGCCTCCAGTCATTCAAGAGAGGCAGACCGCTCTGTATTAGGGACAGAGTTAGGGCCACAGAAACGTTACTTAGGGACAGAGAAACGTTACTTAGGGACAGAGAAACGTTACTTAGGGACAGAGAAACATTACTCAGGGACACAGAATTGTTACTGAGGGCCACAGAATCGTTACTTAGGGACACAGAAACGTTAGTTAGGGCCACAGAATTGTTACTCAGGGACAAACACAGAATTGTTACTGAGGGCCACAGAATTGTTACTGAGGGCCACAGAACCGTTACTTAGGGCCACAGAATTGTTACTCAGGGACACAGAATTGTTACTGAGGGCCACAGAACCGTTACTTAGGGCCACAGAATTGTTACTCAGGGACAGACACAGAATTGTTACTGAGGGCCACAGAATTGTTACTGAGGGCCATAGAACCGTTAGTTAGGGCCACAGAAACGTTACTCAGGGACACAGAATTGTTACTGAGGGCCACAGAACCGTTACTTAGGGCCACAGAATTGTTGCTCAGGGACAGACACAGAATTGTTACTGAGGGCCACAGAATTGTTACTGAGGGCCACAGAACCGTTACTTAGGGCCACAGAAACGTTGCTCAGGGACACAGAATTGTTACTGAGGGCCACAGAACTGTTACTTAGGGCCACAGAAACGTTAGTTAGGGCCACAGAATTGTTACTCAGGGACAGACACAGAATTGTTACTGAGGGACACAGAATTGTTACTGAGGGCCACAGAACCGTTACTTAGGGCCACAGAAACTTTACTCAGGGACACAGAATTGTTACTGAGGGCCACAAAACTGTTACTTAGGGCCACAGAATTGTTACTCAGGGACAGACACAGAATTGTTACTGAGGGCCACAGAATTGTTACTGAGGGCAACAGAACCGTTACTTAGGGCCACAGAAACGTTACTCAGGGACACAGAATTGTTACTGAGGGCCACAGAACTGTTACTTAGGGACACAGAATTGTTACTCAGGGACAGACACAGAATTGTTACTGAGGGACACAGAATTGTTACTGAGGGCCACAGAACCGTTACTTAGGGCCACAGAATTGTTACTCAGGGACACAGAATTGTTACTGAGGGCCACAGAACCGTTACTTAGGGCCACAGAATTGTTACTCAGGGACAGACACAGAATTGTTACTGAGGGACACAGAATTGTTACTGAGGGCCATAGAACCGTTACTTAGGGCCACAGAAACGTTACTCAGGGACACAGAATTGTTACTGAGGGCCACAGAACCGTTACTTAGGGCCACAGAATTGTTACTCAGGGACACAGAATCGTTACTCAGGGACAGACACAGAATTGTTACTCAGGGACAGACACAGAATTGTTACTGAGGGACACAGAATTGTTACTGAGGGCCACAGAACCGTTACTTAGGGCCACAGAATTGTTACTCAGGGACACAGAATCGTTACTTAGGGCCACAGAATTGTTACTCAGGGACAGACACAGAATTGTTACTGAGGGACACAGAATTGTTACTGAGGGCCACAGAACCGTTACTTAGGGCCACACAATTGTTACTCAGGGACACAGAATCGTTACTTAGGGCCACAGAATTGTTACTCAGGGACAGACACAGAATTGTTACTGAGGGACACAGAATTGTTACTGAGGGCCACAGAACCGTTACTTAGGGCCACAGAATTGTTACTCAGGGACACAGAATTGTCACTGAGGGCCACAGAACCGTTACTTAGGGCCACAGAATTGTTACTCAGGGACAGACACAGAATTGTTACTGAGGGACACAGAATTGTTATTCAGGGCCACAGAATTGTTACTCAGGGACAGACACAGAATTGTTACTCAGGGACAGACACAGAATTGTTACTGAGGGCCACAGAATTGTTACTGAGGGCCACAGAACCGTTACTTAGGGCCACAGAATTGTTACTCAGGGACACAGAATTGTTACTGAGGGCCACAGAACCGTTACTTAGGGCCACAGAATTGTTAATCAGGGACAGACACAGAATTCTTACTCAGGGACAGACACAGAATTGTTACTCAGGGACACAGAATTGTTACTGAGGGACACAGAATTGTTACTGAGGGACACAGAATTGTTACTCAGGGACAGACACAGAATTGTTACTCAGGGACAGACACAGAATTGTTACTGAGGGACACAGAATTGTTACTGAGGGCCACAGAACTGTTACTTAGGGCCACAGAAACATTACTCAGGGACACAGAATTGTTACTCAGGGACAGACACAGAATTGTTACTCAGGGACAGACACAGAATTGTTACTGAGGGACACAGAATTGTTACTGAGGGACACAGAATTGTTACTGAGGGACACAGAATTGTTACTGAGGGCCACAGAACTGTTACTTAGGGCCACAGAAACATTACTCAGGGACACAGAATTGTTAATCAGGGACAGACACAGAATTCTTACTCAGGGACAGACACAGAATTCTTACTCAGGGACACAGAATTTTTACTGAGGGACACAGAATTGTTACTGAGGGCCACAGAATCGTTACTTAGGGCCACAGAAACGTTACTTAGGGCCACAGAAACGTTACTTAGGGCAACAGAAACGTTTCTTAGGGCAACAGAAACGTTACTTAGGGACACAGAATTGTTACTCAGGGACAGACACAGAATTGTTACTCAGGGACAGACACAGAATTGTTACTCAGGGACACAGAATTGTTACTCAGGGACACAGAATTGTTACTGAGGGACACAGAATTGTTACTGAGGGACACAGAATTGTTACTCAGGGACACAGAATTGTTACTCAGGGACAGACACAGAATTGTTACTCAGGGACAGACACAGAATTGTTACTGAGGGACACAGAATTGTTACTGAGGGACACAGAATTGTTACTGAGGGACACAGAATTGTTACTGAGGGCCACAGAACTGTTACTTAGGGCCACAGAAACGTTACTCAGGGACACAGAATTGTTACTCAGGGACAGACACAGAATTGTTACTCAGGGACACAGAATCGTTGAATTAAAGAGTATGTCAGACAACATGCAGAGGAGTGGCAGAGGAGGCAATGTTTTAGGAGCGAGCAGACGTGGCAGCAGAGGAAGGGGTCGAGGCAGCACTATTCGCAGCCAGAGGCCAGTGCTCCCGGTGTCATTCAGTACAGTGAGGAAGAGCTAACAGAGGGCGGTCAGGAACGGGGGGAGACATCCGCCTCTTCAGCAGCCAGGCGAAGAAGTAGTGGCGAGGAGAGTGGCTCGGTAGCCGGTCTAGAGACAGGTCTGTCTCCTGACCCACACGCAGCCGAGGGGGCTAGTAGTGAGGCGGAGACCCTAATTGATGATGATGAGGCTGATCGCACTTGGCAGCCTCGTCGTCATCAGGCTATTGCTTCCGCATCATCAGGAGAAGAGGGTGGCAGCTTGGCAGCGAGCAAAACAGTCGGTGGGTTGTCTCCATCGCCACACTCTGCCATGTGCCACTTTCAGGTCTCCTCACACACTGCTGGTGTGTTCCATTTTTTGTCATAGGGTGCTGGCAGATTACGGGCCTCCAATAGCTGCTGCCAGGCCCCTAATCTGCCATGGGCCCCTGAACCGCCTCCTCATGCTGCTGCAAGGTCCACAGTGTCTCATGCCATGTGCCACTTTCAGGTCTCCTCACACACTGCTGGTGTGTTCCATTTTTTGTCATAGGGTGCTGGCAGATTACGGGCCTCCCATAGCTGCTGCCAGGCCCCTAATCTGCCATGGGCCCCTATACCGCCTCCTCATGCTGCTGCCAAGTCCAGAGTCTCTCATGGGTCCCTGTACGGCCTCCCATTGCTGCTGTCTCCATCGCCACACTCTGCCATGTGCCACTTTCAGGTCTCCTCACACACTGCTGGTGTGTTCCATTTTTTGACATAGGGTGCTGGCAGATTACGGGCCTCCCATAGCTGCTGCCAGGCCCCTAATCTGCCATGGGCCCCTGTACCGCCTCCTCATTCTGCTGCCAGGTCCACAGTGTCTCATGCCATGTGCCACTTTCAGGTCTCCTCACACACTGCTGGTGTGTTCAATTTTTTTGACATAGGGTGCTGGCAGATTACGGGCCTCCCATAGCTGCTGCCAGGCCCCTAATCTGCCATGGGCCCCTATACCGCCTCCTCATGCTGCTGCGAAGTCCAGAGTCTCTCATGGGTCCCTGTACGGCCTCCCATTGCTGCTGTCTCCATCGCCACACTCTGCCATGTGCCACTTTCAGGTCTCCTCACACACTGCTGGTGTGTTCCATTTTTTGACATAGGGTGCTGGCAGATTACGGGCCTCCCATAGCTGGTGCCAGGCCCCTAATCTGCCATGGGCCCCTATAGCGCCTCCTCATGCTGCTGCCAGGTCCACAGTGTCTCATGGGTCCCTGTACGGCCCCCATTGCTGCTGTCTCCATCGCCACACTCTGCCATGTGCCACTTTCAGGTCTCCTCACACACTGCTGGTGTGTTCAATTTTTTTGACATAGGGTGCTGGCAGAATACGGGCCTCCCATAGCTGCTGCCAGGCCCCTAATCTGCCATGGGCCCCTATAGCGCCTCCTCATGCTGCTGCCAAGTCCAGAGTGTCTCATGGGTCCCTGTACGGCTTCCCATTGCTGCTGTCTCCATCGTCACACTCTGCCATGTGCCACTTTCAGGTCTCCTCACACTGCTGGTGTGTTCCATTTTTTGTCATAGGGTGCTGGCAGATTACGGGCCTCCCATAGCTGCTGCCAGGCTCCTAATCTGCCATGGGCCCCTGAACCGCCTCCTCATGCTGCTGCCAGGTCCACAGTGTCTCATGCCATGTGCCACTTTCAGGTCTCCTCACACACTGCTGGTGTGTTCTATTTTTTGTCATAGGGTGCTGGAAGATTACGGGCCTCCCATAGCTGCTGCCAGGCCCCTAATCTGCCATGGGCCCCTATACCGCCTCTTCATGCTGCTGCAAAGTCCAGAGTCTCTCATGGGTCCCTGTACGGCCTCCCATTGCTGCTGTCTCCATCGCCACACTCTGCCATGTGCCACTTTCAGGTATCCTCACACTGCTGGTGTGTTCCATTTTTTGACATAGGGTGCTGGCAGATTACGGGCCTCCCATAGCTGCTGCCAGGCCCCTAATCTGCCATGGGCCCCTGTACCGCCTCCTCATGCTGCTGCCAGGTCCACAGTGTCTCATGCCATGTGCCACTTTCAGGTCTCCTCACACACTGCTGGTGTGTTCAATTTTTTTGACATAGGGTGCTGGTAGAATACGGGCCTCCCATAGCTGCTGCCAGGCCCCTAATCTGCCATGGGCCCCTATAGCGCCTCCTCATGCTGCTGCCAGGTCCAGAGTGTCTCATTGGTCCCTGTACGGCCTCCCATTGCTGCTGTCTCCATCGCCACACTCTGCCATGTGCCACTTTCAGGTCTCCTCACACTGATGGTGTTTTCCATTTTTTGTCATAGGATGCTGGCAGATTACGGGCCTCCCATAGCTGCTGCCAGGCCCCTAATCTGCCATGGGCCCCTGAACCGCCTCCTCATGCTGCTGCCAGGTCCACAGTGTCTCATGCCATGTGCCACTTTCAGGTCTCCTCACACACTGCTGGTGTGTTCAATTTTTTTGACATAGGGTGCTGGCAGAATACGGGCCTCCCATAGCTGCTGCCAGGCCCCTAATCTGCCATGGGCCCCTATAGCGCCTCCTCATGCTGCTGCCAGGTCCAGAGTGTCTCATGGGTCCCTGTACGGCCTCCCATTGCTGCTGTCTCCATCGCCACACTCTGCCATGTGCCACTTTCAGGTCTCCTCACACTGCTGGTGTGTTCCATTTTTTGTCATAGGGTGCTGGCAGATTACGGGCCTCCCATAGCTGCTGCCAGGCCCCTAATCTACCATGGGCCCCTGAACCGCCTCCTCATGCTGCTGCCAGGTCCACAGTGTCTCATGCCATGTGCCACTTTCAGGTCTCCTCACACACTGCTGGTGTGTTCCATTTTTTGTCATAGGGTGCTGGCAGATTACGGGACTCCCATAGCTGCTGCCAGGCCCCTAATCTGCCATGGGCCCCTATACCGCCTCCTCATGCTGCTGCCAAGTCCAGAGTCTCTCATGGGTCCCTGTACGGCCTCCCATTGCTGCTGTCTCCATCGCCACACTCTGCCATGTGCCACTTTCTGGTCTCCTCACACTGCTGGTGTGTTCCATTTTTTGACATAGGGTGCTGGCAGATTACGGGCCTCCCATAGCTGCTGCCAGGTCCCTAATCTGCCATAGGCCCCTGTACCACCTCCTCATGCTACTGCCAGGTCCACAGTGTCTCATGCCATGTGCCACTTTCAGGTCTCCTCACACACTGCTGGTGTGTTCAAGTTTTTTGACATAGGGTGCTGGCAGAATACGGGCCTCCCATAGCTGCTGCCAGGCCCCTAATCTGCCATGGGCCCCTATAGCGCCTCCTCATGCTGCTGCCAGATCCAGAGTGTCTCATGGGTCCCTGTACGGCCTCCCATTGCTGCTGTCTCCATCGCCACACTCTGCCATGTGCCACTTTCAGGTCTCCTCACACTGCTGGTGTGTTCCATTTTTTGTCATAGGGTGCTGGCAGATTACGGGCCTCCCATAGCTGCTGCCAGGCCCCTAATCTGCCATGGGCCCCTGAACCGCCTCCTCATGCTGCTGCCAGGTCCACAGTGTCTCATGCCATGTGCCACTTTCAGGTCTCCTCACACACTGCTGGTGTGTTCAGTTTTTTAGACATAGGGTGCTGGCAGAATACGGGCCTCCCATAGCTGCTGCCAGGCCCCTAATCTGCCATGGGCCCCTATAGCGCCTCCTCATGCTGCCAGGTCCAGAGTGTCTCATGGGTCCCTGTACGGCCTCCCATTGCTGCTGTCTCCATCGCCACACTCTGCCATGTGCCACTTTCAGGTCTCCTCACACTGCTGGAGTGTTCCATTTTTTGTCATAGGGTGCTGGCAGATTACGGGCCTCCCACAGCTGCTGCCAAGCCCCTAATCTGCCATGGGCCCCTGTACCGCCTCCTCATGCTGCTGCCAGGTCCACAGTGTCTCATGCCAAGTGCCACTTTCAGGTCTCCTCACACACTGCTGGTGTGTTCAATTTTTTTGACATAGGGTGCTGGCAGATTACGGGCCTCCCATAGCTGCTGCCAGGCCCCTAATATGCCATGGGCCCCTATACCGCCTCCTCATGCTGCTGCGAAGTCCAGAGTCTCTCATGGGTCCCTGTACGGCCTCCCATTGCTGCTGTCTCCATCGCCACACTCTGCCATGTGCCACTTTCAGGTCTCCTCACACACTGCTGGTGTGTTCCATTTTTTGACATAGGGTGCTGGCAGATTACGGGCCTCCCATAGCTGCTGCCAGGCCCCTAATCTGCCATGGGCCCCTGTACCGCCTCCTCATGCTGCTGCCAGGTCCACAGTGTCTCATGCCATGTGCCACTTTCAGGTCTCCTCACACACTGCTGGTGTGTTCAATTTTTTTGACATAGGGTGCTGGCAGATTACGGGCCTCCCATAGCTGCTGCCAGGCCCCTAATCTGCCATGGGCCCCTATACCGCCTCCTCATGCTGCTGCGAAGTCCAGAGTCTCTCATGGGTCCCTGTACGGCCTCCCATTGCTGCTGTCTCCATCGCCACACTCTGCCATGTGCCACTTTCAGGTCTCCTCACACACTGCTGGTGTGTTCCATTTTTTGACATAGGGTGCTGGCAGATTACGGGCCTCCCATAGCTGCTGCCAGGCCAATAATCTGCCATGGGCCCCTATTCCGCCTCCTCATGCTGCTGCCAAGTCCAGAGTCTCTCATGGGTCCCTGTACGGCCTCCCATTGCTGCTGTCTCCATCGCCACACTCTGCCATGTGCCACTTTCAGGTCTCCTCACACTGCTGGTGTGTTCCATTTTTTGTCATAGGGTGCTGGCAGATTACGGGCCTCCCATAGCTGCTGCCAGGCCCCTAATCTGCCATGGGCCCCTATATACCGCCTCCTCGAGCTGCTGCCAGGTCCACAGTGTCTCATGCCATGTGCCACTTTCAGGTCTCCTCACACACTGCTGGTGTGTTCAATTTTTTGACATAGGGTGCTGGCAGATTACGGGCCTCCCATAGCTGCTGCCAGGCCCCTAATCTGCCATGGGCCCCTATATACCGCCTCCTCATGCTGCTGCCAGGTCCAGAGTCTCTCATGGGTCCCTGTACGGCCTCCCATTGCTGCTGTCTCCATCGCCACACTCTGCCATGTGCCACTTTCAGGTCTCCTCACAGTGCTGGTGTGTTCCATTTTTTGTCATAGGGTGCTGGCAGATTACGGGCCTCCTATAGCTGCTGCCAGGCCCCTAATCTGCCATGGGCCCCTATACCGCCTCCTCATGCTGCTGCCAGGTCCACAGTGTCTCATGCCATGTGCCACTTTCAGGTCTCCTCACACACTGCTGGTGTGTTGAATTTTTTGACATAGGGTGCTGGCAGATTACGGGCCTCCCATAGCTGCTGCCAGGCCCCTAATCTGCCATGGGCCCCTATATACCGCCTCCTCATGCTGCTGCCAGGTCCAGAGTCTCTCATGGGTCCCTGTACGGCCTCCCATTGCTGCTGTCTCCATCGCCACACTCTGCCATGTGCCACTTTCAGGTCTCCTCACACACTGCTGGTGTGTTGAATTTTTTGACATAGGGTGCTGGCAGATTACGGGCCTCCCATAGCTGCTGCCAGGCCCCTAATCTGCCATGGGCCCCTATATACCGCCTCCTCATGCTGCTGCCAGGTCCAGAGTCTCTCATGGGTCCCTGTACGGCCTCCCATTGCTGCTGTCTCCATCGCCACACTCTGCCATGTGCCACTTTCAGGTCTCCTCACACACTGCTGGTGTGTTGAATTTTTTGACATAGGGTGCTGGCAGATTACGGGCCTCCCATAGCTGCTGCCAGGCCCCTTATCTGCCATGGGCCCCTATATACTGCCTCCTAATGCTGCTGCCAGGTCCAGAGTCTCTCATGGGTCCCTGTACGGCCTCCCATTGCTGCTGTGTCCATCGCCACACTCTGCCATGTGCCACTTTCAGGTCTCCTCACACACTGCTGGTGTGTTGAATTTTTTGACATAGGGTGCTGGCAGATTACGGGCCTCCCATAGCTGCTGCCAGGCCCCTAATCTGCCATGGGCCCCTATATACCGCCTCCTCATGCTGCTGCCAGGTCCAGAGTCTCTCATGGGTCCCTGTACGGCCTCCCATTGCTGCTGTCTCCATCGCCACACTCTGCCATGTGCCACTTTCAGGTCTCCTCACACACTGCTGGTGTGTTGAATTTTTTGACATAGGGTGCTGGCAGATTACGGGCCTCCCATAGCTGCTGCCAGGCCCCTTATCTGCCATGGGCCCCTATATACCGCCTCCTAATGCTGCTGCCAGGTCCAGAGTCTCTCATGGGTCCCTGTACGGCCTCCCATTGCTGCTGTCTCCATCGCCACACTCTGCCATGTGCCACTTTCAGGTCTCCTCACACACTGCTGGTGTGTTGAATTTTTTGACATAGGGTGCTGGCAGATTACGGGCCTCCCATAGCTTCTGCCAGGCCCCTAATCTGCCAGGGGCCCCTATATACCGCCTCCTCATGCTGCTGCCAAGTCCAGAGTCTCTCATGGGTCCCTGTACGGCCTCCCATTGCTGCTGTCTCCATCGCCACACTCTGCCATGTGCCACTTTCAGGTCTCCTCACACACTGCTGGTGTGTTGAATTTTTTGACATAGGGTGCTGGCAGATTACGGGCCTCCCATAGCTGCTGCCAGGCCCCTAATCTGCCATGGGCCCCTATATACTGCCTCCTCATGCTGCTGCCAGGTCCAGAGTCTCTCATGGGTCCCTGTACGGCCTCCCATTGCTGCTGTCTCCATCGCCACACTCTGCCATGTGCCACTTTCAGGTCTCCTCACACACTGCTGGTGTGTTGAATTTTTTGACATAGGGTGCTGGCAGATTACGGGCCTCCCATAGCTGCTGCCAGGCCCTTAATCTGCCATGGGCCCCTATATACTGCCTCCTCATGCTGCTGCCAGGTCCAGAGTCTCTCATGGGTCCCTGTACGGCCTCCCATTGCTGCTGTCTCCATCTCCACACTCTGCCATGTGCCACTTTCAGGTCTCCTCACACACTGCTGGTGTGTTGAATTTTTTGACATAGGGTGCTGGCAGATTACGGGCCTCCCATAGCTGCTGCCAGGCCCCTAATCTGCCATGGGCCCCTATACCGCCTCCTCATGCTGCTGCAAGGTCCAGAGTCTGTCATGGGTCCCTGTACGGCCTCCCATTGCTGCTGTCTCCATCGCCACACTCTGCCATGTGCCACTTTCAGGTCTCCTCACGCTGCTGGTGTGTTCCATTTTTTGTCATAGGGTGCTGGCAGATTACGGGCCTCCTATAGCTGCTGCCAGGCCCCTAATCTGCCATGGGCCCCTATACCGCCTCCTCATGCTGCTGCCAGGTCCACAGTGTCTCATGCCATGTGCCACTTTCAGGTCTCCTCACACACTGCTGGTGTGTTGAATTTTTTGACATAGGGTGCTGGCAGATTACGGGCCTCCCATAGCTGCTGCCAGGCCCCTAATCTGCCATGGGCCCCTATATACCGCCTCCTCATGCTGCTGCCAGGTCCAGAGTCTCTCATGGGTCCCTGTACGGCCTCCCATTGCTGCTGTCTCCATCGCCACACTCTGCCATGTGCCACTTTCAGGTCTCCTCACACACTGCTGGTGTGTTCAATTTTTTGACATAGGGTGCTGGCAGATTACGGGCCTCCCATAGCTGCTGCCAGGCCCCTAATCTGCCATGGGCCCCTATATACCGCCTCCTCATGCTGCTGCCAGGTCCAGAGTCTCTCATGGGTCCCTGTACGGCCTCCCATTGCTGCTGTCTCCATCGCCACACTCTGCCATGTGCCACTTTCAGGTCTCCTCACACACTGCTGGTGTGTTGAATTTTTTGACATAGGGTGCTGGCAGATTACGGGCCTCCCATAGCTGCTGCCAGGCCCCTAATCTGCCATGGGCCCCTATATACCGCCTCCTCATGCTGCTGCCAGGTCCAGAGTCTCTCATGGGTCCCTGTACGGCCTCCCATTGCTGCTGTCTCCATCGCCACACTCTGCCATGTGCCACTTTCAGGTCTCCTCACACACTGCTGGTGTGTTGAATTTTTTGACATAGGGTGCTGGCAGATTACGGGCCTCCCATAGCTGCTGCCAGGCCCCTTATCTGCCATGGGCCCCTATATACCGCCTCCTAATGCTGCTGCCAGGTCCAGAGTCTCTCATGGGTCCCTGTACGGCCTCCCATTGCTGCTGTCTCCATCGCCACACTCTGCCATGTGCCACTTTCAGGTCTCCTCACACACTGCTGGTGTGTTGAATTTTTTGACATAGGGTGCTGGCAGATTACGGACCTCCCATAGCTTCTGCCAGGCCCCTAATCTGCCAGGGGCCCCTATATACCGCCTCCTCATGCTGCTGCCAAGTCCAGAGTCTCTCATGGGTCCCTGTACGGCCTCCCATTGCTGCTGTCTCCATCGCCACACTCTGCCATGTGCCACTTTCAGGTCTCCTCACACACTGCTGGTGTGTTGAATTTTTTGACATAGGGTGCTGGCAGATTACGGGCCTCCCATAGCTGCTGCCAGGCCCCTAATCTGCCATGGGCCCCTATATACCGCCTCCTCATGCTGCTGCCAGGTCCAGAGTCTCTCATGGGTCCCTGTACGGCCTCCCATTGCTGCTGTCTCCATCGCCACACTCTGCCATGTGCCACTTTCAGGTCTCCTCACACACTGCTTGTGTGTTGAATTTTTTGACATAGGGTGCTGGCAGATTACGGGCCTCCCATAGCTGCTGCCAGGCCCCTAATCTGCCATGGGCCCCTATATACTGCCTCCTCATGCTGCTGCCAGGTCCAGAGTCTCTCATGGGTCCCTGTACGACCTCCCATTGCTGCTGTCTCCATCTCCACACTCTGCCATGTGCCACTTTCAGGTCTCCTCACACACTGCTGGTGTGTTGAATTTTTTGACATAGGGTGCTGGCAGATTACGGGCCTCCCATAGCTGCTGCCAGGCCCCTAATCTGCCATGGGCCCCTATACCGCCTCCTCATGCTGCTGCCAGGTCCAGAGTCTGTCATGGGTCCCTGTACGGCCTCCCATTGCTGCTGTCTCCATCGCCACACTCTGCCATATGCCACTTTCAGGTCTCCTCACACTGCTGGTGTGTTCCATTTTTTGTCATAGGGTGCTGGCAGATTACGGGCCTCCTATAGCTGCTGCCAGGCCCCTAATCTGCCATGGGCCCCTGTACTGCCTCCTCATGCTGCTGCCAGGTCCACAATGTCTCATGCCATGTGCCACTTTCAGGTCTCCTCACACTGCTGGTGTGTTGAATTTTTTGACATAGGGTGCTGGCAGATTACGGGCCTCCCATAGCTGCTGCCAGGCCCCTAATCTGCCATGGGCCCCTATACCGCCTCCTCATGCTGCTGCCAAGTCCAGAGTCTGTCATGGGTCCCTGTACGGCCTCCCATTGCTGCTGTCTCCATCGCCACACTCTGCTATGTGCCACTTTCAGGTCTCCTCACACTGCTGGTGTGTTGAATTTTTTGACATTGGGTGCTGGCAGATTACGGGCCTCCCATAGCTGCTGCCAGGCCCCTAATCTGCCATGGGCCCCTGTACCGCCTCCTCATGCTGCTGCCAGGTCCACAGTGTCTCATGCCATGTGCTACTTTCAGGTCTCCTCACACTGCTGGTGTGTTCAATTTTTTGACATAGGGTGCTGGCAGATTACGGGCCTCCTATAGCTGCTGCCAGGCCCCTTATCTGCCATGGGCCCCTATATACCGCCTCCTAATGCTGCTGCCAGGTCCAGAGTCTCTCATGGGTCCCTGTACGGCCTCCCATTGCTGCTGTCTCCATCGCCACACTCTGCCATGTGCCACTTTCAGGTCTCCTCACACACTGCTGGTGTGTTGAATTTTTTGACATAGGGTGCTGGCAGATTACGGGCCTCCCATAGCTTCTGCCAGGCCCCTAATCTGCCAGGGGCCCCTATATACCGCCTCCTCATGCTGCTGCCAAGTCCAGAGTCTCTCATGGGTCCCTGTACGGCCTCCCATTGCTGCTGTCTCCATCGCCACACTCTGCCATGTGCCACTTTCAGGTCTCCTCACACACTGCTGGTGTGTTGAATTTTTTGACATAGGGTGCTGGCAGATTACGGGCCTCCCATAGCTGCTGCCAGGCCCCTAATCTGCCATGGGCCCCTATATACTGCCTCCTCATGCTGCTGCCAGGTCCAGAGTCTCTCATGGGTCCCTGTACGGCCTCCCATTGCTGCTGTCTCCATCGCCACACTCTGCCATGTGCCACTTTCAGGTCTCCTCACACACTGCTGGTGTGTTGAATTTTTTGACATAGGGTGCTGGCAGATTACGGGCCTCCCATAGCTGCTGCCAGGCCCTTAATCTGCCATGGGCCCCTATATACTGCCTCCTCATGCTGCTGCCAGGTCCAGAGTCTCTCATGGGTCCCTGTACGGCCTCCCATTGCTGCTGTCTCCATCTCCACACTCTGCCATGTGCCACTTTCAGGTCTCCTCACACACTGCTGGTGTGTTGAATTTTTTGACATAGGGTGCTGGCAGATTACGGGCCTCCCATAGCTGCTGCCAGGCCCCTAATCTGCCATGGGCCCCTATACCGCCTCCTCATGCTGCTGCAAGGTCCAGAGTCTGTCATGGGTCCCTGTACGGCCTCCCATTGCTGCTGTCTCCATCGCCACACTCTGCCATGTGCCACTTTCAGGTCTCCTCACGCTGCTGGTGTGTTCCATTTTTTGTCATAGGGTGCTGGCAGATTACGGGCCTCCTATAGCTGCTGCCAGGCCCCTAATCTGCCATGGGCCCCTATACCGCCTCCTCATGCTGCTGCCAGGTCCACAGTGTCTCATGCCATGTGCCACTTTCAGGTCTCCTCACACACTGCTGGTGTGTTGAATTTTTTGACATAGGGTGCTGGCAGATTACGGGCCTCCCATAGCTGCTGCCAGGCCCCTAATCTGCCATGGGCCCCTATATACCGCCTCCTCATGCTGCTGCCAGGTCCAGAGTCTCTCATGGGTCCCTGTACGGCCTCCCATTGCTGCTGTCTCCATCGCCACACTCTGCCATGTGCCACTTTCAGGTCTCCTCACACACTGCTGGTGTGTTCAATTTTTTGACATAGGGTGCTGGCAGATTACGGGCCTCCCATAGCTGCTGCCAGGCCCCTAATCTGCCATGGGCCCCTATATACCGCCTCCTCATGCTGCTGCCAGGTCCAGAGTCTCTCATGGGTCCCTGTACGGCCTCCCATTGCTGCTGTCTCCATCGCCACACTCTGCCATGTGCCACTTTCAGGTCTCCTCACACACTGCTGGTGTGTTGAATTTTTTGACATAGGGTGCTGGCAGATTACGGGCCTCCCATAGCTGCTGCCAGGCCCCTAATCTGCCATGGGCCCCTATATACCGCCTCCTCATGCTGCTGCCAGGTCCAGAGTCTCTCATGGGTCCCTGTACGGCCTCCCATTGCTGCTGTCTCCATCGCCACACTCTGCCATGTGCCACTTTCAGGTCTCCTCACACACTGCTGGTGTGTTGAATTTTTTGACATAGGGTGCTGGCAGATTACGGGCCTCCCATAGCTGCTGCCAGGCCCCTTATCTGCCATGGGCCCCTATATACCGCCTCCTAATGCTGCTGCCAGGTCCAGAGTCTCTCATGGGTCCCTGTACGGCCTCCCATTGCTGCTGTCTCCATCGCCACACTCTGCCATGTGCCACTTTCAGGTCTCCTCACACACTGCTGGTGTGTTGAATTTTTTGACATAGGGTGCTGGCAGATTACGGACCTCCCATAGCTTCTGCCAGGCCCCTAATCTGCCAGGGGCCCCTATATACCGCCTCCTCATGCTGCTGCCAAGTCCAGAGTCTCTCATGGGTCCCTGTACGGCCTCCCATTGCTGCTGTCTCCATCTCCACACTCTGCCATGTGCCACTTTCAGGTCTCCTCACACACTGCTGGTGTGTTGAATTTTTTGACATAGGGTGCTGGCAGATTACGGGCCTCCCATAGCTGCTGCCAGGCCCCTAATCTGCCATGGGCCCCTATACCGCCTCCTCATGCTGCTGCCAGGTCCAGAGTCTCTCATGGGTCCCTGTACGGCCTCCCATTGCTGCTGTCTCCATCGCCACACTCTGCCATATGCCACTTTCAGGTCTCCTCACACTGCTGGTGTGTTCCATTTTTTGTCATAGGGTGCTGGCAGATTACGGGCCTCCTATAGCTGCTGCCAGGCCCCTAATCTGCCATGGGCCCCTGTACTGCCTCCTCATGCTGCTGCCAGGTCCACAATGTCTCATGCCATGTGCCACTTTCAGGTCTCCTCACACTGCTGGTGTGTTGAATTTTTTGACATAGGGTGCTGGCAGATTACGGGCCTCCCATAGCTGCTGCCAGGCCCCTAATCTGCCATGGGCCCCTATACCGCCTCCTCATGCTGCTGCCAAGTCCAGAGTCTGTCATGGGTCCCTGTACGGCCTCCCATTGCTGCTGTCTCCATCGCCACACTCTGCTATGTGCCACTTTCAGGTCTCCTCACACTGCTGGTGTGTTGAATTTTTTGACATTGGGTGCTGGCAGATTACGGGCCTCCCATAGCTGCTGCCAGGCCCCTAATCTGCCATGGGCCCCTGTACCGCCTCCTCATGCTGCTGCCAGGTCCACAGTGTCTCATGCCATGTGCTACTTTCAGGTCTCCTCACACTGCTGGTGTGTTCAATTTTTTGACATAGGGTGCTGGCAGATTACGGGCCTCCTATAGCTGCTGCCAGGCCCCTAATCTGCCATGGGCCCCTATACCGCCTCCTCATGCTGCTGCCAGGTCCAGAGTCTCTCATGGGTCCCTGTACGGCCTCCCATTGCTGCTGTCTCCATCGCCACACTCTGCCATGTGCCAATTTCAGGTCTCCGCACACACTGCTGGTGTGTTGAATTTTTTGACATAGGGTGCTGGCAGATTACGGGCCTCCCATTGCTGCTGCCAGGCCCGTAATCTGCCATGGGCCCCCGTACCGACTCCTCATGCTGTGACGTTGCAACAAGGTGGAATTCAACCCTACATATGTTAGACTGCCTTTATGAACAGCAAAAGGCCATCACAGGTTTCCTGATGTTAAAAGCGGATAAAGGTACTCCCTGTGTAACTTAGATGTCAGCCATTGGCAGCTCATGCGTGACACCTGCGCTTGCTCAGGCCCTTTGAGGAGGCCACGCTATTCGTGAGTCGGCAGGACTATGGGATGAACGACGTCATTCCTCTGTTGCACGTCCTGGAACAAATGCTGTTAACAATGGCTGGTCAGGGTGCGGTAGACGTGGCGCACAGATCTCAACGCCACATGACCCCTGTGGGGGCAGGACAGGAAGAAGAGGAGGAGGTAGAGGAGGACATTGGTGCTCAGGAATTATTGAGTGAAATGGGTGGTTTTTCCACTCAGCGGACAGGAGTGGAGGAGCAGGAGCATCTGGTAGAGGAGGAGGAAGAGGAGACAGAGGACCCAGACGCACCGTGGCAGTATGCTGTGGAGATGGAGGCAGGGAGTCCCTCGCATTCCTTTGCACAAATGGCCCATAGCATGCTCGCTTGCTTGCGTACCGACAGCCGAATAATAACCATCAGACAGAGGGATGACTTTTGGCTGTCCACCTTGTTGGACCCTCGCTACCGTTCAAAAATGGTGGCCTTTTTCACACCTGCTGAGAGGGAGGCCAAAATAACGTACTATAAAAACCACCTATGTAGTCAGCTGGTCTCTGCCTGTCTGCGCCAACGTCCATCCTCAGACACTGTGGGCCCTGTGCGCTCGCGTTCCGCTGCCATGGCAGCAGGGGAGGGGTGGGGTGGTAGGAGCAGTGGCAGCTCCACCAGCAGCGGCTGCCTCAGTCTGCAGTCGATGATGAGTAGCTTTCTTCACCAGCGCAGTGAGGAAACTACTAACCAGCCGCAGCATCAGCAGCATCAGGTGGACCTGGAGCAGGACCTCAAACAACAGGCTTAGGCCTACTTGGACAGCACCCTGCCAACCGAGGTAGACAATCCCCTTGACTACTGGGCAACGAAACTTGACCTTTGGCCCCAACTAGCTGAATTTGCCCTTGAAAGGCTGTCATGCCCGGCCAGTAGCGTGGCATCGGAGCGCGTGTTTAGTGCGGCAAGAGGTATTGCAACTCCGCGGAGGACACGACTGTCCACCCAAAGTGTGGAGAGACTCACGTTTGTGAAAATGAATCAGGCGTGGATTAGTCTGGATTTCAAACCACCAGTTCCTGACACAACTGACTAAATCCGCCATGAATCATGCCCCAAACATGTGCCACTTTCAGGTCTCCTCACACTGCTGGTGTGTTCCATTTTTTGTCATAGGGTGCTGGCAGATTACGGGCCTCCCATAGCTGCTGTGAGGCCCCTAATCTGCCATGGGCCCCTATACCGCCTCCTCATGCTGCTGCCAAGTCCAGAGTCTCTCATGGGTCCCTGTATGGCCTCCCATTGCTGCTGTCTCCATCGCCACACTCTGCCATGTGCCACTTTCAGGTCTCCTCACACTGCTGGTGTGTTCCATTTTTTGTCATAGGGTGCTGGCAGATTACGGGCCTCCCATTGCTGCTGCCAGGCCCCTAATCTGCCATGGGCCCCTATATACCGCCTCCTCATGCTGCTGCCAGGTCCACAGTGTCTCATGCCATGTGCCACTTTCAGGTCTCCTCACACACTGCTGGTGTGTTGAATTTTTTGACAAAGGGTGCTGGCAGATTACGGGCCTCCCATAGCTGCTGCCAGGCCCCTAATCTGCCATGGGCCCCTATATACCGCCTCCTCATGCTGCTGCCAGGTCCAGAGTCTCTCATGGGTCCCTGTACGGCCTCCCATTGCTGCTGTCTCCATCGCCACACTCTGCCATGTGCCACTTTCAGGTCTCCTCACACACTGCTGGTGTGTTGAATTTTTTGACATAGGGTGCTGGCAGATTACGGGCCTCCCATAGCTGCTGCCAGGCCCCTAATCTGCCATGGGCCCCTATATACCACCTCCTCATGCTGCTGCCAGGTCCAGAGTCTCTCATGGGTCCCTGTACGGCCTCCCATTGCTGCTGTCTCCATCGCCACACTCTGCCATGTGCCACTTTCAGGTCTCCTCACACACTGCTGGTGTGTTGAATTTTTTGACATAGGGTGCTGGCAGATTACGGGTCTCCCATAGCTGCTGCCAGGCCCCTAATCTGCCATGGGCCCCTGTACCGCCTCCTCATGCTGCTGCCAGGTCCACAGTGTCTCATGCCATGTGCCACTTTCAGGTCTCCTCACACTGCTGGTGTTTTCAATTTTTTGACATAGGGTGCTGGCAGATTACGGGCCTCCTATAGCTGCTGCCAGGCCCCTAATCTGCCATGGGCCCCTATACCGCCTCCTCATGCTGCTGCCAGGTCCAGAGTATCTCATGGGTCCCTGTACGGCCTCCCATTGCTGCTGTCTCCATCGCCACACTCTGCCATGTGCCACTTTCAGGTCTCCGCACACACTGCTGGTGTGTTGAATTTTTTGACATAGGGTGCTGGCAGATTACGGGCCTCCCATTGCTGCTGCCAGGCCCGTAATCTGCCATGGGCCCCCGTACCGACTCCTCATGCTGTGACGTTGCAACAAGGTGGAATTCAACCCTACATATGTTAGACCGCCTTTATGAACAGCAAAAGGCCATCACAGATTTCCTGATGTTAAAAGCGGATAAAGGTACTCCCTGTGTAACTTAGATGTCAGCCATTGGCAGCTCATGCGTGACACCTGCGCTTGCTCAGGCCCTTTGAGGAGGCCACGCTATTCGTGAGTCGGCAGGACTATGGGATGAACGACGTCATTCCTCTGTTGCACGTCCTGGAACAAATGCTGTTAACAATGGCTGGTCAGGGTGCGGTAGACGTGGCGCACAGATCTCAACGCCACATGACCCCTGTGGGGGCAGGACAGGAAGAAGAGGAGGAGGTAGAGGAGGACATTGGTGCTCAGGAATTATTGAGTGAAATGGGTGGTTTTTCCACTCAGCGGACAGGAGTGGAGGAGCAGGAGCATCTGGTAGAGGAGGAGGAAGAGGAGACAGTGGACCCAGACGCACCGTGGCAGTATGCTGTGGAGATGGAGGCAGGGAGTCCCTCGCATTCCTTGGCACAAATGGCCCATAGCATGCTCGCTTGCTTGCGTACCGACAGCCGAATAATAACCATCAGACAGAGGGATGACTTTTGGCTGTCCACCTTGTTGGACCCTCGCTACCGTTCAAAAATGGTGGCCTTTTTCACACCTGCTGAGAGGGAGGCCAAAATAACGTACTATAAAAACCACCTATGTAGTCAGCTGGTCTCTGCCTGTCTGCGCCAACATCCATCCTCAGACACTGTGGGCCCTGTGCGCTCGCGTTCCGCTGCCATGGCAGCAGGGGAGGGGTGGGGTGGTAGGAGCAGTGGCAGCTCCACCAGCAGCGGCTGCCTCAGTCTGCAGTCGATGATGAGTAGCTTTCTTCACCAGCGCAGTGAGGAAACTACTAACCAGCCGCAGCATCAGCAGCATCAGGTGGACCTGGAGCAGGACCTCAAACAACAGGCTTAGGCCTACTTGGACAGCACCCTGCCAACCGAGGTAGACAATCCCCTTGACTACTGGGCAACGAAACTTGACCTTTGGCCCCAACTAGCTGAATTTGCCCTTGAAAGGCTGTCATGCCCGGCCAGTAGCGTGGCATCGGAGCGCGTGTTTAGTGCGGCAGGAGGTATTGCAACTCCGCGGAGGACACGACTGTCCACCCAAAGTGTGGAGAGACTCACGTTTGTGAAAATGAATCAGGCGTGGATTAGTCTGGATTTCAAACCACCAGTTCCTGACACAACTGACTAAATCCGCCATGAATCATGCCCCAAACATGTGCCACTTTCAGGTCTCCTCACACTGCTGGTGTGTTCCATTTTTTGTCATAGGGTGCTGGCAGATTACGGGCCTCCCATAGCTGCTTCCAGGCCCCTAATCTGCCATGGGCCCCTATACCGCCTCCTCATGCTGCTGCCAAGTCCAGAGTCTCTCATGGGTCCCTGTATGGCCTCCCATTGCTGCTGTCTCCATCGCCACACTCTGCCATGTGCCACTTTCAGGTCTCCTCACACTGCTGGTGTGTTCCATTTTTTGTCATAGGGTGCTGGCAGAATACGGGCCTCCCATTGCTGCTGCCAGGCCCCTAATCTGCCATGGGCCCCTATATACCGCCTCCTCATGCTGCTGCCAGGTCCACAGTGTCTCATGCCATGTGCCACTTTCAGGTCTCCTCACACACTGCTGGTGTGTTCAATTTTTTGACATAGGGTGCTGGCAGATTACGGGCCTCCCATAGCTGCTGCCAGGCCCCTAATCTGCCATGGGCCCCTATATACCGCCTCCTCATGCTGCTGCCAGGTCCAGAGTCTCTCATGGGTCCCTGTACGGCCTCCCATTGCTGCTGTCTCCATCGCCACACTCTGCCATGTGCCACTTTCAGGTCTCCTCACACACTGCTGGTGTGTTGAATTTTTTGTCATAGGGTGCTGGCAGATTACGGGCCTCCCATAGCTGCTGCCAGGCCCCTAATCTGCCATGGGCCCCTATATACCGCCTCCTCATGCTGCTGCCAGGTCCAGAGTCTCTCATGGGTCCCTGTACGGCCTCCCATTGCTGCTGTCTCCATCGCCACACTCTGCCATGTGCCACTTTCAGGTCTCCTCACACACTGCTGGTGTGTTGAATTTTTTGACATAGGGTGCTGGCAGATTACGGGCCTCCCATAGCTGCTGCCAGGCCCCTAATCTGCCATGGGCCCCTATATACCGCCTCCTCATGCTGCTGCCAGGTCCAGAGTCTCTCATGGGTCCCTGTACGGCCTCCCATTGCTGCTGTCTCCATCGCCACACTCTGCCATGTGCCACTTTCAGGTCTCCTCACACACTGCTGGTGTGTTGAATTTTTTGACATAGGGTGCTGGCAGATTACGGGTCTCCCATAGCTGCTGCCAGGCCCCTAATCTGCCATGGGCCCCTATATACCGCCTCCTCATGCTGCTGCCAAGTCCAGAGTCTCTCATGGGTCCCTGTACGGCCTCCCATTGCTGCTGTCTCCATCGCCACACTCTGCCATGTGCCACTTTCAGGTCTCCTCACACACTGCTGGTGTGTTGAATTTTTTGACATAGGGTGCTGGCAGATTACGGGCCTCCCATAGCTGCTGCCAGGCCCCTAATCTGCCATGGGCCCCTATATACCGCCTCCTCATGCTGCTGCCAGGTCCAGAGTCTCTCATGGGTCCCTGTACGGCCTCCCATTGCTGCTGTCTCCATCGCCACACTCTGCCATGTGCCACTTTCAGGTCTCCTCACACACTGCTGGTGTGTTGAATTTTTTGATATAGGGTGCTGGCAGATTACGGGCCTCCCATAGCTGCTGCCAGGCCCCTAATCTGCCATGGGCCCCTATATACCGCCTCCTCATGCTGCTGCCAGGTCCACAGTGTCTCATGCCATGTGCCACTTTCAGGTCTCCTCACACTGCTCGTGTGTTGAATTTTTTGACATAGGGTGCTGGCAGATTACGGGCCTCCCATAGCTGCTGCCAGGCCCCTAATCTGCCATGGGCCCCTATACCGCCTCCTCTTGCTGCTCCCAAGTCCAGAGTCTGTCATGGGTCCCTGTACGGCCTCCCATTGCTGCTGTCTCCATCGCCACACTCTGCCATGTGCCACTTTCAGGTCTCCTCACACTGCTGGTGTGTTGAATTTTTTGACATTGGGTGCTGGCAGATTACGGGCCTCCCATAGCTGCTGCCAGGCCCCTAATCTGCCATGGGCCCCTGTACCGCCTCCTCATGCTGCTGCCAGGTCCACAGTGTCTCATGCCATGTGCCACTTTCAGGTCTCCTCACACTGCTGGTGTGTTCAATTTTTTGACATAGGGTGCTGGCAGATTACGGGTCTCCTATAGCTGCTGCCAGGCCCCTAATCTGCCATGGGCCCCTATACCGCCTCCTCATGCTGCTGCCAGGTCCAGAGTCTGTCATGGGTCCCTGTACGGCCTCCCATTGCTGCTGTCTCCATCGCCACACTCTGCCATGTGCCACTTTCAGGTCTCCGCACACACTGCTGGTGTGTTGAATTTTTTGACATAGGGTGCTGGCAGATTACGGGCCTCCCATTGCTGCTGCCAGGCCCGTAATCTGCCATGGGCCCCCGTACCGACTCCTCATGCTGTGACGTTGCAACAAGGTGGAATTCAACCCTACATATGTTAGACCGCCTTTAAGAACAGCAAAAGGCCATCACAGATTTCCTGATGTTAAAAGCGGATAAAGGTACTCCCTGTGTAACTTAGATGTCAGCCATTGGCAGCTCATGCGTGACACCTGCGCTTGCTCAGGCCCTTTGAGGAGGCCACGCTATTCGTGAGTCGGCAGGACTATGGGATGAACGACGTCATTCCTCTGTTGCACGTCCTGGAACAAATGCTGTTAACAATGGCTGGTCAGGGTGCGGTAGACGTGGCGCACAGATCTCAACGCCACATGACCCCTGTGGGGGCAGGACAGGAAGAAGAGGAGGAGGTAGAGGAGGACATTGGTGCTCAGGAATTATTGAGTGAAATGGGTGGTTTTTCCACTCAGCGGACAGGAGTGGAGGAGCAGGAGCATCTGGTAGAGGAGGAGGAAGAGGAGACAGAGGACCCAGACGCACCGTGGCAGTATGCTGTGGAGATGGAGGCAGGGAGTCCCTCGCATTCCTTGGCACAAATGGCCCATAGGATGCTCGCTTGCTTGCGTACCGACAGCCGAATAATAACCATCAGACAGAGGGATGATGTTTGGCTGTCCACCTTGTTGGACCCTCGCTACCGTTCAAAAATGGTGGCCTTTTTCACACCTGCTGAGAGGGAGGCCAAAATAACGTACTATAAAAACCACCTATGTAGTCAGCTGGTCTCTGCCTGTCTGCGCCAACGTCCATCCTCAGACACTGTGGGCCCTGTGCGCTCGCGTTCCGCTGCCATGGCAGCAGGGGAGGGGTGGGGTGGTAGGAGCAGTGGCAGCTCCACCAGCAGCGGCTGCCTCAGTCTGCAGTCGATGATGAGTAGCTTTCTTCACCAGCGCAGTGAGGAAACTACTAACCAGCCGCAGCATCAGCAGCATCAGGTGGACCTGGAGCAGGACCTCAAACAACAGGCTTAGGCCTACTTGGACAGCACCCTGCCAACCGAGGTAGACAATCCCCTTGACTACTGGGCAACGAAACTTGACCTTTGGCCCCAACTAGCTGAATTTGCCCTTGAAAGGCTGTCATGCCCGGCCAGTAGCGTGGCATCGGAGCGCGTGTTTAGTGCGGCAGGAGGTATTGCAACTCCGGGGAGGACACGACTGTCCACCCAAAGTGTGGAGAGACTCACGTTTGTGAAAATGAATCAGGCGTGGATTAGTCTGGATTTCAAACCACCAGTTCCTGACACAACTGACTAAATCCGCCATGAATCATGCCCCAAACATGTGCCACTTTCAGGTCTCCTCACACTGCTGGTGTGTTCCATTTTTTGTCATAGGGTGCTGGCAGATTACGGGCCTCCCATAGCTGCTGCCAGGCCCCTAATCTGCCATGGGCCCCTATACCGCCTTCTCATGCTGCTGCCAAGTCCAGAGTCTCTCATGGGTCCCTGTATGGCCTCCCATTGCTGCTGTCTCCATCGCCACACTCTGCCATGTGCCACTTTCAGGTCTCCTCACACTGCTGGTGTGTTCCATTTTTTGTCATAGGGTGCTGGCAGATTACGGGCCTCCCATAGCTGCTGCCAGGCCCCTAATCTGCCATGGGCCCCTATACCGCCTTCTCATGCTGCTGCCAAGTCCAGAGTCTCTCATGGGTCCCTGTATGGCCTCCCATTGCTGCTGTCTCCATCGCCACACTCTGCCATGTGCCACTTTCAGGTCTCCTCACACTGCTGGTGTGTTCCATTTTTTGTCATAGGGTGCTGGCAGATTATGGGCCTCCCATAGCTGCTGCCAGGCCCCTAATCTGCCATGGGCCCTTATATACCGCCTCCTCATGCTGCTGCCAGGTCCAGAGTCTGTCATGGGTCCCTGTACGGCCTCCCATTGCTGCTGTCTCCATCGCCACACTCTGCCATGTGCCACTTTCAGGTCTCCTCACACTGCTGGTGTGTTCCATTTTTTGTCATAGGGTGCTGGCAGATTACGGGCCTCCCATAGCTGCTGCCAGGCCCCTAATCTGCCATGGGCCCCTATATACCACCTCCTCATGCTGCTGCCAGGTCCAGAGTCTCTCATGGGTCCCTGTACGGCCTCCCATTGCTGCTGTCTCCATCGCCACACTCTGCCATGTGCCACTTTCAGGTCTCCTCACACTGCTGGTGTGTTCAATTTTTTGTCATAGGGTGCTGGCAGATTACGGGCCTCCTATAGCTGCTGCCAGGCCCCTAATCTGCCATGGGCCCCTATACCGCCTCCTCATGCTGCTGCCAGGTCCAGAGTCTCTCATGGGTCCCTGTACGGCCTCCCATTGCTGCTGTCTCCATCGCCACACTCTGCCATGTGCCACTTTCAGGTCTCCTCACACACTGCTGGTGTGTTCAATTTTTTGTCATAGAGTGCTGGCAGATTACGGGCCTCCTATAGCTGCTGCCAGGCCCCTAATCTGCCATGGGCCCCTATACCGCCTCCTCATGCTGCTGCCAGGTCCAGAGTCTGTCATGGGTCCCTGTACGGCCTCCCATTGCTGCTGTCTCCATCGCCACACTCTGCCATGTGCCACTTTCAGGTCTCCTCACACACTGCTGGTGTGTTGAATTTTTTGACATAGGGTGCTGGCAGATTACTGGCCTCCCATAGCTGCTGCCAGGCCCCTAATCTGCCATGGGCCCCTATATACCGCCTCCTCATGCTGCTGCCAGGTCCAGAGTCTCTCATGGGTCCCTGTACGGCCTCCCATTGCTGCTGTCTCCATCGCCACACTCTGCCATGTGCCACTTTCAAATCTCCTCACACTCCTGCTGGTTTCCATTTTGTCATAGGTTGCTGGCAGATTACAGGCCTCCCATAGGTGCTGCCAGGCCCCAAATCTGCCATGGGCCCCCGTACCGCCTCGTCACGCTGCTGCTGGGTCCACAGTGTGACATGGGTCCCTGTACCGCCTCCCATTGCTCCCACTCTGCCATGTGCCACTTTGAGGTCTCCTCACACTCCTGCTGGTTTCCATTTTGTCATAGGTTGCTGTATGGCCTCCCATTGCTGCTGCCTCCACCGCCACACTGTGGCTCCAAACACTGGTTTTGGCCCCGTGACTGGCCAAATGAGTGAAGTGTGCGGTGATTCTAAGATCGACGGCACTCATCTGCATGTCATACTGACTGACAGTATTATTTCTCTTCCCCAGCAGACTCCAAGGGCATTTAAATTAAAGGTTCAGTGTTCTGCACTAATATTAAGTCTCTCTGAAGCCTAGAAACACCCTTTTTTAAGTTAAATTCACAGCGAATATATTCGACTCGAATCAAATATTTTCCTTGAATTCGCCGAATCAGTCGAATCGAATTTTTGAATACTTCGCTCATCTCTAATCTTTATATCAACCTAGTAGGATGCACATATTCAGATTGGTTAGATTACAGATATACATCTCATTACCTTCTTAGTGAGTGTGCCATGATACATAAATGGTGGGTATAGATATTCCTGAGTGACCAGCATAGATGGAAATGAATCCAAAATATAAAGTGATTCTAAAGGTGGAATAAATATAAAAAATGTAAAGGATGTATAAAGTATTGCATAATTATCATACATATATGACGAGTGTGAATTACCATTTAAGGAACCAGAAAAAATCCCACTGTTGAAGTGAAAAACATAGATATGTTGGTAAGAGTTGTAGTCCAGAGTTGTTAGCGTAAAAATCTCAATAGATTGCGTTCAGGCATTAATGGTTCCTTTGAATATGCCACTCTAGGGGTTCCAAAAATTCCTCTTATATAAGGGATACGTGAGACTGATATCCCATACCACTGGCTATATAACACACGGTATAAATATACCTATTGTATCCAAAAATTCCCCTCAATATAGGGCTCAAATAACTCTATTGTTGCATTGGGTATGACTCCCATTCCAAAAAATTGTGGTCTATAGTGACTCAGCTTAACACTCTAGTACTTGCCACTGGTGGAAGTGAACTGAGTCACTTAAATTGCCTATAAAGCTCCTCAGAGTGATTGCCTTGTAGTTTTTCATTTTGCCTCATGCTTATCCAAGATGGAGCTGCATCTCTTGCTTCTTTCCCCTCATGGATACCGCAGCCTATTAAGATGCCGAGCGTGATGATGTCATTAGTTGACGCGTTTCGTCCGCCAATCATCGCAGACTTCGTCAGAACTGGGAAGGGACATCTCTTCCATTGTTTTATATAGTGCCTTACTTGCACCTTTTTAACCACATATGTCGCCCTCTTGTGTTGAAATGTCATCACTACATTGAAATAAAAAATTCCATAGAAAAACATATAACTGAGAAAGAACATTAAGGAAATGGCCAAATTCACTCAAATCTATCTCAGATAGTGTTCTTTTATCCAAACTATATTTTCACTCATATTCATCAAATAGCCACGTGGATATTAATATCAAAATAATCTCCAAAATTCTCTAATTAAGTCAATGTCTACCTTTTTCATGATCCATGTGATCTAATAAATACACCATTGCATTCACTCCTGTAGTGATATATTACTCCGCATAGGATTTAATTAACCATCTTTCAGGCGGTTTTGCACTAGTCAACTGCCATTCTGTTCTCTTGTAAACTATGTTTGAGTCGTGCCACATACTGGTAGTGATTTCTATGTTCCACTCCATCAGTAGACACATGCAAATGAATGTCAATAGGCAGGTGGGCTTCTCTCCCAAACATGTGAAAATAATGAGTGAAACCAGTTGACTCATGTCTGGTACAATTAGGTAGACAATACATTGAGTGGGACAAAAGTTTCCCAGTGTCCAATCCATTAGAAGCTGGAAGGTTGCAGGTGCACCACTAATTCCCTGAGGCATTTGAGCAAACTGGAAAAACCCCAGCGGGCAAATAAAAACTGTCTTTTCTTGATCTTCCTCACTCATTGGTACTTGGTAATACCCGGATCTTAAGTTCATTTGCTGCCTTGCAGGGCATCAAGAGCTTTCTCAAAGTAGCATGTATTGATCTGGGCCCGTTCGCTGATTTAGAGTCCTGTAATCAACACATATTCGCACTCCACCATTTATCTTTCTGACCACCACTATTGGGGATGCATACGGGCTTTTAGACTCAAGAATGATGTTTTGATCTTTCATTTTGTGCAAGCACTCTCGAACATCATCCAGATCTTTAGGAGGTATGCGCCTGGATCTTTTTCTCTAAAGGGGGTGCTATCTGTTAGGCGAATACTGTGTTGAATACTTTTAGCACACCCGACATCTATGTCATCGGTAGAGAAAACATCCTTGTATTCCATTAGCTGCTCTTCTAGTGCTTGTTTGTGCTCTGCAGGACTATCAGCATCATTAAGGTGAAAGTCTAATTTGGTTTCTTTCTCCTCGACCTTGGCAGGGTAAGAGCTAATGGTTTGCACTGGGTAACAATAAGCTACCTCCTGCCAGGCTGATATTATAACTGGGTATGTGGTAATATTCCGAACAGTAACAGCATCCATTCATGGACATTTTAAACGATAGTCTTTCCTTTCTGGTACTATCTCCAAGCTATTCTTTGCAGCCTCTTTCGGATCAGTCTCTAGCAAGCAAAAGTTACCATTTCCACCTGGTGAAATTTCCACATAAACCCGCAACACTCTCACTCCCCTGGCTGGAAGCTCTATGGGATGCCATTCCTTCCACACACATCTTCCAGGAAGATCAGGAGCAAAAGTTTGGCAGATATTTTGAAGCTCTGGAGCAACAGGCAGTGAAGGTAGAGGAGTACCCTGTTGTGAATGAAGAAACCTTATGAAAGCAGCCTCAACAGCTTCAATATTGGAACCCACAATCATATGAGCATATTCATTACCCCCTGGTGGAGGGCTCACATAGGCAATGACTTTAAGTGGGGGATCCTCATCAGCTGTCACACCAGGAATGCGAAGCTCAACCTCTAGACAACCATCCATAAAAACATGATTTTCTCCCACACCATAAACAGGTATAGTGTCCATAGGTTTCAAAGGGAGGTGGCTTAAATGTTGCTGATAGAAGGGTCTGTAGATAATAGTCAGCTGAGAGCCAGTGTCAAACGGAGCAGTAGTGGGTATATCATTAACAAACAAATTGAAAGTACATCTGCAGCCTACTCCAGCCAGTTTAGTTAACATTTGTTTTTTTTTATTTTCCCTGTTTTCTTTTATACATTTGTCCAGCTTTACTGTGAATTACAGAACTATCAGCAAGCAGTGGACACTGACGAACTGTGTGGCCTGCTTGTCCACAGCGGAAACATTTAAAATGGAAGAGAAACTTATCACTGGAGGTTTTATCAGCAGATAGAGCTCTAGGCTGTGGAAGTCTACCAACTTCTTTGTTTTTAGCAACAGTCTCATTTTTGTGCTCACCCGAAGAACTCTGATGAACTTTTCTTTTAGAAGGGGTAATAAAAAGGATATCAGCCTCCTGTTTCTTTACTTCAGTCATAGTTTCAGTGAAAGTAAAGTTTCTCTCTCTCAAACAACTCTTAGGACCAGTGACATTGGGTGATGTGGCAGTAACCCCTTTATGATTTGAGCAGTCCTTAATTTATCAACATCTGTAGGAGAGATTACCTTTTCAGTGAGCAATCTTCCTAGAAGCACTTCTAGCCTCCTCACAAACACAGAAAAATTCTCTCCCTCTTTATGCTTTGCCTGTTTATAATTAGCAAGCATCTGATCCGGGTCACGGTGCAGTCCATAAGCATCTGTCAAAATATCCATATATTCTTGAGCACTGGTACTCACATGTGTGTCCTTGTAAGCTCTAACAATAATGGATGCTGCTGGTCTTAAGCTTTCCATGATGCGCTGTTTTTTCCTTTCCTCTATCACTTGTGCAAAATCTTTCCACACTTCAAAGCTTTCTTCACCAGCAGGGACAGGTAGCACTCCTGAAAAAGACTTTAATTTGTGGTAAAAATCAGCATGTAAATTCTGAGCAAGGACTTCAGTGACTTTTAGCAGCCTATGCTCAATATTTTTTTCCTGCATAGTGGCTGTAGCAGGCAACATTACAGTCTCTCCTGATGAAGCTGTTGTATTCAATGGTTCACACTTTACAGCCAGGGCTGGTAACTTTCACCTTACTGGAGGTGAAAACACTGGAAATACTACAGCACAGCCATTTGCCTCAGCCCCTTTTGGATTTATGCAAAAAGGCCCTTTAACTGGATTTAAATCCACCTCACTGAGACAGAAATAATGGGTATAAAGTTCAAAACTCTCATCTTCTTCTCTTTTATCCACAAGAGTGGCATACTGCAAGGTTTCATTTGTTTTTAGTGCCTCCTACAGTCTATGGGAACTCACAGTGAAAGGTACATACGAAATAGAAAATGTCCTTTTAGGTGGCAGTCCCTCTTCCAGGGCTCACTGCCTCACAGCTTCTGTTGATAACAGTGACATGGTCTTTCCTTAATGTCCTGATCCAAGATATATTATGTCAGCAGTGCCTCCAAATGTAGCGCTATTTGTACACTCTTTGCGGCTACTGGGGTATGATGGCGCCACCTGTATAGTATTCAGGAGCAGAGTCTGTATAATCTGTGTGATCAGGACAAGATCTCTAACAAGCACTAGTGACTCCACTCAATTGGGGCGTGTGGATAACAAGTGAAATCCCAACTGAGAAATGTATCATCCACATAGACAGTAATCCACACAGCATTGTATATAAAAGTCCATGTATTGAAGAAATAACATTCAGTGAACCATCCAACGTAAAGTATCTTCCAAACAGGAACATTAAAGCATTAACAGTCTTTTTGTTTTGCATGTCTCAGTGAGGGGAGGCTGCAACACTTACAATCTGAGCTCTCTCTCTGCAGGATAATTCACATCCCTCTCTTTTCCACAAGTGCTCTCTCTGATGACCTCATCCTCAGTGCCCAGAGAGCATAGCAGCCATAATGGAAAAGGGCAAAACAAACACTGCATAACAGAAGTATACACTGGAAAATGGGCAAAGAAATTATTACATCACTACACTGATATCAATTTTTACTGCACTTCCAGCTAAAGATGGGAATGATAGAACTAGATAGATACATCAGTGAGCAGTCTAGTAAGCTTTTCATCTAATAATCACCAGCACTGTTATACTGCACCCCCAGACCAGATTCTACATTTAAGAATATAAAATCCAAGTGAAGAAGGTGAATTCATAATACAAAGCCACATATATAAAGTTTGTAAATCTAATCTACAATCCCACCATTGTCTCAAAAATATATGTAATCTTTGTGATGATTTTTTAAAAGGAATCCAGTACAGACTAGAGGAGAATCATCCTATTTGCATAAAATTCTTTCTTGTAGGGATGAGTATATTGGAGAAAATGGAAGGCTGCCAGGACCATGGCAAAGAAGAGGTACTCACCAAGACTTGTGAAGCATGGAATACATGTTATTATGATGAATGTTTCGTGTGATTGAATTGTTCAGTATTGCTAAAAACATGCATTCCATGCTTCACATGTCCTAGTGAGTGGATCTTCTTCCCATCCTTTCTGCGTGTGTGTATATATAACTTTTCTCAGAAATATGTCATCTTTGTGGTGATTTTTCAAAAGAAATCCAGTATAGACCAGAGAAGAATCATCCCAATTGCAAAAGATTCTTTCTTGTAGGGATGAGCATGCTGGAGAAAGCTTGGTTCACTATAATGGTACAGCTTTTTTATATCATTTTTAATCTGTAATGTCCCTTTAAAAAAGGGTGGGGTGGCATTGAATTCCATTTGTCAAACATGCCCTTATCTAGCCTGGGTGGAAAGTAAAAGGAGGGAAGAGTGTGGACCCCCTTATCTGAACCATACCAGGGTGCTTGCCTTCAAACATTGAGAAGGTACATTAGGAAGCCTGCATGGCACCTTGTCCATTGCTGTGGGGACAAGGGCCTCATCCCCACATTCTTACCCCCAAAAGGAATGTTGTTTTTTTGGGATACTTACCTGAATCTGAAATCCCCCTTTATCATACAGGGCTCGCCAGTTATATTTCCTAATGCAGTGAAGAATAAATAGAGGGTAAATCGTAAACCCTTATTACTGATTCCCCACTATATTTATTAAACAAATACTTCCAAACTGATATAGTGTGATATAGTCCTTTATTAGCAAAACAAAAAATGTCCAATGATGTAGACCCAGCACCAATCATGATTATCCAGCCCCATGACAACCCGCCACCCACTGAAGTTGCCCCTTTGGTCAATTATATCACTCAGGATTCTTGGCCTGTTTGTTTACAAACACCATCCACCCGTCCTGTCATTTTGTGGTATTAGTGCACCTTCTGCAAAAAAACAGACCCCTGCCTTTCTGGTGGTTGCAAACAGACCTTCCAATGATCCCAGGTCACATCACTGCGAACAAGGTCATGACCATATTTGGTTAATGACATTACCCAGGATCCTTAGGCTGTTTGTTTATAAACACTATTCAGCCATGGATCTATCATTTTGTGGCAGCAGTGCGTCTGCTGAAACATGACAGATCCCTCATCTGCTGGTGGTTGTAAACAAAGTAGCCAGGGATCCTGGGTGATGTGAATGTCCACATATGGCATTATTTGTCAATTACTTTACCCAGGATCCAGTCTTTTTGATTACAAACACCTGCCAGCCAGGAATCTGTCATTTTGTAGTGGTAGTGCACTTGCTGCAAAATCACAGCTCCTTGGCCTTGTTGTGGTTGTAAACAGAACAGCCATGGATCTTGTGAGACATCAATGCTCTCATATTAATAACAAACAATTGCAGCGCTATGTATACATGCATCTTAATGGTATAGCAAAAAAGGGTAATAATAAATGCACATAAGTGGCAGCAAAGTCCATGTAGGATTCACATATGCAGGTAGAAGTTGATGCATAAAGAAAAAAGCCTGATCCAAAGAGAAGACCATCACTTTCCACCCAAAAGAATTGGCCTCTTACCAGAAGGTTTGACCTCCCAAAAGCCAAAATAAACAGTATAGTATATCCAACTGATACAGCACAAGGTCTTCAGTGCAGACTGCTCCTTGTATAATCACAGATACTTCTCCAAATTATACTGTAGATACTCTGAGCAGCAAACTATATGTCTTATACTTGCATTTCCTAATAGCTTGCTCCTTGTTAGCACATGAATACTCCAGGGCAGCTGACTTTGACAAACTCTTTGTTCTGCTTCTCCCTCTCCTAGTCTGAGTTCTGATGGGCAAGATTCCTGGTGCGCTCTCCTCCTCTCCTGTTGCTCCTCTGGCTGCAGCAGGTGAAATCCCGGCCTTCAAGGCTGCCGCTTGCTGGGTCCTCATGGTCTATAACTTGCAGAAGTGTCTGTGATTATACCGGGAGCAGTCTACACTTTTTTGAATGTCTTGTGCCCTAACCCTTCAGTTTATTGAGTCTTAAAAAAAACTATTTAAAGTTTCTAAAATGACTAAGGGCTCGTTCACACTAGGCTGTTTTGCCAACGCTTGCCAAACGCCCCTATAGCGTTTGGCAAGCGTTGGTCCGGTGTTTGCGGAGCGTTTTTAACGCTCGGCAAACGCTCCGCAAACGCCGCATGCGCGGTTTAGCGGCGGTTGCTAGGCATTTGCCGAGCGTTAATAACGCCCCACAAACGCCTATAATGCATTTGAGTGGTGTTACCGCTCCGCAAACGCCCCGCAACCGCGTCGCATCTGCACCGCAAACGCCGGCCGGGCGTTTGCGGAGCGGCACTATAGACGAGAATAGGAGGCTTCAAAGCCTCCTGACTCGACCAGAGGCGTCCGTTTTGCCGCAACGCGACGCGACGCAAACGCTCCTGTTAGAACAGCACCATGTGCTGTAATGTGCAGAGTTGGCAGAGGCGTTTGGGAAGCGGTAAAAATGCTTCCCAAACGCCTCTCTGCCGCCTGCACACAAGGCTAGTGTGAACGTAGCCTTAGGCTCCTTTCCCTTCATTGTATAAATACTGTATAAAGAATGAAGGATTCCATTCCAAGGTTGGTAATGCTAGCCCATTGAGCCACCTGGGGGTCCACATCCACCGCCAAGGGGGAGCTTCATGTATAAATATGTAAATAATTCTAGATACTGTATTAATGTGTCTCTCACAAACAAAGTCACATGTGTACTTACTTCAAAGAATATTTGCTAAAGGTGTTTTTGGTACAGACATTATATTGGAATACATCTGTCCCTCACTTACTCCCACACTATGGACACACCAAATGACACAGAATTACACATTTATGGACTCAAGTCAAGAAAGCTGCCCAAATCTCATAGGACTTTAATATCCAATATGATTGCTGTCCTCCCCAAGATGGCTGTCTGGAGCCCAAAGCAAGAGACAATTATTGCTCAACCACTTCCCGTCCGGCCCATGGAGATAAACGGCTGGACGGGAGTGCTGCTGAACCGGGTGGGCGTTTCAAAACATCCATTGCCTGTGCGTGCTCCCTGGGAGCACGCAGCACCGTGATTAGTGCCTGCTGTGTCCTCCGGACACAGTGGAACACAGATCACTGTACGGGACCTCTGTGTGAGGTCCCGATTCACATGATCACTGATTGGCCAATCAGTGATTACATGAATAGTAGTAAACAAGTTGTCACTTCCTGACATGAAATCTGTGAATGATCACAGAGGTCACATGGTACAAGGCTATTCACAACAGGCTTGTACCATGTGACAAGCTGTGACCAATCACAGCTCTCACAGTATTTCTCAATGGCTGCAGGAATACAGCCAGAGAGAAGGAGAAATGATTGCTTTTACAGCCATTATGGGTGTAAAAGCAATCAGTGTAAAAAAAAGAAAAAAAAATCTTCATCAACCCCCACAAGTAGTACAGTGTCGCTATGGTAGTATGTTTAAAAAAAAAAAAAACATACATAATATAAAAAAAATAAAATAAAAATGTGAAAAGAACTTTGAAAAATTATAATTTTTGGTTATAAACTAATTTGGGTTATTTTGTTTACTAAAAAGATAGATGAATACATTTTGGCTAAGATTTATGAACCAAGATTATTGATTTGCAAAATGTTATAAAAAAAACACTTTTTTTCAACATTTTTGGACATTTTCATTTACATAGCAAAAAAAAAAAAAAAACCCAGTGGTGAATAAATACCACCAAAATACATTTTTATCTGTCTCACAAAAATGCTAAAAAAATTCCTATGGGTACAGTGTTGCATGACTGCGCAATTGTCATTAAAAGTGTGATAGCACTGAAAGCTGAAAATTGGCCTGGACTGGAAGGGGGTGAAAGTGTCCGGACTTGAAGTGGTTTATGGGTTTCTATCAATCTGGTGAAAACTGCACATTGCCACGATAAGGCTGAAGGAAATACTGCAGCCTACACCTGCCTGCAATTGCATGTTTTAAAATTCATATTGGAAAAGAGGTAGCTTCACTGTTGTCAGGGGGGAGGATGAGAGCTAACAAGGTATAACCCTAGGTTCACATCTGTGCAGGTGGTGCCGCTGTGGATCCGCACAAAAATCCGTGCAGCTGCACCATCCGCACAGAGAATTGTGGACCCGCAGGCGGGTGCCATTAGTTTTAATGGCATGCCGCCCGCACTAGAAAACGCATCCATACTGGGAACTGAGAAGTGCAGGGACTACTTCTCCGCGTGTCATGGGCACGAGAGACCATTCAAATGAATGGGCTCTCGTGCCTGTGCAAAACGCGGCCCGCACAGCCACAGAGATGTGAACCGGGGTCAATGATTGGGGCACAAATAGTATACCAACACTGAAAAAAAAAATCTGCTAGAAAAGGTGAACTAGGCGATTAGGAACTAAACTATTAAATGACTTTCACTTCAATCACCAGTGCTCCTGAAAAATTAAAAGGCAGATGTCTTTTTTTATATTTTATTGGCTTTAGCAGTTGCCTTAGACAGAGCAGAAAGCAATGGCCTCACCTGTCACATTTTTTTCATTCTCACCTACTACAGTGAGCTCCTTATGTGATTATCCTCAACTAACAAGTGTTTTAGGAAACTGTTTTTAAATGAAAAACGTTTGCATACAATAAATAGAGGGTTCAGTTATGACTACCACCTACCATACTCTATTCTACACAAAGGAGGATATGCTGATGAAATTCCTGAAAGTCACAAAGAATCAGCCTCTGTCCCGATTCTGCTAATTCCATGCGTGAGACAAACTCTTATCGCGTGAGACACAGGTTCCAGTAACCTAATTAACTTACACAATGCAATGCCAAAGATAACAAAGTCTAGCCTCATAACTAATAGTTTCAATGCCAGAGGGGCCTGTAAGCCATTACAGTGTAATGCTTTTGTAGGTCAATCAAGAAACAAAAGAGTGAAAAGCCACATTTTGTATATACTGATCAACGCTGTGTGGCAGGTGTAAGACAATTGTGTCGCTAATTTACGCAGTTTACAAGTTACATCACACCACAGGAATGGGCAAAGAATTTGTAATGTGCATGCTCAGAATACACAGGCATTATTAACTGATTGTCACAGAAGTGGCTATAATGATATTACAAGCTAAACGATACTGAAATTAATGCATATCTGTACATTTTTCTGAAGATGATTAATATATGAAAACAGCAGCGGAATTATCACAGTGTTCACAGTTTGGTGAAAAGACAAACTAAATTTCTTTTTTTCCACCCACTGAAGCGACCCTCCAGTTGCAGCCAGAAATAATTCATTTAGTGGCAGCAATACTACCACCATTGAATAAAAACTCCTTGCTCTGCGGCCACAAACGTCTTTGGTTGCTAGGACACAAGCGGCCACAAACATCTTTGGTTGCTAGGACACAAGTGGCTGCCTGATCCCAAGCAAACAGGTATTTTGCCCATGTCCTGGCTACCTATGACACCATCATGAACCCCCAAGGCACATCAGTTTCCCACAGACTACTTACCATAAATTAAATTTCCGCAGCTGAAACTTAAATGTAAACAAAGGGGTGGGGTCATTGCCTTAATTAGCCACTTGCCCTCCAGAGGATTTACCCTCCTTCCTGACCAGGCCATTTTTTGCATTATGGCGCTGAGCTACCTTAATTAACAATTGCACAGTCATGCAACGCAGCTCTTAAATGAAATGTATGTCTTTTTTCCCACGAATAGAGCATTCATTTGGTGGTATTTGATTGCCTGTGCGTTTTTTATTTTTTGCACTATAAAAAAAAAGCCTGACAATTTTGGGAAAAAAAATATATATTTTTGACGTTTTGCTATTAAACATGGCCAGTAAACAAAACTTAAAATCAAATTTTGTCATAAATTTAGGTCAAAATGTATTTTGCTACGTCTTTGCTAAAAAAAATCCCAATACATGTAAATTAATTGGTTTACATGACAGTTATAGCGTTTACAAATGGCGGTATATATGCTGGCATTTTTTCTTTAATTTTTACTAGTAATGGCGGAAATCAGCGAGACGGCATTCTGACACTGGGAGGAACTGTCTTGGTGTCACTGACATCCCAAATGACACCAATACAGTGATCAGTGCTAATAAAAGCACTGACACTGTACTAATGGAACTGGGCAGGAAGGGGTTAACATGTGGGGCAATCAAAAGGTTAACTGTGTGCCGTTTGTAACTGTCTGGCTGTGTTTGTGCTTCACTGTAAGCACACAGCTTTGCATGGCTGTGCTATGTACAGCCATGCAAAGCAATGTGCAAGAGCTGACAGGCCGAGGCAGTGAATGGCGGTGCAGGTAGGGCACGTGCGGCACACATGCGACCCCTACCCGGAAATGATAAATCACGTGTATATATATATACATGATTTTGCGCACCCATGGCGCCCTGCAGCATTATTTCTGCTATAGGGCAGATGGGAAGCGGTTAGTCAGTGGCATCAGTTGGGATACCCACCCCTTTGTTTACATTTAGCTGTGGAATTGGGAATACCATTCACAGCAAAAAGTATATCAGCAGTGGATTGTTTGGAACAGTGCATTATTTTTGGTAGGTTGGCACTTGTTTATTATGATTAGGGATGAGATCATGTTTGGTCCATATTAGGTCATTAGGTCATGTAGCCATATGATGTCACATGCATTTCCACCACTTTGCGCATGTGCAGCTGCAATGTGGGGAATATTCTGACTTCATCTGCTTAAGTAGCAGTGGCTGTGACAGCTTCCTGGCAGGTTTGGTCCAAACCCAGGTTCAAACCAAACTCAAGCTCATACCTAATCGTAGTTCACGGGGATCTATGTACATCGATGAATTATGTGATTGAAAATGGAATTACACAGTTTGACTTTTTTTAATAAAGAACTTTTTCAGGTGTGTGGTGAAAAACACATTCTATAAATGTGTATATAGACCGCGCTGCCAAAAATGTGAAACAAAGTTACTAAACAGTTTGCCTTAAGTAAAGGTGCAAAAAATAGATAAACAACACCAGAAAATATAACTAATGTCCAATGTACCCATAAGTCCTATTCAAATAATAGTTGCTTAAAAGCCAAAAGATAGGTGAAATGGTGCTGGTGCCATTAGTAACAGATAAAAAGGTGACCACTTTCATGTGCTCCAGGTGACCCCATATGGTTTGTACTCACCACAATAGATGGACCTTCTATTACCAGATAGGTCCCGCTGCGCTTTTTTGGTTGGACCCACTGTGTGTCTTGTCACCAACTTGACCATTCATATGTTTCAGGATGCTATTTCTTCCAATGCAATACACCACCACTCAAAAAACAGTACCAGGGAAAAGGTTAATTGTGAAAAGCAGCTGACTTTATTAAACCATATAAAACCTTACAATTACACCACACTCACATGTATATGTGCCTTAGGACTGGCATCAGGTACATACAGCGCTCACTGTTAAGATGGCTGCTGCCAGCCCGAGTTGGCTTGCACTCCAGGGAAGGTATGTGCCATATTGGCTGGGGAACACTGCCTCAGCGTTTAGTCTCAGGCCATCTTAACCATAAGCGCTGTATGTACCCATTGACGGTCCTTAGGCACATATACATGTGAGTGCAGTAATTGCAGTATGCAAATACTGCACTACCAAGTGGCTCCTGCAGAAATAGTGTTGTCTATAATAATTTCAATTACATTTTTCAATAAATGAATACCTGCACTTAATTAAAGTACATTCTACACCAGGGGTGGGCAAACTTTTTGACATGAGGGCCGCAATGGGTTCATATATTGGACCCGGGGGCCGGACCAAGAGTAGATGAATGATGTGTATGTGTCATCCATAGTAAGTATAGTAATATTCCCCCATAGTAAGCATAGTAATTAATCCCCCATATAGTAATTCATCCCCCATAGTAATTCATCCCCCATATAGTAATTCATCCCCCATAGTAATTAATCCCCCATATAGTAATTCATCCCCCATATAGTAATTCATCCCCCATAGTAATTCATCCCCCATATAGTAATTCATCCCCCATATAGTAATTCATCCCCCATAGTAATTCATCCCCCCTATAGTAATTCATCCCCCATAGTAATTCATCCCCATATAGTAATTCATCCCCCATATAGTAATTCATCCCCCATATAGTAATTAATCCCCCATATAGTAATTCATCCCCCATAGTAATTCATCCCCCATATAGTAATTCATCCCCCATATAGTAATTCATCCCCCCTATAGTAATTCATTCCCATATTAAGTCCCCAAGTCCCCCCTGTGTCAATTCACTTACCTTTGCTCCGCTAGTTCCTCTCGCCGTGTTCCCGCGCCATTCCGATGTAGCATGAAAATCTGTCTCCTATGAGGATCTGTCACCATCGACGTATCTGCGCATGTGCCAGTTTCAGGCATTAGCAGCCGATCAGCGATCTCCGACACATGCGCAGATACGTCGAGGGGGACAGATCCTCATAGGAGACAGGTTTTCATGCTACACCGGTCTTCAGGGCGGACTGTGAGAGGAGCCTAGCGGGAGCCTAGCTCCGCGGGCCGGATTAAAAGGTCCGCCGGGCCGTATACGGCCCGCGGGCCGTAGTTTGCCCATTGCTGCCCTAGACTGATGGTCAATGGGTGAAGGACCCCATTAGATGTTTTGGTCATTAGGGTAAAGACCATCTTAGATTGGTAGTCAGTGGGAAAAGTATCAAGTTATATTGGTGGTCAGTGGGAGGACTCTCTTAGATTAATCGTCAGTAGGAGAAGGATCTCCATAGATTGGTAGTCAGTGGGACAAAGACCCCCCCCCCCTTAGATTTGTGGCCAGTGAAGAAGAACCCCTAGATCAATGGGTAGTAGTAATGAGCCGAACACATCTGAGTTCCCTTATGAGCAGGGGTTCAGCAAACATGACTGCCGTTGGGTGCCAAATCAGAACCCAATTGAAGTCCATTGAAGCATAATGTTCAAAAAACAGTTGGTGGCATGGGGGCTGGGCACTGCTATGGGTAACATGTACCAACACAAAAACGTTTTAAAAATAATTTCTTTGGCTGTGAGCAGTAATATTGGCAAGCTCCAAGAAGCAAGGCCCTCTTAACCCTCTTTTACTGAAATGTATCATTACTGTATTGTCTCCCTTTATATTTTAAATCTGAGCAAACTGTTGGTGCTATATATAACCTGTATAATAATAATGCTTAAAGAAAAACATGAAAAAATAAAAACTCCACTTAAAATGTCTGGGGGATGCCCTGTTTTTTTTTCCAGTCAGGCTTCATGAGGTTTGTAAATGTTCTACTTCTATAGCAAGGGCATTACTCAACTTTGGTCAAAGCTGCACAGATTGTTTGTATCTACAGACACCTCTTATCTGCATAGGCAGTTTTTTGGTAAAGGTGGACTATACGTTTAAGTAGTTTTTGTAAGTGTGGCATACAACTCTGGGGGATTATTATTATGAGTTTACTACTGTTGCTGACATCGGTAAAGTTCTGTATGTTGTTTTCCTTTCATCTTCCATCAATGTGCTGGTACTAGAATCTCCATAAAAGTTACTGTTACAATGGTGTCCAGAGCTGTGTCGAGTGTGCCATCCAGCTCCAGGATGATTGAATAAGATGACTTTTCTGCCCCAGGACCAAGGATTATGGATTATTCCATGGTTACATTTGATAAGTTATGCAGGAAAAATTGGAAGGAGACTTTGGTTTAAAAAAAAATAATAATATTTAAAGTGGAACTTTAGTCAGAAAATTAAGTCCTGCTGGATCACTTCGGGCTGGCCCCTTTTGCAGGTATAGCTATGTAAAACATTACAAATAAGTGCCTATACTGTTTAAAATCCAGTAATACACTGTCTCACCCTGCTTTGCACATACTCAGTTGTTTTTTATTTTTTTATGTGCCAAAAATCAGAGCTACTAGAGGCCAGTCTGCTGACAGCCTAAAGACTTACTGCTGCTCAGGAGCTCTGGGCTTCAGAAAAATGGCTGCCTCCAGCAAGAAGAAACAGGAACAATGCTGGAGGCAATTTATAGCGCACGCTAATTTTGGTAGCTTAAATATTAACGTGGAATGTATGCTCCTTGCTAAAGATTATTTTTTATCAAGTTGTTATGGGTAGAGTTCCTCTTTAAATGAAAACCAATACAAATAAGTCACATTTAAATTAATCTCTGCTTGCTAAACCACACAGGACGATAAAGAAGCAGCATTGCTTTTAAAGGTTTCCCTGTATTTTGTGGTACACAGCAATGACAACAGGAGGCTTTCGGCTCTTAGACTCCAGACCTTGCAGCATCTCTATCCATCTCTGCCAGCACTTTCATTTCCACTCCAGTCTGTGCTTTCCCCAGCCAGTGGCCAAGGCGGGAATCTGGGATAACTCATACCCTGACTCTGCATTTATCCTCCAAGCCACCTGACAATCCTCTATATCCCAAAGTTGTTTGTGAGTGCAACTATTGATTTTCTTTTGTCCATTAAACTTCCTTATGCATGCTACACTATGGGGTGTGAGCTCCTCTCTCTCCTTTCTTGTTTTATACAGGTTTGCAGCATCAGCTCATGCAGCTCAGTAGCAGCACCCTCTTAGTTATAGCAGCATTTGGACTGTTTTGTAATCTGGGCTACCTGCTTTTAGATATTATTATATCCATATTGCTTTTTCAATGTTTGTATTTTTTTTAATCATTTATTAGAGGTATATTGTACTCTTGGATTGATTGATTTATTCTCAGACTCATTTTTAGGCTTTCATGGGGGGGGGGTTTCATCACACTCACACAATCCTAATCAAGCTCTGACAAACTCTTACCCTAGGCTCACATCTAAGCGTTTTCTGCAGTGTTTTGCAGAGACGAAGTACAATCCATTTAACACGATTTCCTATGGGACATGTTCACATCTCTGCGTTTTTTCCGGACCCTTTTTTTGGAAAGGGTCAGGGACTTTTTTTGAACGCAAAAAAGTTGCGTTTTTGGTTCCATAGACTTCGGTGGAAATGCTGCAGAAAAGCATTTAGAGCACTTTTGCTGCATTTTGGATACATTTTTTATGCATTTTGCATTTTAAATCGGCCTAGTAACAAGAAAAATGAAAAAAAAAAAACAGCAAAAATGCAGGTGCAAAAACACAACACAAAATACAATTCAAAAACAGGTCAAACGCAACCTGTATAGGTGTGAACCTAGCCTTAGCTGGTGGAGAGCCTTATTGGGCTCATCACAGCTATTTAAACAACAGGTGATATTTTCCTGGAGGTGAGCGCAGTTTGTTACACAGGTTTTCCTTTGACACTATCCATTTTGGCAAACCACATGCCATGTCTGACATGTTTTTAATGCCATGACAGGCAGGCTATTTCTAGTGAAGTAAAACATAGGGTAGTTTGGAGTAAAGCAAGTTATAGCCACTTTAGTACTCAAGATTTCTAAATGTGTGGAACTCCGACAGCACTTACATATGTCCAGGCCAAGGAAAGAGATAAACCTCCAAAAATCTGGCCTTTATGGAAGAATGGCAAGAAAAAAGCCATTGGTGAAAGAAAGTCATAAGAAGTCCCATTTGCAGTTTGTGAAAAGCCATGTGGGGAACACAGTAAGCATGTGGAAGAAGGTGCTCTAGTTGAAAAAAATTTAACTTTTTGGCCTAAAAGCAAAACGTTATGTGTGACAGAAAATTAACACTGCACATTACCCTGAACACACCATCATAGATTGTAAGCTCCAAGGAGCAGGACCCTCGAACCCCTCGTGTATTGTATTGTATTGTATTGTTACTGTACTGTCTCGTGTACTGTCTCCCATTATAATGTACAGCGCTGAGCAAACTGTTGGCACTATATAAATATTGCATAATAATAATAATAATCCCCACCATGAAACGTGGTGGCAGCATCATGTTGTGGGGATGCTTTTCTTCAGCAGGGTCAGGGAAGCTGGTCAGAGTTGATGGGAAGATGGATGGAGACAAATACAGGGCAATCTTAGAAGAAAACCTGTTAGAGTCTGCAAAAGACTTGAGACTGGGATGGAGGATCATCTTCTGGCAGGACAACAACCCTAAGTATACAACCAGAGCTACAATGGAATGGTTTAGATCAAAGCATATTCATGTGTTAGAATGGCCCAGTCAAAGTCCAGACCTGAATCCAATTGAGAATCTGTGGGAGACTTGAAAATTGCTGTTCACAGACGTCCTCCATCCAATCTGACAGAGCTTGAGCTAGTTTGCAAAGAAGAATGGGCAGAAATGTAAACTTAGATGTAGAGACATACCCAAAAAGACTTGCAGCTGTAATTGCAGCAAAAGGTGGTTCTACAAAGTATTGACTCGGGGGTTGAATACAAATGCATGCCACACTTTTCAGATATTTATTTGTAAAAAATGTTTAAAACAATTTATCATTTTGCTTCCACTTCAAAATTATGTGCTGCTTTGTGTTGATCTATCACATAAATTCCCAATAAAATGCATTTACATTTTTGGTTGTAACATGACGAAATTTGGAAAATTCCAAGGGGTATGAATACTTTTTCAAGGCACTGTAGCAGGACATTGGATGAATGAGCAACTCTCAGCACTAGTAGGTAGTTAGGCTTTCTTGCATTGTCCATGTGCTGACAGGGATAACTCTGACAAGAGAAGCAAACAGAATGATGACTCCGTGTGCTTCTACTCTGCTCCTTCTTTGTCCAATCAGCAATTGGGGAGTATGTTCTGGAGCAGCAGAGGCACTTGCTGAACATAATTAAACATTCTTTGGCAGGTAAAAGGGTTCACTTATGCCTATTATTATTATTATTATACAGGACTTATATAGCGCCGACAGTTTGCTCAGCGCTTTACATTATGGAGGGAGACAGTACAGTAACAATACAGTTCAATACAAGAGGGAATAGAGGGCCCTGCTCCTCGGAGCTTACAATCTAGGAGGGAGGGGATAGTGGTAAAAGAGGTAATTAGTTTTCAGAGTGCACCTAAAAGTGAGCAGAGTAGGCGATAGCCTGATATCTTGGGGTAGGGAGTTCCAGAGGATGGGTGAAGCCCGTGAGAAATCCTGGAGACGAGCATGGGAGGAGGAGACAAGGGAGCTAGAGAGTAGGAGGTCTTGTGAGGAGCGGAGAGTATGGTTTGGGTGGTATTTAGAAACAAGGTCACTGATGTAGTTAGGGGCAGTGTTATGAATGGCTTTATACGTCAGTGTTAGTGTTTTGAATTTTATCCGCTGGGCAATTGGAAGCCAGTGGAGGGATTGGCAGAGAGGGGTTGCAGATACAGAGCGGTTAGTAAGGTGAATGAGTCTGGCAGCAGCATTCATGATGGACTGGAGTGGGGATAGCCTGCGATGAGGCAGGCAGTGAGAAGGGAGTTATAGTATTCAAGGCGTGATATAATAAGGGAGTGGATGAGTTGCTTAGTAGTTTCCGAGGTTAGGAACGGTCGTATCTTGGAGATGTTGCGGAGATGAAGTCTACATGAGTTTGTCAGTGATTGGACCTGGGGCTGAAAGGACAGATTAGAGTCTAGGATTACACCTAGTACCCTGGCGTGAGGGGTGGGACTGATGGTAGTGTTGTTGATCTTGATGGAAAAGTCAGGGGGGGGGGGCACGGGCTGTAGGGAATACTAGAAGCTTAGTTTTGGAAAGGTTGAGTTTGAGGAAGTGGAGTGACATCCAGTCTGATATGTCACTTAGTAGGCTAGCAATGCGATTGGAGACTGAGGGGGTGAGGTGTGGGGTAGAGAGATAGATTTGTGTGTCGTCGGCATAGAGATGGTAGTTGAAGCCGTGGGAGTTTATCAATTGGCCAAGGGAGGAGGTGTAGATGGAGAAGAGGAGGGGTCTGAGGACAGAGCCTTGGGAGACCCCGACAGAGAGAGGGAGTGAAGGGGAGGTGGCAGAATTATAGGTAACACTGAAGGAGCGCTGATAGGAGGAGAACCAGGAGACAGCGGAGTCTCTGAGGCCAAGAGAGTGCAGTTTTTCGAGGAGGAGGGGGTGGTCAACCGTGTCAAAAGCTGCAGAGAGGTCAAGTAGTAGGAGTATAGTATAGTGGCCATTGGTTTTAACTATGTATGTCGATGATTTTCTGCAGTCCTGCTTTAAAGTGAAAGTAAACCCATTTTGGTAACTTTTACCTACAGGTAAGCCTTTAATAAGGCCTGCCTGTAGGTACTGTAAACATCTCCCAAACATGCACTGTTTAGGATATATTTACTGTAGAAGCACTGGTGATGTCATCATCCATTGAGATAGCCATGCCCCGGCTGAAACTACCTTTGCGCATGTGCAGGACTGACAACATCGCGGCTTGGCCAATCAGATGGCCGCAGTTCTCGAACCTGGAAAGAAGACTGGGTGAAGATGGAAGCCTCAGGGACCCGTGACAGTGCTCCGCTGGAGGGCTTCGTTTTCAGGTAAGTCTTTCATAATGTGCTAGTATGTGATGCATACTAGCACATTGTGGTCTTAACTTGCAGGGAGAAGATTTTGTAGATCCTTTGGACGGTTTACTACCGTTTTAAAGCTGAACTCTGGGATAAACAAATATTGACCAAATACATTCATTATGTGTATTCTTCCTTGAATCTTTGTATATTTTGTGTATTTCTTCTAGATTTGTGTTCAAGTATGAAACTTTGCCTCTGTGCAGGAGCTTCCGGTAATAAAGACCAGTCACTGCTGTTCTCTCTACTTATGCAAGGTGACTGGCCTTGCCTTTACCCCCTCCTGTAGTTTTCTGTAAGTAGCTTGTGGTGGGTGGAGCCTGCTGGGACTCTCCCACAGCACTGTCCTCTGCACAGGGTATGTACAGCACAGAGATGGTGTCACAACTACTTTTATAAGGTCATATCTGGGTTTACAAAGGTATTTGGTGCACTCAGATTGGATTGGATATATCATTTGTGGCTATTGAGGAATACCGTATTTTTCGCTCCATAAGACGCACATGAACATAAGACGCACCTAGGTTTTAAAGGCGAAAAACAAGAAAAAAAATATTCTGAACCAATGGACTGCAGACACAGTACAGGAAATGACCAGTGACTGCAGACACAGTACAGGAGATGACCAGAGACTGCAGACAGTACAGGAGATGACCAGAGACTGCAGACATACTACAGGAGATGACCAGAGACTGCAGACATAGTACAGGAGATGACCAGAAACTGCAGACATAGTACAGGAGATGACCAGAGACTGCGGACACACTACAGGAGATGACCAGAGTCTGCGGACATAGTACAGGAGATGACCAGAGACTGCGGACATAGTACAGGAGATGACCAGAGACTGCTGACATAGTACATGAGATGACCAGAGACTGCAGACATAGTACATGAGATGATCAGAGACTGCGGAAGTACTACAGGAGATGACCAGAGACTGCGTACACAGTACATGAGATGACCAGAGACTGCAGACACAGTACAGGGGATGACCAGAGACTGCGTACACAGTACATGAGATGACCAGAGACTGCGGACACAGTACAGGGGATGACCAGAGACTGCGGACACAGTACAGGAGATGACCAGAGACTGCGGACAGTATAGGGGATGTCCAAGAGACTGCGGACAGTATAGGGGATGACCAGAGACTGCGGACAGTGCAGGGGATGACCATAGACTGCGGACAGTGCAGGGGATGACTAGAGAATATGGACTGTGTAGGGTATGACTAAGAGACTGCGGACTGTATTCCCTTTAGTGTGGGCACCAGGCTGACAGCTGTGTACCCAGTGCACATGGTCCGGCGTCTTCTGGGACCTGTCATGTGTCCCAGAAGACGCCTTACCATTCACTTCTCGCGCATGCGCACTGGGCACCCGGCTGTCACAGCCGGGTGCTCACACACTAGATGCCGGCACGGGAAGACTGTGCAGCACTGGGTCGAGGAACAGGTAAGGTCCTGCTGCACAGAAGAGACGAGCGGTTGGCCTGGTATTCTCACACGGCGGCGGTGGGAATACTGGATTGGCCGCTCCATATTCGCTCCATAAGACGCACTGACATTTTCCCCCCTTTTTTGGGGGGAAAAAAGTGTGTCTTATGGAGCAAAAAATACAGTACATCTAACCTGTTGCCACCCAGCAAATAGCAGAGTGGTGGCCAAGTGGGACTCACATGATGTCCTTCTCGGATCGTGCCTCACGCGTGCCCGCGGGGCCATGCTATGGCGAGATCTGATGACAGATCTGTGTACTGGCCTGTTGCCAGTATCGTGTGACCTGCTGTGACCTGTCACAGCAGGTCACATGACAATTGTAAACAATGGATGGCTTCCTTTCATGCCATCCATTGTGATTGGTCACAGTGATCACATGTACAGACTGGGCAAATCACAGCCCATCTGTGTCATGTGATCACAGCTGATCACAACAAAAAAACTGAATAAATCCATTTTCTTCAGTTAAATGCTTGCCTTTAGCAAATAAATTCTTTGCTATAAACAATCATAATGTGTAAAAAAAAAAACTGATCACTTCCCCCAAGTAGTACAATGTTACTATGGTAACATTTCACTACTCTGGTCACAGCTTATTTTGAAAAACAATATTATAAAAAAGAAAAAAATGTTATAATAAAAAACATTTTTAAAAAAGTTTATTTTGTTTCCCCTGTATGGTCACCAGTCAGTGTCCGTGATCACCACCACACCAGTTATACAATGATGCTGTACTGCACTGGTGACAGTATGTTAAAAAAAAAAAAATACAACTTGCTAAAAAAAAAAAAACTTGCTATGCCTCTTACTATACCTTAGACTGTCTACTTTGCAAAAAGGGGTCTTTGGGGATATCTGTACTGTTCTGACATTTTTGGGCCTCAAGAAATTAGATTGGCCGTCAGTACTTCAGAATTGATCAATTTTCAGATACTGTATATCCCATAGTTTGTGAACTCTATAACTTTCCTACAGACTAAATAATAAATACTGATTTTGGGTTATTTTCACCAAAGAAATGTTGCAGAATACATCTTGGCCTAAATGTATGAAGAACAATTATTTATTTCCAAAGTTATAACAAAAACAAAACCTTGGTTTTTTTCAAAATATTCAGTCTTTTTTCATTAATTTAGCAAAAAATAAAAACTCCAGTGGTGATTAAATACCACCAAAAGAAAACTCTAGTTGTGTGAACAAAATGCTAAAAGTTTAGTTTAGGTGCAGTGTTGCATGATCGCGCAATTGTCATTCAAATTGTGAGAGTGCTAAAAGCTGAAAATTGGCTTGGGCAGGAACGGGGTAAAAGTGCCTGGTATTGAAATGGTTAAATGAAAGTCTTTGTATCCAGAGTTCAGTTTTAATGTATATACAAATGAAAGGTAAAAGGAAATTTGTACAACATAAGCACATAGAAAGCGTCCATTTTGGGATAGTTGTCATATAATTTATGGCATGACCATGAGTTATAGTGATCAGTACTTTAAAGTGACATACTTGGTGTACAAATGACTCAGACTGTGCTACGAGTTTTTGCTGTTTATAAATGATCTTTTTTATCAGTGTGCTCATTTATACAAAAGAAAAGTCGATGATGAAAGTCTCTTAGCTGCACAACACCTTGTATTCGTTAATGCTTCAATACATTTAATGAAGATGATGTACAGTCTTCCAGAGACCTGTCTTTAAACAAGATGAAACAACTGTCTGGGCATTTTCTGTCTGTGCACTTTTAACCTACATTCTTTTTGAGTAATAGGCTATACATACAGGCATTACATTATCGCTGTTATGGTCACTGCTAATGTTCAAAGAAATATAGTATAAGTGACTTGAAATTATGCATGCTGGAAATTAGTATTAGACACTAAGCTACATTAAAATAATTACACATGCAGTAGACGTATTGCAAAACACAAGTTATGAAAAAGATTAATTCTAAGTCTTGTGACCTTCCTTTAAAAAACAAACATGCCAAAATACAGTATATGCTGTTAATTAACATGCCTACTGTATATGTCTCACTTTGTTTGGCTGTTTTAGGGGTAAGCAGTTTTCTGGCCTTGAAGTGACAACACCAGTGGCAATGCTGATGGGCATTTTTGCCTGTCCATAAAAGTGAGGTCAGACGTGACTGCATGCACTGAATAATTTTCTTTCTCTTATGTACTAGAGCACTTTATGCTAGGAGGAGACACAAAATGGCTGCCAGACATTCGGGTATAACCCAATTACCAAACATTCCTTTGCATGAACACGTATGGTTATGCCTAAGGTGCAAACACAAAGAGAAGAATGCCCTGACATTTCCTGGCATCTTCCTTATCCTGAGTGAGACAATAGTGAGAAAAAAATCCAACCCAACTGGTAAAATGGCAAGAAATTCACTAACGAGAGTCTGCTTCTATCCCTATAGGCTTGAGGATTATCACTTGATATGTTTCATTCTCATATCTATGGGTGCCATTATGCCTGCTGACCTGAAACTTGGAGTAGGCAGGCTATGGGATGGAGGTTGAAATCTCTCCCTGGGCCACCTTCCTCAGATCTTCCATAGCAGCAACACAACAGACTACAAAGGTTTAAGTAATAGCATTAATACTGTATTATGTGTCTTTATTCTAACCACTGAAGATCGTAAAAACTCAAAAAGATGCTACCAAAGATATGGCAATTTTTTGTAGAAAAATCCTGGTTGAACTAAACAAAAATGTTTAAACTGAGACACAGTTTGATATAAGATAGTAATAATAACACTTTACAAACATATTCATCCTAAAATCTTTATTTTTATTAAAGAAGTATTAAACATGTAGGCAGGCTGGAATGTACCATGATGTACAATGATAGTAAGCTAGCTTGTTTGCCCAGGTTAGGGAAGGGTTAATGCTAGTTCTGCAGTTCCCATTCTTTCTGGGTTTTGCCTCTCTCCCTGTGCTGTTCTAAAAAGGGTGAGGGTTCTGCTCACTTGGAGGTCTGCATGGGAACAAGACAGAGACAAACCATAAAGATGTAATCTCCAGCTGCTTTACAGAGAGGGCTCTGCTCACACAGCTCCATCTGCCAGGGAATTGAAACAAGATGCAACCCTTTACAGCCAGCAGCCATCCTGGAGCACTCTGGGGCTCTCCTGCAACAGCATGGACTTGTACCAAGTGATGGACTCTCATCTGGAATGGAAGGCCTGGGCAGCCACACACAAGAATAGTTTGATAGGGATGAGACTATCTTTGAACTTTAACCTGTTATGCTGCAGAAACTTTAAGTAAAGCTTGTTAAGTGTTTTCTGAGCCTGGTCTGAAGTCACTAAAAGGGTGCATGAGAGGCACATGGCAGATACACTACACTATTTTGGGTCAGTAATGCACATACGAGGTATGAAGTAGATCAATCACAAGGACTAACCAAGTACATGTTCAAGACACAAAGCAACCAGTCATAGGCATGGTACCTGGTAAGGTGGCAGGTCCTCCGGTAGCAAACGGGTCATTATTTGGCTGCCTCCCAAGCTGTGGGAACAGACCAGCATTACAGAGATCCATGACCTGGACAAGGGGTACAGGAAGCTAAGGAGTTAATTGTGAGCATGCATGAGGTCCACTCTATCTGCTTGGCAGGACCCTATTCTGCTACAGGGAGCAAAGTAACAAAGCTAGACGGGTGGAATGGGGGCAGGCTCAGTACGTCCCTCCTAATGCAGCAACTACTGATGTTAAAGTGTGCAGTGACATGGGCCACCACTTTTCAGAGGAACTCTGTATTTCTTTACTGCACACAGTGTAAGCTCATCTCTTAATTGGGGAACTGCCCTAATGTTAGATTTTTCACGACTGTAACTTCCACCTGGTCCCAGGCATTGATGAGCATGCTGCATGTTAAAAGGTACCTTCGCAAACAAGGCTTTTGTGACCCCTGCCCACACTACCTGGCATAGCCCAAGAACCTTGTGGGCTTACAGCACTGAGTGGACAGCAGGAATGTGCCCGCTCTGCACCATCCACAATACTTACTATTTTTTTAATCAATGCTTGATTGATATGTGGGCTTAAACTCTTACACAGTTTTCTATTCACTGCCTCTCTCTCCAGATCACGCGCTCCTCCAGACTTCTAGACATGGATGCACAAACATTCATTACTTTAAAATACATTGCATACAAGTGCGCTAGGGATAGTTCAGACTCTAGCTGCCGTTAATTTCTCGCTTGGAGGGGCTGGAGGGGGAGCAGAGGAGTGGTTTGCCACCAGGACTATCTGCTTTTGCAAACAGAAGGGGATTCATCTGTAGTGCCAACCATCATGCATGCAAAGGTGGCTCCATGAGACCTTGTAAGTGGACATACAACATCTCAAACATTCCAAATAATGTCTTTTTCTTCTTTGATAAGGGAAACATTGCCACATTTTGTCTTTTATAGTGATTCTTCTGAAGTTATATAGAAGTCCATGGGCTCCAAAAAACCCCAGGGCCCTCTTAAGTAATTATCGATCACACAGATTCCTGGCCCAAGTGTACCCACCCTCTGCACTGCCCTTTTAGCTGACCAATGATGGCTGGCCAAGGCAGACAATAGGCAAGCTAGTTTGTGTCATAAACCAGACAATGAGAATTATCTTATGTCTGAGAATGGATAACAAAAATATGTTGTGTCTGTGGCCACTTTCCAAGGAAAAGGAGTAACTACACAAAGCTCCTAACATTGCTTATGTATAACTTCTTGGACAGCCCAAGAGCATTAGGGTTTGTTAGATGGAGGTTTTATGAATGTATTTTCATTTGAGATGACTTTATTAAGCATCAAAATAACACAATTCAATTATTAAAAATAAATATATATATATATATTGTAATATTATATGTGTATTTATAAAGCAGTGAATTTGACATTTACCAAACTGCAGGTGAATCTTCCTGGTGCTTGTGTTTGAATTAACAGTGATTGATGCACTTGCAGTGAAAATTTGATGAATGTCGCATTCACTGATTTTGAAATATGCCTCGTATAGTCTTTAAAATGTGCTTTTATTCATGATTCTAACATTTGACATTATATATACAGATAGTACAACATTATTTTATATAAATTAATTCAGATACAATGGTCTTCTGGTTATTGTTATTTAGGGGTACATTTGTAAAGTATAAATGATTGATTTGCTGATCATGCTCAACACTGAGCTTACTTCAATACTGAAGCTAAGTATTGTATTTGTTATCATTCACGTAACTCTTTTAGAGTCAATAAGACTATTAATCTTAAATCCTATCTACACCTAAAAGAAGAATTTTATGTATTTCAGCTTACCAATCCTTAAATGCAGTGGGTGAACTAGATATCTCTTTACGTTTTTTTTTCTTTATCGTCTCTCGATGATCTGGCCAGCAACAGAGTTCCTTTTTTGAGGTAGCTATTGTCACATAGCCATCCTTGGTTAGCAACATTATCAACCTGTGGATTAGGGTAGTGTTAGATGGACTAGTAAATTTAAACAGAATTCTCCCAAATGACTAACAAATCAAAGCCCAACTCTAGCTGACAGTTTTCAACCAGTTGCAGAAAGTTCTCTTTAACCTTTTTGACTTAAGGTTTTAATTAAATGAATAAAAGCTGATGATTGTAAGCACTCCTGACAGTGTTAAATCATTTTCTCAACCATTCAGCTATCACATTTTCTGGACAGCTTGGCCTGTTAAGAAAGTAGAAATATAACCGGCTTTCTAGCAGGATCATCTGGTAAACAAAATAAAATATTTTACAGGTCAATCAGAAAAACAAAGACTCCTGTGCTAATGCTACTTACAGACTGCACCAGGTATGTATCTGTTTTATTTGAAGCCACTTCAAGCTTATATTAACAGAATGATACAGCACATATCTTTATAACTTTATGTTGAAAAGTGCCTCCAAGGGTTTTTTGGAAAAGTATGACTGAATACTTTATATATTATCTGCAAAGCACATCAAAATTGTTTAACCTTAGGACAATCCCTGAAAAGTGTTTTCTACTCTTGATAGTACTAAATATATTCTGTAGAGGAATGCATGTGTTATTTCCTGCCCCTGAATGTGCATACTGGATTTATCGGTCTGTATCTTCTAATATATCCCCAAATTTCTCCTTTCAGTAGGTTATACAGTATATGTAAGGTCTTATGGATAGAAATGAATCCTTTACCATATAATCACTTCAGTTTAAACATGGTGTGATGAGTACATGACTGACCTACGTAATTATTTATATTTGCCCTTTCTGTTGTAGTCCCATAAGGAGAGAATAAAGGACAGACTAAAATCTTATGCCATCAGCTCACCATTAATTTTCTTTTTTTGAGGGGGTTGGGTGAACCAATAAATAATATTTAAGTGTGATACTGCTAATTAATTTTGAGTAAAATTTAGAAAATGTGTGCAGGTACTAGGCCACTAGGCTGGCAGGTTAATGCAGGTAATGTGCAGCCAATGGTTTGTGCACTTTTCTTTATACAAACAAGGAAGCCGCTTAACACTGGTCCTCCGCTGCCTCCTTTACAGCACTGTTTTAGTTCCAAGGAGCTGCCACGTTAGCAAGATATCATGGCTAGTATCAAGGCCGTATTTAATTTTGATTGGACCCTGGGCAAACATTTTCTTGGGCCTCCCCCACCCATGAAATTTCACTTTCCACCTGCTCTGAGACATACAATAAATAGCAGCTAAACTCAAAATCAGTTTTCTGCAGCAGATCAGGCAGCAAATGCAATTGATTGCCAGAGATTTTAGCATATCATTACTGCTCAATGACTGGTTACTAGAAGTTACAACACACATTACGGCTCACTGATTAGTTGCTAGAGGTTACAGCACATGATTTCTTCTTGCTGATTGGTTGATAGAAGTTACTGCACATCATTACTGCTAACTGATTGGTTGCTAGAGGTTACTGCACATTATTACTGGTCAGTGGTTGGTTGCTAGAGGTTACTACACATTATTATTATTAGAG